>NC_050443.1:167736813-168347177 GCF_903995425.1 Onychomys torridus
ACATATCTTATTACTTTTCTTTGATAGATTTCTTCCTGGCCCTGAACTGAAATGCACAGAGCAGCATGAGCAGGGTGGTAACTTCTTTTTGTCCAAGCACTAGCCTTCCTTTGCTCCTGGACTCACACTGCCCACGTCAGTTTCAGTTCGCCATCCTGGCTCTCAACCTTAGTACAATGGGCAAAATTCAAACCTTGTCGAACAAAGTCATCACTGAAAAGAATGGGAGGAAAAACTATGAAGAATATAATTTTAATGAGGCATGAAAGATAAATTGCTTTTTAAAAAGAATATAAAAACTTATGTTTAAATTCTAATTTGACTTTGCATTGTTAATTCTCTAAGATTATACTTATGGTTATGTGAAGATTTAATTTTTTCAAAGCATTTTTTTTTCTCTGATTGACTTTTATTTTAAAACTCTTTACTTCCCTGCCATTACAACTTCTGGCTGAGACTACTGAGGTAATTTATAACTTGGTTTAATATTTTGGCTTTTATTTTCATCTTGCTGAGCTGAAGCCTAGTTCTCCTTGCTATGTGCAAATTTTTTGAACATTTTTCATGAATTCATTGATTTACTGCTGTTTGAATCATTCAGGCCTTTTCTTAAAGCCTGGAAGTCATGCTTATTTGTCATTGTTTAATGTTTTATCATGAAAGTGTTCAAAACCACACAAAGGTAGAGAGACTGATACCATAAATCTCTGTATGTCTGACATCCAGTTTTAATAGCATGTGGCTAATCCTGTTTTGTCTCTTAGATTATACAGTTGTATTCCTCATGTACTAGATAATTCTGTTTGTGCTTTTAAGAGGCAGTGCCTCTGATTAACCTAATACCTTAGTGATAATGAAATCAATTATTTCATCAAGTCAATTAAAACTAATATTGGCTTAGTATTATTTATTACTGATTTGGCCAGAATAATTTTAACTATTTTCCAAACTATGTTCAGATTTCACTAATTATCCTATAATTATTCTTATGTTTGGCTAGCTTGAATAAGAGTTTAAACATTATACTTGGTTAATTTTCATGTATTGTGGTTGACAGTCATACTGTTTTCTTTTCCTTATCATGTTCTTTATTCCTTATTTTCCAAACTGTTGAGGAAGATTGCAAATTCTGAATAATTTTCTCTAAAACATCTTATTGAGTTTCCAATTATCTAGACCTTGCTGATTTTATTCTTATAGTGTTATCAGAGAGCTCATACATTTTCTGTAAGTTGTGAAATTGTCATAGTGCCTTGATTAAGCTCTGATTTTTTTTTTTTTTTTAAGAGAGTATACTATAGACCAGGTTGGCCCAGACCTGGAGCATTATATCTAAAAAAACAATGTCTTGGTCTTCTCTTTTTCATAATGTTAGGTCTGACCATCTGCAGATGTTAGTAGCTCAGCATTACCTTTATGGATTTTTCCTCTGACTTCTAAATAAACTAAATTTTGGATATCAGCTCTATAAACTGAATGAGAAATATTAAAGAACAAAACCAAACCAAAATGCCAACAAAGAACAACAAAAACTTGAAAGCAGACCATTGTATCTCCTGCTCTGTGATTACTTTATTACTTTGGTATTGGGGGCTCTCACACTATTAGAAATTCTCCCCCTCACCACTCTCCCATGACCTTAATCTGGAAAGATTGGTGATTTGTTTCTCAAGGATGTTCTATACAGTGAACAGGTCAATTTAAAACCTGTCTCTGCTTTAGAACATTGTTCTTGAACTCAGTTCAGCACAAGAACAGAACTATGCCAGAACCGCAAGTCTTGGGTTGGTCCAAGGCATACTTGTTTCCTCTTTTGGAAAGTATGTATAAATAAATAAATAGATAGATAGATAAATAGATAGATAAACAAATTGCAAAGAGAAAAAAAGGGCTTTTAAACAGAAACACTGACAGATGCACAATTAAAAATATTTTTTCTCACTTTGGAGTTCTCTTCAAAATGAGACATTCATAAATTAAATAAGGTAGATTCATGCTTGGAAAAAGTGGGTAGTACAAAGTTGAATCAATGATTTGAAGGGCTTTTAATCATGATCATAATCATTGCTGTGGGTATTTATTTGTTTTATTGTGTCTTATTCTTTATTTTGTTTTTTGTTTGTTGGTTGACTTTTGTTTTGTTTTGTTTTTGTTCATGCACTTCAGGAAAGACAACAGAGGCATCCCAAGAGATATCAGAGTTAAAGGTAGAAGAGAGGACAAGGTGATGGGGAGCTGGAGAGCTGGAGAGCTGTTACTTATTTTCAGTATGACCTTCCTGCGTACAAAAGAAGATACCCAGAATTTGCTTAATCTTTTCCAAGCTTAAGATAGCATCACAATCATCATCATCATCATCATCATCTTCAATGTTTTATTCATGTATTTATCGAGTCTTTAAGAGTCTACTATGTGTCATGAATAAGAATTAGTGGAGGGAAATCCTGACATGATTTTTTTCTATAATTTGCCTGAAAATTTTGTGACCAGCAATAATTAGACATACAAATACATGTGAATTACAAGAGTAAAACATGTCATGAAGCAAAGGCACATGATACAAAGCTGGAAAGGGCAGTCTCGTTGTAGCACCAAGAGTGGCTCCATAAGGAATCTGGGAGAAAGGCTGAATAATGAAGCTAAGTGAAGAGAGAGGTAGTTCTTGGAACCCAGATGTGCTGATTTTTATTATTATTTTTTGTCAACTTGACACATCTGAGGGACATCTTGGAATCTTTATTGAGGAAATGCTCCTATCAGATTTTTCTATAGGGAAGTTTTTGGGGCTTTTTTTTTTTTTTATTGAATGATTAATATGGAAGGGACGAGGTTGCTATAGGTGGTCCAAAGCCTGGTCAGTCAATTCTGGCTTGTATTAGAAATCAGGCTGAGCAAGCCATGAGAAGCAAGCTAGTAAGAAATGTAGCTCTAAGACCTCTGCTTCAGCTGCTGGTCTTAGTTCCCTGCCTTCCTTGAGTTTCTGCCACAGTCCCCCTCAATGATGGATTGTGAGCAATTAGGGTGTGAAAGCCAAATAAGCCCTTACTTCTCAGAGTTGCTTTGGGTCATTGCTTTCTCACAATAATAGAAAGTAAACTAAGATATCAGGTGTAAGCACTATTGTGTGCAAAGGAGCTGAGGTAAAAAGAAACAATGAACTGATGGTTCCTTGGTGTGAAGATGACAGCTAAAACTGAAACTAAAGAAACAAATGGAATACCAGCATACCAGCAAAGTCAGGGGAAGATTTTATTAAGTATTTCACTGGAAAAGGAAGTGGCAACTAAAGTCATCCTCAATAAATATCATCTAAGATGTTAAGCAGACATGAGATGGAAGTCCAAATAGGAAATAGGAAGCCTTTGGAAATCCACTCTTTGTCTGGTATAGCAGCTTTGGAGAAACTAAAGATTTGCATAACCAGTAATGAATAAATACAGAATGGATGTAATATCCAGGTCAGAGAGTTAACTATAGAAATGTCAATGAGGTTAATTTGAATCTGTGGAGAAAACAGCAATTTTGTGTTCTGAGCTGCATCTAACTTTCTGTAGTGAAAACTATTTGTATTCAATTTATACTTGTCTCACACGTTTAAATAAAAACAAAAGGCTATTACTGGGTAGAGGAGACTGATTGCAGAAATAAGAGATGTCCTGGACACTCCTGAGGCAGAAGGGATCAACATTTCAATACACTGTTTTACAGTGCTCTGCACTGTTGGGTGAGGGGAAGATGAGGTAGTACCCATGCTAGTTTTGCGAGTCTCAGATGATATTCTTTGGTAGGCCTTTCAAAAAGCCACAGGAGATATCACTGAAGCATGGGCCCTTGGTCCTCTTTCATGGTTTGTATATAAAATGTCACCACAGGCCCATGTTTTGCGAGCTTCATGCCAACTGATATCACTATTAAAAGTTGATTGGCTTAAGGTATGCATGACATGTTCTTCCACGGTGATGTCCTACCTCACCACAGGCCCTGGGATGATGGAGAAAGGCACGCATAAGAATAGAATCTTGAAACAGTGAGCCAGAATAAATTATTATTATTTTTTTAGTAATTTTCCCTCAGTAATAAAAGATTAAGAAACACATGCCCTAATTCCCATATAAGCCATATTCTTATTACTGGTTTTACATGTTGAATTTCAGTACAGGCTTACAAAAGAAAATAATTTCTAGAGAGTGTTTCCAAAATCACTGGACTTTCACAGGTGTCTTTGTTCCGTCATGAGGGAAGTTGAATGCTTCTAACTTAAAATTGGGTAAGTTTGGAGTGCCATTTATCTCATCTTTTCATCTGTTGGGAGGAACTGTTTTCTGCCCTGTGTATCTCACAGAATTTTTGCAAGAACACCAAAATATAACATTTTGAAAGTGTTTTACATAATATGAGTGAAACTTCTTTCTTCTAAAGTTATAGGCATTATGTACAACACAGAGGATTTAAAGTTAAAAAATACCACTCAGCTATGTACATAGACAGAAGGTACTATCAGGGGAAAATTATATTAGATGTAAAAAAAAAATTCTGAAACACAACTTATTTTTCAATGTCAGGTGCATTGTACGGGTTAATTGCACACTTCCAAGGAAATCCCCAAGGATGGGGAACATTGTTAAAATGCCCTGAATTTGTAAATTCAACAGGTTTGTAGGAGGAATGCTATAACTGCTGGTATGTGCACAGCTCCAAGAGGAGAGACTCAGAGCTTCCTTCCCTATAGTCTGTTAGAAATCTGAACGTTTAAGTCTTATGTCTTAGAACAGATGTATGCACTCCCTATGGTTTTCTGCTTAATGTGATTATCTTTAGCTTGAGTGACTCAGTCATATCACAGATCCAAACATCTTATGACATTTCACAATCCGTCAAAATGACCTCATCAGCTTATCTCCCAAGAATGACTTCCACAAGAATAAAGAAAGCAAACTAAATATCCCATTAACTAGCTAAACATCTACTTTTTAGCATCTTAATGACTCTATGAGTTAAAATTTGTATTTTGCAGAATTGTTTTTTCTTCTATACAACAGAAATATCCATAAATAAATGAATAAAGTTTACTGTCATATCTGTAGTCATTATTAATGTAAGTGACTAAAAAGCCTCAATAAGATAATTTAATCACTGGTTTCCATTGTCAAATGTGATAGACTATACTATTAGGTACTAAAATTGTTTCTATATTGTTTTCTTTTGGAAGGTGCTAGACTTGTGTCTGTAGGTCTTTGTTTACTTGGACCTTGTGAAATGTTTATATTAGCATATTCTTTAATGTGTACACTATCTCATTGAGAGGAAAGAATTCACATGTTAAGATGAATAGAAAAGAGAGGTGGAAAGTACATAATAAAGGAACATATAGAGATGTGGCTTACAGTTCATAGAAATGAGCACTAAAAATGCCTTTTATTCTATTAAATCAAGGGTAGTCTCAATGGACCTTCAGGTAGATCAGGGGTAATGTCTTATCTTCTTTCCTCTTCTGGTGCCTCTGTACCAAGCATAGTTCCAAACATCCTACTGCTCATGAGAACCAGCTCAGGCCTAGCACAGGCTCTATCCAGTCCATGACAGCTGACACAGAGTAATCATGGGGTTCAAGTTAATGAGCAATACCTTACAACTTGAACTTACAAGAAAGTGCATGGGTGTTAGGTTATGCCACTGGGCATGTATACATATCTGGCTTGTAAAAGTTAAACCTCCCTTCAGGGGAACGAAACAAAGACACCGTGAGGAGAATGAAAGCCAGATGTAGTTTCCTGCATTCAGTAATACCAGGAAATAGAGCTTACTCTATTTTCCAGCTTCAAAACAGCTTTGAATTCATTTTATCTTTTGAATTATCTTACAACCACAAATACTAAATAATTAACTTCTGATATGTGAGTTTTATTTCTATATTATATACTGATAATGTCTTTTTATATTGATGCTCTTCAATACCATGCACGTGAATATTTAGTTTGACTTTAAATATCAGTCTTCACTGGTGATGGGAAGTCATAAGTATGAGGATTCTTGACCAGAAAGTTTGCATAAAACAATGGTATCATGCATTTAATACTTACTTTTCTAGTGAGAATTATAGTCTGAACTTTATCTAGAAAATAAACTGTGGGTACCAAGGTGTGTTACATACATGCCAAGCAATCTGATCCTTGAGGTTCCTGCCCTAAGTTATTTTATTGTGTTTTGAAGTAAATGAATATATTTCTTCCTTTGAAAATAACTGGCATGGCATTATTGCTTCCAACATGCTTTTCAGATAAAGTCTTGATTGGAGATAGCATTTGCAGTCTTCATAATTAATTCCCATAAATTGAAACAGGAAAGGATTGGTTAGACGGTATTAAGTAGCTTATAGCAATTTCCAGGGGGATTAGGGGATTATTCATGAATGATACACTGATGAAGCGAACAAGCAGGAAAAATAGGGGACGTGGGGGGGAAAGCTGATGACTCGGGCTGCAGGCTGGAATGCTCTGGGCCATATGATCAGACTTTCTCCACAAGTACCATTAGAACAAAATGCTAATTCCCATCATCTTAGCAAAAGGAGACCTTATGGAAGATGGATGGAGCCATCCTCATGTCTGCCTTCATCTTATCCCCACAGAAGTGTCCACATAACTCATGGCAGAATGCAAAGGGAATCCAGAGGCTTAATTGCAATGTCTTTGGAATAAAGCTTTTGCATGTTGTAATCATGTGGCCTAGAACACTAGCTATAAAGAATCTGTAACATGAGTTGGTACTCTGATCTATAGTGTCCTCTGCATATTTCTTCTGAATTGTTGCATCTCAGCTTTCTAGGGTAGTATAATGCTTCTCATTCTAAATATGAGACAACTGGACTCTGACATTGATTAGACTCCTTATCCACATTTCATGCTTCTTTCAACTCTTAACTGCAACTTTTTTATATTATTTCTGGACATTAAGGTTAGACTTCATTAATAATTCACCCCTTCTGTTATTTCGATGTAGAACAGAACAGTTGTCAAATTTGTCACATTTAAAAGATGTCACCTACATTAGTAACTATTCAGAGAGTAACACTTCAAGAATGGAAACAGCAGCTGGCTTGGACGCCTTTCTGTTCTGTGATTTTGGGGAATTTTCTTACGTGGCATGTTTTGAGATCTGAGCAACACACACACACACACACACACACACACACACACACACACATACACACACACACACACACATTCATCCTGGCTACTCACTGACTGCACCAATAGGTCTACTGTCAAAATTGTTAAAATAGTTAGAAATTCAATAATGCAATGATTGTGAGCACAGAGTCAGTGTCCTTAGAATGTCATATAAGGTGGAGGCCACTTGGATTTTCCCTTGTCTACATTAGCTTGTCAACTGTCCTTCTTCAGAATAAAAAGAGGGCATGCACTTGAAAAAGAGTAAAGAGGAATATATGGGTGGATTTGGAAAGAAGGAGGAAATTATGTAACTGCAATCTCAAAAAATTAAAATAAGTAAAATTTTAAAATGTCTTATAAATGTGTACTATGTTTGGTGTAGGAAATAAAGTCACTTTCTTTTTTTTATTTTTTATTTTTTATTTTTTGGTTTTTCAAGACAGGGTTTCCCTGTGTAGCTTTGTGCCTTTCCTGGAACTCACTTGGTAGCCCAGCTGGCCTCAAAATCAGAGAGCCGCCTGGCTCTGCCTCCTGAGTGCTGAGATTAAAGGCGTGTGCCACCACTGCCACTGCCGCCACCGCCGCCGCCACTGCCACCACCCCGCTAAAGTCACATTCTTTAAAAGTAGAAAGCATAGAAAATAGAAAAGCAAAAACAGAAAACAGGTTATTGCCATCAATAGAAAACAGATTTTCATGCTTATACTAATTTAAATATCCTGTATACCTATAAAATTACTCACATGATGCAAAATAAAACAAAAACAAGAACAAAACAAAAACTGAAGAGGCTGGAGTTGGCTCAGTAGTTAAAAACACTGGTTGCACTTCCATAGGAACCAGGTTCAGTTCTAAGCACCCACATAGCAGCTTATACCTGCAACTCCAGTTCCACAGTATCTGAACCCCTCACACCAACATACATTCAGGCAAATCACCAATACACAAAAATAAAAATAAATCATCATAAAAGAAAAAAGACTGAAAAAGTTAGTGGAGAAACTGATGTACAGAAATACTTCAGTTGGTTTTAGATCTTGCATCCATCACCTTGCAGTTGAAATTTTCCCATGGAATATGGAAAGGAAAATGGTAAAACAAATGCCACATAAACAAAAGTTCTCAGATGGCAAGCTGGGATCAATATGGCCAAAATCAAGAGGACTTTTTGTTGTTGTTATTTGTTTAATATAATGATATAACTTCCTCCCTTCGTTTTCCTCTCTGCAGCCTATTCCATGTCCACCCGCTCTCAATTGATTGCCTTTTTCTTTGATTATTATTCTTATACACACGAGAAAGAGACAGAGACAGAGACAGAGACAGAGACAGAGACAGAGAGACAGAGAGAAAGAGAGGGCAAAACAGAAACAGTGACAGAGAGAGAGAGAGAGAGAGAGAGAGAGAGAGAGAGAGAGAGACGGAGAGACAGACAGATTTAAATAAACTTTCTTTTTTTCTGTATATGGTTTTAGAGCTAACCATGCTGTATTGAATAACCAATCAGGGACTTCATTCCTGGGAGAGGCTAACTCTCCCTGTATCAGCCGTCTTAAGTTGCCTGTTGTTCTTTGTACATTGAAGGACCCTGTGAGATTTTTCCCCTCCCATGTTAATATGTCTACTGATGTTGTCATAATTTACATCTTATTTATGCAGCCATTTATTTCTAAGAGAGGTGGTCTCAGCACAGACTTCCTGACATTCTGGCTCTTTCAGTCTTTACCCTCCCTCTTCTAGGATGTTCCCTAAGCCATAGATGTGGGAGCTGTGATGTAGATGTATTGGGGCTGTGTTCCCTATGATCTGTTGATATCTGCATTATGTCCAATTGTGACCTTCTGTGATGGTCCCCATTTTCTGTAAAGAGAAGCTTCTTAGATGAAGTGTGAGAGATAAACTTATCTGTGGTCATAAGGATAAGATTTAGGATGTAGTTAAGCAAAGTGGAGGATTTTCTACTAAAATCCAAGACCTCCTTAGCCCCAGGAAATTGGCTGTATTTCTTTAGTACTATGCATGATTTCCATCATATTGAGTGGAGCTTAAGTCCACTCAGACAGTTGTTGGTTATCATCAGCAAGTGCTGCTATTGTACCGCCAAGGATGTCTTACCATGGTGCCCATTGTTGTGGTTCATCACTGCTGTTGCCCTTGAATGCCTCTCTGAGGCTGAAGGTGATACCCTATTGCTGAAGACACTGCAAACATGGGACACAGAACCTGGATCATTTGAGCTGGATCTGACCTGAAAGGCTCCTTACTGTGGTCCAGTTTCCAAAGTACCAGCAAAAGCCATGTAAGTCACCAAGGGACACAAATAATAGTCCTATCTAGCTGTGACACCTATGAACCAATACCTTAGATTTTAACCTCATTGTAAACCTTTGGAATAAAAGATTTACTGTGGAACTATCTCACCAGGTAAAATGCCTCTGTGCAAGTATGAGGTTCTGAGTTCAAAACCTCAAAACCCATATAATCGCCAGTGCTCTGATGAGATGAGAAGTTGAGACAAGAGAATCTTATGCTCATAAGCCAGATGGCCTGATGGACACATGGAAACTTACAACAGAATGATCCTGTCTCCAAAGAATCAAATGTTGTTACAACTTAAATGCAAGACTGCATGGTAAACTGCAGTTCAAAACAAAGAGGGCATCATTACTATTTCAAAAATATGTCAGTTCTTTCCCTAAATGTCAGGATATAATCCACGATGACTAACATATAACCTGCCATCAGGGTGAAAAAAGGAGATTTAGGACCCTGAATTTTCTATAATGTAATGCTAGGTAGTTATACAAGATACAGCAGAGGCAGTAAACGATTAGATGCAAGCCTTGTCAAGTTAGCCAAGGCTGCGTAATTATCCTCAGTGAGTTTCAGCAGTTATGTACCATGATCCTTAGTGCTTTGTGGAGTTTTAAATCCTGTGCTTCATGAACCTATCCTCTGCCTGTTGGGTGACAAATTAACCACTAACCATCAACACTAGAGAACCTACTTAAGCTAGTTTGCAATAGAACCAATACCATGTTCTCTGAGCAATTATGGCTAAACTCTAGTGTTAGGGATGGGGTTGTAAGGGCTAGCTGTCTCACATCAGTTTGCACACTGCAATGAAAATAAGATATAGAACAAATTCTGAGGGAGACAGTAGGGTTCTGGTAAACTGGCACAAAATTATGAATTATCAGGCCATTTACAATTACTCTTAGCTTTCAGGTATTCCGATAAATAGCTTGCTTAAAGAGTGCTTCCAAGATGGACATCAGAAAGTCTGTTTTGAGCCTCAAATTACATTGAAATTCAGCTAAATATTCCGGTTATAGTGACTTATGAAACCAACAAAACTCTGGAACTCAGTTGTTGGTCTGATCTTACTATAATTAGTTTTCTCTTTATTCCAACTTCTTGAAGGCTTATGGGATGCAAGCAATTATTATAACCACATGTTGATTTCCAATATTACCAGGATAGTAAATTATTTTCCTCTATGAATTTTGATAAAGATGTGTACATGGCTACATAAACACATTTGAGTGTATTGGCACATGTCAACACGTATTTCTGTTTTGGGTAGTTTGTGTGCCAGGTAAATGCTCTCGGGATACCTTCAAACATATCTTTCTAATGAAAATAGTTCACATTTAAAAATAAAACTGGCCCTAGGATGTGGACCAGATTTAGCAATGCAAAATCATACATTTCATTATTTTTATATACTTATTTTAAGGTAAGTTCCCATGAAGTCTATAGCATTGACCTGTGTCTTCCTTCATGCCATTTATGTATCTGTTCCTCTGTATACAAATTCTTTCTGTTTCCTCATAGAAGAAATGCAAAGGAAATTGACATATTTGACCACTAGACTATCCTTCATTTTGCTCCCAACCCTCATGTATGTGGTAGACACTGACTACTGACATACTTTAGGAGTCACCCCACTCTTTCGTAGGTTTATATCTCATATCCCCTGTTAGATGCCAAGTGTTGTCTCTCTCTAGCCTGAGTTCATCCACCACAGCCTCTCATACTTTGGAGTTACTCAATAAATATCTGCTGAATAAATAAATATACAATGACCTAAAGGAACCATTAAGGGCAGCCTCAATATTCCTGGTACTGCTTCTATGTGGGAGAGATATTGCATCCTTTCTGACTTTGTGATTCAGAATTCTGAGCCTGAAGACTCTTACATTATTTGATTCTGGAAGCAATATCTTTTGAGGTATTCATTTTGAACATGAACTATAGGTACCTTAATTTTCCCCAGATATAGCCCATAGAAATCATCATTGTAAGAAAGCCCTTGAGGACTTTGTGATTCTTGTCATCTTTGTATCTTTGTTTTTGTCACCTACACACATACAGACAGAGAGAGAGAGAGAGACAGACAGAGACAGACAGACAGAGACAGACAGAGAGAGGGGGCTATATCCTTTATCATTTACTTTGTTGCTTGGTATTTATACAGCAGCAGATGTGCATGTGTTCTGTAAATTGATATGAAATAATAGGGAGGGTATACCAAAGGACCCAGAGGTGCAGCATCTGGCAAAACAGATGCCACATGGCAGTGGGGTACAGAATGCTCATCTGCCAAGATTTGTGCCAAGGATCTGACCAAAGCTTGCTGGGCACTGTGCCTCCTGAGCAGATGGGAGTAGATTTGAGTTAGTACAGATATATGTAGAAAGTGAATAGATTGCCTCGAAGATGGAGAGATGTCTGTGCTGGGAGTGTTGACACGGCTCTTTCTTTTAAAAGTCTGTCTTCACTGTCACCCGGTCACCATACAGTCATCAAACACTGTCAAGTAGTTTTCACCCAAGCTTCATCATGGCAGAGTGTGCTATCAAATAAATGCCTTACCTTTCTCAGGGAGATGACAGGAGGATTAATTAGTTAATGTTCACTGGGATCCTGCAATATCTATGGCTGAAAGAACTCACAAAGTGCATTATTAATAATGGAATGAGGTCACACCCCATGAAAGCTCTGCAAAATATTCTGTTCTCTATACAAAGCAGTAATTTTGCACTAGTGTCTCACTTTTATTGAAATATTTAACAAGTATAATGGAATATAATTTGTGTTAACTACCAAAAAAAAAAAGTAAACCAAACTACATACCAAAAAAATATGTGAGGGAAACAAATAATCCACACATTTTTTCACTTCTGTGTGGTCTAGAAGTAGATGTATTTTCCTCCTTTAAAAATCATTGTATTTGTTCGTATCTCTACTTCTTACTTTTGATTCATTATATCCTTTCAGTTAACTGTTATAGCAAAGGAAACAAAAGCTAAATCTAAGAGACACTTGAGTCTTTGCAAATATGTAGAAGTGCAGTGTAAGACAATGGTAAAACACTTGAAAAAAATGCAATTCTTTTGTTCTCAGACGCAGGTGATACCAAAGTGAGAATAATAAAATCTTTCTGAAGAGTGAGTCTCTAAGGAAGCTGTACTCAGTAGAAGAAATACAAGATAAACATCTATGGACCTAGATAACAGGAAGTTGGAGTTAACAATGTTTTACATCTAAGACTCCTTTAACTTTTAATTCTAACTTTCTAAACTTGAACTTTCTAGCTATGTCACTTACTTTCATACTCCTTTATTAACAAATTAGGGAGTTCTAACCTAGCAACACTCTTTTAAACCTCAAATATGTTAACTTATTTATATTTAATACTTGTAATTTTACACACCATTTCATGTAAATAATCATAATCTCATATAACACAGACATTGCTTTATCTTCCATTGTCTCAATTATGTTATAATATTGTAGTTTCATAAAGACTTATTCATTGATCCTTCATATGTTTAATAATATAAATAACATATAGACAGTGAGTTTAATGTAATACTCATTACACTATTCACTTTAAACAATTGTCTTCTTTTACTTGTTCTAAATAGTTTATTGTAGTAGGAATCTTAAAAGTTCTTATTAATGAAATCAAACCTGAGGCAGATTATTGGGGTGAATGCTGGAAGATCAGAGAAGCAGAACAAGCCACAGTTTTCTCACCTCACCAGTTCCTCAGCTGGTCTTGTTTCCTCAGACTGCAAGCTTCTGAATCCTCATCCCAATGGCTCTCAGCTGAACTGTGCTCGAAAGCCTGAATGCTTAACCAGCCGAATGCTTTACTCACTACATGCTTTTTTCTCCTTAGTTCCTGGCCCTCGTGCCTTATATACCTTTCTCTTTCTGCCCCCACTCCCTGGGGTTAAAGGTTATGTTTCTGGGATTAAAGGCTTAGGTCACCATGCTTAGCTGTTTCTAAAGTGGCCTTGAACTCAGAGATCCAGCTAGCTCTGCCTCCCAAGTGCTGGGATTAAAGGTGTGTACCACCACTGCCCAACTTCTGTTATGGTTTACTCTTCCCATTTTCTAGCCACCATTTCTGGCTCTGTTCTAGTGGCTGTCTGTTCTCTGACCCCAGATATGTTTATTTCGGGGAACACACAATATTTCAGGGAACACAATACCCACCACAGTTTATAATGTGGATACTATGACTTTTTAGATTTTTATAAATAAAATAGTAAATATTAAATAAGCTCACTAAGTTTTATTTTAAGTCCATCTTAGGAGATGGGACATGCACTTAAATCACACTCTGGCTGATATCAGTTATGTTAATTTAAAAAAGCCTTTTTGTCATTACATGGTACTTTATGGATAATCCTAATACCTTGAATTGAATAAAGCGTACGCTCAGATGGTGTTTTAGTGTTTGGCTAGTGAGTACAATATGCTGACCAGTACATATCTCAAAAGAAGTGTAAACTTTCTCTTTAAACATACAGAGCTTCGTTCCTGTACCAAAGACACTCATGATGATGTCTGTCTCTAAGGCCATTTGGTGCCTTCACTCTTAAGCACAAATGCTATGGGGACTAATTAGGCATTGCCTGCAATGTATAAAGTCATAGTATAATTAACAATAGACTATCTATAAGCTTTTCTGCTATTATGAGATCATTTGAGCATAGCCATCTCTTGGTCCAAAAGCAGTAAATAACTTGCAGCCAAATAGCTATGACATTCAAGTTCCAGGCATTTTAATATATGGGGTAATTCAATGTACTGTAATAGCCTGAACTGTAGACTTACTTTCTTGATTGACTCTATTAATGGTGAATTGCTTAGTTAGTTAACAGGATAACTGCTGGGGAAAGGGAAGTAAAAATCATAATGGCACATGTTTTCAGAAAATGACTTTTTTAATCATGAAAATTTATAATTGAGCACATTCATTTATTAAACAAATACTGATTCAACATTATCTGAGTAATAGACACACTTTTACTGCCATGGAGACTGAGATAAGAAGCACAAGTTATCTAGTCTTGTGGACCTTACAGTCTTGTAAGCAAGACATAACATCTTTGTGTTTAATTTTGACACAGTCATTCAGCTAGTGTTAATTTCTATTAAAAAGGGTAAATAAAAAGCATACTGAATGGAAAAAGGAGGTGGTGAATGATTAATGGAGGTCTCTATTTAGATAATGTAAGTGAAAACCAGAATGTCAAGGTACATATAATAAATATCTGAGACAAGATACTCTAAGTAGAGGCACTATTAAGCAAAATACACCAAAGTAGGAAAGTGATAAGTTTTTACGAGTAAGTTTAGATGGTCATATTGGGATCTAAAGACAAGATCCTCAGACAAAGACATGGGAGAGTTGGGAATCAAGCCCCATGGAATCTTGGAGAACCTGTGGAGTTGTAGGGAGATCTTGGAGCACAGAAGTGTCCTGGTCATAGCTGTCTCTTAGAGAGAACAATGACTGCAGTGAAGAAATCACTCTACTGGTATGCTAGCCTGAAGGGAAGGAATTTGATGAATACCTGTCTAAGGACATGACAAGTTTGGGAACAAGAGTTTAAGGATGGAGAAGATGAGAGATTGGATTCAGTTATAACTATGATTTATAGCATCTACAGTAAAAGAGTAAAAATATTTTCATACATGAGGATAAGACAAATCTTACATTGAAGGATTGGGAGTCTAAACCAGACTTTAAAGACTGTCTTTCATTGCTATATTTCTGTGGTTTAAAAGACTAAGTTCTGTGGGAATTTCTAAGTTTAGAACTCAAGGCTCTTATTCCTTTAAAACTCTTGTATGAATATTGTAAAACAATAAAACAAACAAACCCAAAGGAAAGTGCTTAGGTCTTGGATTATGGTGGCTCCCTTTTCTACATCAGGCTTTTTAGCCTCTTTGAACCTCAGTCTCCTCTTTGAAAAGTGTAAGAGGAAAGCAAGAACTAGGGAGTATCTGTCTTTCCTTGCAGCTATCTATATTCTATAAGTGAATGGTTATGTTTGATATGCTGTAAAATTTGATTTTAATGTAAGTAGGCCATCTATCATCACATGTTTTCTGTTTAAAATGATCACCAAACAATTATTTTCACACACAGAATTATAGAAACTGATATAGTTAGGTAGTTGCAATTTCAGATGGAAGGCAAGAATACCTATCCTTGACTCTCCTTGGGTGGTGTCTAGTAAGTATGGAATCTTCATGGGCGAAATATTTCAATGACCTTTTTACCCAGTATGTGACTACAATTACTAAATTGGTTTCCTTCACTCTTATCTTTTCTCAAAAGAATTAATTGTTTGGTTAGAAAGACATTTTGACACTAGATGTAACTGTCAAATGATAGTTACTGAATAGTATCATAATGATCAATGTTTTTTTCACTGAAAAATTATATGCAATTAACAATACAGAGATGAAGAATTCAAATACTCTAGATGAAAGAAGACATATTTTGAACATGGCATATACTTTATACTCACAAACACACTAAAGCTGTGGTCATCTGAATGTGGGCAGCCTTCATTTCATAAAGGATGAGGAGGTGCTTATGATGTTTTATCCTCCCTGAGGCAATTACATACTTTTGGAGGAGGGGTATCATTCTCTTCAGGGGCATAGCCACTGATAAGTTACCCTTGTTCCTCCTAATAAATTCCCACCAATGCTCTAACAAGAAAGCCTAATTTAAATTTCAGTGGGTCACAAATAAAATAGGAGGCTTGGTGGAGAGAAGGGTTACAGGGGGATGAACAGGAGATGAAAGAAGGGAATATGGGTGAAAATGACTAAAATTCAATTTTTATATGTATGAAATTGTCAAACAATGAAAAATTAGAATCTTTCACTATTTGGATGTTTTACATCTTAAATAAACATAGAGATATATATTCACAATAACTGGTTGTAGCTTGGAGCCCAAGAAACCAATGCCTGGCGCCAGGTTTGCACATTACCATTTTGTCAACATAGAAAATAAGAGATAAATGGCACAAACAAGAAGAGAAAGATGCAGCATGTGATAGAACACTGATGTAGGGGCATTTGTTGTACTGTGTGGATTTTTAATGTTGGAAAACCTTCTTAGGGAGCTGTGAACTCTGCATTTCAAGCAGTCTTTGTAGTTTGGAGACTTACCCATCAGTATCAACCTGCTATTGGCCAGCGTTAACTCCCATGTTCTTGGTTTGCAAATAGAGGTCAGAGAACCTTTCAGTGCCCCACTCAGTAGTGCCTGTAGGAGGAGACAAGAAATAGATGCCAACGGAAGAGAGGCTAGAGAGTATGTGTTCTTCTACATCAATAGCAGTTGAGTGAATATATAAATGTATGGCTGGATTCTTAAATGACATAAACCAAAGTAGAAAAATTCAAGTTATTTGAAAATTTGGTTTTTGGTGGACAGAACCACTTAGAGGTGGCTTCTACAGCCATAACTAGAAGAAATATCTGATGCTGTCTCTGGGGGGACCAGGCACTTTCCCCTACACATTCAGGACAGAAGTGGGAAAGTGCTTCATTAGCTATACATGTGAGTAGGACTTAGAGGACTTAGCCAGCAGGAAAAGTTACATGGGCTAACTATGCCATATGGCTGCCAGACAAAACAACACATAAGGAAACAGGTCTATATCAAGTAGCTCTGACAAGAATAATCAACTTAAACCAGCGAAGATGTGGATACTATGTGCTTGTCTACCCTGTGCTAGTCATGTTACCAATAGAACACAGAATGATTGTTTTTAAAGGTAGCCTCTGTAATCAAAGTATAGTCATATATAAAGGAATTAGTAAAAATTTATTTGTAGAACAATGTAAATGTAATATTCAGTGTATATTATAAAGCATTCAGGTAGTCATGTAAAACCAATATAACAGAGTTATACTGTAGGCTCAAATGGGTACAAATAACAACACATGCTTGACTTATTTTCCAGTAGTAAAGGCTGTTCACATATGGATTGTGTATTTTGGGGTGAAATAGTATATAATACTGATAATACTGTAAATATTAGTATTGGAAAGATACAGAAACAGAACAAAGTTTTTGAGTCTGAGGATATGTTTCCAAGCTAGGTGACGATTGATAAATATCCTGATATTTTTAAAAACCTATATAATCATATATTGTTTATTTAATAAAGTGATTGTAACCTATAGTATGATAAAATGTCTCCCCAACTAAAGAGTGACATGCCATGTATTTTCTCAAAATTTTGTAATGAGTATTTTTATTAAAGGGACATCTGTGTCACTTGACTTTCAAGTCACACTTACTTCTTCTTATGGTAATATGGGAAGAAAAAACATAATGACAGAAAAAAAGCTACTATACCCAATGGGAAATCAAGGGATGGTTTTAGATTTTTGTCATTTTGCAGAGGCAATCTTATCTTTTCATGAACATTTTCACTTCCTTCATGCATCAGAGGTACTTGGTTATGGCCTGCAACGCTGGACTAATTGAGGGTACAAGCATACATCTTGGATGTGCTACCTGTTAGAATCCAACTCAGGAATCTTTCCAAGCCTGTGGGAGCCCATTTCAGGTTCCTCATGGCCCTAATCAGCAGGTCCTCATAGAGAGGATGATTAGGACCAGGGGCTTGTGTTAGAAAATACATTTTTAATCTTGTTTAAGATATTGTACTTATACCATTTATTTAACAATGTAGTGTAATTTGTTGATCCTTGAATGTTATTATTACCAACTATTAGGATAAAAAAATAAAAGTTAGTAGTTAGACATTACAATAGAAATTGTAGTCATATTAGGTATGTTTTCAAGATTGAACAGATATATTTTAGATAGACAGGTCATCTTTAAACCCTTTAGAGGTCTACAGAATATGACATTTAAAATGTTTTAATAACTTAAAAAAATTCTTTTCAAAAGGCAGCCAAACAGGCAGTAGGCCGATGGCTTCTGATGTACAGTGGAACAGCAGCTGAAACAGTTATTCTTAAAGAGTAACTAAGCTCACACCTCTCAATAGTAGACTGGCATTTAATAGAGGGATGTGGAGAAGAACGGGATGCCAAGATGAAGCCACACACACACACACACACACACACACACACAGCCAAAAGTAATGGACAGCTGAATTAAAAAAAAAAAATCAACAATTTCCAAAATTTAACATCCTGAATCATGACATGACACTAGTGGAATTCAGGTGTTTCTGGTACATGGACTGCTCTCACCAAATGTGAGGTCGAACTGTTGACCTTGTGTACTTCCTAGTTCACAAATGAGTCTGTCAGATATGCTAAGCCTATAGGCTAAAGATGATGGATGCCCCAATACTGTGGAGAAACCTCAGGTGACTGTCCAGGCAGCTGGCTATTTCTGTCAACTCACATTGTTTTTGGAGGAAACTGCTTGCCTACACTTACTGTTTTTATTTTTGTAGGTAATATTTCCTTCTTGAGACTCTGAGAGAGTTAAAGATTAAATACTTAAAGTTTAGATAGTTTAGTTTTCCTTGTTAAGAATATAAAAATAACTCACTAAAGTGTAAATGTATAAATTTAAAAGACATTATAAGATAGTTCTGTTAGTAATATAAGTTAGGATAGAAAATAAATCAGGTACACTTTGGACTTACCAAAATAGGATAGATAACGGAATTATTTTCTCTAAATTTGTCAAACACAAATGGACTAGACATTGTTTAGGTATTTATTGCTTGTATATAGTTATTGTACTTTTGTATATAGTTTTTCTTATATTAGTTATAACTTTTTTCCTTTTTTTCTTTATATTAAAATAGAAAGGGGGAAATACGGTGATATTTTATTTGTACTGAAATTTTATTTTATTTGTATGTTAATAATAAAGTTGCCTGAAGGTCAGAGCTAATAACAAGCCATAGCAGATGCTGGGTAGTGGTGGTGCACACCTTTAATCCCGATCACATGACAGGCAGATCTCTGTGTGTTCAAGGATACAGCCAGTATGGAGACACATGCCTTTAATCTCAATACCAACCATAGAGACCTAGAGGTCTGTATAGACAGGCAGTGACGAGGAGGTTGTGTGGTTGGGTTTACAACCAATAAGAAGACAGAACAAAAAGTCAATAAAAAAGAAAAAAAAAAACCAGACACACAAGAAGAAGGTCTCTTTTGAGGGGAAGGACGACAGTGGCAGCAAAGGGTAAAAAGGCAGTTTTAGTCTCAGCTCTTAGCTATTGCT
Source organism: Onychomys torridus (assembly GCF_903995425.1). Lineage (NCBI taxonomy): Eukaryota > Metazoa > Chordata > Mammalia > Rodentia > Cricetidae > Onychomys > Onychomys torridus. The sequence continues at coordinate 167,756,542 of NC_050443.1, forward strand.
CTGACTTCTTGGGCTTTTAACTCTGCATTTGGCTCTGTGTTTCTTATTTAATAAGACTGTTCATCTACAGTCCTGAGTGCTGGGGTGAGGTCTTTTGCTCCAACCCCTTGGAGTTTCTATAAATGCCTTAGGGAAGAGAGAGTCAGGACCCAATGGAATAGGTTCCAGGCCCTCTCAAGGCTGTCCTTTATTTCTATCTGTTTATCTCCACAACCTAAATCCTTCTATCTAATATTTCCTGCTGCTGGCACTCCAGAAAACTCTGGGGAACTGTGGGGTTGGTGGGTAAACGCCCCACAGAAGCCCAAGCCATAGCCTCATGAGGACATGTACCATATTTTTCTCTCATATGTATACAAGTAATAAGGAACAAGGTCAATTCCTTCCCTTTTATAGCCTTCTAGAATTTCTTTACTGTCCCAAGAGCTCATCAAGCCACCCACAATCCCACCAACATTGGGCACCAACATGTCAACAGATTTAGTTAAGTTGAGGATCCTTTGGACCTCCCTGGGTATAGAAGAACTTTATCTCCACAGGAAATTGACATAGCGGGATTGGTTCATTAATGGTGTCTATCATCAATCTCTCAGGAACTTTGGGAATATCCTCTCCAGATACATAGAGCATCCCATCTTCTTTCTTTACATCATGCTCCCTCAGCCACCTGATAGCAACCTAATAGTTCATCCATCTGAAAAACTGTTTAGGGGTTTAAAGTTCAGGTTGAGGCACTATGCTTGCCACTGGTGACTTCCATACTCTGTTCACCATTTCACATACTAGGTCTTCTAAATGGTTCAGGACATCCTCAAAGGTCAGGAAGGGACACTCGACTTCCACATGAGTGAATTCAGCCAGGTGCCTTCATGTTCTGGACTGTTTTACCCTATATGACCCGGCAATATCAAAAATATACCCCAGGGCCAGAAGGCAGATTTCCAGGTATAACTGTGAGGACTGGGTCAAAAAAATGCTTCTTCTCCAAAATAGTCAAGCTTGAAGAGTATGGTCCCACCTTCCCCTGTGTCTGTACCAGTGTTGGAGTAGTAACTTCACTGTACTGCTGTCAAAGAAGTGATTCCTAAGGCACGTGGTGATCATAGACTATGCTTTCAAGACTTTGGACATGTTCTCTCCTCGGATAATCATGTGCCATTTGTTGAGCTGGACATCTACATCAGACTCATTTATCAGGTTATAGAGTTAGTATATATTCCATATACTGCCACACAACTCTTGGTAGACAAAGACTACTCCTTTGTAACACTGACTCAAGTCACCTGACAAGACACACTAAAGATAGCCTACACCATCATGCAGTACCAGAAACATCAAATCCTGTCTTTGCCTACAAAACCTGTGGACCTAGCCAAACACCTTCACTCTTTGGCCTCTATATCCTTCTATTGCACAAACATTTAAACATAGTGGCTCTGGCAGGTTCAGGTCATTTTTAATGATAATTTTCTTTGCTTCTTCTGGGTTCTTTTCTCTTTGTGAGGTATCTTCTGCCTCTTTCTTCTCCCAAGAATAATTATTCATCTCTTCTCTGTGCCATATCTTTTTAATGTTCTTCATTTGTGACTTAGAAATGACAACCCACCTCTCATCTTCCTGTTGTGAATCCATATAAATTGTGGGAAACAGGTCTTTTCCAAATGTCATCAAAGCCTTTAAGTCTGTTTTAAATGGTTTCTCCTTGGTTCCACCTCCTGCTGTATTATTTCCTTTTCAATCAGAGACATACATCTCTGTTAGTCTCTTCTCTGTAGTTGCCCTGATTTTCTCCAAGGACACGGACTCTGCATCACTGCTACCTGGTCACCCCAACATGCCCAGAACACTTCCTTTAAGTATCCTGATTTTATCTCTTCAATAGAATAGTGTTGATACTCTCAGGGTTAAAGTGAGAATTACAAGTTTTGATAAATGGTTGCTTATGACTCTCTAGGAGTAGTAAACATACTACTTTGAGAGGTATGAGTATATATAAAGAAGGAGAGAAGAAGGACTTCTTAATTTCAAAAAGTGAGCTTTACCATGGTTCACATGGCAGGTATTCTTGGATACAAAAGCAATTTGAAGTTCTATGGAGAAAAGCCTGTTCTCTCCAGAGCCAACACTAATTCAATTGCAAAATTGCTATATTTTAAAATGGGACCCATGTGACTGGAAAGGCTCAAATTGTAATGAGCCTCTGAGGCATCTTATAAAATTCTCATTAGAAAGCAGCATGACCACAAGGCTACAAGGATACTAAATCTAAGAACAAATAACTTGAATGACATACTAAACATTTAAATCCTGTACAGTTTACTAAAAAGCATGAATTCAGTTGGTCAGATGCCAAGCTAAATGTAAGAGAAAGGAATACAATATTACCATAGCGATAACATTATTAGGAATTAAACAAATGAATAAACATGTCCCCCCTCTGGTGAAACTTTGTACCAATTATTGATAAATTTTGCAAACATGTGGTATTTTAACAAAGCTTAGCTTTATGTGATGTATAATTTTATGAAGCTCTCGGGTGTTTTGCTCTGAAAATTGAATGGTGCTCTGTCCTTGTTTTTAATGAGAGGCAAGTAAATAATGGAAAACATCAATTTGGTATGCGGATTGTGTTAATGAATGAGCTGAACCAACTGCCAGCTCTTCTCTGTGGGACAGGTGACACCATGTGTAGCAAGCTGTTCTTCCATTCTGATGAGAGATTAGGCTGTACAACAGTGCCCATGAAATTCAGACACTCATAGAAGACATGTTTACAAATGGCTTTTTGAGAAAATTTGGTAACTTTAAAAATACTGCCATTAAAATAAACATATAACCAAGTTTTTTAGTAGTTGATTGTCTGTATTAGTCTGATACCATTGAATAATTAATTTATATATTTATCAATCCAGACTATTGGCCTTTTTTTTTTTTATCAAACTACTTATCCATCCATCCATCGACATGGATATTTTCAGCATGACCGTTTATTTGTCTTAGTTATAGTTTTCACTGCTGTAAAGAGACTCCAAGACCATGGCAACACTTAAAAACCAAAAAAAAAAAAAAAAAAAACCCATATAATTTGGGTGGCTTACATTTTCAGAGATTTAGTCCATTAACATCATGGTGTAACATGGTGGTGTACAGGCAGACATGGTGCTAGAGAAGGAGCTGAGAGTCCTATATCTTGATAGGCAGAGAACAAGAAGTGGTCTGTGTCACTGGGGGTAGCTTGAGCATGGGAGACCCCAAAGCCCACCCCCACAGTAAGACATTTCCTCCAGCAACTCCTAATAGTGTCACTCTCTACGAGCTTATGGGGCCAATTACATTCAAACTACCACACCTTTCTGAATAGTGTAACTTAGTGTATTAAACACATAACCTTTGGAAAATTGTTAATTCTACCTAAGTCAGCACTTTCTAAAGTATAAAATAGTACTAATGATATTTACTTACCCCTGTAGAGTGACTATGGTGACTTAGGAAGGTAAAGAATTTTAAATGCTTAGTATTGAGTTTGAAATGTATTAGTTGTCCATTTAGCATTACATATAATGGTTATTTCATTATAATTATGTGCCTGTTAATATTGAAATTAAAAACTGTGCTCAATGTTCTGCTGATATGTTTCCTTCATTAACTACTATCAATACTATAGACACCAGAGGAAGCAATCTCATTATTAATAATTCTTATCTCTATGGAAATGAACAGCTCTCTATGGTTCCTGTATGTATCTGTAACTTGCCAACTCTTCCTTCAGCTAAACTGTGGTGGTTTTTTGAGAACTTTTGGGCTTACTTTCTGAAAAAAGTTCAGAATCCAAGATACCCTACCTTAGACACAACAATCAGGACCAGGCAGAACGTAGGTTGTATTTAAACTGCTTTGGCATATTTCATTCCAAATAAATGTCAGTCTGAAGATACTACCTGCTCCTTCTCACACAGACTGCCCTGAAAATAACCATGCTTTCCTAAGAGACTTGAATAATAGACAAATCTCTGGACCAGCCCTCACTATAAACATGTTTATGAAACATGCTCATCAGTTTTAATTTTCTTCACTTGAAAACTCCTCCTCTGCACTCATTCTTTCCTGTGTGACAGACAGACACATGCCACAGCTGGCCCTGTTCTCTAAGATAAATTCTGCAAAGTAAGTTGGACCTAACAACAGACAACTAAGAAACACTGAGAGTAGGAGAAATAGCCTTCCTTAGGGAAGAACACAACAATTGGTTTTCTAGTACTTAATGGTCATCATTGAAAACATACACATGATTAACATTATACAGATTGAAGAGGTTATATTTAGGAATATATGTATGTACATATATGTATATACATGTAATAACAATTTTTTTTAAATGTCATGAATTTGAACAAGAGAAAGGAGAGGTATATGGGAAGATTTGGAAGGAGGAAAAAGAATGGAAAAATGATGTCAATATACTATAATCTCAAACATAAATAAAAAATGAAATATTGCTAGTGTAAACTAACTACATCACAAAGGACACAGAGGTTGGAACTCTACAGTGAAAAATTCAGGATGAATTGAATTTATTTTTTCACAGATAAATGTAAGTTGATGGCACCAAGCAGGAGGAGTCTTGAACTTTAAACATCCATTATGCAATGAAGCCTAATTTGTCCTGTGTGTAAACTCATCAGTGGTGATAAAACCCTGGAAAAATACAATGAAATAATAATAATAAGCTTTGCCACTGGGATCTGCATACAGTGCTCTATGTTTAGAAAACATTTTAAAGAATAGAATGAGATAAAATTGTGGGAAGTATGGTAAATAATTCTACATAAACAAGTCGCTTCTTAGTATTTTTTTGCTAACATTAATAAAAGATAAATCTATGAGGAGATAAAAATATGGACACAGCACCAGCACCAAAGGTATTGGTGCTAGGGAGATGACTCAGCAGTTAAGAGTGTTTGTTGTTCTTCCACATGACCTGAGTTCTGTTTCCATCACCCATGATGGACAGCTCACAATTGCCTGTAACTCCAGATACAGGGGATCCAATGTTCTTTCTTGGAACTTCTACACATGTGGCATACAATCATGTAGATATACACACAAGTCATAAAAGTTATTTACTGAATTACAACAAGAAGTTTTGTGTTAATATATTTCAAATGTATGAGTCAAGTTAGCAAGAAAACTCAAATATAGAAGGGAAGGAAAGGGAAAAGGGAAAGAAAAATGATGGTAGAAGAGGGGAAGATAGGAGAGAAAAACAACAGGAGAAACCTTTCAGTTATTCTGGATCCTAACCTTGGAGTTTAATGTGGATAAGTAAATGAGATAAGATATGCATACATAAACACAAAATATAACACTACACATATTATATATAACATATAATCACATATAATCATCCACTGAGCATATTTATATACTCTTTATTATGTCCCTAGAAGTCTAATAAGCACTAGAGTAAAACAGTGAGAAAGGCAATGATCCCTTATTTGTAGAATTGTATTTTAAATGATGAAGACAGGTTGTGTAGAAATAAGTTGACTTTATTTCAGATGACAATAATTGCTACGAAAAGAAGAATAGAATCATGTGACTGGGGCATCTTGGGAAATGTTCTCTGAGAGCGTCAGTTGAAGCTGCATGTAACAAGCAAGGGCTGGCTCTGCAGCAGGGCAGCAGGTGCAAGGATCTGAGGGTGAGGTTGCTAGAGCTTTACAGATAAATGGAGTGAAAATGAGCTAAGAGCAGTAAGTAAGCAGAAACAGGCCATTGGGAGCTTCACGAGAGAGTGGCTTTTATTTAAGTTAAATGGGGATAATTGGAAGGTTTTGGTTTTCCCATTTTCTCATCTTATTTTCAATTGTTCATGTAACGTTTATTTTTAATGACTACATATTAGTCCAAATGTGGGCCTCATTGAATTCCAAATAACCTTAATGGTATAGGCCATTTCCTTTTTTCACAATGATATAAAGGTAGTAATTAATAAAATAATATAGAAAAAAATAACCCAATACTTGGGTAATTTTGAAAATATCTTATAAATCCATTAACCGCCTACTTTTTCATAATTGTCTGTGAGCCATACATTCAGGAACTGTGATGTAGATATAGCCACAGTCTTTTTTTTTTTTTTTTTTTTTTGATTCTTACAGTCCATTAATCTCTGCTTTGTGTCCAGTTTTGGTTATTTGTGATGTCTATTTACTATAAAGAAGCTTCTTTCATGAGTGGCATTAGCTATGCTTCTCTGTGGGTGGGTGTAAGGATAAGATTTAGAACGTAGTGAGGAATTACCCTCATCTAACAAAGTGCCATTAACAGATTGTTTCTAACTGTCCGTGGCTTCTCTAGGCCCTGGGCACTGACTACATTCTAATACCAAGCATGATTTCCCTCCTCTTAGGTAGCCTTTAAGTCCTAGTATGCAACTCTTTCATATACTTTGCTTTCTGAAGAGAAGGATTTGTGGTTTACTTGGACTTTGCACCATCCTTCATATTGAATCTGTGTCACCCAATCTTTTGGATCTACATCACTCTATATATTTATGCTGCACTACCCTAGATATTAACTCTGCATTATCATATATATTGACACTGTAACATCTTATATCTTGACTCTGCACCAATCTATATATTCAGCATATACCAACCTATACCATCCAAAGTGAATTTTGCACAACACTACATATTGACTATGTACCATCATACATATTGACCCTTTTCCACACTACATGTCGAGTGTAGAAGAGGCAACCTATGTGCATTTCCAGTATATTAATCTATAGGAAATAGAAAGTAGTGATTGAACATGATGGGAAGGAGAGTACATCTCTGAAAGGATATGAACTGGGTGAATGCAGCAATAGGAAAAGATAGAGCTGAAGAATTAGAATCTTCATAGCATCTTCGTCTTTGGTTTTCCCTCTTATTGAAAGGTAGAAATAAGTGTCCTGCTTATGACTTTGAACTGACCTGAACGCCATTCTTGACTAGTAGAACATGATAGGGAGTAATACATTTGAACTCTGAAGTCACACCATTTGAAGCTTAGATCCTCTTCTGATGTTTGTTAGAACACTCAAACCATAGAGGTATCAGATGGATAACAATTCTAACCACTTTAAAACTACCATAGTTATAGAAGCCAAAGCCTCCCAGGGGAATCTCAAGGAGTGTGTGACTATAAGGATCAGAGGAGCATCCTGTCAAACACAGACTTCTAGATATGCCACAGGATACAAGTTGTCTTATATCCTCCACTGTAACACAAATTGCTAAATGGTCTTTTAACTAAAAACAAAAACAACAACAACAACAAAAAACCTGGAGCCAGATATTTAGGTTAAAGCTGAAAGATCATTGAGACAGAACAAGCCACAGCCAACCTCACCTCGCCAGTTCCTCAGCTGATCCTGTTTCCTCATACTGAAAGCCTCTGAGTCCTCATCCAGAAGGGATCTCTGCTGAATTGCTGCTAAAAAAAACTTCTAGTTCCTGGTTCTTATGCCTTATATACCTTTCTGCTTCCTGCCATCACTTCCTAGGATTAAAGGCATTTGTCCTTTCTGAGCAAAGACATAGATCTCAAGTTCTGAGATTAAAGGTGTGTGCCAGTGTGGCCTTTAACTCACAGAGAGCCAGACAGATCTCTGCCTCCAGAGTGATAGGATTAAGAGTGTGTGCTGCCACTGTCTGGCCTCTATGTCTAATCTAGTGGCTGGCTCTGTCCTCTGATCCCCAGATAAGTTTTATTTGTTAGAGCACAAATAGAATGTCACCACACTCCACTGTAGTCCAGCAGTCTCATAATGCCAGTAGAAGCCTTTAGTGCACAAACTGTACCCTGAGTCACTTGCCAATTGCTTACTCATGAAAATGTATTTTGTAAAGGTAATTACAGTTATTCATCAGTGGAGAAGAAGTAATAAAAATAGTAAATACTATCAAATTTAAAATTTAAAATAATGTTTTCTAAATAGTTCATGTTGTAAATAAAAAATACAAATTAGAAAATTTAGAACTAATTGATAGTAAAAATGATTTATTCTCAAAATATTATAGCATGAAAAGAAAGCAATGCTTAGAAGAAAATCTGTATGCTGAAATACTTAAGTTTTTATTTAGAAAAGGAAGTTAATTTGCAATTCACAAGCCTAAGCACCAAATCTAGGAGTAAGGGGAAAAAAAGAACTGAAAGAAAACAAGTAGCAATTATAATAGAAATTACTAAATTAAAATATGCATAATTAATAAATAAAGATGCTGTGGTCAATTGGACCTTTCTAGACAATGCAAAACTAACTATTGTAAATTATACACCTACCTGAGAGATGTTTTTAATTTTGTTTACTTTTGATTCACCTTTGTTAAGTTAATAAGATGGTTTTGTTGTTGTTGTTGTTTCCCAGAATCAGCTGATTTTCTAAGTTTGGGATAAAATTATCCTAAAACCACCACATATTTCTTTTAATTGGAAGATCAGTCACAATGTCTGCAATGTTGTTTCCAGTTTTGTTTACATTCTCTTTGCATTTTATTTTCTTTCTTTCTTTCTTTCTTTCTTTCTTTCTTTCTTTCTTTCTTTTTGTTCTGTTTTGTTTTTTGACAGTATAGCTTGAACCTAGGGTTTTCCACATGCTGGGTAAACACTCTGACACTGAACTATATCTCCACCCCCTTTTACATCTTTGATTGCTAAGTCCTAAAAAGTGGCAATCCCATGAAAGGACCACAGCAGGAGAAAGAAAAGATGGAAGGAAAGGAGGGAAGGAGAGGGGAAGGTAGGGAGGGAGAGGAAAGGAGAGGGAGGGAGGGAAAGTTTACCTTTAAATGTTTTTTTTTTTTTTCTACACAAATAAATAAAATTATGTATATTTTTAAGACAAGACTATCTCTAGGATTTCTACACCTGACAACAAGTCTTACTTTCTCATCATAACCCTGGGATGGATCATTGTTCCTTCTCCTTTTAAAAATCAAAAGCCCATTCTCAGATATGTCCTCCAAACCATAGGGCTAATCCATTTACAACGGTGAATACCTGGTGTCACTTGACCTCTTTGCTTTACTGTCCTCATAGGTTTTTTGCTGTCCTTACAGTTTTTCTCATACATATGTATAATTTATATGCAAAGGAATACATGTACTGCAATCTTCAGACCAGCTTCTGCTGGAATTCTTACAGTTTGAATTTGTTCAGTCTAAATTAAGGATTTTTTAATGTCTGACTGAAAGGACTTGGGGGCACATTAACAACTTACAGTGCAATGCTATTTACATTGAGCCTTCAATTTTAAAAGTATGTTGCCATAACCCTTCATAAATGCCTAGTAAAGTAGGTTTACACCATCATTTGCATTTTTATGGATAAGGGAGTGGGTCATGTGACTGCCTCAACTTCATGCAGGAAGGAGTCATCACCTTGGATACAGACATTTTTTATCTCTCTCTCAGTCATGCTTATTCTCACTAGTAGTGTCATACTTTCCAGAACTTCTTTACTCCATAATGAATGTAACGTGTGGTATATTGAGAGGACCATATTAACTGACAATTTCATCCTCCCTCAAGATATTGGTTGTGAGTGAGTGGTGATCAGTGAAGAGAAAAAGTGTTTGATAATGTTTACTGGTTGGAAGGGGATAAACAAACTCTAAGAACAAAAACAGCTTTTTACTAAAAAGATGATTCTATATGAATTTATTCTTCCCATAGAGCTGGACTTGGCATCGAGGCAAGCTCAGAGAACTCCCTGTGGTTAAAAGACTTAGTCCATCTTACATGAACTTCTGTGTCTTCTTTTACTTCTTTCTCTTGTTCTGATCACACATTCCTGTTGCATTCTGTCACTGTGCCTGCCTCATTCTCCTTCAATTGGCTGGCAGTCATAGAGATTTATAACTGGTGTATTTGGCACATTTGTTTGATAGCATGTTGGTCAGGAAGTCATGAGACTTCAGTTTGGGGCTCATTTCTGCTAACTGTGATAAAGAAATGAATATTACATCTTTTTCCCGCAACCATTTTTTTGTCACATTTTAATGTAGAGGAATGAACTAGACAGCTTAAAGAGAGTATGGATATTTCCAGAATCTAAATTTGTGTCTCTACTGCTATAATATGTAATTAGAAATTTTCCTAAGTTATCACTCTTGCCAGGGCCATCTACAAGTATATTCAAAAGATTTCACAATTCCCCTGTGTTAATCATTTCCTTATATCCTATAATTGAGTGAAACACTCCAGATTTTCCTTACATTAGTAGTCCTTTTCATCATTTTATTCTACATATTCTACTGACTCCTCTACCCTACTTCCTGCACAGGTTCTCCCATCATAACCATCTACTTAACTCAGGATAATGTAAAGCCAAGTGAAGCAACACAGAGCCCAGGATTAAGCTTATATACTCACTGTGAGCATTCAAGTCAATTGTAAGTATGACAAGTATGACTTGTTTATGATGCTACAAATTTGTTGATAATTTCAATGTGCTATTTTTTCTTTTTTTTAATTAAGAAATTTTCTTCATTTTACACACCAGTTAGAGATCCTTCTCTCTTCCCTCATCTAACCCCCCCCACCTTCCCCCCAAACCGCCCCCCCCCCAAGTGAAGAGGGGGAGGCACATCCAGTAGAGGCAAGTCTAAGCACTTCCCCTGCTTCAAAGGCTGCACACAATATCCCATCATAGGTAGTGGGCTCCAAAAAGCCGGCTCATGCGCCAGGGATGGATTCTGATTCTACTGCCTGGACCCCCCCCCCCAAGCATATCAAGCTACATAATAGTCTCACCACGCAGAGGGCCTAGTCCAGTCCCATTCAGGCTCCACAGCCATTGATCCAACTTTCATGAGTTCCCATTCGTTTGGTTTGGTCATCTCTGCAGGTTTCCCCATTATTATCCTGATGCACTTGCTCATAGAATCCCTCCTCTCTCTCTCTCTGACTGGACTCCTGGATCCTCTGTCTGATGTTTGGTTGTAGTTCTCTGCATCTGCCTCCATCAGTCATTGGAGAATAGCTCTGTGATGACAGTTAGGGTATTCACCAATCTGATCACTGAGGCAAGCAAGTTAAGCTCAGGCACACTCTCTACTATTTCTAGTAGTCCAAGCTGGGGTCATCCTTGGGGATTCCTGGCAACTTCCCTAGTACTGGGTTTCTCTCTATCCCCATGATAGCTCCCTCCATCATGGTATCTTTCTCATTGCTTTTCCACTCCATCCCTGTTCCAGCTCGACCATCCCATTCCTTTATGTTCTCATCCCCCATGCCCGCTACTTTTTACTGTTGACCAAATTTAAAGAATATCTCTTACTCACTTCTGATGCACCAACCCCTTCCAAATTTCACTAATTCCCTAAGGCAAAGTCCACTGGGTTGTGCAAGCACATAGAGACTGAAATGGTTAGGCCTACTGATGCGCTTGTTTTGTATGTGCGAATTTTGTGTGTTTGACTCATGCGATGTCACACGAGCTTTGAAGTTTCCGTTTCCTTGTCCCATCTTCATTTCAACAAGGACTTTCTCATATTGATAGTCCTCTTCACTTACTTACAGTAACCACGTCTATACATGTCTTCCCAACAGCACCATGGGTTCTGTTCCTACGCCAATCCAGTTTGGATGTTCAAAGTTGTTCATCATTGATCAATAATCCCCCAGGACCCTCAGACTTTAGCAGTTAAAATCCTTTGCAACCTGGTTCCAAACTAGTTCTCAGCTGGATGTAGTAGGAAATATTGGGGTTGAGGATTTAGCTCAGTGGTAGAGAGCTTGCCTAGCAAGTGCAAGGCCCTGTGTTTGGTCCTCAGCTCTGGGAAAAATAAGAAAAAAGAAAAGACAAAATAACAACAACAACAACAAAAATACCAAAAAGAAGGTGGGAAAAGTAACTGGAAATATCCTCCTGTCATTTTTGCCTTTCAGTCTTCTGCTTACCCTAATCCTGTAGCTATTAGGATTAGTCACTTTTATCACTTTCTTAGTCATATGAGAGGCATTAATTTCTAATTTTTTGCAATGATTAATTAAACAATTTAAACACGTATAAATGGGCATTGACAATTTTAGAACACTTGGAAAGGATTTCTTAATATGTATTTTCTCATAATTGCTGTTCTCATTATTTATATACGTCTTTGCTTAATATTTCCTAGAATGTGCAATTTGACTTCTCCCTCTATATATTGAGATTTTTCTCAACTTTCAAAGGTCAAATAAAATGCTGTGATAATCATGGTCAGAATTAATTGTTCCCTTTTCATTATCAAAAAGCTCAATTGTGTTTTGGTTTTAGCTAGTACTTGTAGATGTAACAGTCTTATTAAGTAAAAATCTCAGAGCCAAATGCAGAGTTAAAAGCCTGAGGTCAGAGCAGTAGCTAAGAGCTGATAGTAAAAAAAAAAAAAACCTTTCCTACCCTTCACTGCCGCTGTTGTCCTTCCCCTCCGAAACAGAACTACTTCCTGTGTTTCTGTCTTTTTATTGACTTTCTGTTCTGCCTTCTCATTGGTTGTAAACCCAACCACATAACCTCCTCATCACTGCCTATTTATACAGACCTCCAGGTCTTCTATGATTGGTATTGAGATTGAAGGCATGTGTCTCCATGCTGGCTGTGTCCTTGAACACACAGAGGTCTGTCTGTCATGTGATTGGGATTAAAGGTGTGTACCACCACCATCTGGCTTCTGCTATGGCTTGCTATTAGCTCTGACCTCCCAGGCAACTTTATTTATTAATATACAAATAAAATCATATTTTAGTGCAAATAAAATATCACCATATTTCTCCCTTTCTATTTTAATAAAAAGAAAAAAGGAAAAAAGTTATAACTAATATAAGAAAAACTATATACAAAAATACAATAACTATATACCATATATACAAGCAATAAATACCTGAACAATGTCTAGTCGATTTATATTTGACAAATTTAGAGAAAATAATGCCATTATCTACCCTATTTTGGTAAGTCCAAAATGTACCTGATTCATTTTCTATCCTAACTTATATTACTAACAGAACTGTCTTATAACGTCTTTCAAATTTATACACTTACACCTCTTTAGTGAGTTTCTTTACTGAAATTCTTAACAAGAAAAGCTATCACTGTGATTATCTAATCTTCAACCATAACTAACTACTCTTCAACTCTCTCAGAGCCCCAAGAATGAAACAATATTACCTAATAAAAAATAAAAACAGCAAGTGCAGGCAAGCAGCTTCCAATAATAATAATAATAATAAAATAATGTGAGTTGACAGAAACAGCCAAATGCCTGGACAGTCACCTGAGGTTTCTCCACAGTGTTGGGGCCTATAGGCTTAGCACATCTGACAGACTCATTTGTGAACTAGGATGTACACAAGGTTAACAGTTTGACCTCACATTTGGTGAGAGTAGTCCATGTTCCAGAAACACCTGTATTCCACTAGTGCCATGTCATGATTCTTCTGGAAATTGTTGATTTTTTAAAAATTCATCTGTCTATTCTTCTTGTCTGCCTGTGTGTGGCTTCGTCTCGGCATCCCATTCTTCTCCACATCCCTCTATTAAATGCCAGTCTACTATTGAGAAGTATGAGCTTAGTTATTCTTCAAGAATAACTGTTTCCTCTGCTATTCCACTGCATATCAGAAGCCATCGGCCTACTCCCTGTTCAGCTGCCTTCAAAGAAAAGGGCACAGTACCTTTTCCAGATTGCAAAGGCCATTTCAGCCATGTTGTCCTGGCCTCAGAAGATGCCTTTTGATAAAGCCACAACCACACTTGTCTTGGCAAGAATTGGTAGTCCTTTGTTTTCACGTCTTGTCTGTTCATTTTGTCCTGTTTGTCAGCAGTTGATTCAAGGATACTTTGTTGTCCAGTGGCTAACTTTTGCCACAATGAAAGTTAACTCCATATGCAGTTTCTTCAATGCCCATATTTTCTCTGAAGTAGATTGGTACTGCCAGGAGCCAACATGTCTCATAGTCATATTAAAAGAGAAAAATTTTCTAAATTATTAAATGCCATATTCTGTAGGTCTTTGAAGTGTTTGAAGATTACCTATCTATCTGAAATATATCTATGTATACCTAGAAAACTTAACTAACATGGCTACAAGTTTGACTATCATAGAATACTAGTTATTAATCTGTATTTTTTAATTATCCATTACAATCTAAATGAGTTACACAAACATAATACCTCAAATGAGAATAGAAATATATAATATATACAGTATAACAAAATTAAGTTTAAACTTGTATCAATAAACTAAAATTCATAGCAATGTAGGACATTTTAAACAAGTTGCTCTTTAAAAGTAGATTCAATAATCTACCCTTTCATCATATCATATCTATATTATATCCCCTTTTCTTCTTTAGAAAGAGATTTCATTTCTAATCAAGCTGTTTTAAGTAAAAATATTGGTTTTTCTCTTTCCCACACCAGAGGGCTCTTCTGATTTGGGACACAAGAATCTCTTAACATTTCTTTTAGCAATATGTTTGGGTTTAGAGAAGGAGTGAGCCAATTCTATCTCCAAAGCCAGCTTGGTATATTTGGCTATATAAGTGCTGTGGATATTGCTCTGTATAAATAAAATGCTGATTGGCCAGTAGCCAGGTAGGAAGTATAGGTGGGACAAGCACAGAAGAGAATTCTGGGAACAGGAAGGCTGAGTGAGAGAGATGTTGCCAGCTGCCACCATGACAAGCGAGATGTAAGGTACTGGCAAGCCATGAGCCACGTGGCAGCTTATAGACTTATAGATATGGGTTAATTTAAGATATAAGAACTAGATAACAAGAAACCTGCTGCCGCCATACTGTTTGTAAGTAATATGAGTCTCTGTGTCTTTACCTGGTTGGGTCTAAGCAGCTTCAGGAATGGCAGGTGAGAGAGATTTGTCCTGACCGTGGGCCAGGCAAGACTGGAAAACTCTAGCTATAAGTATTATGATTATTTATTTCACTCTCAAAAATTAGATCATAAGGTTAATGAAGGTAGAGACCAAGGACCATTTCTTATGCATCTTCATGGTCCCAGAGTACCTATGACTGATTACTTAAGCTAGAAATGCCTTTAAAGCGAACTTGGAAGTTGAAGATGGGACTTAGTCATGTTGCTAAAGACATAAATTATAATGCAGACACATGAGCATTTAAAAAATATTTTGGAGCTGTGGTCCTCCATGAGAGTTACCTTGATTTCTCTGGTAAGCTATGCAAGGTTAGCTATATAATTGTTTTCTACTTAGCAAAGCCACACGAAATTAAAAAGAACAGCAACAGGAAAAGGAATTGTATGTAATTGTGCCTGTATAGCTATAGCAAATTTACATGTTATATATGTATTTGTGTGTGTGTATTTAAAAAAGAAACCGAGACGACACTTTATCCTGGAGATAATGCAGTGGTTAGATATTATATACCTATTAAAATTATTAATATATATCTACTCTCAAGGAAATCACTAGGCTAAATCAAGGACAGACACATGTCAACCTATTATTATAGAAAGCAAAGAGTGTTAATGACATTCACAGTGATTTTTCTTAAGGCTAATAACTGTTAATGATTATTAAATTATGGCTCTGTACAGATATCATGCTTAGAACTTTATATAAATGAACTTGTTACACTGAAACACATCTACCTCAATTGGTAGGTAGTGTCTCTAGGCCTGATTGATGAGTAAAACATGGTGACAGGACAGGTGAGGAAAATGTTGATTGACTTGTAATCTGTAGGTCAGTACTTTTCTACAAAGAATTAAGTATGAGAGGGAGAAAACAGGTAGCTTCCCATTGGCAAATCTGACAAATGATCCCCAGGCCAGGTGATAAGTTATGCTAATAGCACTGTGTGTGTTGGAATATAAATTGTCCCCAAGGTTCACATATCTAAACCTTGGTTGCTGGCCTGTGGGGCCACTGGGACAAGGCAGAAACTTTAGAGAGGGAATAATAGAAGGAATTTAGGCTTTTCAGGGCCTGACCTTGAAGAACATATTCCAATCTTGGCCTTCTGTCTTTTTCTTTTTGCTTCCATGAGACCTATGCAGCAAGCCAAATTCTTTGACTGCATCCTTGCGACTATGGGACCTCCCTCTGTAGGGAAACAATAGTGGGTGAGACCTTCGAAACTATTCCCCAGGGTAAGCCACTCCTTCTAATATGTGACTTTTCTCAGGTATTTTGCCACAGCAATGGAAAGCTGACTAATGTGAGTGTGTGCCCTTAGCTAATGCATAATAATGATAGTATTGTCTTCCTCACCGATTCTGTATCTGCCATCCCCCAAATCCACAGCATCACAAAGCATGAAAAAACAAAATCAGATAAATTCCAAGAAAGTCGATCATCCTGCAGTATAACTGATCAGTGTTGATCAAAACTGTCAAGGTCATTGAAAGTAAAGAATGTTACAAGTACACTGCTAAGTCAAAAGCAGCTTAAATTAACAAGAGGAAATATGAGGTGGTATCTGAATGGGATCCTGGAGAAGAACAAGCACATCAATGTAGAGGTAACGTCTTGTTAAATAAGAAACAGAGCCAATTGCAGAGTTAAAAGCCAAGAGGTCAAAGCAATAGCTGAGAGCTGAAAACCTTACCCTTCCCTGCTGCTCTGTCTTTCTTCTCCACAAGAGAGCTACTTCCTGTGTCCTGTCTTTTACACAGACTTTCTGTTCTGCCTTCACATTGATTGTAAACCCAGCCACATGACCTCCTCATCACTGCCTGTCTGTACAGATCTCCAGGTCTTCTATGATTGGTATTGAGATTAAAGGCGTGTATCGCCATGCTAGCTGTATCTTTGAACACACAGAGATCCTGTCTAGCTCTGCCTCCCAAGTGCTGGGATTAAAGGCGTGCACCACCACGGCCCAGCTTCTGCTCTGGCTTGCTCTGACCCCAAGGCAACTTTATTAATACACAAATAAAATCACATTTCAGTACAAATAAAATACCACTACATATCAAGGAAAATATAATGACATCCGACTAAACATTGGATCTAAGTTAATAATCATTACTATTATTATTAATGCAGCAATATTCATTGATTAATTGAAAGTGTGGGTTGAATTTTCTTTCAGGAAGATATGATGAAATTCTAATTTGAGAGCTAATAAATGTGACTTCCTTACTGGAAAAAAAGGTCTTAGCAGATGTAATTAAGATGAAGTTATTCTGGATTAGGGTGTGCCTGAATACAAGGACTGATATCATTATGAGAAAGCTCTAGGAGAAACAATCACACAGAAGGAAGATGTCAAATTGAGTACAAAAGCAGAAACTGTGATACTGTCACAGCCTAAGAGATGCTAAGAACCAAGGACCAGTAGCTAGAGATGGGCAAAGGAAGATCTCTCCAGAGTCATTCCAAGGCTTCTGACTTGTACCTTGTTTACAAAGCCCTCGGAACCTCAGGAGGATGAATTTCTTTTCTGTAAACCCACCTACCTTGTAATAATTTTATGGCCACCCTAGGAAAGAGTATAACACTGCAGTAATGTAAGATGTTAACAGCAGTGGAAGCAGCAGGTGTGCATTGGTCAAAGGTGGTGGATGACTACTTTCTATACTATATACTATTCTTCTGTCAGTCTGATGTGTCTAAAATATGAAGTTTAACAAGTAAAACCAAAGCAAGTAAACAAAGGAAAAGGGACCATGAAATACCATATCATTAGCAAATATATTTATAATGAAAAAATAAAAAGTGATTATGAGTGTAACTGAGGATGTAGAGACACTGGAGGTTTAATATAATGCTGGTGGGAATGTAAAATGATGCATTTGCTTTGGAAAACAATCTGGAATATGAACCTAAGTGAATCATATGACCTAACCTTTCCATTCCTACCTCTGTGTCCAAGAAAAATGTCAATATATTTATACAAAAGCTCACAAATGTGTGAAAGAATTATTTATAATAGCCCAAATAGTAAAAACAACCCAAATGTCCATCAATCTACTAATGGTTAAAATAATACAATATACTCATTAAGTAGTGTAGTATTTATCATTGTCAACAAGTGTACTTAATGCTCTAATTAGATGGGTTGTGAGAACACAGTCACAGGGGTCAGGTATTAGTTTATGATTGCATTCATATGAAATGTCCAGAAGAGGCAACTCCATAAGAAAGAAAATCAAATAATTATTGTCTATTGTGGGAAAGGGGAAATAGAAGTGGAGAGTGGCTATTAATGGGTACAGTCTTTGGGAAGGTAACAAAAAGTATTCTAAACTGGTTACACTGAAGGTTGTACAAGTAAGTGTACACTGCAAACATGCAAAGTGTGGGGTATGTGATTTATGTCTCAATGACTGTTTTGTTTGTTTGTTTGTTTTATTTTTAGGTGTGTCTCAGATGGAAAATGTACCTTGTCCTAGGTCACATGGCTATTAATTGGCAGAGCCAGAAGTGGAACTAAAGCACCCTGATCCTCTTGGCTACTTTATATAATGTATCTTCTCTAAAATCTACATAAGAACACTGAGGCAGAGCATGCTCCACAGAAGAGGAAAACAGTCACTCTGGTGACTTTCTTTTCAATCTCTTTGCTCAGAGTTGCTCCTGGTAACAGACAAGGGCAGGCAGGCTCCAAAGGGGAAAATGTCATTAAATCCCTGATTACACTCACAACCTCCTGGAGGGAAGGAGACTATTTTTTTTCCTCCTTTTGCAATTCTGAGAAGGGTTATATTTAGGGGAGTGAGAAAAAAAAAAAAACATATTCGAAGCAATATGATAAACACATTCCTGGTACCCACTTAAGCTATTTAGATGCATGACAAAGCATCATTTAAAAGTAACTTAAAATTAACTCTAATGAGGCAGCATTGCCTTCCATTTCACAGCCTGTCAAACGTCTGCTTCTCTTTCATGATAGGAGCTGCATGTCTGTCAAGCAAACTCAAGACTTTCCCCCTCCAGGGGCTAAAATGTTTATACTTGTAGGAAGGAATTGTCAGGGTGGGTTCTGTTCAGCAGTGATGGTTTTTCAAATAATAGTAACTGGACTCTACACTCCAAATGAACCTCACTGCCACTGTAGTCTCTCCAAGGCCTATATAACTAGATAGAAGAGTCAAGGGGGCCATTCTTCTGAACCATGATGCTGAACTAACCATCCAGCCACAGAGCCTGGGGCAAGTCCCCAAGGCAGGAGAATGTAGAGGAAATAGAATCTTATGAGGCATATTTAACAGCACAAAGCTATACAGGCATCTGAGGGTATGGACAAGCATGCTTCAAATCAAGAAAATGCTGTATGGGTCATTCTAAGGAGCTGGACCATTGTCTAAAAGGCCATGGGGGCCTCATATAGCTTTTTGACAGAGAGAAACAACTTAATATATTGGAAATATATTTTTACTGAATAACTTTGCAATGTTCATTTGGAGAAAATATGGGTGATAAACTGCTTGGATATCACTCACGGAAGTGAAGTGGACTCTTTCACTTCTGTTTATTGAGTAACTATAGAGACTGCTCTATGCAGACTTGGGTTCAAGATACACTCTGCTTCTGACAGACTGTGTGTTCAAACAACAAGGTTTTATACTCACTGTTCTCATTGGCCTACTTTAAAAATAAACTAAAATAGTACTTCCTTTCTAGTATTTGAATGAAAGGAAAAATAAGATAAAGTACATAAAAAGTATTTATTTTACATTGTTAAATATGGACAAGATGATCATGAAACAGTGAATATTAAAGCTGGTTCTTTTTTTCAAAACTTTTTAAATATTTAATTTATCTTTAAAGATTAACTTTTTTTGTTTTTAAAACCCTTTTTATGGTTTAATAATGATATGTTTATTTGTAAAGTTGACAATGAGTCAGTCACACTGGTTAGTTTCTGTCAGTTTTGACACAAACTAGTGATACCTGGGAAGAGGGAAACCGAATTGAAGGATTGCAGCCATCATATTGGCCTGTTGGCATATCTTTGAGGCATTTTCTTGATGAGTGATTAATGTGAGCAGGTCCAGGTAATGTGATGCAGATTTTTTAATGGTAACTATTTTACTTAAATTTTGTGTGTATGTGCACATTAATGCAGATGCTCATGGAAGCTAGAAGACGTTAGGTACCTTGGAGATAAAGTTACAAGTGGTAGTGAATCATTTGATGTGGGTTTTAGAAAATGGACTTACACCCTCTATGAGAGAAGCAATCATTATTAATTGTTGAGTCAGTTCTCATGTTCCCTTGGAATGGTTCTCAAAGCATTAAGAGCTCAACAATGGAAAAATGTAGTGACTCATAGGCCCACAAATCATAAGATTGAATTCATCTTGGTGACCATTGCATTGGCATTGAAGAATTTGTCAGGTATTCATAATGTCATAGAAATGTAGGTTTTTGTGTGTCAAAGAATGAATTGTAAATTTCCCCAAATTCAGAAATTCATAGAATAGAAAGAAATTACACTGAGAAGAGGAATCAATTAATCAACCAACTATGTATAAGTATTATATTTTCTCTTCAGTTTGACATCCAGTGAATTTCTATCAGTACTAGATATTAGCACCAATGAGAAGCTCGAATGGCCATTATTTTAGGTATCAGAGATGTCAGGAAAATGTAGTCAAGGATAACTCACACAGACAAGAGAAGGTAGAACTCTCTTCAATGATTATCCTCTGAACAGAGATCCTAATATAAGAAAATGTAAGACATAAGCAGGAATAAGGCACAGAATTGCTTGACATGTAAAGGTACATCAGTCTATATAAACAAATCTTGGCCTCAAGAATAAGTTTGGATTGTATTTTATGTATAATAAAGAACTCTCTCTCATGATATAAAAATGGGGTTCTAATGAACTAGCTAGTTTCATTTATTTTATATGTCAAACCTTGCAGGATTGGAAGAGTCAGGGGCAAAGCAAGAAAGTCTGCAACACATACAGTATACTTGGGGCAAGGCAGCAGGGACCCTTGATTATTGAACAGGAACAAAAATGAGATCTTATGAAGCTGAATATAAAAGAAATGATTTATTGTTGTGAAAAAAGAAGATGACAGGATGGCAGGGACCTTACCTTCATAACATACATGATAAAAATTGCTTTGTGAACTAGAAAACATTTTGCAAATATTTGACACTATCCACACACTTATGTTTTGTTTTAAAGAATGAAACATACAGTTACAGCAAAGAGAATAAAATAAAATGATGCAGACCCAATTTATTGGCAGTTTGGACTCTGAGGAAAGCTCCCAGAGAGAAACTGACTTATGCAAAGCTTTAGCATGAAATGGCGAAGTTGAACTTGCATCAGCTCCACTTGAAAACATAGTTAGTTTTCCATAGGTAGATGTTCCTGTTTCAAACAACCTCAGAGACGAAATCATTGAACACCAGTGAGGTTTCCTTTGCCATTAGAAGTTTCCTTTGAACACACCTTATGCCTTTTGCTGAATATATTTAATAGTCAAAAACATCTCTTTTGTCATGGGAACTGTCATTCACAAAGCTCTTTAAGGTGTTTACTCTGTTGTAGGAATCCATCAATTTAGAAGCACAGGACAGGATTGCTATCCCTTTATGTTGGAGACTGGAACTCACTATGGAGTTAGAGTTTCCTGAATGACTCTTAGCTTCTTAGGAGTCCTGAACATTTGACAAAATAACCTTATTTAAGGTAGACACCTCTTATTTTACATAATGGCCTATTTCAAGTGCTTGTGTGACAATAAGAATGGAATAGATAAACTCTCAAAATTTGTATGTATATGTCACTTTTGTCCTGATTACAAAGATGAAAATATGTGACTCCAGATAACAATGAACTATCAGGAAATACAGTGCTTACAATCCCTTTTTGTCCAGTAGTATAACTAAGACAAGTTCTTGATTACTGGGCTTCTTGGACTCACTACACAAGCACAAAAGTACAGCAAGCCCGTCATAAGTGTGGTCCTTGGGCATTGCGTTTATTTACTATTTTATTTTTAGGGAGTCTACACTAGAAAACAGTCAACCCAGATTTGTAATGTGTAGAAAGACTTTGGGCCACTTGCAAGTGCAGAAGGCTCAGCTCTTTTCCTTTCCTTTCTATTGTCCTCATCAGCCTGAAGGATTTTCAGGAAAGAGAAGCTATGATGGAAAGAACACAGACTGGAAAAAAAATCTGAATCCCAGCCTAGTACTTTGTAACTGTGTAGCACAGATAAATGACTGTATGTCTCTGAATCTGTTTACACTATGCTCCTCTGTAAAATAGTCAAGCTATATTATTATTGCAATAGTAAAAATTAAAGATGAAATAAAATCATTGACATCGAATGGATGTTTATTTTTAGTGATTTTACTTTTCTATATACTATTTTCCTTTCCTCTGGATCTCTGAAGGTAAAGGTGAAAGTTGATCGAGAAGGAATGAGTATGAACTAACACCTTGAGGATTTCTATAACCCACTAGGGCAAATGTTCGGGTACACAAAAGCACCCTTTGGTCTCTGAGACCATTTAGTGAGTTCTACACAGGGAAACTTGAAACTTTCATCTTTGTTCATTAATACTCAATGGTGTGTGGAATCTAAAGTAAGGTTTAACTTTCATAAATCAAACTTTAAAAAAAATAAAATATGCTCTGATATCCTCCTAGGGACCATGGCCTTGGGAATACATTCCTTGTTTCAGGGCTTCCTGCCGTGGGAGAGAGTGACTGTCACTGAATTTCTTGTCAAATACATTGCTTAGCCATCAGTATTTACTCCAGAGGGACCTAATGTTGGGAGTATCAAAACAGAGAGGAGTTAAATAGACCATGCTAGCTTCTTAGCCCCATGGCTGGCTCACACAGGCCCAGTGGGAATCCTCTCCTCCCTGGACAGCTCAGGTGATATCCTGTAATTCAGGCTACATCCTCCACAGACTCTGCCTTAATATCCACTGCAGTTAGCTAATGTTTAAACGACTACTCTGTAGCCAATGCTGGTACATGCTCTGTCATTTGCCCATAAAATTATCTAATGAGGAATATATGAATAATTTGAATTAAAAGATAAAACTCAGGTTCTGAGAAGTTGAATAACTTGTGCAATCACCTACAACTTTGCAAACCATGATTTAAGCCCATGCTGACATATAGTACTTTGGAAAGAGTGCTATGGCTTAAGAGCTCTGACTCTTACTGTGTTTGGCACTCCATCTTGATGTTAATGATGTCCACTCTTTACAGTCTGTTGGTCTCTGCAAGATACATCCATGATCAAATCTTTTCTGTCTAATTTTCATTAATTTGATGACTTTTATTTTGACTTAAATTTGAAAGATTCTATGAGGACCAAGAGGTGCCAAAGGAGACACATAATGTCCACATATAGGATAATGATATGAGGTGACTTTTCGTCACCTCCTCCCTGCTTGATACCGTTAAGATTTCTTTATGTATAAGAATTCATTGACCTGTTGCTTATGTTTTTGGTCTTAGCCATTCTGACAGGTGTAAGATGGAATCTCAGAGTCGTATTGATTTGCATTTTCCTGATGGTAAAGGATGTTAAACATCTCCTCAAGTGTTTCTCAGCTATTTGAGATTCTTCTGATGAGAATTCTCTGTTTAGATCTGTACCTCATTTTTTAAATTGGATTATTTGTTTTACTGAGATTTAGTTTTTTGAGTTCTTTATATACTTTGGAAATTAGCCCTCTGTCAGATGTGGGGTTGGTGAAGAACTTTTCCCAATCTGTAGGCTGTTGTTTTGTCCTATTGACAGTATCCTATGCCTTACAGAAACTTTTTAATTTCATGAAGTCCTATTTACTATTTGTCAGTCTTAGTTCCTGTGCTATAGGTGTTATGTTCAGGAAGTTATCTCCTGTGCCAATGTGTTTGAGATTATTTCTCACTTTCTCTTCTACCAGGTTCAGTGTATCTGGATTTATGTTGAAGTCTTTAATTCACTTGGACTTGCATTTTGTACAAGATGGTAGATGTGGATCTATTTGCATTCTTCTACATATCAGTGTCCTGTTTGACCTGCACTGTTTGTTGAAGATGCTTTCTTTTCCTATTGTATAATGTTGGCTTCTTTGTCTAACATCACATATCCAAGGTATGTGTATTTATGTCTGGGTCTTTGATTTGATTCCATTGATCCAGCTGTCTGTTTTTTATGCCAATACCATGCTGTTTTTATTACTATCGCTCTGTAGTAAAGCTTGAAATCAGGGATGGTGATACACAAGAAAACTCACAGAATCAACTAACCAGGGCTCATAAGGACTCACAGAGACTGAAGAGACAACCAGGGAGCCTACATGGGACTGACCTAGGCATTCTGCATATATATTACAGATGTGTAGTTTGGTCCACTTATGGGACTCCTAACTGTGGGAACAGGCATTGTCTCCAACACTTTTGCTGGCTTTTGGGGCTCTACTCCTCTTACTATGTTACCTTGTCCAGCCTTAATACATGGAGAGGTGCTTAGTCTTACTGCAACTTGATATGCCATGTTAAAGAGAAATGGAGGAGGAGTGGATTGGTAGGTGGGAATATAGGTGTGGGTGGACTGGAGCGACTGGAAGGAGAGGAGAAAGGGGATGTAAAACAAATAAATTTACTTAAAAAAAAGTAATCCATTGAATCCTCATGACCACTATAGGAGTTAGGTATCATTATCTCATGGTTAAAGATTTAGTTTAAAAAAGGAGCAGGAGATGAAGTGACTTCTCAGCTGAAGGAGATTCTGCTGACAAACAAGGGAAACATGAGTCCAGAGAGTTTGAGTCTGGGGATTGTCTAAGAGCTGTGCCACCCTGGCCTAGTTTCTACATTCTCTTCATATAATATTAGGGAAAAGAGACTTAAAGAAGTAATAGTTCTCTCTTTTGTGTAGCTCTATTGCATCTTAATTTTTTTTTCTGTTATTTTAAACAGAGGAAAGAACAAGCAGAGACATGAGGAAGAAAATACTCCAGAAGCCCAGTTAGACGATGGAATGCCTGCCAAGGAAAGGTTATTGAGGCAACATTGCTGGAAATAATTTTAAAACAGATTATCCAAGCACATTAAAGGAAAGACATGGAAAGGGCTGCAGGAGCTGCCAAGAGTCATATTTGATTATTTCTGGAATGGTCTATTGCTAGGGGCTAGGATACACTGAGAGATGTCTCTCCATCTCAGCCATTGATGGCTTGCCAGAGGAAAAGGCATAGAGATGAAAATTAGAGACCTGCTGTCCACTGAAAACACTAAACAAAAATATTCAGATGCCAAAGAATCTTCTTGAAAATCTTATTGGTCCATTTGGCTACACAGATAGAGGTCAGGGAACAGAGTCCAGATGTGAAGCATGAGTGGGTAAACATACTCTCTCTTTCAAATCATGCTACCCACAGCTGCATGTGGTGCAGACAGAAGAACATCTACAGTCATCATGAAAGGTCATGATCCCTTATCTGCTTGCCCTTTGGAAGAATAAATGCATCCATGAGAGCCTGAGGTTCACTACAGTGTTTTACGACAATAGTTTACAATGTAAAGACCAGGAGAAACTTGTTAAAAAGCATATTCCCAATCCTCATATTCTGATTGAAATTGAAAAGACCTGCAAAGCATGCTAGGGTTCTTAAGTGAAAAGGCCCAATTAAAGAATTTCTGTTCCAAGAGGTCTTAAGATCTCATTTTGAAATGACCTGTTAATGGCTTTGCAAATAGAAGCATCAGGATTTGTCTATCCCTTAGACCTCAGAGTTGTATGGAGAGGAGCCAGTTGTAGCAGACAGGAACAAGATATATTAAGGAGAGGTATATTAAGGAGGGACCTGTGAGGGTTACCCATAGGGAAAGAGAAAGGATAGAGAAAGATGATCAGTGAAGGAAACTCACTGGACTCCACAGCCACTCATGGGGATTAACAGGGATGCCCCTTTGGAGCTGCACTACACTAAAAAGTGAAAGAGCTGACCCTCATATCCCCCTGTACACATGCATGACGTGCCTGCCACGAAAAAGGTGAGTCCCTAGTCTTCAGCCATGGTGATCTACACAGAAACCCACAGTCCATGGCTTTTTACCAGCAGCCTAAGGTAGACCTTAGCAGATCCTCCCAGCATGCGACACCATGTGTATGAATTTTTCTGCTTTGATTTCATTCTCATTCTTGCATACATCCAGGCAGAGAAACAGAAGTGCAGATATGACATAATCATGAAGAAAATAAAGTATGTTTTCCCAGGGGTCAATCCCAGCTCCAGCTTCCAAAGAATTCCCACACCTTTCATGGAACATAGATCAGTTCCACAGCTTCTCTGGAGAGCTTAATGATACTTGTCACATTTTACAATTATTCCTTTCCTGGGGCTGTCACTTTTCTATGGACAGTTCTCTTGATGTGCTTCTCTTAGCCCTTAGTAGTTTTATTTTATAAGAACCATGTCAGATTAATTTCTGTATCCCCCAACATCTAATGAGTCTAAACATAGTGTGTCCTGCATAAATGAATGAACAAATGACTCATTTACTGACCACTGAAAGGTTAGGAGAGAGGAACATTGAAGGTAATGATCATATGCCCATAGCATCTTCCTTCTGTAGCATAGAGAAAGATGAGTAAGACATGGTATCTTGAAAGAACTACTGTAAACAAGCTGTAACACAGGGATGCTTGTATCCCATTCATGGTCATTTGAACTAAAATTGTGGATAGAAGGACAAAGAACTTAAATTTTCTAGCAGTTCTACTGTCAACATACTTCTTGGTCTATTTGGAAATAGGTGGTGATGGAAAAAATTGCCTAAATTCTGGAATGATTTTCAGGAAAAAAAATCTTTATGAAGTGCTTCAAATTGTAGAGTTCTTTTCTACACTATTTCTCTAAGACTGGTACCTGCCATGTTGACTTCCTGCTGTGAAAGTATTGAGTATTCAAAGAAAGATGTTAAATGGTGAACAAGCAAGCTGGTAGTAAAACTCACCAAGGTCTTTTTAGTGATTTTTAGGAAACTAAAACTTTCCCTACTTCCCCAATAATCTAAATTCTGTCCCCAAAATTCCCTAGCCATTCAGTGAATGCATGGCTCATATTACAAAGCCCAGCCACACATATAAATATTCGCCCAGCTAGTTGTCTTGCCTCTATCATGTCACAGCCTCTGTTCTCCCTCCAATCACTTGCATGAGCAACTCTGAAGTGGAACAAGCAGTGACAATAACAGGTCACTGAGCACTCAGAGAAGAAGGGAATGCAATGAGTCTCACAAGTTCCTTACCCATTCTTAGAAATGGCTGGGGAATCCACTTCTTTGAGACCCTGGTGCCATCACAGATTCCTGACAGTTTATTTTAGGTGTGTCCCAAGGGACTGAGTATTAAAATTTTCTACTGATGGCATGTATAGGTAAGGAAAGCTGTTGTTTGTTCAAACAGAAAAGAAGAGCTTAAAAATATGAGGGCTTGAGCTTCCCCTCAGTGTTCCTATTATGTAAAATCTACAGAGCTTGAAACCTACATTAGGCAGCAGAGGGGAGAAGGAGGACTCCGTCTTATAGCATCCACTACTGTGCCTTGCTTCACCTTGAATGACTATTTCACTACAAACCAGTGTTTAGTATAGATGATTTTCCAAGGAGAAACCTAACTTCTCTTGAAATTCTATTACTACTTTATATACAAATCAACAAGAAACCATATTGTTTATAAATATTGACTGCTATGAAGACAATAAAGATGAAACTTATCAACAATGAGTGAAATAACATGTGTGTGTGCACACACGCTAAGAAATATTTCACAGGAGAAAAGACAAAGTAGACAATGACAAAGACAGCTAATGTCCCCAAATGACCGATGCCATGTGCATACACATCACTTCACATCTCCCAGTAGTAGAGCTTCCAGATGAAGGACTCAAGGCTCATTGA
Source organism: Onychomys torridus (assembly GCF_903995425.1). Taxonomy (NCBI): domain Eukaryota; kingdom Metazoa; phylum Chordata; class Mammalia; order Rodentia; family Cricetidae; genus Onychomys; species Onychomys torridus. The sequence continues at coordinate 167,784,447 of NC_050443.1, forward strand.
TTTAACTCGTTCATTGAGGGAAGTCTTCAGATTCCCACTCAATCCTTTCCTATCTGCTGCATCCAAATATGGAGGTGAAAATACCCACATGTGGGAAGGAAAAGATTGGAAGAAGAGGGTAAGGAATGGTGGGTGTAGAATGAGCTACTAAGCTTTGTTCCCTGAGGTGTCTTCAGAATTCCAAGGACTTTGCTGTAGTGTGTCCTGTGTCAGCCTCTATGGTTTATAGCATGCTGATTCAAAACCTAATTCCTAAAATGGAAACAGGCTGTTACTTTTCAAAAATCTAAGAGCTGACCAGGTGATCCTGACTCAAGAGACATTGTTAAAGGTACTCAGGTTTGAAAACATCCCCAGTGGTCTCTCAGATGGAAATTTGTTGCTGTGGCTATCAGCTCCAACTGCTGTTCTCCCCATAGGTACCTCTATGTAGATGTAACCATCTTGTTAAATAAGAAACACAGAGACAAATACAGAGTTTATAACCAAGAGGTCAGAGCAATAGCTGAGAGCTGAAAACCTCACCCTTCACTGTTGTTGCTATCCTTCCTCTCCGCAAGAGACCTACTTCTGTGTGTCCTGTCTTTTATATAGACTTTCTGTTCTGCTTTCTCATTGGTTGTAAACCCAGCCACATGACCTCCTCGTCACTGCACCAGGTCTTCTATGTGTTGTCATGCTGGCTGTGTCCTTGAACACACAGAGATCTTCCTCCCAAGTTCTGGGATTGAAGGCATGCAAGCACCACCGCCCAGCTTCTGCTATGGCTTGCTCCAAGGCAACTTTATTAATATACAAATAAAATCACATTTTACAAATATAGTATCACCACATCTCTACAATACCTACTAGGTTCTCCTCATAATTGAGTGCTGCCTTCCAATTGTGAACACTTTTATATGGCAAGTCATGACAGTTCATTATGTCTAAAGACTTCCTTTTACATCAATACCCAATTATTCTAAGCCAGTCTGATAGAATAAGCCTAGACTTCAGCCGGAGGGAACTTTAACAAGGGCACAGATATGGGGAGATGTGATTCCTGAGGCCCATCTACCACCGAGTCAGGCTCTTTTACTACCTCTGGGCTTATTGTGTGAAAATATTCAGAACCTAGATATAGGTTATCTCCACATTTAACAGCATTTCCTAATTTCCTAGCATCACTAGATAGTTAGCTTCTGCCTAACTGACTAACCTACCCCTGGTTCTGACTTTTTCCCTTTAAAACTTGCTTCATGCTAAAAAAATAAAAATAAAAAAATAAATAAAATGGTTGATATGTTAGTCAGCAAAGCAATAGGTTGATAGATTGTGAGAGATAGACAGATATTCATTGATCTAATGAGAAAACAATATTAACAAACACAAAAATTCTACTAGGAATGCTGTATGTGGTTACCTATGACCTCTTTGTCACTATTAAATGAACATCTTTAATCCCAACCTTACTTGATTTCTCACAAGCACTCAGTATTGTTGATTATGGACATGGTTATGCTCACTGTGAGCACACACACACATACACACACACACACACACACACACAAAAGCTCATTTTCACAGCTACCACTGTGGCTCCTAGCTTTTTTTCCCTAACCTCTAAACACTTTACCCTATGCTATTTCTCTCCCTATGTAGCTGACATCCCAAATACATACACCTTGCAATGTCACCTACATGCAAATGACCTCCAGATTTATGTAAGAAGCCCAGATATCTCACCTGAGCTGCAGCTGTATGCACACAACTATTTTTTTTTTTTTTCTGGATCTCTGCTCAGTTATCTCAAAGGAGTTTGGATACAAACTGTCAAACTGAACTCAAGCCTACCTTCTATCCAATCCAAACTATTCTTCCAGGGTTTATTTTAGTTAATTGAACCATGACTGAAGGAGTTCTTCAATGAGAAGCAAAGACATTTGCCCTTTCACTCCTCTCCCTACCAGCCACTCATACAACTCGGTTAGTGCATTCCCACTCTTGACTCGTGTCTTTCTGTCATGTCTTATTATAGCACACTAATCCCAGCTAGCATCATTTCTCACCCATAATGCAAACAGAAACAGCTTTGCAAGTAGTCTTTCCATTTTGTTCCCATCCCTCCTCCATCCTCCTCTGACTTTTCTCCTGATTTCAGTCAAAGTAATCGTTTAAAATCAGACCCAATTTTGTCATCATTTCATTTTTAAATATCCAATATCTTTCTACTGATTTCAGAATAAAGACCCACATCTTTACAGTGATTCACCACATTTTGTATCACCTAGTGTCTACTTCCTTTTGGCTTCTTTGCCAATTTCCTTCTTGCTTTCTGTGATCCACCTGCCTTTTCATTCCTCTGACATATAACCATCTCCTGTCTGAGACATCAGGGTTTTTTTTTGTTGTTTTTGTTTTTGTTTTTTTTTTTAAGAATTTCTTTTCCGTTTCCTTGCTGACTCTGTAGATCTCAGTTCACAGGTATCTTCTTCAGGGAAATGAGTCTTCACTCTATCCATCAGATTTCTTCAGTACCACTTGCTTTTGTGCTCAGAGCCCTGTAAATATCTGGTTCTTAGAATTATCTAATAAGACACATGCAATACATATATGGAACTTATATTTTAAATTATAGACACACATCTGTATATTTGTGTGCATGTGTTTGTTGTTTATAAAACTAGAAATGGGAGTGGAGGAAGGGATTTTACTTTTCTCTCTTCCTTCCTTCCTTTTTTTTTTTGTTTTTTTTTTTGTTTTTTTGTTTTGTTTTTTTGTTTTTTTTTTTGCGACAGGGTTTCTCTGTGTAGCTCTGGCTGTCCTGGAGCTCACTCTGTAGTCCAGGCTGGCCTCGAACTCACAGAGCTCTGCCTGCCTCTGGCTCCCGAGTGCTGGGACTAAAGGCGTGTGCCACCACCGCCCACGGGACCATACCTTTCTGTTGCTGTGATAAAACATCATGAAGATGCTGGGACTATATTTGGGCTATGGTCCCAGAGGATAAGAATGTATCCTGGCAGGGAGTCCTAGCAGCAGGCAGATGTGGCAGCTGGAACAAGAAACTGAGAGATCTTTTTAAAAAATTATTATTAAGAAATATTCTGTTCATTTTACGTACCAACCACAGATGTCTCTTTCCTCCCTACTCTCACCCCTGAGCCTTCCCCCACAATCCACCTCCATTCCCACCTCCTCCAAAGCAAGGTCTCTCTCTCATGGGAAGTCCCCAGAGCCTGGTACATTCAATTGTGGCAGGTCCAAGCCCCTACCCCTGAACCAAGGCTGTGTAAGGTGTCCTACCATAGACACTGGGCTCCAAAAAGCCCCCTCATGCAGCATAGACGGATCCTGATCCCACTGCCAGGGTCCCCTTAAGCAGGTCAAGCTAAACAACTGTCGAGCCTATGCAGAGGGTCTAGTCCAGGTCCATGGAGGCTCCCCAGCTATTGATCCACAGTTCATGAGTTCCTGCTAGTTTGGTTTGGTTGTCTCTGTACGTTTTTCCATCATAATCTTGATGCCTCTTGCTCACAGAATCCCTCTTCTCTGTCTTCGACTGGACTCCTTGAACTGCAAGATATTAAACACAAACATGAAGCAGATAGAATGACCCTGAAGTGGTGTGAGGCTGTACACTATCAGAGCCCTCCCCAAGTGATGTACTTCCTCCAGCAGGGAGCATCTCTCCACAACCTCCCCAAACAGTGCCAGCAGCTGGGAGCGGCGTGTTCAACTGCCTGAGTCTGTGGAGGAGAATTTTCATTCAAACTACCATAGTAATGAAATATATATAATAGGAAAGAAGTGAGGATAAGTAGGAGAAGAAACAAACCAGCTGGAGTCAGGGAAGAAGCATCATGGAAAACAGTGGGGGAGAGATACAAATTCTAACCATGTATAATGATACATATCTGTGAAGATGCTATGATGAAATACATTAACTCATACAGTAAATTTAAAAGTCAGGTAAAATGTCTAAAAAGAAACCTTGAATGTCAATGTTAAATAAGATGAAACTGTCAATAACTGCATTAAATTATAGAGGAAGGGCTTGAAACTTACTATTAGAGGATATATCTCAGATACATTGTTTGAAATCTCTATGGCATCTGCTTTCTGGTTCCAAGCAAGGCTTGCCCTTGAGAAGCACAAGCTTGTTTGGTTTTGCCAGGATGTGAATCGAATTTCTGCCAAGACAGCCTTCTACTCAGCCAATCAGGTGAAGCCGTGTTGACACTTGGGGTGTCTGAAGCATAGTGAGGGCAATTGATCAGAACACATCATTGTTCACTCACCTTGATGAATCCTTTCTGCCTTGGCCTCCTCCGGGGAGGTTTACTGAGGAATTTGGCTGCTGCCATTTCTGAAGGTTGAGTTTGCACAGCTCATGATCACTGCTGCCCTCTGAATTTTCAATGGGTATGCTCTCTCTTGGAATTCTCCACTTCTTCCCCTCTGCTAACACCTTGAATTGATTTGTGTATAGATAGGCTTAACATCTGATGAATTGGAAAATCAGTGTTCAGGAGTTTTGCACAGGAAAGCTTATCTGTATTTTATTGAAAATGAAGTGGTTATTTACAAGTAAAAATTCTTACAATTATTTTGCTGGGCCCTCATTTGTTAGGTTGATAATTTAACCTGTCTCCAGTGAGATTTCTAACCAGATGTGCTTCACCATCAACTACCAATGAGGACACAGGTTTGTAGTAATTCATGACCTAAAGGATGGAGATTCCACCCACAACCAATATTTTTACAATAGAAAAAACACAAAGCCCAACACATCTTTTATTTAATATGCACAAACAAAAATAATTGACAACAACAAAATTTACTAAATCCACTCATCCATTTTCTCCATCTATTCACTGTTTTATTCATGTAATATATACCAAAAATGTGCTCTGTCCCATTCATTTTAACACTAATGTTATAAATGTTGAACAAGAAGAAATAGTCCTTAATTTATGGAGCCCAGATATGCACTGAGATGGCATAAATAAAAAAAAAATGCGAGAAATGTGAACTTATAGTTGCAACTTTGGAATGAATGAGAGATATATTATCATATGGGAACATACAACATGGCTATTTGGCCCATGCACAAAAGACTTTGGGGAAAGATGAACTTCCTTTTGGTTTCGTACTATTTCTCTGCTATTTACTGAAGGAGTGAGATAGAAAGTTTGAAGTTATGCACCAAGTCCTAATGCTCTCCTAGTAGAATTTTGAAAATAGAGGGGAAATTCCTTTATAATTATTCTCTTGGGCTATAACACCTTTGTTTCTTCCCAAGTATTGTCCTAGTCCTTCACATTACCACTTGAGGCCCTCAACATCTTCCCTTATCTCTGTCAATACTCTACAATAATACACGACTATGAAAAGGTACTCAGATCCCGTGATGATGCCATACATTTCCCTATTTCCCATTGCTCCAGCTGTCAGGATGGGAGGGTATCTGCCCCTCCCTCCTTTCTGTTCCTTTATGGATCTGAGGATAAAAATCTGACAGAATGGCTGACCTCTAATACTGTTTATATAAAGACAAAATTGCAAATAGAAACACTGAGGTTGATAACAAGATTTATTATTAAAAGGCTAAATAAAAGATCACAACTGAAGAACAAAATAATACATGTCAACTGTTAAGATTGAAGAAAACTAGCAGGAAGAGTGTAATAATAATATCCCATTATTTACTGAATATTTATTATATCAAGGAAATATCTTAATTATGTAACATTTTTATTTTATTTAAGAGACTTGGGCTGGAGAGATGGTTCCATAGTTAAGAGCACTATCTGTTCTTCCAGAGGACCCAGGTGCAATTTCCAGGTGCATATCACACCTCATAACTACCTGTAAATCCAGTTCCAGGGAATCAAACGCTGTCTTCTGACCTCTGTGGCTACTAGTTATGCACATGGGGCACATCCATACATATAGGCAAAACACTCATACAAATATAATAAATAAATGAATAAATAAATACCTCTTTTGAAAAAAGAGAATTAAATCAGAAGGTCCACTTTTGGCAGGGCAGTGATTCATTAATATACACACCCCCCCACACACACCCATGGGGGCAGGTTTCTGGAAATGTTTCTAAGGGAATTGTCAAAAGAGGAAAAAAGTACAGATTCAAGAATATCTGCGAGTATGTGGTGTTTGAATCTGGATGGACTCTCCCTTTTTCCCTCCCACTCTGCTACACTCTAGATTTCTCACTGCACATCCCTCTAACCCCAGTCTCCCTGTTCCTCTGGCTCCAGAAGTATGGCTAACTTATTAAGAATAGCAGAACTTCAGCATCTCTCATTCTGATGCAAACACCCTATTGTCAAAACCAAATTATAGGTGAGTGCTACTAACATGTTGAGTTCCCTTCCCAGCTCATGGAGATCCTCTCTGGTGTTCACCATATTGAAAGTCCAGGGACTGTGTTGTCCAAGTCTCTGTTTGTGAGATGATTGTCCCATCCTTGGAGAGACAAACCAAGAGAACCTCAGGCTTCTTCCTCTTCCTGTCTTCTCAGTCCTTGGTCCTGCCATGCACCCCAGAGTTAGCACCAGTGTAGCCAGCTGCAGTTCCAGAGTACACTTCAGGTATTTTTCATCGGCGAGAAGCTGCTGGTTGAAAAGACAGCTCTTAAATCCCCCCCCCCCAAAAAAAATGAGTTCCTTATTGTGGGGAAGTTCAATCCAGGAAGTCCTCTCCAAAGCAAAAGTTATAATGAGAAGTGCACAGAACACATTACACCTCTATACTATAAGACCTAGCTGATACATATACACATATTATGTCTTTATACTACAGGACAGAGCTGAAACACCATTGACCACCACAATCTAGTAAAAAATTCTCAGTTTATCTAAAAAAAGTCTACATTTTGCCTTTATTTTTGAAAGATAGCTTTGCTAGATATAGAGTTTGTAGTTGTAGTGGATAGCCATCCCAGCATTGGCCTGGAAGTTCCAACCCCCATTGAGGCTTCAGTAATGATCACGCCCACAAGGCGGGGCAGAGGAGGGAGCAGGGGAGCAGAAGACCGAGGAGTAAGAGGAGGAGGCTCTCTTGGTTCTGGGACGGACGCTGGACGCTGGAGGTAGACCGAGCAGAGTTCTCCAGAGAACGCCGCCGGACTGCCCTATACCTTTGCCAGACCCTGCAACCTACCCCTTCATTTGTAAGTTACCCCACAAAATAAACCTCCCTTTTAACTACGTGGAGTGGCCTTAATAATTTCACCAATATGTAGTTGTAAGAAACTTCCCAAATTTATTAAAAAAAGAAAGAAAGAAAAGAAAAAGAAAAAGAAAGGAAGAAAGAAAAACAAAACAAAACAAAAACCTCAACAACACATATAAGGAATTCAATGAACTCCAGATGGACAAATACAAAGATATTGCCCACAGACACAGAGGAAAAGCTTGGAGTCAGAGATAAGAAGAAAATCTTGAAAGAAGCAAGTGAAATATGACCCATCACTTACCAGTGATCCCTAACAGTACTAAAAACCTTACTTCTCAGCATAAACCATGGAGCCAGAAGGCAACAAGACGGCACATTCAATGTGCCCAGGGCAAAGCACTGTGCTAATGACAACCCAGAAAAGACAGGTGAAGTAAATCTGTGTTAGGCTAAGGAAGTGACAAAAAAATGGTGAAATAATAATTAAAAGAGTATGTTGTTGGGTATGTAATATTAAATATGTTGCATTAAATATTATTAATGCATTAAACAAATAAATTTAATTGCATTAAATATAGTGAAATATGGATTCCAGTAACACAATACCATTGACTGGGTAGCTCTAACAATAGAAATTTGTTTCCTCAATTGGAGTGATAAAAGCAATTGCTGTCCAGATTGCTTTCTGGTAAGTTTCTTTTTCCTTGCCTGTAAATAGTCCCTTTCTCACTGTGTTCTTAAATGATCTCTCCTTTGTTGTTTGTTCATATGAAGGGTTGGTGCAGAACAGACTTGCTATTTCTTCCTCTTATTTTAAGGACCACTGGTCCTGATTGGGTAAAGCACCCTCTTTATGATATCATTTAATGTTAAATATCCCTTTAGTATTTCTGTCTTCAAATACAGTAGTCACATTGGGGCCTAGAGTTAGCTAAAATCATGACATTTTCCTGATTCTAAGAGCCAGCCAGAGAAGTGGTCAAGTTAAGAAAGTAATTAGAATCCTCAAATCTGTTGTGGATTGGTCAGAAGTGTGGGTGGCTTGAGATGATAAGGGTCTTAGAAAGGACTTAACCTGAGAAGTCTCTGTGAATTTGTGTCATTGGAGTAGAATGGTAAACAATCACAGAACTTTATTGCTGTGCCCTGTGAATGTTACCAGATCTACAATGTTGTTAGAGTTCACCATTACCTCTCTGGAAAGCTTTCCTTGGTCATCTGATTTCTCAATGAATGTCTACCACTGACAGTTTTTTTTATGTGTCAACTGGATGACAGGTTCTCCAGGTGTTTTACTCAACATTATTTTGGGTGCACCTGAGAAGTTGTGTCTGGATAAGAATAATGTTTGAGTTAGTAGACTCAGCAAAGCAAATTCCTTTTCACAAAGTGGGTGGGTCTCATCCCACCTGAAGTCTGGCATGAACAAAAGACTATGCATGGAAGAAGTCACATGATCTGGAACTGAGCTCCGACAGGAATTATGCCATTGGCTCTCCTGTTTCTCACCTCCCTTGAAGCAGATAGAAGTGTCTCTGTTCCTGTAAAGGTGTGAACCAATTTCTCACAATAAAATTTCATATCTCTCTTTTTACCTCCATCTCTGTTTGTTCTCTAACAAATCCTGACAAATGCAACTTCCTAATTCCCGAGGTACTAATTCTCTAAGACCGTAAAACTGATGATGTTACCTTCTATTTTTAAATATCTATCTATCCATCCATGCATCTATCTAGCTAATTAGCTTATCTCATTTATGTAAATAAGGCCTTTGGAAGTGGCTTTATGTGAATTTAGTACTCAGAATGACTACCTTTTAATTCTATGTCCTATAAACAAAAATCTTTGAGAAATGTGTTTTGGTAGCTACATACAAAATTCAATAATATAGTATAAAGTGTAATTTGCACATGATCTTACATTGTCTGCTCTTAATAATCTTCATATTAATATATTTCAAAAGGAAGGTACATTTTATATCATTTTGGATAATCGGGCCAAATGCTCTTTGTTTTATGAATAGTCAGATTGAGTCTTCTTTAGCTCATAGGAAATTCTCTTTTAACAAATTCAAGATTCATAAAAGATGTTGTATTTGTTTCTAAATCATAGACTTAATACAACCTGATTTTCTTTAGTAGCAGGGGCTAGAAAGCCCCTAAAGTAGCTTTCAGAATTAAATCATTCCTGACAAGACATGATGAAATGTGTAATGCTGCCTGTGTTTTGTGCATGAGGTCATTAACATCAGATATAGGCTTCTCTGAAAACAGGATTATGGGAATGATACAAATTTCCCTAATAAGGCACATTTGCTTTTGTATCTTCTTTCCTTAAAGTAAATATTATATCCAGTTCAAAATAACCTTCTCTAAATTACGGATCTCTGGGGTCTAAAAGCTGCATTTTATAATCTGACATTTGATTAAATCTGAATGTTTCCACTGCATATGTTCATTTCCAGGCACTGGATAAATCAGGACCTTTCTTTCTCTGTGGCAGAAGACGTGTCCTTCTGTAACTCACTAATAATGTTATTCTTCATTTAAACATACTCATTTGACCTCTCATAAGTATGTGTGAATTAATAATTTAAATATGAATGTATAACATAATTAATACAGTAAAAAACAACAACAACCCTGCTCTTTCTCGAAAAAAACAGCTTTCAATTGGCTTCCATAATGCCCTGCTCCTCAGATTCTTCCTCTAGTGATTACACATTTTTTCTAATATTAAAGTGCAATATATTCTGATCCAATACAGATCTCTCATCTGTGACCAAGGTTACAGTGACAATATTGTCATTTATTGACTAAGCTAAAAGATCCACAGGTATTGTAGATATACTTTAAGCACCCTCCTTTGTGCCTTCTCTCTTCCATTCCCCCTCCCTGCCCTGCCCCCCTCCTCTTCCTATCCTTCCTATCCTGTTCCCTCCCCTCCTTTTTCTTCCCTTCCTTTTCTTCTTTCCTTCCATTTTACCTTGGGAAAATGTTGCCAGTGGCAGATCAATTACACCATCTATATGAAACACAATTCATTAAACTCAGAGTCATCTGTATCCTTGGTATCACATAGTGACTGTAGGTCATTGTCTTAGGAGGCATCTCTTCAAGAAAGCTTATTCACCTTCCTGTTTGTATACCATGCTTCATAAATATCTGGTATGCGGGAAACCTAAAAGGACTTTATTAATCTCAAAAATAATTTTTAAATATTTTAACCTTCATTTTTATTTCATTTTATGTATATGCATAGGTTCTTTATATGTGTCTTTGTACCACATACATCCACTGCCTGAAGAGTCCACAAAAGGGCATTGGATGCTCTGGGACTGGAGTTATAGACTGTTATGAGTCCTCATGAGTGCTAGGAATCAAACCTGGGTTCTCTGAATGAGCAAACAATACTCTTATCCACTGAGCCATTTCTTCAGTCCCTCCAGAAGAATTCTTATTCATTACTTTGTTTACATGAAAGAAATATAGGGTATTCTTAACTGTTTTTTTTCTTTTATTGGAGAATAACTTCACGAACTTCAATCACCTTGAGATGCAGATCATGTTTGCCTGTCTGTCACATGTCCTGATTCTACCAGTGAGTCATGAGTACTTACCAAATACAGACTAATGGAATACAAATGAATCATACTGAACAAACAGTTTGTTCAAAACTTGCTGTTTTAACTTGGATGCATCGGAGTTTACATATTTGGCAATACTGAAAACTGGCAGTAACTTTCTCTGGGGGGTTAAACGTCCCCCCCCCTACCCATGAGAAACAATGCCCACCCACTATAGATCCTTAATTTTCTGCTCGCAGTAAATCCAAGTCATTCCATTCTGCTGATCCCTCATATTCAATTCCATCACTTACTTTTCTGAATCCTTCTCTCAAAATCTGAACCTGCCTCTCTGGGCATCTGGCTTTCCAAATCTTTCCAGGCTTGGTTATGATCAGGTAGACAAACAAAATGGCTAATTTTGTTTTGTGAATAATTGTTGGTATTATCTCCTTTGTTGGGCTCACCATGGAGCCGTGTCAGTGAAGGGTAACCCATGGGTTAAGAACAGAAGCGAAATTCCAAGTTGCATTACAGCTGAATATAAGAAAAGAGTAGTAGTTGGAAGTTTCAAATGGTAGTATATAAAATAGGTGCAGTGTTAAAGAGGCATGATACATTGCAAGTGTAACCAAATGTACTTACTGGTGATAATTTTGATTAAGGAAGTTGTTAATACAGTTGTGTATTCAGAAAGGATATCATGACTTTATTTTTAGAAGCACAAACTCTCAAATTTACAAGTCATATGAATTAAATGAATCCAATGATCTACATGTAATTGAAAGCCATCCTTCCAATGCCAGGGAATAATTTTAATTGCAAATGTTATTAAACTGCCCTTGTAAATGTATTTACGAAAGTAAAGTTTCCCTAATCGTGGTAGTATTTGGTTGTTACAGTGCACATAATATAGTTATTAAAAGCCACCAGGACTTAAAGTACTTTGCCTTTCATTTATTTCATAAAATTTTTGCTCCAAATTAGTTCTCTTATTAAAAACAATGTGAGCTTCCATGCATGGCTCTGTCCCAGCATCATCAACAGCTATTTGTGTAAGGGTCCAGTTTTTCAATAGATAGAAAGCTGGGAGCTGAAGAAGCAATATGAATTGTCCATATCATGGCAACTACACATAAACAGAATCTAGAGAGTCTGTTGTTTGGATGCAGTTAAACCCCTGAAATGTATGTGTGCTTTCACACAGAGAGAATCTTTTCATTGAAGGAGTCAAGAAATATTTGGTGAGGTTTGAAGCTTATATTTATTTATTCAGCTATGAGTAAAATCATTTGACCATCCAGAGATGTCAGATATGAACCAAGATTGCAACTTAAAATTGTAACAACCAGCTGTGTATCTAAATAAGTATTAATTTAGTGTATTTATATTTATAGATGCAACAAATTGCTCCCCTCAGTATGATTCAGGTACCTCCCTTCTTAAACATTCACCTACAAGGTCAATATTCCCCTGCCTCAGTCAATGAAGACCTAGCATTTGCAGAGACCTTGGGAAAGTCACTGGACACTAGAGCTTCCTACAATCATTCAAGCTATACAAACCTAAGACTGCTCATTTTTTCCTCATTCCTTTCCTCTCTACATAACAAATCTATATTTCCATTTGTCTATCTATCTATCTGTCTGTCTATGAACAACAAATATATTTCTCTGTATTTTCCCAGGTTCCCATTCCTGCCTTCTACCCAACTCTCCTACTCTGATGCTTGTTTGTGTGTGTGTGTGTGTGTGTGTGTGTGTGTGTGTGTGTGTGTATGTGTGATATAATGTGTCCTTTTTATGAGAACTATGATTAACATTATATTTTCAATGACAATTGTCTCCTAATTTTATTGGCTTTGCCATATATGAGTAATAATAAAACTAACATTTAAAACAATTGACATATGCCATTTTCCTAAATACTGGTGGATTTTTATTCAGAATAAATAAGATATGGCCTCAGTTCTGCCTTAGCTTATAGCCTGGATCTAGAACTTCTGTGCACCAAGGAAAGAAATCCTGATTAAATATATGAGTGCTGCTTTCTCCATTAATTGCACAGTTGTCTTTGCTTGGGTTTCAGTAGAGAGGAGCTCACAGTCAGATTTTATCAGGATTCTTAGACCTTACAGGAGTTAGGGTAGGGTATCTAAGCTTAAAGCTGCACATGTTTTTGTGATAGCATTTGTAAAATCCAAGGAACCATGTTCATTATTAAGTTAAAACAACTGATACAAAGAAACAGAAAGGACTATATATCTGGTTATTTTGCAAGAATGATTAAAGACAAATGTCCCTGAAGTATCTGTTTTTATGAACTATTAGAAAGAACTCTCTGAGTCTTACAAGCACATTATATGTTGTACAAATCAAAACTTAAGGCTTTAATCACGCACAACACACAGACACACTCATATACACACAGTCTCTCTCTCTCTCTCACACACACACACAATCACACACACACACACACACACACACACACACACACACACACACACGCACATGCACACGGACACGGACACAGACACGGAAACACAATAGAGGTATAGCACTCAGAGGCAGACATGAAGATTCTTATGCCTTCCATTATAGATTTTAGGATTGTCTTCCTTGTATTTTGGGAATTTAGAATGGTTAGATGATATATACATGCATGCATGCTCTCTGTGTAAATAAAAATATGCAACATTAGTAATGTCTTTTGTTTATAAAAAGCAGAAGAGCTGTCTGCCTCCACCAGCTTATGCAATGCAAACAAACATCCCACCTCAACCCAAACAAGAGAGCTGTGAGTAAACATACACCCCAGGGAAATCATTAAAACTCAATGACCCAGAGTTACAGTGACATACATTTTTAAAGCATTTATCTACCCTCATTAAAAATATCTTTACACAAAGCAGTAATCCTCGCTGTGTGAATTAGTAACTGTGTTTCTTTTGAGACCCATTGTTGTGCTTGTTTTACTCACAGTTCAGTGCTTCCTGGGCCTGTTTTGTTTACCATGCTATTTACATATGTGCTGAATTATTATCTGCCTTGGCAAGTGACAGGCACAAATCCATGCGGGGCTTTTGGGAGCAGTGGGGAAGTGGCTTGCATAGAAGGGGTTTGGTTGGTTTTTTGTTTTTGTTTGTTTTGGTTTTTTTTTTTTTTTTTTTTTTTTTGTTTTGGAAACAGCTATCCAGTCAGTATAAAAACAATGTTAAGAAGCAACAAGGACAAAAGGATAAAAAAGGAGAAGATAGAGAAGAAAAAAACATTTGCTTTTTCCCCTCAGGCACAACTGTGAGAAACAAACAAGTGTGAGATTACTTCACAGAAGCCTTTTAAATTCTAAGATTGCCAGCTGCATATTTAGTAACACATACCCAGCAGCCTCCCTGCTGCATAGAGGATGTGTTTTAAGCCCATCAGGGATGACTGGAATCTTGGGTAGTATTCCACATTATAGTACACTATATATTGTTTTTGTCCTTAGGATAAAGATTAATTTGTCAATTAAGCATGGCAAGAGACTCATATGTCTTTAAAATGTCAGTTTTACCATGAATTGTTTTACCTTTTCACTCAGAGGAAACACTTCACATTTTCTCATTGACAGTATCCTAGTTTCTGTTATTACCCTTGTAGTGTAGGGCTATTTTAAAATAATGTATGGGGCACCTAAGCACAGCATTAGAACACCTCCACAGCCAGGTCTGATAGCTGAGACAATGGTGACCAATGGGCCAGTCATATACACAGTGGGAGCACGCTGGACTGAGATGATGCACGTTTCCTGCTAGGAAGATTGAGACAGGGAGTTTTCATCATGATATTCAGAGTGGAATATATTATAAAATATGAATTGTTTGCTTCTAGAATTACCCAATTAATATTTTCAAACCACAAATGGCATGTGGGTAACTAAAGCCATGGAAAGCAAAACCACAGAGAAGGCATAATGGCTATACTAGAGGGGCAACAAGACCCTGGGGATGAAAAAGGCAATTAGAGCCATCATGCTTGAAGAAGCATCCCCCACTCCCTTCACCCCCCACCCCACCAGCATGCTGCCACTTCATTTGCACGCTCACCCTGACTCGGCCATTTCCCTGTTTCCTCATACACAAGTGAGGATAATCATTACTGTGGAGATGATTATAACTGAACATTGGATAAATGTGAAATGAAAGAACATGAGCAACTCCAGTGACCCAAGAAGCCCTTGTTCTAAATGACAAGAAATTTGAGCCCAGCCAGCTCATTTCAAAGCATTCTTGGTTTTATAAACCATTACCTAATTATTATGTCTACAAAAGAAGTAGAAATCTACTAGAGGCTTTTCAAGCCATTCTCCATTTAAGTAGAATTTTTATTTTTTATTTTATTTTATTTTTTATAAATTGAAAATTTCAGTTTAAAAATAAATAATTCATAAGAAGGAAGCTTTTAGATAAATCTTTCTGGGAGGCAAAAATTGTATAGTTGTGGTACTTTGAATATATACTTTTTTTTTTTTTTTATTATATTGAGTAAAGTCACGGGAAGACTATCCTCAGAGAAAAATAAGAAAAGAGACTGAAAAAATCCTAACTTTTACATTTGAATTTCTGAGTTCTGACAAACATGGAGGATACCTTTTGTCATGCCTACTTTTCTTTTTTGGTTCAGCTACAATTGAAAGCACAATAGCCTCACTGTTGGTTCAGATCCTACTGGTCTGAGAAGGACTTTTTCTAGCAGAGGGCAACACTCTAGCATATGTGTAAAACTTTAACAAATAGTTGTGTAATCACATTTGATTTTGCCTGGGCCACCTGAAATTGTAGCCAGCACCAGATTTTCTTAGCTGCTGAAAATTAGCTGCTTCGTAGAAATCTTAAATTATTGGTTATGTGAAGGCAATGAGGGTAAAGTTTCTCACATGGAAATCACCTATGTAATAAGTACCTTTATATTATCTACACACATGTGTGGTTGTGTGTGTGTATATATAAAAACATATACTCTTGAGCTACTTTCAAAACTCACATTCTACTGTTCTAATAAGGTATGATGTAATCTTTTTTGAAATACATGTTTATGATCAGAAGTCTCTGTAAAAGATTTAATGGTAAGGAGAGTCATATGATGAGTGGAATAAAGAAAAATGATAGATTAGGACTGTAAGACTCAATCGAGTCTGAAAAAAAAAACAACAAAAAATGCAAACTAAATAAAATATAATCAAACTTTTACCTCGACCTACAAGATGCAACATAAGGAAGCTCCATGCTTCCCAGGACTGCTTTAGGGCTGTTTATCTTTGAATATTGGAAAGATTTTTATAAAAATGAATGGTTAGTTAAAATATCATGTCTATTGGTTATTTTCCTCTTTATAATGACACAATAGTGAGATGGGTGAGAAGGAAAGATTATTTGGGCTCAGAGCTTCAGGGGGCTTGCCACTTCCTGACGGGGTAGGCTTTGTGGAATGGTACAGCTCACGGCGTGAGAAGCAGGGGGTAGAGCAAGGCGATTTTGCTGCTCTTGACTTTCTGTCTTTTCTCTGTATTCTGTCCAGGCCCCAGCCCAGAGACAGTGCTGTCCCCCTATCAAGATGAGTCTTTTTCCTTTATTTAATCTTTGGAAGCTCTCTCACAAACACACTTTCAGGACTCTCTGATCCAACATTTCTGTGAAAATGAACCAGTACATCATACCAGTGATTTGAGTTCTGATTCAAAGGTGATAGCACTAACCAGGTGCCTTAGTTACTTTTCAATTTCTGAGACAAAACACCATGACCAAGACACCTTATAAAATAGTGTTTAATTTTGGGCTTATCATTCATAGGGTGAGTACATAACAGTCCCAACAAGGAGCATGACAACAGGGAGGCAAGCATGGCCCTGGCGTGGTAGCTTATACATCTGACCTATAAACACTAGGCAGAGAGGGCTAAATGGGAATACATGAGCTTCTGAGGTCTCAGTGCTGGTCATCAGCAACATACCTACTTCAACACGGCCATAGTTCCTTCCCAAAATAGTTCCACTATCTGGGGACCAAGCACTCAAATATATGCGCCTATAGGAACCATTCTCATTAAACCACTACACCAAGTTCATGTAAAATTCTGGTTCCTGCATTAATGGTTGTAAAATACACATCCTCTATCTAAGTCAGGCTCTAACGCAGAGGTTTTTTTTTTTTTTTTTTTCTTACTCCAGGAGGATGAAGACAAAGGGATTGTCACTGAAAACTATCTAAGCCCCCAGGTTCCTTGATGTTTAAAAGATGAACCTAACATCCTGCTTATTGCATTCTCGAGAATGTGTCTGATTTATGAAGCTTCATGTGCACTTAAGACATATCTGATTTACAAAGCTTTCTTGATTAGAGGGGAGTTTTTCTTGGTCTATTATGATTGGTTTGTAAAACTCAGATTACGCACTAAAGGCAGCCTTTCTAGTTAAAAGGTTACTGCATAAAGCTCAAGGGCCCAGCACAAGACATCTTTGTTTTTTTCCTTTACCAGCTGTGTGTCTCAGGAATCCCTTAAGCCCTGTAAGCCTCAGTTTTTTCATTTGTAATATGTGGATAACAATAATAACTACCTAATAGGCATTCTGTCACAATTAAGTAGAACATTGATTCTAAAGTCCTTAGCAGAGTTACTGAGACATATTGAGAGCTCCATAAATACTAGCTGTGCTTTTGCCATTATTAATATAGGAGTGTATATGGATTCATATAACAATCATAGGCTTCTTTAAGACAGCTGGATGAAAGCCCCCAACCTCAGTTGTATGCCTTTAATCTCATACTTCAGCACTCTCTGTCCTTCCTCTTTCTCTTTCTGTAACATCCTTCAATCTAGCCTAATCTGTCCTTTCTCTTTTTTCTCTTTACTTCCTCACACCTGACCATTTCAGTTTAAAGGTAATGGGTAACACCTTCTTAGAATTTAATGTTTTATGTATAAAAATTCTACACTAAATAGAACTAAATATAGGTATTAAAGTTATTACCAATTTTCAAATGAAAAATTAGATCAAACCTTTCTTAAGGCTGGCATTCATACGTGCTACCGACAGGACTTGAATACTAGCACACCTAAACTGGAACCTGGATAAACTAACAACACCTCATAGATTTTAATTAGCTATTTGTGTAGCGCAAAAAGCGCAAACCATCTATGCTGTCAAGATGATTAAGCAAATAAAGGCACTTGTAATCCCTGGAAATCTCATGGTGTAAAGAGAGAACCCATTTCTTCTGATTGTCCCCTGACTTCCACAGGCATGCACACATTACATACACATTAAAGAAAACAGAAAAACAAAATAAAAACAATAAAACTTGGTGGGCGGTGGTGGTGCACGCCTGTAATCCCAGCACTCGGGAGGCAGAGGCAGGTGGATCTCTGTGAGTTTGAGACCAGCCCGGTCTACAGAGCTAGTCTAGGACAGACTCCATGTCTCAAAAAACCAAACAAACAAACAACCAAACAAAAACAAACAAACAAACAAACAAGCAAACAAACAAAAAAACCAAAATACTTACCCCTGTATTGAATGACATTTGAAGTTTCTGTTGAGTTGGATGATTCTAGACTGCACTACACTCACTGAGGCATCTACTGTCAGCTATGTGGTGGGGAAGGGTACAGGTTTTAGCTGGGCTTTCTCTTTGGTTACTCAGTTGGCTACATGTGATGGTGTTAGCTGAAAGACTTGGGATAATGACAGCATCACTTCTCATTTGGCCCTAAATGTAGACCTGACATGCCCACACAATGACTTGATAAACCTGGAAGACCAGTGAAGCCCATGATGCCTGATGGGTTCTTGGTACATAACTGTCCTCTACATTCTTTTGACCAAAGCAGGACATACCTCAAAGAATAAATATATATATATATATATATATATATATATATATATATATATCCATAACTGAAACAATCAATGAAGTCTAATTGCAAGTACAGAGCTGTAAGTTTGAGACAGGAGTGTGTGTGAGAGAATGTCTTTACAATCAGTTTTCCATTCCAACCATTTGACATCTTTGTTTTCCCCCTGTGATCTGAGTGCTTGCCTGTGCTCATTTCTTTCAAAATTTGAAGAGCTTGAAAGAATAGCAAAGTGCTTACCTATTTGTCCTGGCCAAGTCAAAGGATTGTAACCAACAGTATAAAGAATAAAATATTAATGGTGAAATTTCTCATTAAGGATGAGTCTAGCTGGATATCTACAACAGTACATTGCAGTAATAAGAGGAAAAGCTTTGGAATTATTTCCTGGCCATCTGTCTTTATTTTGCTAAACTACCATACTGACTTCCCCAAGAAAGCCATGCATAAGGTAGCAAGTAGGGAGAAATCTACACAGTAATTTGCAAACACACATTTCTATGTGCTTTTATGGTCAAAAGAGGAATTCAGCTTGGGCTGAAAAATCCTATGGCAACAGTGCAAAACCATTGCAGGTACCCATTTCCAAATTTATCTTTGCCTAGAGCCTCATCTGATTTATTTTAAAGTGTATTTCTCCAAGATGCCCAAAGTCAAAACATTATTTACAATGTGGGGCTAGAAACACAGCACACTGCATCTATTTTACAGAACGAAGCAAGGGGGGCAAGAAATGCATTCCCATGAAGGCAAGAAAACATAGCTCCTTATTTATTTATTTACAACCTTCTACCCCTTTGAAATAGTAGCGTGAACAATTGGCTGCAAGTTAAGCCACACATGTTGGAAAATGGAAAATCAATTCTTTGTAACAGTGTCGCCCTTGATTGAGCAGCATCTATATGTTTAGAGAGAAGAAGGAGAGAGATTCTGAAGGTATTGATCTCAAAGTCATTATCACCCATGTTCAGTGATAACAAACCAGCTTTTTGTTTCTACTCAACATTTGTTTGAATTACTACAAGAGTATAAAAAGGCAAAACAGCAGTTGTCTCTATAGGGAGTTGTAGCCATTGAATTTTGACCAATGTATCTAATCAATGGTTTCTCTCTGAATTTCCCTGGTACCCAAATAGACATACTTGACCACTAAAATACTCATCATTGTTGCGTGATTCAAGTTCCTTGCTAGAGGAATGTCATTTTTCTCTGAGGCAACTCTGAAACTTCATAAGCATGACTCTGAACATCAGTGTCTGAATTCTTCATTTTCATTATGCATCTGCTGTATGTTGATTGAATTCCAACAGATGTTTGCTGGAAGTTTTATTCACCACCAAAGGTGCCCATAATGAATATTCTAAATTGTTGTTACTAGGAAATTTGTATGTAGAGGAAAAATGAGAATAATTTTCTCTATAGGATTCCTTCTGCCCTATCCAAAAACCTGATTATTAATGTGAATTCAATAAATGGCTATTGACCACCAAAATGTACTAGACACCATCTAAATATTATTGATAATATCAAGATGTAGGATTAAATATTTACTGAACTCAAAGATGTTATGGAGTGGCATAGAAGAATCACTGGGATGATATTTGTGGTAATACCATTTGAGAAAGAGAATTACAATGAATTTGGGTCAGAAGTCTGAAAGTTTGCCTTGAATTGGGAATAATGATGAGGTGCTTCACAGAAAAGGTGATCTATAACTGGTACTCCTCTCATGGTGTATAGCTAATACGATTATTTTTATTTCATAACCTGTGGTATCTCCTTCTGTCCTCAGCTTACCTTTGCTTTGTGATGTGGATAATTTTACTGTCTTATTTTACATTTAATTTTTTCCCAACTGTGCATTCTTGCCATGTCTCTTCTGTTTATAAAGAATGCCTTGGCAGAAAGGCTCAAGTTATACCTATCTTAAAACCAATGAGGCTTTTAGTGGAGGGAGTAAAATAAAATTTCTTTGCCTTTATATTTCTTCATTCAATTGCAGCTGTCTCCCTCAACTTTTCTGTCCTTAGGGCTATAAATAGAGCAATCTTTCGACTTGTTGCTTCTTTACTGGGGAAAGGACAAATGCATTTTCTTCTGCTGAATGAAGCACTGTTTGGGGTGGTAGTTTTTGCTTTGTTTTCTGTGGTTTGCTTTATGCAAGCGATATCCCAGCCTCAGAGTCTCAAGTGATAAAAGAGAATTAAGAGAATAAAATATAGCTATGCATCAACAATAATTTCTGTCCCTAGGAAGGAAAACAAATTGATTAAATATATTCTTCTACGTATATTCTTGTTTTTACCCAACTCTATCTACAAAGTCTAACATAGAGACCAGAAGCTATTTATATTGAATGTGCCACAACTATTGGGCTGAAATATATATACATGTGTATAACAAATTCTGGATTGATACATTTGGCTAAAAGCAGAGTGGGTTGTCTATAGATCAATTGGTTCTCACCAGGAAAGTAAGTCTCTATAAATGCCAGTATATATCAAAAGGGAGTTCCAGTAAACTATAGTCTCATCTCATAATTTACCAAATCACCTGTACTAGATGCATGTTGCATGGCAGATGCCCTTCTTAACAAAATGCAGAAAAGACATTAGACTAGTTAAATTTGGCTTGATGTGATTTATCTCTAGTTGCATCCATTTTCCTGTTAATAACATAATTTTGCATGTATGTGTTTGTGTATGCATGTGTACATGTGTATATGAATGTCCATGTTCTTTTTATAACTGAAAAGAATTGCATCGTATGTATTTTCTAGTTTCTTTAGCCATCTCATTGTTACTGGACACCTGACTTCTGTCTACAACTCAGCTACTATGAAGAATGCTGCAATAAACATTCCAATATTCTTTGCTATGTTGACTGGGAGTTCTTTTGATAAACATCTAAACTAAGAAACATAGTTGTTGTATGTTTTCTCCCATTTGGGGTTCATATGTTTTATAGATACATTAAATCATGGAAGTGCACATGACATGAAAGTAGATGTAAAATTATCTAGGGGACTAAAAGGTGTAACAAGAGAAGAGTAAGATAGCAAAATGCAAGGCAGTCTCATAGCATATTGATGTAGGTAAATGGTACACCATGTAAAACATAATGGGAGAATCCAGGAGCAGAGACTGATATGGTTTCACATTTAAGCAATGCTAAATTTAATATAATTAAAACATTAAAGTAATGTTTGCTAGAAAATTGTCAAAATAGAACTGGAAGCTGGAGACTCTGCTGCCAGCTTTTTGAATGTCCATACAAGAGAAATGGCTGGTGGGAGTAGATTTAGGATCTCTAGGAAGGATGTGGCTATGAAAGGCAAAGCTAAGCTGCAAGGCTCAAGGATGGAAGGAATCTGAGGGAGCAAGGTGTGGTAGAGGAGAACAAATGCAACACAAAGAATGAATGAGCAGTATTGAGTATTAAAAAATATACCGTCTTGTTTGATAGCTTAAGATCAGTAACTGTGTTTGGTGGGCTGTGAGCGCAGACAGCAGTGTGAGGTAGGTTAACTGGTAGAATGTCTCAGCTCCTCAGTCATGCAAGGACGTAGAGTTGCTTCACCTTATGGGTCTATCACTGTCTTTGCTGTCTAGTGCTACAGTACTGTGAATTCTTCACTGTCTGTGGGAAAAGCCAGGGTGTGGAGGACTGGCCAGGAGCATTCTCAGGAGGGAAACTGAAATCGCACACATCTCACTATGGATATTCCACCAGCCAGATCCCAGTTTCATGGGTTCCTCTGTCATCTGGTTGAATACAACAGGAAGAATAGACACCGAAAGCCTGAACACAAAGCAGGACTCTCTGTGGATGTTTCTCTATCTTCTGGAATTAGAAAACATAGTGAATAATTTAGAAGTAAAGGAGACATTTAGCAGGATTTTTCAGCTCTTGCCTGCTCTGATTTCCTATTTTTAGTTTATCTATTAGGAAGGATGCACAAATGTTCCTTTCTTTCTTTTTTTCTTTCTCTCTCTTTCTTTTTTTCTTCCTTCTTTCTTTTTTCTTCATGTAATTCTATTTATAAACACTCCCTTTTCTTATATTGGAAATAGTTATTTTTTTCACACATGATACACTCTGATTTCAGCTTCCCCTTGCTCTACTCATCCTAGTTCTTCTCTACCTCTCCTTCCATCAAGATTTAGTCTCTTTCTATCTCTCATTAGAAAATAAGCAGGCTTCTAAGGGACAATTAATCACTGAAATATAATAAGACAAAACAAAAGCTATTCCATAAGAATTGGACAAAACAAACAGAAAGGAAAAGAGGCCAAGAGTAGGCACAAGAATCAGAGACCCACTTGTTCACACACTCAGAAGTCCCATAAATATACTAAACTAGAAACTATAATATATACACCCAGAACCTGGTGAAGACTTCTGCAGGCCCTATGCTTGCTGTCTCAGTTTCTGTAAGTTCTTATGAGCTTTGATAATGTTGATTTAGAGGGCATTGTTCCCTTGGTATCCTCCATTTCCTCTGGTTCTTACACTCATTTTTCCTCCTCTTCTGCAGGGTGTGCTGATCCCTGAGGGGAGGGATGTGATGGAGGCATCCTATTTAGGCCTGAGTGTTCTAATGTCTTTCACTTCTGCACATTGTATGGCTGTGGGTCTCTGTATTTGTTCCTGTCTGTTTCAGGAGGAAGCTTCTCTGATGATGGCTGAGCAAGGCACTGATCTATGAGTATAGCAGAATGTCAGTAGGATTCATTTTATTGCTACATTGTTTTTGTTTGTTTTGGAGTGCTTATGGCTGGGTTGGTGTTTAAGTGTCTCTTTTGGTAGTGTGTAGAGTAACTTCCTGTACCCAAACTGCTAGAATAATAGGGTTGGAGGTACCAGCTCTACTTCCCCATGTTCAATGAGTTGTATAGCTGTTGTCTTCAGCACTGGGGCTTTGCTGTCAGTTTGTGGAGAGAAATCTACAGTCTTAGCAAAAGCCTGGGTTGTTTAGAGATTCCCACTGGACCCTTTTGGCTAAAAACTCAGTTAGGTAAGTAATCCAGTCATGAACCTGGAAGCTTCATTTGGTGACAAGAGATGTCCACCTGGGCCTCTGTCTCTGTCTCCTCTGTTATTTGGCAATTTCATTTAGATTAGATTGACTTCATATATATATATATTGTATTAGGTTTCCATGCCAGCCCTCAAACAGTTGTGAATTTCAGCTGCCTCTATCCATATTCCCTACTTCTTCTCTCTTCTCTTCCCTTCTGTACTTAATCCCCCCATTACAGCCTCCCATCCATCCATCCATCCATCCATCCATCCATCCATCAATATATACTCTATTTTCCTTTCTTAATGAGATCTGTTCCTTCTAGTCCCTTATTCTAGACCTAATCTCTATGATTGTCTGGAATGTAGCTTGGTTATCCTTGGCTTAAATGTTAATAATCACATATAAGCAGATATATACCACATTTGTCTTTCTGGGTCTGTGATACCTCACTTGGGATGATTTTTTTTTCTAGTCCAATTCATTTGTCTGCAAAGATCATGATTTTAGTTTTTTTTTTTTTAAATGGCTGAGTAGTACTCCATTTATTAAAGTACCACATTTTCTTCATCCATCCTTTTTTTTATTATTATGTGTTTTAATTTTATACATCAGCCATGGGTTCCCCTGTCCTCCCCCCTCCCACCCCCACCCCCACCTTCCCCCCAGCCCCTCCCCTCCATTCTCATGTCCTCCAGGACCAAGACACCCCTGGCGACTTATTTAAACCTGGTGGATTCAGTACAGGCAGGTCCAGTCCCTCCTTCCAGGCTGAGCATGTGTCCCTGTGTAAGCCCAAGGTTCCAAACAGCCAGCTCATGCACCAAGGACAGGTCCCGGTCCCATAGGCTGGGAGCCTCCCAAGCAGATCAAGCTATTCAATTCTCTCACTTATCCAGAGGGCCTGATCCAGCTGGGGGCTCTGCAGCCGTTGGTTCATAATTCATGTGCTTCCATTCAATTGACTATTTGTCCCTGTGCTTTTTGCAATCTTGGATTCAACAATTCTCGCTCTTGCAGTCCCTCCTCCTTCTCAACAGGTGGACACCTGGAGCTCCACCTGGGGCCTGGCCGAGGATCTCTGCATCCACTTCCATCAGTTATTGGATGAGAGTTCCAAGATGACTGCTAGGGTGTTTAGTCATCTGATCACCAGACTAGGTCAGAGTAGGCCCTCCCTCGACCACTGCCAGCAGTCTACAGAGGATATATCATTGTGGATTTCTGGGGACCTCTGGAGCACTCTGCCTATTCCTGTTCTCATGTGGTCTTCATTTATCATAGTCTGTTGTTATTCCTCGTTCTCCCTTTCTGTGCTTGATCCAGCTGGGATCTCCTGCTCCTCTAAGCTTTCTTTCCCTCAAAGCTTGCCCTTCATTACTCCTACTGTCGTCTAGGTTGTTCATGTAGGTCTCATCCATTTCTCTATCACTGGGTGATCCCTGGTTCTTTCCTAGGGTCCCATTTTCTAGGTAGCCTCCCTGGAGTTGTATAGCAGTCTAGTCATCTTTGTTTTACATCTAGTATCCTCCTATGAGTGAGTACATACCATGTTTGTCCTTCTGAGTCTGGGTTACCTCACTCAAGATGATTTTTTTCTAGATCCATCCATTTGCCTGCAAACCTCATGATGACATTGTTTTTCTCTGCTGAGTAGTACTCCATTGTGTATATGTACCATATTTTCTTTATCCATTCTTCAGAAGTCCCCTGGCCACATAATAATTAAACAACTAAATGTACAGAATAAAGAAAGAATATTAAGGGCAGCAAAGGAAAAAGGTCAAGTGACTTATAAAGGCAAACCTATCAGAATAGCACCTGATTTCTCAATGGAGACTTTGAAAGCCAGAAGGACCTGGACAGATATAATACAGACACTAAGAGACCATGGATGCCAGCCTAGACTAATATACCCAGCAAAACTTTCAATCATCATAGATGGAGTGAACAAGACCTTCCAAGACAAAACCAGATTTAAACAATACTTATCCACAAACCCAGCCCTACAGAAAGCACTAGAAGGAAAATTCCAACCTAAGAAAGGCAGATACACCCAGGAAAACACAGGCAATAGATAATACCACAGCAGTAAACCCCAAAGAAGAGAAGTACACACACACTACCACCAAAAAAATAAAAATAACAACAGGAATGAACAATCACTGGTCATTAATATCCCTTAATATCAATGGACTTAATTTGCCTATAAAAAGTCACAGACTAACAGAATGGATAGGAAAACAGGACCCATCTTTCTGCTGCATACAAGAAACACACCTCAAATTCAAAGACAGACACCTCCTAAGAATAAAAGGCTGGGAAAAGACTTTCCAATCAAATGGTCTTAAGAAGCAAGCTGGTGTAGCCATCCTAATATCCAGCAAAATAGACTGCAAACTAAAATCAATCAAAAGAGATGATGAAGGACATTACATGCCCATGGCAGGAAAGATCCACCAAGATGAAGTCTCAATTCTGAACACTAATGCCCCAAACACAAGGGCACCCAATATGTAAAAGAAACATTACTAAAGCTTAAATCACATATAAAACCCCACACATTAATAGTGGGAGACTTCAACACCCCACTTTCACTTCTGGACAGATTGGCCAAATTGAAACTTAACAGAGACATAATGGACTTAACTGATGTTATGGCTCAAATGGACTTAATCGGTATCTACAGAACATTCCACCCAAACAAAAAAGAATATACCTTCTTCTCAGCACCCCATGGAACCTCCTCTAAAATCAACCACATACTTGGCCACAAAGCAAATCTCAACAGATACAAAACAATTGGAATAACCTACTGTGTTCTACCAGACCACTATGGCTTAAAGTTAGATTTCAACAACAGAAAAAACTACAGAAATCCTACAATCTCATGGAAACTGAATAATGCTCAACGGAATCACCAACGGGTTAAGGAAGAAATAAAAAAAGAAATTAAAGACTTCCTAGAGATCAATGAAAATGAATACACCACATACCCCTACTTATGGGATACTATGAAAGCAGTGCTAAGAGGGAAATTCATAGCACTGAATGCCCACATAAAGAAGCTGGAGAAATCTCACGCTAGTGACTTGACAGCACACCTGAAAGCCCTTGAACAGGAAGAAGCAAAGTCTCCCAGGAGGAACAGACGCCAGGAAATTATCAAATTGAGAGCTGAAATCAATAAAGTAGAAATAAAGAGAACAATACAAAGGATTAATGAAACAAAGAGTTGGTTCTTTGAGAAGATAAACAAGATAGACAAGCCCTTATCCAAACTAACCAAAAGACAGAGAGAGAGAGCATCCAAATTAACAAAATCAGAAATGAAAAGGGGGACATAACAACAGACAATGAGAAAATCCAGAGAATCATCAGGTCATACTTCAAAAACCTCTACTCGACAAAAGTGGAAAATCTAAAAGAAATGGATAATTTTCTGGATAGGTGGTACCACATACCTAAGTTAAATCAAGACCAAATAAACCATGTAAATAGTCCAATAACCCCTCAGGAAATAGAATCAGTCATTAGAAGTCTCCCAACCAAAAAAAGCCCTGGACCAGATGGTTTCCCTGTAGAATTCTACCAGATCTTCAAAGAAGACTTAATACCAATACTCTTTAAATTGTTCCACACAATAGAAGCAGAAGGTATATTACCAAACTCCTTCTATGAGGCTACAAGTACCCTGATTCCTAAACCAAACAAAGATGCAACAAAGAAAGAGAACTACATACCGATCTCCCTCATGAACATTGATGCAAAAATACTCAATAAAATTCTGGCGAACAGACTCCAAGAACACATCAAAACAATTATCCACCATGATCAAGTAGGCTTCATCCCAGGGATGCAAGGGTGGTTCAACATACGAAAGTCTGTCAATGTAATACACCATATAAACAAACTCAAAGAAAAAACCACATGATCATCTCACTAGATGCAGAAAAGGCCTTTGACATAATCCAACACCCCTTCATGATAAAGGTCTTGGAGCGATCAGGAATACAGGGAACATACCTAAACATAATAAAGGCAATCTACAGCAAGCCAACAGCCAACATCAAATTAAATGGAGAGAAATTCATCCATTCTTCTGTTGGGGACTGCTAGGTTTCCAATTTCTGTTTAATATGAATAGAGAGAAATGAATATAGTTGAGTGAGTGTTAGGATGAAACATCTGTTTGGTATATTCCCAAGAGTGGTGTAGATGGATCTAGGTCAATTCCCATCTTCCCGAGGAACTGCCACACTGATTTCCATAGTGGCTGTACCAGTTTGTACTCCCATCCCCAATGGATGAGTGCTCCCCTCATTCCATATCCTTGCCAGAATAAGCTGTCACTTTTTTTTTTATCTTAGCCATTCTGACAGGTGTAATATGAAATATCTTATTAGAGACAACCAAGAAATAGCAAAAAAGTCTTTAATCCTATCTGCCGTCTTGTTTGAAGGGAAATTTTCACAGTAGTTGTTAGACTCTGAAGCCACACCGATGACATTGGTTTTGAGGAAATTAGAGGTAGAGAGAAGCAAAATACAAAGCCACAAATGATGATTATTAAGGCACTTTCTGTCCAGAAAGATGTTAGTATTAACTAAGGTTGTGTACTCTTAGACAGAAGTTACTCAGACACAGGCTGGAGATTTCATCTGAGCATAAGCCAGGCATCTGAGAAGGTCAGTGGTGGGGAATGCAACAGTGTAACTGCTCCACTATGTATGATTATGACTAACAAATCTGAATGTGTTGGAGCTCTGCAAGCTATTAAAACCTGGGAGAACACAGTCATGGTAGTAAAGATTCTACAATGAGCAAATAGGCAAAAGGAAATGAAGATCAGATTTTAAAAAGTTGTGGGAAAGAAGGATTTTTTAAATAGTAACTATAATTGGATATAACTTCTATGGGATAGAGGATTAAACATTTTAAATCTAGGTCATGCAAGATTGCTCAGTAGGTAAAGCCACTTGTCTGGAAGTGTAGAGACTGAATTAGATCCTAGAATGTATGTAAGGCAGAAGAAAAAAACTGAGTTAACAAAGATGTCCTCTGACCTATGTGTACATCCTGCCCCCTCCCAACCAATACTATTAACAAATTTTAAAATTCCAAAAATCTAACCACAGAATCTATCACAGGAATTCCAGGTGGGGCAGTCTGAGAAATTCAGAAATGGAAACACCTACCACATCTTGGGTCTTCCTAGATAAGAAACAAGTTCCGATAAAAAGAAAGTATGTTAAATAACACTGCAGAATGTACTGAACTTAAGAGAGACGTGTATCTGAGAACTGTTATGGAAAAAACTGCATTACCTGATACCTTTGCCAAAGATAGGACAACCAATTGTTTACAGCAGAGAGAGAGAAAGAGAGAGAGAGAGAGAGAGAGAGAGAGACAGAGAGAGAGAGAGACAGAGACAGAGATGGAGAGAGAGAGAGAGAAAGAGAGAGAGAGAGAAGAGAGAGAGAGAGAGAGAGAGAGAGAGAGAGAGAGACAGACAGACAGACAGACAGACAGACAGACAGAGAGAGTTGGTTGGATAGTAATACTTTTACATGTAGGGAAGAACAGAGAAGCCTACAAAGGCCCATTTATTAGTCCTCTACAGATATTTCTATTACAAATTGGAAAATCTAGACCAAGCATTACTTCACATTATCAGAAAGAAACAATGCAGATGTAGAAGAGGGAATGCAATTAAATTTTCAACCATAGTTTATGATCTTAGTTCTACAGAGACAGATGTTATTAAATCAAGGCTCCAGAAAAAAGATCATAGAAATTTCAAATGCTGATCCTATCAAATGTTCCTTGAGGGAGTTTGCAGTTAGGAGAAACATCCCCAAACTGAAAGTATTCAAATTTTCTTTTCTTGTATTACATGGCACGGCATGGCATGGCATGGCACGGCATGGCATGTCTCTCTCATGGTGTGTGTGTGTGTGTGTGTGTGTGTGTGTGTGTGTGTGTGTGTGTATGCGTGCACGTGTGCGTGTGTGTGTGGATGTGGGTGTGCTTGTGTCCCCCAAGTAAACACACAGAGGCTTATATTAATTGCAAACTGTATGGCTATAAGCTCAGGTTATTGGCTCTTATACTTAAATTAACCCATAATTCTTGTTCATGTTTAGCCACATGGCTTGGTACCTTTTCTCAGTTCTGCCTTGTCATCTTGCTTCCTCTGTTTCTGCCTGGCAGCTCCTGACTCAGCCTTTCTATTCCCAGAATTCTCCTTGTCTGCTTATCCTGCCTATACTTCCTGCCGAGTTACTGACCAATCAGCATTTTTTTATCAACCAATCAGAGCAACTCATACTCACAGCATACAGAATGACATACCACACAGCACCTCCCATTTTCTGTCTAATCAAAAAGGAAGGTTTTAACTTTAACATTGTAAAATTATACATAATAGAACAGTTATCAAGCAAGAATTATAGTTACAAATACCGAGTCTATTTGTATTTTACAAAATTAAAGAAAATATTCTCTCATTTATCCTATATTTATGAGTCTAAAGTTTTATATCTAGTTTATCTTTTATCATAAACAAGGAAAATTATAACTATCTAGACTTCAACTACATCAAAGACTCCAGAAGGATACAATATTGCCTAAGTAAACAAGAATAGCATTATAAGCAACTTCCAAAAATCTAGAATGACAGAGACAGCTGGCTGTCTGGACAGTCATCTAAAGTTCCTGTGCAACATTGGGGCATCCTTCTTCAGCCTATAGACCTAGAGTCTCTCAGTCACTTCTCTCTGTGTCCTGTAGACTGTCTGGCAGTTTCTTCTGTGAAGCAGGAATCTGAAGGACCATCTTGCCTTGCAAAGTTCAGTGGTCACCTTCCTATGGTTCCTGTATGTCCAGTTTATACAACATACTGTCAATCATTCCCAACACAAGGGCATTTTTTTTTTTGTGCAGTGGATAACTTTTGTCACAAAGAAAGCAAACAGTATAATAAGTGTATTCAATGTCCATCATTCTCCTTGAAGTAATTAGTGCTGCCAGGAGTGGACATGTCTCATTGTCCAGAAAAGTCTAAGTTTTTAAAGTACTATAAATGCCATATTCTATAGGTCTTTGAAGTGTTTGAAGATTACCTACCTAATTGAAATATATCTACATGTATACCTAGAAGACTTAACTAACATGACTATAAGTTTGATTATGATAGATGACTAATAATATACATTTCTTAATTATATATTAAAATTTTAAATGAGCTGCACAATCATAACACCTTGAACAAGAGTAGAAATATACATACAGTATAACAAAATTAACATTAAATTTGTATCAATAAACTAAAATCCATAGCTTTAAACAAATTGTTGCTCTTTAAAAGTAGATTCAATAATCTACCTTTTCATCGTGTCATAGCTATATCCTATCACTCTTTCTTCTTTAGAAAGATATTGACTATGACCAATAACAATTTGTAATCAATCTCTAAACAAACACAAATATCCATAAATATTTTGGGGGAATGTGGGCATAGTTTTCTAAGCTACTTCCTGTTGGTTAGGGGCACTGGTAGTCTTATGGGGATCCTGAGAAAATTCGAGATAATAGTCAAGTCCTGAGACGTGATATAACTTTGGTTGATAGTTACCATCTGTTAAGGTTCAGGAGGTCTGGCTTGATCAAATCTGATCCATCTTAACCTGGAACAAATCTATAACCTCTTGCTTTTTGTGGAAACAAAAGCAGAGACTCCTTTCCAAAGTAACATATCCTTAGATCAAAATTTTGAAGTCAAGATTCCTTTAAAATATACACATTGGTTTATCTGAACAACCTTTATAATTTCTTTCTTCAGTCAGAAATCCCAAAGAAAATATAATCCAGACTCTCTGTGTGGTTTCCATCTTTATGTGCCTTATTTTTTATATTACTTTTACTTTCTCTTTAAAGACTTTATTTTTTTAAACTTTCTATTTCCTTTTTTTCTATTTCTTTATATTACTGTCTATATTCCTTTTCCTCTCCCAAGACTATGTACATTTTTACATACATTGTATACTGTTTAGGGTTTATCCCATCTGAATCAGCCTTATTGTGAATCTATTGCTTTAAATTGCAGTAGCTAGTACTGAAGCAGATGCCTTGGCTGCTGACTCAGCCCACTTCAGCTTTCCAACATGGTGGAACTACATTTACCACCAGCTCTGAGGGAACTATGCTCATCACTAACTCTGTGAAGTAGTGGGTCTATGTTTCCATCCAGCAGTGTGTAGCCCAAAAACCTTTTCTTTCTTCATTTCCTTATTTTTTTTTTGTCTCTACTAGCAAAAGCTATATCCACCACATCCCTTGCTCCTGACTTGCAGACACCACTGTGTACAGTAGCAGGAGGAACTCTCCATGCTGCACTCAAGCCAATATGCTGTGAACCTGTCATACTGTAGCTCAAGTCTGCACACCAAGGCATCTCTGCACCTTGGAGTCTCTATATGTAGATCCACATGAGACATAAAATAGAAAGCTACTTTTGGTTCCATTGTTGTGTGTTGAGAAGCCCTTTTTAAACTCTTTTAGGCCTTATGGAAATTCAAGAGCCCCACATTGGTACACCAAATGTAGTTGGAAGTTATTTGTGTCCCAGACTGCCAGTGGTCAGGACAAATCTCTCCCACTTGCATCTCCCAAGTAAACACACAGAGGCTTATATTAATTGCAAACTGTATGGTCATTTGTTCAGGTTTATTACTGACTAGCTCTTACACTTAAAATAACCCATAATTATTATTTATAATTAGCCATGTGGCTTGGTATCTTTTCTCAGTTCTGCCTTGTCATCTTGTTTCCTCTGTGTCTGGCTGATGACTCCTGATTCAGCCTTCCTCTTCCCAGAATTCTCCTTGTCTTCTTATCCTGCCTATACTTCCTGCCTGGTTACTGGACAATCAGCATTTTATTTATCAACCAGTCAGAGCAACACATATTCACAGCATACAGAATGATATCCCACAGCAGAGCAATGTTCACACATGTGGAGAATATGTTTGGTTTTTATTTTTAACAAAAAATGAA
Source organism: Onychomys torridus (assembly GCF_903995425.1). Classification (NCBI taxonomy): domain Eukaryota; kingdom Metazoa; phylum Chordata; class Mammalia; order Rodentia; family Cricetidae; genus Onychomys; species Onychomys torridus. Next base: position 167,817,163 of record NC_050443.1, read on the forward strand.
GTATCAATATAAATAATCAACATTCCAGTAAGTCTAGACTTCCCTTTACCTGGACTGGTTTAGTTCTTCTTTGTTCTTCCTTCAAAACAGCTGATGCAGTGATTTTTTTTTTCTGTTTATGATCACATGTATACTGAGTAGCAGAGAAGTAGCAGAGCTAATATTTAGAATATATTCACAAAATATAATTTACATATATTGAACTATTCTATTCTATAAAAACACACATATTTGGGGGGATCATAAAGATCAAAATTATTTTGCTGAGATATGCAGGATAGTCCATTGCATAAAATACCACTGTTTGTGTAGTTGGAGTACCTTGAAGCATATTTCTTCCCTTTGAAAATGAACTGGCAATTAGATGATTTTCTTCACACAAAATCCTCAAGTAGCCCAGTGTTCAATGCTGTATGATGGTCTCTCTATCTTCTTAGGCAACCATTGAGTTACTTTGCAATATGATTGCTAATCTTTATGCTCAAAGTTTTTCATTATTCATGTGATTATGGTCCTAGCTGTGAACACAGATTTGAGTCTCTATTTCTAATCTGTCATGAATATACTATTTTGGGTCAGATTTAGGAGCATGAAGGGTTTTTCATATATGAGGTTTTAACTGAGTGGCTAGCTTTCAAAATTCAAAGCTTGAAAATACACTTTGGTGTCCACAGGCACAGAAATATTAGATATAGGGTGCAACTCTTCAGGGAATTACCTGGCATTCATTTGTGTATGCATTTTCATTACTCTTTCCATTGCTTGATGTTGTGGAGAATCTACCTAGTACCAAGTGATAGTTTTGCCCAGAGATATGCAGCCATAAAAACAAACATGTCCTCCTGGCATTTACTATTGATTAGAGGGTTACTAAAAATCAGCAAATAAACCAGTGAGCTGTGATTTGAAATAGTAATGATGTTATAAAGAATAATTTAAAACATGTGAGAAAGATTGTGAGGAGAGAATGAGATGTTCAGATAATAGTATCAGCAATAGGAATAATGGTTTATTATGTGAAGATGCTGTTCTAAGATAATTACATATTAAGCTTTCTTATCACAAAAGCTCATTGAGTGAGGTTGCATTTAAAACTGTCTTTTATAGAAGAGAAAAGAGAAATCCAGAGAGGGTAAGTAGCTTTCTGAGGTCCTACAGTTTATAAGAGGTTGAGATGGGTTTGTAGGAACAGTATCTTGAAGAGGTAACACTTGAACTAAGGGCAGGCTAAAAAGCAACCCATGGAAGTCAAAGGAAAGATCAAGTACAAGTGTGTTGCAAGCAAGATGCTTGATCTATTCCTGGAAAAGAGGAGCTAATATGAAGAAGTTTCTGGAAACTTTCTTTCTTATCAAAAATATCCCATTGAAACAACTTTGAAGCACCATATTTTTTTTTATCAGAAGAACTAATAGAAAACATGTGACCCCAAAATAAAGAGTCTAGAAATTAGTATTTGGGAGCTTTTCCATAGTGGAATGGGACTCCATGGACCACATATATAAGAAAGAGAGAACATGAAAGCTGCTGAATTTTTTAAGATGCAGATTTGTGGTCAGAATAACAGGAAAATAATGAATAATCTAATTTTAGCATGGTAGCTCAAAGAAGAGTTATAGAAGTCAGGTCAGGTTTAAGCAGCTTCACTGCTAATTCTGAAAGAGCCTAATACCAAGTAAGTCATTCATTAATATCATGCCTCTGGACTCTATCATTACCTGTAGTATAGTCAACTTTCACCAGTTTCTTGAATAAAGACAAACAATATGCTATTCAACTAGTGGATGGCATATGATTAAATATAAATAGTGACAGAAAGAAACAAATTTAATAACAATTAAATGGGCGAAAATTAGATATTATATTTGCAAATACTGTAAAACTGTATAGGTGAAAACTATAAAGTTTTAAATGAGTTTAAGCCCATGTATACATGTGAATGTGCATGTATTCCTCTCTCTCTCTCTCTCTCTCTCTCTCTCTGTGTGTGTGTGTGTGTGTGTGTGTGTGTGTGTGTGGTGTTCCTATACTAATGATTAAACAACAAGAGAATAGGGAGTCTCCTGACTTAATAGAATGGTGTCAGGCACAAAATGAATTTTCAGTTATCAGTTGAATGGAATAACTTGAGAATGCATGCATGAAGGAAGGTCTCCTATGGAGTTACATCTTTTTTTCCTTTTTTTAATTAAGAAATTTTTTTTATTCATTTTACATACCAACCACAGATCCCCCCTCTTCCCTCCTCCTGCCTCTCCCCATAGCCTTCTCCCCACAACTAACTCCCGATTCCCTCCTCTGAAAAGTTAAGGACTCCCATGGGGAGTCAGCAGAGCTTGGTACATTCAGTTGAGGCAGGTCCAAGCCCCTTGCACTACATCAAAGCTGTGCAAGATGTTCTGCCATAGGTAATGGGCTCATAAAAGCCTGCTCATGCACCAGAGATGGATCTTGATCCAAATGCCAGGGGACCCCTTAAGCAGATAAAGCTACACAACTGTCTGACTTATGCAGCGGGCCTAGTACAGCCCCATGGAGGCTCCACAACTGTTGGTCTAAAGCCATGAGTTCCTACTAGTTTGGTGTGATTGTCTCTGTAGGTTTCCCCATCATGATCTTGATGTGCCTTGTTCAGTGATTAAGAGCACACATATTGTTCTTGTGGAATTGCATCTTTTTTTTTTTTTCCAGATCTGAGGACCAAACCCAGGGCCTTGTGCTTGCTAGGCAAGTGCTCTACCACTGAGCTAAATCCTCAACCCCAGGAATTACATCTTAAACCCTCATATTTTATGATATATAAAGACAAGTACATTTAAAATACTTTGAATATGAAAATTTCCTACTCATTTTCAATGTCTTGGACTCTAAGGGATTTGTTCTTTATACTTATTAAGATACAAATGTTCCTGGGTGGTTATGCTTTTAATCCAGTACATGGGCAGTAGAAGCAAGAGTCGTGAGTTTGAACCCTACCTAGTCTATATAGAGAGTTCCAGACCAGTCAGGGCTATATAGTAGGACTCTGTCTCAAACTAAAAAACAATCAAATATTAAACAAACAAAACCCCCAGAACCTTTAATTGTCCCATTAGGGCAAAACATACATCTCTCAAGATGAAGGTCAAATGTTTCCCATTAGTACATCATAAGCCATATCCATCAGTAGTACACAGCCTACATCATTTTGAGAGGCTTTGGCCAACAGGAAGGACTAAAGCAAGGCACAGTGAAAATAAAGGTATGGTAGAATGAATGAGCAATGTCCCTCCATAGGCTCAAATATTTGAAAACTTGGTCAATGGATCACAGAGCTGTTTGGAGAGGTTGTAGAATCTTGACAGAAGTATGTTGCTAGAGTTGGATTTCAACAGTATATAGCCTCACATCATTTCTTGTTTGCTCTGTCTGTGGTGGTATTGTGTTCCTCAAAACATTGTGCACCCTAAAAAAACTTATCTGGGGTCAGAGAATAAACAGATTAGGCACAATATTAAATATAGAAATTAGGCAGTGGTAGCACACGCCTTTAATCCTGGCATTACAGAGGCAGAAATCCATCTGTTCAAGGATACAGCCAAGCATGGTGACTCATGCCTTTAATCCTAGGAAGTGAGCCTTTAATCCCAGGAAGTGATGTCAGAAAGCAGAAAGGTATATAAGGCATGAGAACCAGAAACTAGAAGCATTTGGCTGGTAAAGCTTTTAGGCTTTGAGCAGCAGTTCAGCTGAGATTCATTCTGGATGAAGACTCAGAAGCTTCCAGTCTGAGGAAACAGGATCAGCTGAGGAACTGGCAAGGTGAGATAGCTGTGGCTTGTTCTGCTTCTCTGATCTTCCAGCATTCACCCCAATAACTGACCTCAGGTATGATTTTATTAATAAGACTCTTTAAGATTTCTGCTTCATCTCTCTACTTTCTTATGCAATTTTTCAGCTTCCTGCTTCCACATGCTCTCATGCCTCCTCCACCATTATTGACTCTCCTCTCTGGAATTGTAAGTCAAAACAAGTTCTTCTTCTTTAAATTGCTTTTGGTTATGGTGTTTGACAATAGCAAAAAAGTAATTAATATAAAAGTTTATGGAAATGATGTAACATGTGCATAACCTGAAAACACAGGTAGAAATTTAGTATGGAGATAGAAACTAGAGTCTGTAACCTGCCTTTACAAGCGTTTGCAACTGTTGAGTCAAACAAGGTACAATGTTTATGACAAAGAGCAGTAGTTAAAGCCTGGGATAACTGTAATTATCTTAGAACAAGATCTTTGCATTTCCCTAATACCTAACCAAATCATTTATATAGTTAATTATCTTACTAACATCTATTATCTATATAGCTGAACCAAGGTGAAGCATACCATTTAGTGAGCCACTGTTCTGTTTAACATACAGAAAAAAAATAAATTTTCTCAACAGGAGATTTAGATGCTTTAAAAATAAGCAAGTCCTCTTACACTGAAAATACTAAGGAACATCTGGGAGACATGCACAGTGGTTTCATGGGGTGGGCTGGTATTTTGTCCAAATGCTCAAGGCAGCCCTATTTATTTATTTATTTGCTTGCTTGTTTATTTGTTTGTTTGTTTGTTTTTCGAGACAGGGTTTCTCTTTGTAGCTTTGTGTCTTTCCTGGGTCTCTCTTTCCTGGATCTCACTCTGTAGACCAGGCTGGCCTCAAACTCACAGATATCCTCCTGCCTCTGCCGAGTGCTGGGATTAAAGGTGTGTGCCACTACTGCCTGGCGACAGCCCCTTCTTATATTCACTCCTAATACTCAACATTGGGAAGACAGGTAGTAGAGAGAAAATTGTTTAAAAAATCCTTGAGAGAAGAGTTTGCCAAGAGTGTTTGTAAGCTACCAGGACAGAGGAAGAAAGGTAAACATAGTTAGAATTGCTAGGAGTGTCCAGGGACAGCAGGAGCAAATAGCTCTCCATTTCTGAGATAGTCATAAAGTTACCAGTAACAACTGCAATTAAATGAGGTGTAACCTGGGAAAATGAAAATACATTTCCTTTCCAGGTAAAGCACCAATATCAGCTCCTGAAAGGGTGACATCTCAAGGGTCTCAAATCTATTTAGTGGTGGTATTTATAAAACATGATTGTCAAATCTTTTGTGGCCCAGAATAGACTAAGACTGATCTGTTCTTAATCATTATAATTATTGAACTGTTTTGTGGATTGTGTATTTTTCTTAATCATAAAGCAACCGAACACTCAGGCAAACAGATCCAATTTTACTGTGGTCCTGTCTTTACTCCTTAGATTTAGTCAGTTGAGATTTCTTCTGTTCCAGGTCCTTACTTTCAATCCTCACCAACTATTATTCATATCTTATGCTTAGAAAAAGGAAAGAAAGCAACAACTCTGTTTAGAGGTTGTGAGATTATTCCAGTATAGCATATGGGACACAGTTGTATATCTTGCTCTATTTAAGGGGCCCCTAGCAGTGGGATCAGGATCCATCCCTGGTGCATGAGCTAGCTTTTGGAGCCCATTACCTGTGGTGGGACGCATTGCTCAGGCTTGATGCAAGGTGGAGGGCTTGGTCCTGCCCCAACTGAATGTACCTGGCTTTGCTGACTCCCCATGGGAGGTCTTACACATTTGGAGGAGGGGAAGGGGGTTGGTCTGGGGTGGGAAAGGCTCGGAGGGAAGTGGGAGGAGGGATGAGGGGGGATCTAGGGTTGATGTGTAAAATGAAGAAGAAAATTTCTTAAATAAACAAAAAATAGAAGCAGGTTAATTTGTACTATACAAGTTAAAAAAGCCTACGCTAAGGCCAAGATTTCATTAATAAAGTCTCCACTATTTGCAGGCTGTCAGTCTGAGAAGGTCTGACAAAAAAGTTTACTCCATTTGATGCCAAAATACACATAAGGCCTGAGAAAGCTTCCTGGTAACTGCAGTGAATCCCTGCTGTGCAACTGAGCCCTTGAACAGCTGGCACTGCATACATACTGCCTGCCACAGGCAAATACAACATATTCCCAGAGCTGGGGCAGGTAAATGTGACCAGGGCTGGTACCAGGACAGCATAAAGCTAGGCTCTAACACAACCCAGAAGGGGTGGAGCCGGCTGCCAGCACCTCATGTACTAAGCTGGCCCATGCGGCAGAGAGTCTGGGCTTTTAAGGCTTGGCTCATATGATCAGACAAGGCTGCAGTTGTTCATAAAGTCAGGTCTGGACCAAGAAAACCTCTGAACAGTTTACGGTGTATTTGAAAATGTGCTTAGATGCTGAAGAAAGAAAAGAAAATGGGTAAAGATAGTCACAGAAAATATAGTTTAAAAATAATAAAATCTTTAAAGAAAATTAACATAATATGAAAGCCACATAAGGATGGGAACTATTATGACACAGGAGGTCTGGATTCTATATAGGGCTTTATTAATTTCAAATGTTTAAATGATAATGAACAACAAGCAATGGCTGCTGAGAGACATTGGATTATGAAAACTGCTAAATTAAACCATACTATATATTTTAAAGATGTCTTAATTTCAGGATGGAAGTAAAAAAAAAATGTGTTGTGTTGAGGGAGAGGTTATGCTTTATTTCCATGGGAAACAAAAAAAGGCATGAATTTATTAAAAAATAATGACCAGGTTTGATCAAGGAAGACCCCTGAAAATCTTGACTATAGATAAGAAGGAAAAAACAAAGAAAATCTATAAGACAGATGACATAGAAGCCATTGACTTGGGAACAGCTATGAGACTGGACGAGACATGATAAATCGTGTTGACTATAGAGTCCTCATAACAGTTTGGTTATACAGTACAAATAGACTTATAAAGTTGACAAATGTCTTTCACTACTCAAACACAGAGCAGAGATTCACTTTAGCTGACTTGTACACACATACATATATACAGATTATATATAAATTACCTTTAAAAGTTTGTGTGTTTTCAGAAAAAAAAAGACCAGACATCAAAGAAGACAAGTAGCCCGGGTGATCCAGCCTCTCAGAATGCCTCTGTTGCAGTTCCTCAACAATCTGTATACAGGACAACGTCAAAGCCATTAGTTAAGAGGACTCAGCCTCACACACTACTCTTGCCAAGACCTCAGATAAGCCTTGCACTTTCCCATTACACAGAGACTGGACAATAAACGATACAACTAGCTCTGCCAGGACGTAACCATTACCTAAATTCTCTCAGCATCCCCAAAAGATGCCATCACCCCTAGACAACAGGAAGCAGTCTAGAGAACATGATGCCCACATTCTCTAGAGGTAGGTTGTGTGGTCATTTGGTGAATTTTGGATTTTTGTCATCATTTAGAGGAAATTGATACAAGTTGTTGTGGGTCATAGTCAAGAAAAATAGTAAGCAAAGGAGGTTAGATACAGAGATCTCCTTCTGAAAAGAAAATGGTGGGATATGGGAAGGATGGGATAAAAGTCTAGATTACTGAATCTAGTTTTAGACTCTATATATGTTTCTGCTCTTATTTAAGGTATTGTACCTATGCAGTTCACTTAAAAATGTGATGTAAAATTCTAGTCCTTGAAAGCTATTATTGCAAACTATTTAGGATAATTTAAAAATGTTTAAAAATGCAGGTTAGTAGTTAATTATCTATAACAATAAAACTTGTAGGCATGTTAAGTATGTATTCAAGGGTAAACAGAGATAGTTTAGATAGATACATGCTCTTCAAACACTTCAGAGACATACAGAATATGGCATTTAAGATATTTTAATATGTTCTAAATTATTTATATCAGTCTGATATGTCATAATGACATGACATGTCTGTTCATGGCAACACTTATCTACTTCAGAGAAGATGATGGGCATTAAAGACCATCTATATGGAGTTTCCTTTTATTGTGGCAAAGTTAGCCACTTGGGCAAGAAACTGCCCTTGCTTTGACTGCTGACAGTATGCTGTCCAAATTGGACAAGCAGGACATAAAAGAAGGCAACTACCAAACATTTCCAAGACAAGGTAGGACAGTCCTTCAAAATCTCTGCTTCACAGAAAAATCTGTCAGATATTCTAGGGCCTGTAGGCCAAAGATGGATGCCCCAATGTTACAAAGGAACCTTGTGTGATTGTCCAGGCAGCCAGTTGCTTCTGTCATTTCTATAGCTTTGGTTTTGCCTGCTCTGTACTTTCTGTTTACTCGGGTAATATTATATCCTATGGGTCTCTGATGGGGTTGAAGAATAGATAGTTATAATTTTACAGTTTTCCTTATTAGAAAATTAAAAAAAACTTACATAAAGATATAAAGTTTATAAAGTTGACTTGTTTAAGAAAATGATTAAAGGTCTAAAAAGACTTTTTTAGGCTGATAATACAAGTTATGTTAGAAATTAGGTATAAAATTTAGGTATAAAACTTTGAACTCCTCAAGATAGGATAGATAATTGAATGATTTCTCCAAATTTGCCAAATACAAATGTACTGGACATTGTGAATATAATTCTTACCTGGTAATTATCCATATTGTTTATACTATGTTAGAGTAAAAATCTTTCCTTTTATTTAGACAATTCCTGATGACTGTTTTATTTGTGTGTAGTTTTACTATGATAGAGTTAAACCTTTTCCTTTTTATTTAGACACAAAGGGGAAAATACTGTGGGATAATCTTTTTGAACACTGTAAAGATGTGCCTCTGCCAAAAGTGCCTTCTGATTGGTTTAATAAAAAGCTGTATGCAGGAGAAAAAAGGTGGGATTTCTAGGGAGAGAGAGAGGAACCATGAGAAGAAGAGACAGGAGACACCCATAAGATAGGAAACCAGCTAGACATAGAGTACAGAGAGGTACCCAAGCCATGTGACAGAACGTAGATTAATAGAAGCAGATTAATTTTTATTATAAGAGCTAATTGAGAAAAAGTGTAAGCTAAGACCATGTCATTATTTGGGATTTGGCAGTCTGAGAAAGTCTGACAAGAAAGCTTACTATATTGAATAGATGATTCTCAAAGAGGACATTTTATTTTTCTTCTCCATATTGTGTATGTACTGTGAACAAGTTTTGGACTTCAAACCAGTGGCTAGTCAGCTTGCTCACTTATTCTCCCTTTACTTTCTTTAAGATAAATATGCAACACTGAGAAAAATGCTGAAATGTTTTGATATACAAAAATTATAGTTTAGATTTATTTTTACATTTCCATTACATTTTATGGAGAGCATATTAAAATACAAACTACTGGATACTCCTTTAGACCCTGACATAGCAGACAAGTGTAGCCTGGAGATGCATATTGCATATTTTAAGAAACAGAAGAATCTGATGCACATAGACATGTGATGATTGCTCCTGTAAAGTTCTCCTTGGTTTAGAAAATGTTCCACACTTCTATGAATGGTTTTTGGGTCATGAGTAATAGCAGTATGGGCTATAAATGAAATATTTCTGTGCTTTGTTACAGATGCTTAGAGCTTTCAAAGAATTTTTTTTAATTTCTTGATAAATTGGTTGATTGCAATGTATTGGGGGAGTGAAGAAATGAAAACAGAAGCTGTTTTAACTTTAGTAGACTATCTTGATATCATGATGCTTTGCTAACTGCCTCTTTGTATTATATATCTCTCCTAAATTCTTACTCTGAGCCTGCCCAAAGGGTGACCTGGGCAAAGCTTGTGACATTTCTAGTCATACTATTCAGAGAAGAGAAATGTATGTAGGCTGTTTCATTTCTTGAGCAAGAATTTGAGTACCATTCTGTGGTGCTGAAAATAAGAAAGAATTATGACCCAGGTAGTAAAGCATGATGGATGGTTTGGGGAAGGCCAGTTGGCATTTTTATTTACCCTTTCCCATAACAGAACAACACGAGGGCACTCACTCAATTGGGGGAATCAAACAGCAGCACATTCAAAACAAATGATAAGAAACTTCACAGCCTGTAATGAACTAAAGACACTGGCTACAGATTGCCAAGGGAGATTACTGGAGCAATTAAACATTTATGAGCACATAATGATAGCATTTTACAACCCAAGTAAGTAGAAGCATAAATTCGACAATTTTGGCCAAGGTTGGCTTCTTTTTCTTTAACAGGTATCTGTTTTCCTACTTAAAAAAAATCCAATCTTCAACTAAATACAGAAAGCACTGCTCACACTCAAATAGGTGATAGAGCCACTCTTACCAAGGACCATTAAATCTATGAAAAGAATGAGGTGGTCTTCACAAGCAGGTCACCCTCAGGTTTCAAGATTGGATGCATAGAGCTCTTGGGACACTGCAGATTATTGTATTTGCTGCTAAGACTTATGATGCACAGCATAACACTAATGATACACTGCTATATTTGAAAGGGGATACCACAGACTGAATCTGTAGGTAGATTCCTGGGACAGGATTCCTTATGCATTCTTCCTCCCTGGGAGGACTTGGCAGAGTATGTTTTTACTGCAGCAATGAGAAGGAAGGAACACACATGTAGTGCTTCTATCCAGGAATGTCTATTAGAAAGTCAGTACTATTGTCAGGTTCTATTGGGAATTAGTCTCAAAGGTACTCTCTCAATAAGTCAATACTTTTTACTCCAAATACATAAAGTGGGTGTTCAACATAAACAATACTGTCTGCACAAACAGTCCAGCATGGTGATTCTTCCTTCTTAGCTCAACCTTCGAAGCATCTCTTTCTAGTGCTTACAGTCTTAAAGTTCCTAAGTCAATTCTTTTTTTCTGTAAAGGTTGATAAAAATAAAGCTATTGAGATTTGGGGATTAGAAGGACCCTCAGTTGTAATTTAAACTGGTGTCCATTGCTCTATATACTACACTATGGGAAATAAGTTACTGAACAGTGTAAGAGAACAAATCATTCCACTTGCTTTAATGTAAAGATAAACATGTATCATCCATTTCTATAACATTTGGTTTCCTTAACTTTCCCTGTATCGGTTACTTCACCCACTTTGCATCATGACTTACACATAGCCTGAACCTTGATATTAATTGAACTCCAAATGAGAAAAAATTAGAATCTTCAGAAATTCAGCCCTAATATTTGTTCACTTATTTTATAGCTTTTTTTTGTGTTAGAACAAATATACTTTCTGTGAAAGGTAACCTTTTAAAATTCTTGATAAATTACTACCATAAACCTAGGCATATAAATGTTTCCTAACTTTTCAGTTTTTAAATGTATCATGAATCTCCAGATCCCAGTATTGAAATACAACATTGGATTTATTTCAAGACTGGAGAAGGAATGCAGGTGGGTTGATGAAGAAGATGGTAATGCATTCACTTCCAAGTATGATTAGAATATTAGCTCGCATGCTGACATAATTGTAGATGTAACAGTCTTATTAAATAAGAAACACAGAGCCAAATGCAGAATTAAAAGCCCAAGAGGTCAGAGCAGTAGCTAAGAGCTGATACAAAAAATTCTTTCTTACCCTTTGCTGCTGCCATCATCCTTCTCCTCAGAAACAGCGCTACTTCCTGTGTATCTGTCTTTTTATTGACTTTCTGTTCTGCCTTCTCATTGGTTGTAAATCCAACCACATGACCTCCTTGTCACTACCTGACTATACAGATCTCTAGGTCTTCTATGATTGGTATTGAGATTAAAGGCATGTGTCTCCATGCTGGCTGTATCCTTGAACACACAGAGATCTGCTTGTCATGTGATTGGGATTAAAGGTATGTGCCATCACTGCCCAGCTTCTGCTATGGCTTGCTATTAGCTCTGACCCCCAGGCAACTTTATTTATTAACATACAAATAAAATCACATTTCAGTACAAATAAAATATCACCATACATAATAAAGGTTTACAAATCTTGTTAAGATAATTGGCCTTCAATACATTTAATAAATGCATTTATCTGACTGGAACCAAGAGGTCAACTTGTAGAGCTTCAACAGCTTGTACCATGGTTTGTGTGTGATCATGTGAGTCTGTGTATATGTACACATGTGTACATCTGAGTGTGGAGGCCAGAGGATAATCTCAACTGTCATTTCTCAGATACTAACCATCTTTATCTGAGAAAGGGTCACTCACTGATTTGTTAATCAGCAAGTAGGCTAAACTGGCTAGCCTACCAGCTCAGAAATCTGCCTAGTGCTGCTATGGATCTGTGATTATCTGTGTGCACTACCATGTCTGACTTTTTTTTTTTACATGGCTTTTTTGGATTCCACTAAATCGTCATGCTTACAAGGCAAATCCTTTACCAACTGACCTATCTCCCAAAGCCCTTGAATAATGTCTTGCACCTAGTTGTAATTTGTTGTAAAGTGACTTATTTAAAATGAATGCATGAACTTTTTAAAAGAAAAATTTATACTTCCTATACTGATAATTTATTTGTATTGAAATGTGATTTTATTTGTATGTCAATAAAGTTGCCTTGAGGTCAGAGCAAGCCAGAGCAGAAGCTGAGCAGTAGTGGGGCACGCCTTTAATCCCAGCACTTGGGAGGCAGAGCTAGGCAGATCTCTGTGTGTTCAAGGACACAGCCAGCATGGCAGACACACGCCTTTAATCTCAATACCAACCATAGAAGACCTGGAGGCCTATACAAACAGGCAGTGACGAGGAGGTCATGTGGCTGTGTTTACAACCAATGAGAAAACAAAACAGAAAGTCTTTAAATAGACAGGACGCACAGAAGTAGGTCTCTTGCAGAGAGGAAGAACAGCAGAAGCAGTGAAGGGTAAGGTTTTCCACTCTTGCTCTGACCTCGTGGTTTTAAACTCTGCAATCGGTTCTGTGTTTCTTATTTAACAAGCTGGTTACATCTACAACTTCCAAATCTGTTTAAGAATCTGAATGGCTCAAGGTTGAGTTATTCAAAAATCAACATAATATGTTTTTGTTGGGGGATATTTGATCACATTGTGAACCTCGAGTTTGCATTTGCATTAATTAAATAAAATTAACCTTGGCTCAGGAGGCTGCATTAGCAACTAGTTGACAGAAGATAATCATAGAGCATCCCTCATGGGGCATCCTGGAGAGATAGAGAGACACAGGAAGTAGTATGGTGGGGTTTGGATTGCACAGCTCTTTCTGGTTTGACTGAAGCAGAAGCACAAGTCTTTTGGAGATGCCAACAAGCAGAGAAGTTTTGCTATTTGCAAACCAGCTTCTCTAAACTATCAGGTTTTTACCCCAGCCTTTGATTCTTGAGTCTTATTTAGTGGTGCACGCCTTTAATCCCAGCACTCGGGAGGGTGGGAGAGCCAGGCCTGTGAGTTCGAGGCCAGCCTGGTCTCCAAAGCGAGTTCCAGGAAAGGCGCAAAGCTACACAGAGAAACCCTGTCTCGAAAAACCAAAGAATGATAAATTAAAGCTACCTTTAGCAGCAGCAACAGAGCCGGAACAGGATTCCCGCCAGGCTACCATCTGAGCAGCCAGCCACTGCTAGAGAAGCAGGCAGGTAACTGTGGAGTTGTAATTGCTGGCTGAAATAGCAGTAGATTAAGGCACTGCCACTGTACCCAAGTTAAAACAACACGTTTCCTTTTCATAAGGCCTACTCATTGAGTACATTTCATTGCCAACTGATCCTTCCCAAACATCCTGGTAATATTATTCCATGGTTCAAAATCTTTGAGAGGCTTCTTTCAGCTTGGGAATAAATCTCTAAGTCCTTACCACTATCATCACACCTAATCTGGTTGCAATTTAAATTTCTGGTTCAAGAATGAATCAGCTGCATAGCCTATGGCAGCTGTGTTGGAATTATGTATGTGACTTATTCCGTTGTGTCTCTAAGCAAGATAGAACAACTAGATGACCTACACCCATCACAATTTACTGAAATTATGCTCATTCTAGGTCTATAGAGCATAGTCTCTCATAGTGAATGCTATTCTTACCCCTACTGATATCTTTCCTTAAGCCTCAATAGAGAGGGGTGTTCTTAAGGATTTAGTTAGGTAGGTGCTGCTTTCATTGCTCTTGGACAATTCATCAAAGCATTCGCACCAGCATGAATCTTCTGAGTCCTTTCATACTGCTTAAGGTGCTCTAGGATACTCCAGTGTCTAACCTTGTCTACAGGGCGAGCCATTGCCCTGACAGCTTCTACTGTATGTCTGTCCCATGAAATCCCACATCATGAAAGAATGTTTCCATGTGATGCTTTTCCTTCGTAACTCTCATTATGCACTCCATACTTATCCTTTTGGAGCTTTCCTGAGTACATTAGACAGGCCCTTTGATTATTTTGGTGAGCCAAGTATTCTTTCTCTAAGCAATCTGAAATATTTTCTTTTTCTGGTAATGTTGAAATCCATCCTCAATTATTGATCAGAAAGCCCTAAGCAAAGACCAGACTGAGTAAGTGTGAAAAGCAAATATCAGGTGTGGTCTTATGTTAGTCCTCCAGGCAAAGGAGGAAAGATTTGCTGTGGCAAAGAGATGAGGAATGTTTCTGTCAGCTATTGTGTTTAGGGTAATTTAGGGATTAAAGATAAGTCATACTCCTCAGTCAAATGCTTCAGTTTAGACCACAGTTACCATGCCCTTCCTTAAGAGTTTTGATGCAAGATCTTTATTCAGGATAGATATTCAGTTACCTTCACAACCCTGCTAACTTTACAACTAAATCATGGGGATGAATTTCAGTCTTATTTATTCACTTTTTTGCTATAGGAAATAAAATGCTTTTAACCATTACTGTGTATTTCTTTTCTGGCATTTTAAAAAAGGGATTTTGAAAGAAAGCGCTTTGGAATAAAGTCAATACTTTCCAAAATCCTTATAATTATTGATAAACTTCCAATACTGGCTTTTATGAATTAATACATAAACCATTATTTTGGATTTCACCATTATTTCAGTACATGCCATCATAGGTTACCATTTTAATAATTTTGTTACTTCAATATGAGTCGGAAGTGAAGAGGAAGAACTCACCTTTCCCATGGTCGATGATTTGCCTGCATAAGGCCATAATACTACATGGTGCCACTTGCTGCTGCTTGTACCTACTGATTGTCACTGCTCACTGCTGCCAAACACAAAGGGATATTAAAGCTCTTAGAGACTTGCTTGTGATTTATATATTGGGAGAAAGCAAAGGAGTCATTGGCTAGCTGATTGGTGACAAGTATGCAGAGAGATTTGACACTCGGCTACTTGAATGCCATTGAGGAAATTGTATTTGTTTGAATAATGAATGGTCTTTTCCTAGAGTCCCACAATTTGATGCCAGCTACTCTGTAAGAAGTTGAGAAAACACAGGAAGACATACTGCAAAATTTTAAAATAATGGATTTCCCTCTTTATTATCTATATCTTTTTGTTTGCAAGTGTATGGCTCAGAAAATGTTTATATCAATTAGCATGGCCTTAGAAATTTTTATTTACTGACCACTTTGAATGTTCTGGAGAAAACAAAAATCAATAAGCTTAATAAAAAAATAAACTTCAAAATAAATGTGAATAAATACAAATGCACATGTCTGTTTTCTGGTAAATCTATTTTGCATGAATGTCTATTTTATAATTGGAAGAGATATTTCTGAAGCAAGCAAAGTTAGAAAAATTGTAAGGAAACATTTGCTCCTTTTCTTCATTAATATGCCAAGTTCCATTAAATGTGAACCATGTCATCTAGGAAACATTAAATTCTTGTTTTTGACCTTCTCAATGACTCCTTCTACCCAAGAGACAAGACTTGGATGTTGAGCAAGATATAGAGAAGTCCTCAGAGATCCACCCCCTCCATGTTGTCCTGATAGAAACATGGAGTATAATCACTCTCTCTGACCAAATACTCATCTTTTCTGTGATAACAATGGTGATGATTGTGGAGGTTTGTCTGGCTGGAAAGGCAAAGTATAGTTTGCTACCTTTTGAGTGTGCAATATGAATGGGTGAGTATTATCTTTGTTTGGAAACCAGTTAAGCAAATCTCACCCTGAGTGGCTCCTATATCTGAACTAAAATATCTCAAGAACAAATTAGAGATTCTGTACCCAAGCTGTTCTATACTTACAGAAGAGGAAGGTACTTATTATTATATTAATATATTATCTAATATAGCTATATTGCCAATTTACAAACATCAAGTGGTCTTTTTCATATGCATTTAAGAACTGGTAGTTAACAATGTGGAGATTTAGTGCTACTGTATTTTTGGTCAGGAAAGTCAAGTGACTATCAAAGTCTTAGATATATATAGTCTTCTTCAAGTCAGGTTAAATATGTCTGTCTACTAAATGTTCGTATGTTCTTATACATAACATTCAGAAGTCTTTCCTCTGGGTTATAGAGACACATAGTCTATTATTGTCTAACTACCCAATGGTCTTGAACAAATTAATTAAATTCTACCACTGAGCTATATCTCTAGCAGTGTAGTCCACTGATTTTGGGCAAAGGTGCTAAAAACACTGGATTAACAATGAAAAAGGATAAATGTTTTCAAAACATAGTGCTAGGGAAAATATGAATCCTCATGTAGAAAAATGAAACTTGACCCTTATTTTTTCCTAATTACTAAATGAGCTAACATGGATTCAAATATTTAAATCTAACACAAGTACTAGAAGAAAATAGAGGAAAATACATTAAGATATTAGAAAGGGTAAACATTTTGGTTTTGAGGTTATCACATTGCAAGCACAAGAAATGCAATAAATAAAAATAGATAAAATTCCAGCAACCTTAAAATTTTCTATAAAATAAAAGGAAACATTCCTCAGAATGAAGAGACAATCTAAAGAGTGAGAGAAAATGCTTTCCAAGGATTCATTTTCTAAAGGGTTGATATAAAGAATATATAAGAAACTCAAAAAAGTTAACAGTAAAAGAAAGATAATCCAATTAAAGCCCAATTTAAAAATGGACAATTAACCTAAATAATATCCTCAAAAGATACATAGATGCCTGAAGGTAGATGAAAAGGGTTCAGCGTCAGAGAGATACAAACATTTTAGGACCCTGATTCCTATTGTCAAACTACTGAATTGTCTGAAATTCTGTTAACAAGTATAGAAATATTTGGCTGCCATTTTCTCATTTATCTCTTAAAAAAATGTGGATAGCAGTTCAGGGTTGAGTATTTGTGACACCAATCGCCTATTGTTTCACAACTTCATTAGTAACTTCTAAGACCAGGGTTAAATATATAATATCAATGATATTTTTCTTTTCACAGCAGAATTTTAAAATATATACTTTATAAGTTTCAGACCAGTCCAAAATTAAATGCTCTAAAAATCTCATCATAAATGAAAATGTCATCAGGAATACAGTAAATTATCCACTAATGTGGTTAGTCTTCATAATGGTAACCAAGACTTATTTGACAATATTCTTTCCTCTGGCTATTGAAACAGAGCATTATTTTAAATCCTGTGAGTGTTTCAGTATTTGATGACATTTTTAGAGTTGTGATTCTATCTTTACCACCTTCTTTCTGTCTCTCTTCCTATTGGTTCTTTATCAAAATCTCATATAGAAGACAACATCCTGGCTTACAGAGTTGTTTTCTAATGCTTTAGGTCTGTGTCCCTTCTGCCCTCATGGGAAGAAAATCTAGTAGAAAAAAAGCTGTCATGTCACTGTTAGATGCCACTTTAGGTGTCATAGTTTACACAGAAAATCATAAATGAAACTAAGCAAAAATGTTACTTCTATATTAACTTTCATGACTCTGAATTTGTATTTTGAGGTTTCTAGTTCTCTTGTGTAAGCAATCAAAAGGATCAAAGCCCTTGTTAGGCAGCTCAAGAAGACTCAGAATTGTCTAAGATGACCATCAGCTAGTGTGTTTTTATTTTTATTATTGATGGATAAGATGGTAACAATACGAATCACAGAGCTTGGGTGGGAGGATGGTTCAGTGGGTAAAGTATTTGCTGCATAAGTGTGAGGACTCAAATCAGATTCTCAGAACTAAAGTAAGGCTGGAGTTAGTAGCACACCTGTAATCCAGTTGCACATCTATTTGTAGATAAGACACAGTAACATGAGACTCCCTTGAACCTTGTGGGCCAGCTAGTCTGATGTACACAGCAGTAAACAAGAGATCAGATCCTGTCTCAAATGAGATGGAAGGTAAAGGAAGAAGCCTGGGGTTGTCCTCTGACCTTCACATGTATGAGGTCATAAGAGAGTGCTCCTCAAACACACATGCATGCATTTGCACAAAGATTAAGACAGAAAGCACAGAGCTAAGAAATAGAGGTTGTGGGTATCCCTAATCACCACTCCCATACAAACTGCTTACTCTTGGCATATTTCTTGTGATTGAAGGTTTTGTTTTGTTCACAAACTTCATTTAGATGGATCTTGGAATGTTTGATGTTTTGTAACTGGTTTAATCTTCTCAACAAACTGTTTTTGTAGAATCATGCATATTGTTGTAATGATCATTAGTTTATTCATGTTTATTGCTGAGCTGTAGCCAATTATGTGAATATATTACAATTTGTTTATATCTTCTTTGGTTGGTGGGCATTTTAACAGTGTTTGTCTATTTTAATGAAGTGTTGGGACAACCCTTCTACAGATATATTTTATTGTTCTTGGGTAAATGCCTAGGGCTAAAAGGGCTGAGTAATAAAATAAGCACACTTCTTTGTATAAGAGATAGCTGCTTTTAAACTAGGTGTTTTATACCATTTCATCAACAATATCTGAGAGTTCTAGTTGCCCCGTCCATCTCCCTTCTTACCTCGGTCACTGCTAGTCATTTTTGTCTTAGCTGCTATGGTACACAGCAGTTATCACTCATTGTGATTTTTATTTGAGTTTTCCTGATGACTATGGAAGTAGAGTATATTTTATGTGTGTACTGTTCTTTGCTGCTGGCCATACAGATGAGCTTCTGTCAAATGGATGTTTAATTTTATTTTCAATTTTGAAAACTGTGGCTATCTGCTTATCAAATTACAGTTCTTTTTACATATTTTGAAAAATATTTTTAGAAGATATACACATTCAGAATGTGTATGACTACTTTATAGCTTGTCTTTTAATTCTTTTCAAAATGTCATTTAGTAAAGATGAGTTTGTGAGAAAAGAGTTTATCTTCAATTTAAAACCAGGCACACTTAGCTACTAAAAAAAAATATTTGAACAGGATTTTTTTCAAAATAACAAGTAAAAAATGTCCTGATAGTGAGTCCAATGAGTTCATATCTTTTGTGACATTATTTTCAAGTGTGTAGGAAACTCCTCAGTGGCTGCTCTTCTCAGAGACATTGGTGATGAATATAGAAGCTAAGTGTAAAATGCCATTGCAGGGAGCTTTTTGGGATGATGCCAAATTGAAGACCTTGAATATTGTGTCTCCAGGTGGGAAATGAAATTCAGGGTAAATTTAGACCAAGAGGGATATCGCATTGGAGCCAAATCTGGCAAGATGTGTGGCAGGGCACTCTCAGGGAGCATGCTTGTAGAACTGATAACATTGGGTCTTTGGTGCTGATATGGCATCATATGATGATATGAGACAGGCAAGGTAAGGCAAATTCTTTATGAAGCTGATGCAGTTTAAGTTTGGAGTTCTTGGCTCCTTCTGAGACCTTGAGAGGGTCCCTCATAATATGTTAACCTGACCCTTTACTCCTTATAAGGACAGAAAAAGAAGAGATTCAAATTACAGCATATTAAGACCACAATCTTTCCCATTATGATTCCCTCTTTTTTTTACTTTCCCCATTTATCTGTTGATTTAGAATGTTCTGGGTGTTTTGCAAATTAAGCAAGAAAAGTTGAAATGCCGCTACATTCACATTTCTGTTTCAAGGATTGTATTTATGAGGCTCACAGCTATCCAAGTTTAACTACTCACTTGTTACTTATCTTGGTAGAGAGAAGACTTCTGGCCATAGTGTTATCATCCAATATATCACTTTCTCTGGTGTTGTGACAGTACAATGAAGGACCCAGAGGTTATACAGTGGTGTTACAGTGGTGATATTTTTATTCCGCATCCTACTATCACATGCATAATGGAGAAGAAAGATGATCTGGAGTAGAAAGGCCAGGAACTCGTCTGTGAAATAGCACTTGGTGTTCTGAAACGCAAAAGCCTAAGTGATGCATTCAGCTTTTGTCGATACTCAAAAATCGTTTCACATTTGTGAGAAAGACGATCAGCAATGTACACAGAACAAGATTAAAACAAACTTTAATGTTTTGCTTTTCATTGAAATGATATGAAATAAAATAAAAATAAAATATTTCTAAGGCATAAGACTACATAAATATTACAAAAGTTAATAGTGTTTACTTTTGTGTAGCAGTAGGCTTTATATGTCCCAATATTTGAGACTTTGATTAAAAATCTTTGACATTTCTTATTCTGAGGAAATTCAGCCATCCAGCCAAAGGGCAAATGATATTGCTGAAACAGAGGAGAAAAGCATGTTTTAAAAAAAGATGTGCTGTGCACAAAGCTTCCAAACATGCTAATCAGCACTAAGTTGATTCATGTACTGTGAAAATGACCAGATACCATAATTCTGTGGCTCAGTCCTATAGGGTGATGTCTTCCATTCATTTGTTTCTTGTTTAAACTATTTACAGATTTTAATTAATTTTTAAAAATAACTAAATCAATAAGGCACTTGAGCTGTTTAACAATCTCATTAATGGAGAGAGGTGGTCATATAAATACATTACAAAAGCTTAAATTTTTGCTCATTTGCAACCAATTGTTCATGTAAATAAGGATAACAGGATCATAAAGTATCTGAACAAGATCAACTGACTGTTGAACATGATCCTTTAAAAACTATTTAGTGTTAGTCACTCATAAGAGTATGTTAGGTACTCTGCATCCTTTAATTTTTTTATTGCATTTATACATATTTGTGTGTGTGTATGTGTATGTGTGTATTTGTGTGTGTCTGTTTTCAAATGCAAGCATGCATGTGATGGAGTGCATGTGGAGATCAGAGGACAGCACTTAAGAGTAAGTTCTCTCCTTTTACCATGTTGGTCACAGGAATCAGACTACAGATGTCTTGTTTAAGGACAAATGTCTTTGTTCACTCAACTATCTTGCTGACCCTGCCATATAATCTTACAGGTCACGTAGGGAAAAAAATGGTAGAGATTCTAAAATAAGCGCGGCATGATCAAGGGTGACTTTTGTATCTGAAAACACATTTTCTAATCCATTAATAACAATAGAAGCTTGACAATATAGTTTCATTCTCATTATGATACCTTTGTATAATGTGTGTGGCTATAGTTTTATATTCAGACTTGAAAGAAGAAATTCTCAAATTGTTTATAGTCATAGTCCTTGGCAGATGAACTGAGAAACTCACACATGTACACAGAGACAGAGTGTCAGCCACATGGCTGGACAATGGCTGGACACTAGGGAGCTTCTCATGAAAGTTTCCCTGAGCTCACTGAGACCTGGATCAGTCTCAGTACTCAAAACAATGCTTTATCTTAGGAGCTTGTATCTTGCACCATCTTAACATTTGAATTTCATGCAATTTTAGGCTTTACTTATAAATTCCTTCAGCATTCTCACTCCTCATACACTTACTAGACATAGTGATGTTAACACAATTCATTAAATCAAAACAAAATTAAGTATAAAGCAACTAGATACCTTATTGATTAACAATATATCCATGGAGACTAAGATAATTACAGGGCTTTCAATGTCTCCTAGGAATCAGAAGCAAATGGAATACGTTTTGAAACCAAACTCCTCCCACTTTTAAATATACTCTGAATTAAAATCATCATACTTTAAAAACAAGAGTCTTCTTTACTCCATATAGGAAAACAAAGCAACTCTATACACAAAGCATATAAAGCAAGCTGTTAAATATAACCCCTTCAGCATCTGCTTTAGCTTTTTGGACCTTCTGTTTACCTCTATTATTGGACATACTGGAATTACCATTGTTATCGATATAAGCTGGGTGATAGCTGAAAGAATTTTAAAGAGGATACTTCGGGAAAGCAGACACCAATGCAGTCAGACATGATAGTGGAGCTGTTAGCCTACAGACTAGAATATAAAGCATGCATGTAAAATTCATCATCTCTCATTTTCTGTCCACTGTCTCTTCTTCAGCATACCAATTCTACCAATGGATATTCTCTCCTAAAATTTAACAGACATTTAAAAATATGATGGAAAAATAAAGAAAAAAACTTTCATTTTCACTACTTTAGAACTTCATGTTAAGCAATGTATAAATGCCTTCTTCTAAGTTTAGAGATTGTCTCTGTCAATTTGGTGAGGAGGAGAAGACAGTGAGAATAAGGCACCTGTTTTAAATTAACTATGAGTGGACTCAGGTTGAGTAATGAGTAGTGATGGGGAGAGAGGAGGTGGCTGAGCACCAAAGAAAAACTAGGTGAGAGTCAGCCATGAGCTTCATTATGCTGCCTCCTGCCTCATCAAAGACTCTGCTTACATTCCCAATTCCCTTTTCAGCAGCACTGTTTTCTGTGAAAGTCCTTCCCTATTCTGAAGGAAAGCAGCTCCCCCTTAGACACTGTTTTGTGTTTTACTGAGAATCTTCTCCCTCCCTAAACACCTTTTTAAAATATGTTTGTAGTTGCCTCTCCATGCACTGAAGGTACAAACAGCATGAGAACCAGCCCCTTCCTGTCACTGTTCCACTTCTAGGCTTAGTAGAGGGTGAGAAAGTGTTTCAAGGGTATGTCAGCCACACTCCAGGACCAGCCCCATGCCCAGGAGTAGTCAGTCAAGGAAAATGAACTCAATGGTATTTTTTAGGCTTTTTTGTTTCATTTTGCTATATTTTAGCATCATTTTTTTTTTTTTTGTCTTATTGGTCTTTTGCCTGTTAATTTTGATTAGCATTTTTGTGTTTTTTCTGAGGTTTGGTTTTAGCTTTATTGTGGTTTATTGTTTTTAGTTTTATTTTTTGAGAGAGAGAGAGAGAAGAAAGGACATGAAGTTGGGTGGATAGGGAGGGTCTTCGAGGAGTAGAGGGAGGGGAAAACACATTCAAAACACATTGTGTAAAAATACAATTAATAAATAAAAGAAATATGTACCCAAAGTTCTTAAATTGTGTCAATGTCTTGATTTAAATACTTAAAATCATTAAAGGAAGACTCAAAACATGTGTTAAATACCCCATTTCTATGTTCTGATTTATAGCAGACACAGGCCGAAAGTACTAAACAGATGCACACCCAGTCCTCTTTCTGCATTGGCATCTGTGTTTCTTAAACAGAAATGCATATTTGCCTTCATTTTAAGCAAGGATGAATTTTTGGTGGGTTGTTGTCTTCCCTTGTAGTAAATTATACTCATTTGTCCACTTATAATCTCCTCAGATCTTGGGATAAAACAAGATCCGGGAAACATTACAACACATTTTCTATTTTTGTTGATTATATTCAAATTTCTAATAATTTGATAAAATGACAAAGTAGGACAGATAAAGGTTGAAAGTCACAAAACAGAAAGAAAAAATGCATTTCATAAAAAAGGCATGTAATTAATGTTTCTGAACTAGCAGTCACATGACTAATTTTCTCCAAGCCAATGCATAGTATCAGTTTAATAAAATAAATTTACCTTTTTCCATCAGTACTTTCAATTTGGTAAAATGGTTAATATTAATAGAGAAAATTGAACAGAATATGAATACTGTAAGAGGGGAGCAAAAGCAATAATGACTGAGGATAGGCAATGTTTCCCAATTACTGGATTTTTTTTCTTCTTCCAATTAGACAAAAAGAATATGATAGAAACTGTACAGGAAAGAGACACAGTACAACTGCCTTAAATAAGATGAATAAATTGGAGTAGGTTCTCTTAGGTTCTGGTAGTCACATCTCTAACATTAACTGTGAGATTATTAGTAAATTGCTTTAGTAAGCAGCTTTCAACTTCCTATTGCTTTGCACCCCAATATTTTGTACAGATATGTTGAATGAATCCTAAATGGTCTTATAATAAAAACATGGAGTCAGATATCAGAGTAAATCCTGAAAGATCACAGAGACAAAGGAGCAAGCTATGGCCACTTCTCACCTCCTCAACAGGTCTTGTCTCCAAGAATCCTCAGACTGAATGCCTCTGAGTCCTCAGATAAAAGGACCCGGCCTGTACTGAATCCACCAGGTTTAAATGAATCCCCAGGGGTGTCTTGGTCCTGGAGGACATGGGAATGGAGGGGAGGGGCTGGGGAGAAGGTGAGGGTGGGGGCGGGAGAGGGGAGGACAGGGGAACCCATGGCTGATGTATAAAATTAAAACACATAATAATAATTTAAAAGAAAGAAAGAAAAAAAAAAGGACTCTCTAGTTCCTGCTCCTCATGCCTTATATGCCTTTCTCTACCCAGTCATTTCACTCCCTATCTCAGCCTTCCTAGTGTTGGGATTAATGGTGCATGTGCTTCCCAAATACTGGGATTAAAGGTGTGTGCCACTATTGCTTGGCTCTGTGTCTCTCCTAGACTGGATCAATCTCATGTAGCCTAGTGTGGACTTGAACTCACAGAGATCCAGAAGGATCTCTGCCTCCTGAGTACTAGGATTGGAGGTGTGTACCACCACCGCCTGACTTCTGTGTTTAATCTAGTGGCTGGCTCTATCCTCTGATATTCAAACAAATTTATTAGAATCCAACCAAATATCACCACATAGATCTAATGTCTATACATTATAGAGAGATTTCTCCCATTTATCTTTGGATATCCTATCAAAAGCAATTCCCAGATGTGTCATTACTGTGCCTACTTCCTATCTCCACCCATGTCACCCTTTTTCAAACCATGGTCATTTCATTCCTGGATTAAAAAATGATGTGATTAATGGTCTTCTTGCTTTAATCTTGTTTCCTCCATGCTTTGTCTATATAGTGGCAAATGCATTATTTCAAAATAATGAATAAAACTCTTTAGTGAATTCCAAACACCATTTGAATAAAATCTACATCAGTTGTCGATAGTTCAAATATCCATGTGCTGGTTTCTACCCACCTCTCTGCATTAGCTACAGCATTTCCCTGTTTTGCCAAACTACACATTTCCTAACATGTGAGAATGATGAGCTTGTTATTGTGTTAGTCCTACTGCTGTTAACATCACTTCCCATCCTCAATCCAATGTTCTTTGCTTCACTTCCACTACACTAGGAAGTAAAATCCTGCTTGATATTCTTTACATTTGCAATATCAGAAAAATCATAATCATTTATTTGTACACAACCTTCTGCTCTCTTTTACAAAACATTTTACAAAATAACTCATTAGGAGTGTAGAATCTCTTATTCCCTATTATCACCTCCACGCTCTTGTATAATGCTTGCTGCAAGGTTAATGCTTTAGAAATGCAGAGAATATAACTGATGGTGGAATGCTCAGCCCCAATTAATATATCTAAACCACAACCTCTACACCTAAGGCTCAGGGAATCCAGGAAGAGGGGCAGAAAGGTCGTAGAAACCAGAGGCCCAGGACATCTGCTATGTGATTGTGTCTTTTTTTTTTTTTTTTTTTTTTTTTTAATAGAAAGAGAAACTACACTTAAGGAATCTCAATAATATAGTAGTATTACACATGACAACCTAAGGTGATAGTCGATATGGATGAAAGAGATTTTACAAGGCTCTCTTCCTAAAAGAAAAGCCATAGGGAATTAACGAGTGCTGAAAGAGGGGGCTCATCCCTGGGAGGGAATGAGCCCCCAATCAACTGTCCAAACCAAGTTGTCATGTACATATAGAAAGATGCGAGCAATACTGAATGTTTTCACTTTGTTATATTTATATTTATATAACTATATATATGCATATATATACATATACATATATATATATATTCATATAGCAAAATAATTTAAAAGAAAGAAATGAGGGTTGGGAAGAGGAAGGGTATATCTGTGAGGAATTATTGGGGTATAGGGAGTGAGTGAATATGATCAAAATATGTTATATGATTTCAAAGAATTAATAATAATAAATATTATGTTACTTGTATTTGAATAGATGAATAATGAATGAATCACAAAAGAAGAACAATAAGAAAATCTCATTTAGCTGGAGATTAAACTAGATTTTCTGCATCACTAATAATATTAGAGGTTTTTCTATTAGCTATCTAACTGTAGCATTAATCATTGGAGTCAAGATATTTCTAGTAGATGATTAATGCTGTATTTATCTTTGGAAATGTATCTTTTGGATTGTTTCTCAACTTCAAAGCATAGAATGTTATTGTCTCCATTTTGCTTGGCTTTATGTGAGAGATGGCTCAGTTTTTCATACCTGTGCCCCTTTCTTCACATCTCAGTGCAGTTTTCTCTATTGACACTTACCTGTGACTTACAACTGACTTTTGCCCCTGATTCTTTTTAAGGTGATGCTAATTAGAGGAAGAAGATGGAATTTGTTGGCAAGGCTAGGACACCTCAACACTTTTACTTGATGACTGGACCCGTTTCTTTATACAATGAATAGAATAAGAATTAGACAAAGATTACAGAGCAAGGGCAAAGTGACCCAGGATAGAGACGTAGCCGGTGATTCTAGATTCAACACTCTCAGATAGAGTCTAAAATATGTTTTAAGAACCAGGATGGGTAAAAATCATTTTGGATTCCAATCTTAAAAGCTAACTCTATCTTGAGTAGCTGAATGATATGTACCAGTCTTATTACATACAGCTAAGGAGGCAAAGTTGCACTTAGCTATGCAACTATTGTCTGTCTTTACTAAGATTGAGAAGATCATTTCTGTATTGAGCATCTGCTAGCTGAAGATAAAAGAAGTTCCACTTCATTGTGCACTAATGTTCTCATTATTCTATTTGTTCCCAGAATAATAGAACACTTTTCATATGAAAGGGATGGACTAAAACAGCCAGAATGTCTCACTCAAAGAAGTGCCAAAATTCAGTATACTATGACAAAGAATTTGCTTTGAAATTAGACCAGAAACTCCAATTTCTTCCTTACGTCCCTAAGCAGTGTGAAAATGAATGACAATTTATGCTTATGGCCAAATCGTCACAGAAATGGTCCTTTGCTACAGCAGATACTCAAATTCTGTTAGAATAAAGTCCATCAGAAGCAAATTTCTCTAAGCATTTGTTCTGTAAGCACCCCTTTTCTCATAACAGCTAATGCTAGAGCTTTTCTGTGAGGCTGTTAAGGTTTACTGAGTAAATAATGCCCACTTTACCATGCTTTAACTAAGCATTCACTTCACAAACAATGAGATGGCACCAAGGGGTAGGAAAACAAAGAATTGCAAAAAGCCCCTGAAGATAATATCCTTCCAAGGACAAAAGCATCCAGACAAATAACCTTTCATATTGTAAGTGGTTACCATAAATATTTTAAGGCTCAGGAAATGCATTAAAACAAGAAAAATGTTTAAGTTGAATAAAGTTTGAATTTGATTTGAGTCTTTGTAGAATGGATGAGAGGAGGTCATTGGCTTATAACTCATTTTTTAAGTTGTTTTATTTTAAATATTAAATTTCCTGATTAAAATCTTCATTCAATATTTTGTCAAGTACATGTTCTCCTATGAAGCTAAATGACCAAAAAGAAAAGAAAGGAAAAGAAAAGAAAAGAAAAAAAAGCTCCAATTCAATTAAAATTAAAAAGGAATTGGTGAAGTAAAGAATTTAAATGGTTTTAAATGTTAACTTAATGACAGCCTTTTACTACCTCATGTTTAAAATTTGTGATTAGAATTATAGATCTTGCTGCCGTAATTGATGCTACATTTATGGCTATTACTAATTTTCCTACAATATTTGGTAACAAAATTTAGTTTGTAGCACCTGCTACAAACTGCAAAGCTTACATTATCAGGTTGTTTCTTACATACCAGTTTATACATAAGTGGCTTTATTACACAGTCTACAAATGTAAGCATATGAATTCATGACACAGTGGAAGAAGGCTTGGGTGCACTGAGAACATATGCACAAACACAAAAACAATTAAAGCCACCCTGGTTTTGCCTAAGGGTGGCATGCATGGTCATGCACAGCACAAATTTATTAGCAGCCACACATCTCCATGGACATTTTGCAAGTCAAATTTCTCATCTGTTTTCAAACCATGATTGTGTTGCTAGTAAACTTCGGCAGCTACTCGATAGTAATGATTCCATTAATTAATGTTCTATGTATATATATTTCCATCTGACTGTAGAACTGATAATAAGAAACTTATCTGGTTCCAAATATTGTTTAAGAATTCTAATAATTATCATGATTTATTAATACACTGGTCTGCATTTGTTAGAGGGAGAATTTTGCATGCCTCAGTGGAACCCTCCTTGCTTTGTTGAATGTAAGTGAAGAGAAAACAGGCATGTAAATTATTGGTGCCATGTTTGCAATATGTATATCTTGGGAGGAGGGAGTGAGAAACTAATGTTTTTGTTACGTTACATGAATCTGACCTTTCCATATAACAATTAGTGACCAAGATAAACATTTCTGCTGTGACTTAGTTGGGTGAAAGCCAAGGCTTATAGCTTTCATGTGAAGCAGTCTTGACAAGTTTATGTGAAGGTTTGTTTTTATAGCAAGATCATTGGTGTAAAGACATCAGATTTATTTATACATCTCCCAGTGTGTGCATAGTGAGCAAGGGCTGTGGCCCCTCAGGCTGTGCCAACACTAATTACATTCCCATATTTATTTAGCTTTTTCTTCTTCCCTTTTTTTTCACTCCAGCAAAAACATAAATGTGTGCATATCATAGGGACTGCATGTAAGTAACTTCATTAGGCAAAGACGTTGTCAAATCAAGATTTCGCAATATTTGAACATAATAAAAATCAAAACAAAATCCAAAACTCTATGTGCCTCCAGATAAAGAAACATATTTTCACCATAGTTTCTAAAACATCCATTAAAAAAAGACAAACAACATACATAAACCTTATTGGAACTATTGCAAATGTTATTAAAAGATTTTACAAGGAGAACTGTTCATTTTCACTTGTTATGAATAGATACTATCTCATAGATAAAAATAGAGTGGTTTCCTATTCATAAATAAGACAACTGAATTATTTTTCAAATGGGTTGAACATGCTGAGTAATGCAAATTATCTATTAAAATAAAAATTGCTTAATTATAAAAGTACAACTCAATTGCTATGAAAACTTCTGCAACTTTCTAAAACTAATAATGGATACTTTATTATCTTTGATGTATGTCCTCAAAATATTTAGCTTTGTAACTTGGAAATTTGAAACCTTGGTGGTAGTGGCTTGTAAAAAAAAATGTGATTTCAGTATGCTTTTACAGATGGTAGTATTGCACCTAGCTTTTACTTTGTAGACCAGGTAGCCCCCATGTTTAGATACTTACCAAATGTCTACTAAATAAAGTGCCCCCTCTAAAGATCATGCTATGTGGTTGGCTCAAATCAATCCCATGACCAAATAAATTGGAGAATACAAGCCTGCTCCTCTTGTTCTACCCAGAATGGCCTCCAAAGGTCAGTTTTACAAGTCATTATTGGTGTCCTTTGGGTATCTCCTAAGATTGTACAGCAGCTCAACTTTCCCTCTGCCACAAATACCTAAAAACATACAAATAATGGAAACATTTGTAATGAAATAATAATTACAATTATTTATTGATGGTGGGGCACAAGATTAAGTTGGTTCATTTAACTTGTATTAATTTCTCATTTTCTCTACTAACTATCTGTTATTTATAATAAGAAATGAAAGAATACCCTGGTGTTTGATGAATAGTTTCAAAGATTGAATATGATGTGAGAAGCTGAGCAGACCAGCAATAAACCAGAGGAAACATCAGCATCTAAGACACAAATTAGATAGAAGGATTAGTTACTTAAGCTAAGGAGTGTTAACAGCACTGGGGAAATAGTTAAGATTATGTGTTTTCATTGATTCCAAGAGTCACCAGATTTCCAAGGACATATTTCTATAGGCAGACTGTTCTAATGAGAGACAGAAAACTACAGCTAGGGATTGATGCACTTACAGTTTGAAAATCCAATATGACCAGCCCCAACCAAACAGCTGTACTTTTCCTTTGAGGTTAGACTCTCCTCCAAAGATGCTATAAGGAAATTATATTGCAAGATGCTTATTTTGAGAAATGAAATAGGGATTGGAAGGAAATCCAAAAGAATGTGAATTTATAAAGAAAATGACTGGAGCGGCTATTGGAGTTTGCTAGGTAACTACTGAGAGAGAGTAAAGAAGAAATGCTCAGATGGAAACCATGCATTGTATAAAGATTGACAAAAGTGTGTTAATTCTCTAATTTTCATCTTGTTTATATATATAAAGACTAGATGTCTCTTTGTATGAGTGTTTAGAGAATGAGTTATTGAGCTTTCTGCTTCATGGTCAGCCAAGTCTTTATGCGAGAACAGAAACACTGACTAGTATATGGTTATGGATGAAATCCTAAAAACTTCTGCTTACTCTAACCCAATGAACTTATTTATAAGTGTAAAACTAACAAAGAAGCAAGAAATGGGTATTAAGGACACATGCAGTGATGTTCAGAGCACTATTAGGTATAATAACTACAAATTCAACAGCACACATCAATGATGTTGTAACATAACAGAAACCAGAAAGAGTGAAGATGCATGGGTGAAATGCAGAAATATCACAGTGGAAGTGAAATACCAAAAAAGACTTGAGAGTGCTGGAGAGATGGCTCAGTAGTTAAAAGCTCTAGGGAAACTAACTTCATCTTCTGGTTTCTGGGAACCCAAATTCAAGTACACACACACACACACACACACACACACACACACACACACACGTCGGCATGCATGCACAAACAAAACTTCAATTTATATGGCTCCTTTTGTGTAAAGTCAGAATCTTATGGCACTGGATTTAAGTCCAGCAATAGTTAACTTAAGAGAAAATGATATGTATGGTGATTGACCAGTGATATCAGGTACCATGTTTCAATGTATGGAAGGCTCTATATTTTTATCACAATGATGATGGTTCTTTGTGAAAATCAATTGAGTTATACACTTATGATTTACTGTTATGCTATAAGTATGTGCTCTTCTAACACAGGATCTATTGCAATAGTATACGCACAAGCCATTTAAGACCTAATAGGAACATTGATTTTATATTCCTTCAGAATATATTTGTGATTTTACAGAAAGTGAGTGTTGCAACCTTTAATTGTACTTCTAAGCAATTGTGTTGGAAGTTATAGGTGATTTCAGTGTCTGGGTCTGTGATGTGATAAGAACACTCTGAAGAAATGGCTAGGGCATGCCAAATGCTACATCTTCATTATCATATGTTCTCTTTTGCAAGTTTCCTGCTTCTGTGTTATTTTTATATTTCTTTTAACAGTTCCATAGTTCTGGGCAACTATGGCTAGATTTAGTGAAATCCACTTTAGTGAAACCGAAAGAAAATGTATTTGTTTCTTCTGGTAAGTTTAGTTCTTAGACACCCTTTGTGCAAATGTCATCTCCACACACATACCTTTCATAAACATATCAAGCATGTCTTGAGATACTGATTGCTAGGCAGGTGCATTGCTTATAGACTTATATACTCTTTTCTGCTTATAGAGAAATGTAATACAGGTTTTGATGACCATCTTTCAAAAGCATGTGCCTTTCATTATCTTTGTAAGAGAAGCCCTAGACAGAGTAAGCAATCATCTGAGTTCAAATGTAAATGGAGTCAGAGCTTATATATTTTTAGAAATACAGTCAAAGCCAATGGAGTTGCTTTAGAAATGCAAATGAGAATTGTATTTGCAGAACGCAGATGTCATAAGGAAAAAAAAAAAAAAAAAGAACCTCTGGTATGCAACATGACACTCTGCCAGAGGTCATGGTTGTGATATTCTTTTTTCTGAGGGATAGGTGATAGAAAATCTCCTTGGACTAGTAAAGGCACTTTTTGTTCACATTCTTCAATCACTTGAGTTTTGAGAGTGATTCAGTATGGTTACATACATAGCCTTCATTCATGCTACAGTCTAGCTTGGAATAAATTTCCATATTCTTTTTAGGACAGAGTACAATAAAGAACAAATAAGTATCTAAAGGAAGGAAGGAGAGTGAGACAAAGCAACAGATGACAGAAGTTTACTTGGAATCAACAGTATGATGTGTGATAATAGCAAAGAAAGGGTTGTGATTAATCTATGATAATCTTTTCTCTTTAGCATGGAAGAAAACTAAACTTGAATAGAATGGATAACCATTGAGGAAACTTGTATAGTACTTAGTATTTAATCTTGCATAAAACTGCTAGGAGGAAAGCTGTATGCAATAGTCCTTGGATACCATCATATGCTAATGATTGACAGTGTGGAGCATGAAATTTGTTTGTTTTATATGCTGGGGATTGAGATAGAAGAGAGAAATCAACTCTCTTGGTGAGGCATGGGGGAAATGAAATGGATAGAGAGAGAACCCTGGCTTCACACGATGGCTTTTAATGAAGTTGTTGGATTTTCCACTTAGCTTTATTTACTTTGAGATATTTAAATGTGTAGCAATATTGGAACTAGAAAGATGGCTCAGAAGTTAAGAGCACTTGATTTTCTTCCAGAGAACACAAGTTCAAAGCCAGCAGCCACATAGTGACTCATAACCATCTGTAACTCTGGTTCTGGGGGATTTAGTGCCCTCCTCTGGCTTCTGCCAGCCACAGGCAGAACACTCATACACATAAAATTTATACACACACACACACACACACACACACACACACACACACACACACACACATATAGCAATGTCTCTTCTTTCATTTTGTCTTAACCTAACTTAAAACTTGTATTGAAAGGATGAAAGGAAACAGAGGAATGTAGCTGAAGTTTTCCTGTGTCCCAGCCTGCCAGCAGTTGGGACAAATCTCTCCCACTAGTGTCCCCCAAGTAAACACACAAAGACTTATATTATTTGTAAACTGTATGGCCATGGCAGGCTTCTTGCTATCTGTTCTTCTTATATCTTAAATTAACCCATTGCTATACTTCTATACCTTGCCACATGGCTTGTGGCTTACCTGCATCTTACATGGTGGTGGCTGTTAGCGTCTCCTGACTCAGCCTTCTTCTACCCAGCCTTCTCCTCTCTCATGTCCTGCATACACTATACTTCCTATCTGGCTACTGGCCAATCAGCATTTTCTTTATCAATCAATCATAGCAACATATATTCATAGCATACATGACATCCCACAGCAGAGGGCTTCTTCCCTGTTGCTGTTTAAACATTTATATGAAAATTAATTTAGTGTTAATAGTCAATAAACATTCTTACCCTAGATGATGCTGAAAGCTGATATCCCTGATGATTTGAGTGACAAAGTGACCAGAGAGCCTCAATGTTTCTCTAGGTATACTGTAGACCGACCCCATAGTGTTGACTAAACTTTGAGCGAATTTCTCCCTGACTCTAATCCCCAACTCCTTCTTATCTTAGTATTTACCTTAGAAACCTTGCTTGAAATCTGCTCTCTGCCCTTTATGAATGCAAAACTACATACTATAAGGGCAACTAGGAATCATTCATATAAACTGCAATAGTCAAGAAAAGCAAAGATACATCTCCTAGACTCTCTGGGATGGTGGAAGCCTGGCACTGATTAGCATTAACCAGTCAACACATAAGGCCTAAGACATGTGCTGCCTTCCCCATAATGTCTCTCAGTACTTTGTCACTAGTCTCTGTTTTGTTGGTGTTGAGGTCAGATTCTGCCCTCTATGGCCTCAGTTCTAAGTAATGTTTTCATTGCCTTTTGATGAGGTATGGTATAATTTTTTCTTTTGGAAAACCTTTTAAAATGTTTCTTTTAGTTTGAGTACATTTGAAGAAGCAGAGAGCCTATGAATTATGCAGGTGCAGTTTATGCTGATATTGGAGTGGCCCCCCCTCCCCTTAGGCCAATAGTAATTCAATATTTAACAACTCCTATAGCTTCAGGGAGAGAATTCCCTATAGTTTTATCCAGGAATCTGTCTAGAATAGAGCCTTCTGACCTTAAAAGAAAATGAACTAACAGAACCACGGGAAATGTGAATGGTTGGGGGAAGGTGGGAGCCACTGCTGTGAAGGTCTTTTGTTTCGATAAATGAAACCAGTTTCAGAAGTTGATTCTTACAATAAAGTCAAACTTCTTCTCTGCTGTTGGCATCTATATTAACAGACTGCCTTCTGATTCCAACTTTTGTTTATGTAGAAAGAAGCAAGATTCCAGTCCCCATATTGGCTTCTCCTATAACCTAGGGTCTAGCTTAAACCTGCCTCTCATTTGCATACACAACCATTAAAAAGCATTCTCTTTTATAACAAATCAAATGATCACACAGGCAGGATCAATTTTTTTTGTTCTTTATATAGGATATACATACCCAATTAATATTTGCTGAATAAATGAATGAATTTCAAATATAGATGTTATCTTGTTTGTTTTACAACTTTATAAACATATTTTTGTGGTGTACAAATTATCTGTTATTTATGCAAACAAGAGGATAATTGCTTCATTTATATTTTTAGTGGAGGGTGGAGATCTTGTCAGTATGTATTAGTCAGGATTCTCTAGAATCACATAACTTATGGAATGAATCTTTATCTCTATCTATCTATCTATCTATCATCTACCATCATAAAGTTAGGTGGGAAAGCTCAACTGAGAATGATGGGACAAGTAAGGGCAGAGTTGGGAGAAAAACCAGAATAAGAGATGCTCAGAGGAAGAAGGGTGGAGTCAGAGGTGAAGCCATGGAAGCCTTGTCACCAAGGAAGCATGATGTGTAGAAAATGAGGTGACAAGCCATGAGCCATGTGGTGAAGCACAGATAAGAAATGTGGTTAATTTAAGTGTAAGAGCTAGTAACAGGCCTGAGCTATCAGCTGAACATTTATAAATAATAGTAATCTTCTATGTCAGTTATTTGGGAACAAGTAGTCAAGACAGGAAACCTCCACCTACATGAACAGGGAGAGGGAAAAAGAAAATACTTGAGCTAATCATATACATATGTTAATAACAAAAACAAACATCTGGATTCAGAGTCACAGGCTTCCTATTAACTTGTACTGACCATTCCTCAGCTACTAGTTCAAGTACTAGGGGAATAACATAAAGGGACATTGGGGTTTATTTCCTAGGGCTATGTAGGAATCCTATCACCTGAGTCAGAAAAGTATACCAACAGAATAAGTATGGACTTGATTAGGAAAAAAAGTGTGGTGGGATAGAAATGTAAGATTTTAATCATGTAAACAGCTAGAAATGTCTACCACACTTCTTTGAAAAACAAAAACAGTGGGAGCTTACCATACATCACATACTATAAACTTCACCTATGCTCACTTACTCAAGCAGCCTACCAGCCCTGAAGCAGGCACTCCTGCGATCTCATTTTACAGATGAGGGAAGAGAATGATTAGACAATCCATGAAACTTTGCAGGTAGCAAGGGAAGAGCTTAGAATCTACCTCTTGTACTATGGCCTTTGCTCCTGTATGCTGACTGCTCTTATCCTGAGAACCCTACTTAGAACAAAGTATTTTCATGTTCCAAACTGGTTTTAATTTCTGAAGCATCTAATGGAGATTTTTAATGAATGATTTTCTTAGTTCAAAGTGTTGAAGACTGTTCCACCTAGCATTGCTCTATTGATTTAAATTGACTTCTACAAACCTTTATAGATTGCCTATCACATGCTAGAAACCATAATGTCTGATCTGGATAATAAAATTACTCTAGACAAGGACATAGGCTCATAAACAAATAACTGTTATTATGACATGATAAATGTTGTCATAAAAAATCTACAGTAACAGTACCGGGCTGGCAGATTAGCCTAAGGCTAATTATGTGAGGCTGGGGACAGTCTGCTAAAGATAATAACTGAATTGCAATTTCAAAGAATAAATATATGAAGCCCATTGGAATCACCAAAGATCACCAAGTATTGAAATAGAAATTTGAAAAATCCAAATTTTTTAACGGGTTTAGACAGTTACTTTTGCAAAATATATTTTATTCTGTTTGTAACATTTTTTTCAATGTTATTGGCAAAGTCTGGTATGTTTTCCTATAAAGAAAAATGTTCTTTATAGGAAATTTATGTAAACACTACCATCAGTGCATCCAAATGGTTGTAAAACCTTTTTTCTCTACCCTAGGAGTTTAAAATTCTTACCTTTCAGTGAAAAACATGTAGTTTGGTGATGAACTTTCAATTCTTCTTCTCATGACGACTATGAAGTACCAGGACACATAGTTTAACCATGCAGCTCTTGCATTTATGGGGCAGTAAGTTAAGGCTCTTGGTTCAGATCTAAACCAATAAAAGAAGTCAGTCTTTCCTTAATTGTTGGCTTAAATAAAAATAGACTGGTAAGATAGGGGTAAAATCATTGAACAACTTCTGGAGAAGGAATCATTCTATTATTTTGAATGAGTTTCTTCTTCAAACATCAGATCTCTCTAGTTTTTTTTAAGCCCAATTTTACAATTCAAATTTGGAACTTGTCAAGACATTGTTATGGCCAACAATGGAGAATCGCTGAATCAAGTCTTCACCGCACCTTAACTTTGCTATTAAACAAATAAATGCCCCAGTAATTTAAGTTTGTGTTTCATTGAATGTATGAAACATAGTATAATGTTCAGAGAAAACAGATAATGAATAATGATTCTGAGAATTTACAAACAAACACATCACTACATTTGTATTCTAAACTAGTCAAAAGAACAGCAAAACCTCTATTTTAAGAAACAGTCCCACAGAAACTGGACAATTAGTAAATATAATGTAAAATATGTATGCATACACACACACACACACACACACACACACACACACACACACGAGAGAGAGAGAGAGAGACAGAGACAGAGAGAGACAGAGACAGAGAGAGAGAGACAGAGAGACAGAGAGACAGAGATAGAGAGAGAGACAGAGAGAGAGAGAGAAAGAAATGAAGAAAAAAAGAAAAAGACTGCTGTTGATTGTCCAAAAATCACTTTTTAAACTTGAAGCACTGCATGAAGTCCAATTTAAAAATTATCTAGAGCTACCCTTTACACAATCACAAATAATACTGAAATCAAAATTTATAATGACTATTTCAGTAGATTATAGAATCTCTTCCTGGCTTAAAAGACCACATTTCCATGTTCACATATTTACATGCATATACATGTATGTAAAATACGATGTTACTATTCATGTGGTTAGGCAATTTTGTCATTGTGTGAACCTGATGGGAATATATTCACATGAATCTAAACCTCCGTGATTTGGCCTTCCATTCATAAAACAATTGTTATTGTTTCATTTAAAAAAATAAGTAGTTGTGTCAGAGCAGGCTTCAAGATGCTACAGCATGTCTGGAGATTGGCAGCCAAGACTGTCATGTTGATCCTCTCCTTTTGCCTTTACACGAGTTCCAGGGACTGAATGAACTCAGGTTGCCAGGCATGCACTGAGAGTGTCTTTATCTTCTGATCTCTGTTACTGACCCCATGTAACAGCTTTTTCACCTGTCGATCACAAACTTACCATGGGTTTTATAACTGGATGTGGGGTTTGCAAAATATTTGGCCCCAGCTGAAGTCTTCTTTATGGACAGTGCCTAACAAGTCTAGATCAAATGTGTCCTGAAACAGGCGATTGTGGCAGGACTCAACCATGTTGCATTGTACAGCTTCTCTCTAGCCTGATTCTGAACTCAGCATTCACATGTGTAAATGCATGTTGTCCTGCTACACAATGCCTGTCCACCCTGCCTCACCTCTGACTGTAGATGAATGTCTGCCATGTGTTGCTATGCCCTTGTCCTTACAGAAAATGATCATTTTAATGTGTTCTCACTGTCATTCCTCAACATGTAAGTAACAAATTAATGTCTTTTGATTGTGTTATGTTAGAATGTCTTATTTTTAAAATTGCTGCTTGAGTTGTTGACTTGAGTTTTAAAAAAATCAATAGTAAGCAAATCAAGGATTTCTAACAACTTCTGAAATGGCCCCAAATATACTTCTGTCATTTTGTACTGTCCATAGTTATACAGAGAATTATTCTCAGCCTGGATGCTGACAAAATCAACTCTGAAAAACATTAAGTATTTTAAGTATTTAAAATATTTAATCATATCAAAGTCACTAGTATGAAAATGTATTTCATCTTTAAGAAATGACAAAAGTTTGTATAATATATATGCACCAAATAATTATTTTACAAAAAATTCTTCATAATTTAATATCACTATTTTGATATTCATATTTATTTTGTATTTATATACTTGGGGTTACATAAAAGAACAGACCACAGAACAGATCACTAATGGAAGAAATATAAGACCTGATATACATTATATGAATTAGCTTTAATATTAAAGGTAGCATTTATAAGTATAACATAACATATAACATATATATATGGTGTGTGTGTGTGTGTGTGTGTAATATGTGTATATACAGATGTGTGCATGATGTATGTGTCTGTGTTTCTTTGTTTATAAGGGGTCATTGTCTATGTTTCTACAAATGTGTTTATGCCTGTGTTTCTGTGTGTGTGTGTGTGTGCTTCTGCATTTACATG
This sequence comes from Onychomys torridus, assembly GCF_903995425.1. Lineage (NCBI taxonomy): Eukaryota > Metazoa > Chordata > Mammalia > Rodentia > Cricetidae > Onychomys > Onychomys torridus. The sequence continues at coordinate 167,855,676 of NC_050443.1, forward strand.
TGAATGTGTGTAAATACTTCACTGTTTCTGAGGCATGATGAAGTGAACAAAGAGTAACTCAAGCATGAAAGAATTAGTATAATCAGCTGCCATAAAAATCAGTTGTGAATGGCCACTGAAACCTTAACACATCACATCATTTTAAAGATTTATATTTTACACTATTAACACTATGCACACAAGTATTATGTTGCTATGACATTATAGCGGTTAGGATGTAACAAGAAATAAGATTTTTCAAATTTATTATACATCTTATGGGACCATTGTCATATCTACAGTACAAAAGTGACCACTATGTCATTATGCAAAGCATGAATTTTCTCTCTCCTGTGTCTCCCTCCCTCCCTCCCTCTCCCTTCCCTCCTCCATCCTTCTCTCCTCTACTTCCCTGTGTATCTATGTGCACATGTGTGTGCATGTGTGTGTGCATATGTGTGTGTGCATGTGTGTAGTCTGAACTGATTCCTTTAACAAGAGTACTACAAGTAGTCCATGTAGTGAAAACATATTTTGTCATAATTCTGAAGGCCATAATTCTAAGATGAATGTATCATAGCTTGGTTGGTTGTTTTTTTCCTGTGGAAATATGTGTCAAGCAGCTGGTTCCTGCCTCCTCACATGGACTTTTCTTTGTACATGCACAGTGAAAAGAACAATTTCTGGTATTTGTTTCCATTCTTTAAAAGACACTACTCCCTTCAATAGGGCCTCATTCATATGATCTCATTTTGCCCCCATGAAATCAGTAAAGGCTCCATCTCTAGAATCACATTGGGTGTTAGATTCTCAACATTTAAAGTTTTTTGGGTGCCATTCAATCCATACATATATATGTACCTATGTGTATGTGTTTTCATTTCCATGATCAACCTTCAGTAATTGTGTGACAATTAAATGAAATGCTACAAAAGGTGATGGAATCTGGGACATATATTCTTCCTTTTGTTCCTTTTCTCTACCCCTCCTCCACTCCACAATCACACTAGAAAATAATTCAAAAGCTCTTCATAGGCAAAGGTTATTATAGACAGAGATTTCCAATATAGCAAGGAAAAGAAAAAGATCATGTTTAAATGTTAATTTTAAATAAAAACAATCATTTCAGAGGATAATACTAACAGTATTTAGTATTTATCTGATATTCACATATAACAGAGTCCTACAAATGGCAAGCCTAATCATTTTGTTGTTTTTTGTTTGTTTGTTTTTTGTTGTTTTTTTTTTTTTGTTTCTTTTGTACATTAGCTTTTGGTAAGCATGATTTTTATCTTGCATAAAACTCCTGTTCTATGCTCTGTCTGACTCCAGTTGAGTCGGTCGCTGATTACAAAGCATTACATTCTCATTTCATGTTTATTTTTACTCAATGTAAAGTGATGTTTTAGAATGGCTTCGGATGGATGGCTGTATGACAGGATATGAACACTGTGTGAGACAACACATATACTCTGGTTTAATAAGAACCACTTTACAGAAACTCATAGCCACTGCATATGCTCAGTAATGCGACCTCATGCTGTAGCTATGTGGGCAATGGCAGCTGATATCCTTCCATTGTTAAGCTTTAGTATTGATTATGTTATAACTGAATGGCATTATATATACATATATACATATATATGTGTGTGTTTAATATATATAAGCATATATGTATATATACATACACACATATTTATATATGTATGTAAAATGCTAGTCCTTGCTAGTCAGAATATAGTCTGGTTTTGCAACAGATCTTTATAGATGTGATTGAGTTACACTGAAATGAGGTCATACTAAAGTGGAGTGGATCCCTAATCTAATATAACTGGTATCTGTGTTAAGAAGACAGCAATGTGAAGATAGATACAAGAAGAAGCCACACAGGAGCAGAAGAAATGACTGCAACTTAGGTAGTCATGATCAAAAGAAAAAATGCCAAAGACTATTTGAGAAGAGAGGACATAGAGAAAGGCTCCCTTTTCTTTTAGAGGGTACAGCCATGCTGACATATTTGGGGGGTGTTATGTCTAGCTTTTAGAAGTAGAAAACGATTAGTTTCTGTTATGTCAAGCTTTGCAATTTGTAGTTCTTCATAGTTGCAGACCTCCCTAGGAAATTAATAGGGATTGCTTTCCTCACTTACTTTCACTCTCATAATGTTGACAGTAGAGCTGCCATGGTTTCATAGGCAACCACTACATCAGGGGTGTTGGGTTTATCAAGTGAAGGAAAGGTGCTATTTACATTTCAATATTTAGATCAACTGGTATATAGTTTTCTTTAGGTCTGCTTACAATTGCTGGAAAGAACATCACTTCTTGAGAGAGAATGCAATCCTAAGGAACACCCTAACTTTCCACATCTCAGAACTTCTTAAGAAAATGATCAGAATAGGAAGAAAAAAAGTCATTTCCTTGATGGTACACCTTATTTCATTTTACTGAAATATTCCAGTGAGAAGTGTAAGAAGCTTTTTATCGTCATATCAGATTTACATGGTAAAATTTAATGTACTTCTTGTCAGCTTTAAACACTGGAAATATCAATAAAATGTCAAATTATATTTGACTTCAAACCCAAGTGGTTATAAAAATGCAATACAAATTTACAATCATTTAGTCTTCCTTTTTTCTTACAATAAAACCCTGTTTTATTCTTTATGGGAAGCTAAATTATTTTGCTCAAAGCTGGTAATTTATTAGGGCTTACATAAGATCTGAAATGTGTTTCCCTTAGAAATCAATGGTGGACTTGGAACTGCGACCAAACTTTTTAATTATGGCTTTGAAGTAATGTAACTGTGGTTTTTAATGCCTCATACATCTGCTTGAAGGGTTATATGAGTTTGTTCAAAGTTTTGGAAGCAATAAAATTAAATTTTTGGACAGTAAGCTAGCAAAGGGATACCGGTGTTGCTGATTGGCATGTACAACATAATACCATAATGTGTTTTGTGATCTCACTCATACAATGAACATCTCGCCCAGAGTGACAGTAGGTATGGCATCAGAGGAAGCTTTGTCAGCCTTCTGTTCAAAACCTGCAGCTCCCTCCCTTTTTTGAGTCCCTGGTATTAAAATAATTCATTCCCTAGGATAAAAGACTCAGAGGTTTGAAGCATATTCTGCTAACTGCTGGTTATGAGGTTCTGAGCTTGTTTTCCAGACGTGAAGCTTGAGGTCATGCCTATTTCAGTGAGCCAAAACTTCAGCCATGCCTCTAAAGGGACCACAGCTGATTGGGTCGCAGTCACCCGAGGAAGTGGTAAGAACAGAGTGGTGAATTTCTGTAGCAGAAGCTCAAGAGAGCAGATGAGTGAGTCATCAGACAACTTCCATTCTGAGACCTGTCATTGGGCCCCGTAGGAAGAGTTTCTGTATTATTTCAGGGTGTTCAAATCTCTAAACCCTAAACTACTCAGAATAAAGACCTGAAATTGATGACAAGATCTCCCCCCACCTTTTACCTCTTCTTAACTTGCATATATATATTTTATTCCTTTTATTTTTATACTTATATAACATCATTTTGGTCCCTCAAATGTGAATTAAATTTCTCTTAATTCTCTTTTTCTAGAAAAGTAATAATGTAGGTTATTTGTCAATTTTCTTTTTTCAATTAATGTTCTCTCTCTCTCTCTCTCTCTCTCTCTCTCTCTCTCTCTCTCTCTTTGTGTGTGTGTGTGTGTGTGTGTGTGTGTGTGTGTGTGTGTGTGTGTCTATCTGTCTCCCTTCCTCCTTCCTTCTTCCCTCCCTATCTTTTTTAAATGTGTGTTTCTGGGAATCTACAATTAGTAGTTTTACAAACAGATCACAAAATTAAAATAAACTTTGTATAAGTATGAGCTTGGTATGTGCTAAAAGTATATATAAGACAGATTTGAAATGGGAATTCATCAAATTATTTCAGTTGTGATCTTTAGTTGTAACAAATGTCTTGAAGAGTCAAATCATTGCAAAATGTTCCCCCTTTCTTTTCTCTTTCTCTCCTCCTCCTCATCAGTGTTGACCTCATGTTCTCACTCACCTTGAGCAACTGAGCCCTCCCACACTCTGTCTATTTTTGCCCTCCTTCTTCATGAAGAAGATAAGGCATCAGGTGAGAGCTTTCTCCCCTTTTGTTGTGTTCTGGAGTCTCCTGATCACATTTTGAAAAAAGAGCTTCAATTTTCTGAAGCATCCCCTTTCTTATAATGTTTACCAATTGCTTTCTATCACTTGATAAGCTTTCCTATTCTTATATCTAGAACATACTGATTTTTTTTTTTGGTGGTACATATTTTAATTTTATTTCCTGCCCTGCCAAATGTCCACCTCCTGGTCTCTGGAAACCAAATACACTAGGGTGTATAGTGAAAGGGATTTGAAGCTAAGAATGGAATTGCAATGCAAATCAATTCACCCTAAAGAAGGAAGATTATTCTGAGTTATTCAGCTAAGACAATGCTAACATGGGCTAAGAGAAACGGGATAAAGTGCAGTCTATAAAGTGCTTGGTGTGCAAGCATGAGGAATTGAGTTTGAGCCCCACTGCTCATATAAAAAGCTGGGCATAGTGTACAAGCTTATCATCTCAGCTCAGAGGAAGCAGAAATAGGATTACCCTGAGGCTTGCTGGTCTATTAGTCTAGACCAGTGGTTTTCAACCTTCCTAATGCTGTGACCCTCTAGTACAGTTCCTCATGTTGTGGTGCCCCACCAACAAAATTATTTTCATTGCTACTTCATAATTGTAATTTTGCTACAGTTATTAATTATAATGTAAATATCTAATATGCAGGATTCACACACACACACACACACACACACACACACACACACACACACAAACACAAGTAAAAGACAAACAGAAGGCAATATGCCATTAGGATTCAACTCATATTCACTGGCTTTGAAGATGGAGGAAGGGAGCCATGAGGTCAGGGACATAGCAAGTGAGAAAGACAGAGAAACAAGTCTTACCGATCTTTGGAGAAACAATGCCTCCCTGAGGAACCTCAATTTTCCCTGAGAGATTTGTGTCTAATGTGTGACCTACAGAACTGTAGCATAATAAAATTGAGCTGCTTATGCTTGCAGTAATTTATTAGTTTAAATATGTGGCAATTTATCAGGGCAGAAAGCTGAAAGCTAAATAACCATCAAATGAAGATAAGGATAAATTTAATTGAAACAAATAAAAAATACAGTAAAAATAAAATAAAATAAAAATCCCTGTTCATCACACTTCTATTGCTTGCTCTTCATGTGGCTCCATCAGTGATCAGTGTTCCCCTTACCTCTTCCTCAGTCTTTCTCTCTCTTGTGGTTTGAATATAAGTTGTCACCATAGGCCCTGTGTTTGAATACTTCGTCCCAGCTGATGGCAGTGTTAGAAAAATTTATAGAACCTTTTGGAGATGGAATCACACTGGAAGATAGGCTCTGGGGTTTCATAGCCCCATTTTCTGATATTTCTGTTTCCTTAATGTAGGTAGATGCAATGTGGTTATCCAGCTTCTTGCTCAGTTGGCAGCGTCTTCCCTGATTGTGGTCATGTCTTCATCAGCATGATGGACTCTAGCTCTCGGGAACTGTCAGGCCAAATAAACCTTTTCTCCCTAAGTTGTTTTGGTCAGGGCATTTTATCACATGACTAATCCTCCTCCCCCCCCAGACATGACTCAAAATCACTGCCAAATGTTTTTGTCCATCAAAAATTACAACATTGAATGCAAATACTTGCGGTTTTCATTCTCCTTTGCCTTTATTTAGTGTCTCTCTGGCTTTTCCTAGTATATGTAGTGCTTTGTATGCACAGCTTTGCTCACAGCTCAACTTTAGTCAGAGTTCAGCCATAACAGCAGAAACCACAATAAATAGTTTGAACAAATGAAGCCTTAAACATTTATTTGGTTACACAGGTGATTAAAAGAATAAAGGATCCATATAGAGGCAATCAAGGCAACTCAGAAATTTCTAATAACAGGAATCAGCTATCATTTGCTCAGCATCCTTGTGGGCTTCAGCCATTTCCCACCCCCATCTTCTGTTCACACCACAAGGTAAATAAAAGCAAATAATTGATTACAAAGACTCTAACATTTTCTCCCTGTCCTTATCCACAGGTCTTCCTGTTGGTGAATGGAACCATTCTTCTCTCACTAGAATCTCAAATGTGATCACTGGTGCTTTTCTTGATCTCATTTCAAATCTTAACTAGTGAAATGTATTCTCATTCTAAATGATCTCTTCTGAATCTTTACAGTCACAGCCCTGGTATAAACCGGCACCATTTTTTCATTGTGCAGTAGGAAAAGAAAGGCTTTTCTATTCATATGACCATGTACTATATCTAAATTGAGAATCTAAAGTATGTTCACCTGTTATCCAACAATCAGTTGTGTTTAATATAGGCTACAAGGTGAACAAATTCTAATAGGACTTATAAGTCATTCATGGTCAGGTCTTGTTCCTCACTGACATTTCAGATTTGGTTCATTCTCTTCTCTACCTCCATGCCCTCATCTTTCCTTCTCAAGTGCTGATTCTACCTCCTCTCTAGCCTCACTCATGTGTAGTGGTAACTATTCTGCCCATGACCTTAAGCTATACAGCCCAGAAGGAGACAGTGCTTTTTGCTTTTGTATGTGACCTCTTCAAAGGAAAGAGAGAGGGGTCATATGTTTCCTTCTTCCTCCTTCCTGGCATGATTGAATGGCCAGGTGCATTTGCTCCTGGACAGAAGAACAGAAGAGAGGACAACTTCAGCTGTTTACTCAGTTCTGTATTTGTGAGTGTATTCCTTCAATTTATATCTTAATAGATCCATATTACCCATTAAATAGACTCATGTGGGTTGATCTTAACACTCTTGCTGTCCTACGACATGGGGATTTACTTCTCTGAATGGTGCTCTTTGGAGAGGCAATGTGATAGTTAAGACTGCCGACTTGACAGGATCCATAATTACCCAGGAAGCAAGCCTCTATTCATGCATGTGGGGGTTATCTATATTAAGTCAGAGTTTCTATAATAGGTAAATTGACACACCTTATATAATAGGTAGAAAGACACACCTCAACTCAGAGTTGAACCATTCAAATAGCCAAGGGTGCTGAACTTAAGTAAAAGAAGGAAAACCTAGATGAACATCTGCATTCATGACTCTCTTCTTCCTGACTGTAGATACAGCATAACCAGTTGTCTCAGGCTCCTGTGCCCCACTATGATAAACTGTACCCTAGAAACGTGAACCAAAAGAATTTCTTCCTTCCTTCCTTAAGTTGGTGTGGCCAGAATATTTTGTCACAACAACTAGAGATTACTTAGTACAGATAGCCAGTACAGTTCAACCAATTTTTTTTTTCTGCTGTCTTTCTGGGATTTGTCACTCTTGAGAGTTACCCAGCTACTCTGCTACTCTGCTGAAATGCTTAGCTAATTTTATCATCAATATTATTGTTATTGTGGTGATATAGTGTGACTCTAATAAAATTTACTTGAAATTCAGAGAATAGAACAAGCCACTAGATTAAACATAGAGGCCAGATAGTTGTGGCACACACCTTTACTCTGCAGGAGGCAGATATCCATTTGAATCTCTGTGAGTTCAAAGCCACCCTGGACCATATGAGATTGACTCAGTCTGGGAAACAAACAGAGCCAGGCAGTGGTAGCACACACCTTTAATCCCAGCAATTGAGATCTCATGCCTTTGCTTGGGAAGCACACATGCCTTTAATCCCAGAAAGCAATATGAAAGGGTGGAGAGAGGAATATAAGGAGCGAAGAAACAGGAACTAGAGCCCTTTTGCCTGAGAAAGCCTTCTAGCCAAAAGGCTTCCTCAACACAACACAATATTAATATTATTAATAATATTATTAATTATAGTAGCAGCAGTGGTAAATATTATTTTGAAACCATCTTGAACTTTTGGCCTCTTCTCCTAGTTACATTCATCTCAAGTACAGAAGAGAGCAATTCTCATTTTGTGTCTTCCCTGTCTCTAAATGCATACCACTTTAATTGGGTTAGTCTTCCATGGTTTGAACTCCCAAAGGTTTGCGTAGAACCCCACCACCATCCCATTTCTTCTAATGATGCTTAATTTCACCTTGTGAGTTGCACAAGCAAGTTACCTTCCTTATCTGCAAAGCAGGTGCTATAGTATTATTCCTGTCACTGTGTCTCTCGGTGTCTTAAACATGAGGCAGTCAGAGCATGATTGTTGACAGACTATGTGGAATAGTTACTTATTTTGCAGGAAGGATCAAGGAGACCTTAAGAGGACCACTTCTTCAGACAAAGAATATCTGGACAGAACCTGTCGATGCTCTGAGGATGTAAAATGAAATTGACCAAAGGAAAAAAAAAGACCATAAAAGCACTGTATTCTGAAAAAGTTGACTTACATTGTGTAACAATTAGTCTAAAAGAGAAAGCCAAAGATTTCTAAACATGAGATATGTGAAAACACATTAATCTTCAAACTTTTGTTTTCTCCCACCTTATTTGCCAGGATTTGATTGACTGATCAGAGTGCTTCTGATGCATGTAGCCAATCAATGAACACATTTAAGTGCCATCAATGTGTAAGTATCATGAGTATTATCAAGCATATAAGTCAGAATCAAATTTTCAGAGGTTTGTATGAGAATGTCCACCATAGGCTCTGGCATCTGAATGACTGGTCTCCAGTTAGTTGGTACTGTTTTGGGAGGCTTAGGAGGTGTGGCCTTGTTGGAGTTGCTGTATTACTGGAGGCTGAATTTGGGAGTTTCAAAAACTTGTGCCATTTCCAGTTCTCTTCTCTTCTCTTCTCTTCTCTTCTCTTCTCTTCTCTTCTCTTCTCTTCTCTTCTCTTCTCTTCTCTCTCTCTCTCTCTCTCTCTCTCTCTCTCTCTCTCTCTGTCTCTCTTTCTCTCTCCTTTCTGTTCATGATTCAAGATGTAAGCAGTTACTCTCAGTTCTCTTTCAGCTCCCAGCTCTAGTGACATGCATGCATGTTACAATGTTTCCCTATCATGATTGTGACAAAATTTGACAATAAATTCATAATATTGATTCTTATTAAGCTGCATTATATACAGTTACAGATTATCTAAATATATGTCCATATAGCTAACTATATCATTACCTAAAGTCTATACATTTTAAAGTATTTCCAACTGGCTGTCCAGTGCCAAATGGTCAGCCCAACAAACATATACAAGTAATACCATCTGGACTGAGCAGGTGATACTTAAGAACATAACATATATATGTATATGCATACACTGACAATTAGAGGGGAAATAAAAGACCATTATTTGAAGGAGAGTAAGGAGCGGTATATGGGAGAATTTGGAGGGATAAAGTCGATGGAAGAAATTTTATTATATTATAGTCTCAAAAGCTAAAGTTTAAAAAAACGTCTCAATCTTTAGATAATACTATTTTATTTTAATCTAGTGTCTCCTTGGCTCTTCTTGGCATGACATTTCCGGGGTTTATCTCTGTTTTGATGGTTGTGATAGTTTCAGTTGCTGCTCCAGTCTCCTTTCTCTTCTCTTTTTAAGAGGAACACAATGACAATTTGCTCAACCAGCATGCTCAGTTACTAGAAAACCTTGTAGCTAGGTGTGTTCATATGCTTTCTTAGTGGCCAATGGAATACAATCACAAAGCTCTGGCAATGTGACAGTGTGATGCAAAAGTCTTTTTAAAAAATCAAACTTGGCAAGACTGTGTCTTTTTCAATGTTTTAGAATACATTATTTGAGCTCAAGGAATAAAAACAATGCTGAGATGCATTAGACTTTTTTAAATTATAAGCTCTACTGTGTTTATAATTCATATAGACATACACGTTTATTTATATTAGCATATTTTGTTTAAAACTTTATTGAGCAATGATTCACATATCATATTACTGATCTTTTTTATAAAAATTTATATTTTATTATTTCAAATTATGTATGTGTGTGCCTGTGTTTGGGTATAAACATTTCAGTGCAGGTGTCCATGCAAATCAGAAAAAGATATTGAATCCTAGAGTTGAAGTCTCAGGATTGTGAACTGTTTGACATGGGTATTTGTAATTAAGCTTTGATATACTCCAAGAGCAGTCACAGTTCTCTGATTCACTGCTGGTCTTTTAAAACTATACAATTCAGTTGTTACTAGTATGTTCAAAGCTGTATAACCACCAAAACAATTAAATTTGGAATATCTTTGTTGCCCAGGACAATCCTATAGCCGTTAGTAGTCACTTCTTGTTCCCCTAGCTCTCCCACCACTGCTGTCCTGGACAATCAGAGACGAATTCTCTGCCTGTACAAATTTGCCTATTCTAGTCATTTCAGGAAAATGAAATCAAACAATTTGTAGCTTTTTACATCTAGCTTCTTTCCTTTAGCATACTTCTAAGTTCATCGATGTTATAGTGGATATAGGGACTTAATTCCATTTTATGTCTGAATAATATTTCATTGGGTAGACTAACCACATTTTATTTATCCATTAATTACTTAGTATGTAGTTGGTTTGTTTCTCTCTTGGGGCTATAAGAAATATGTTGTTGTGGACATTAACATGCTTAGACATTTTCTTTGCTCTTCAGTAGATACTAGTAGCAGAAGCTGCACATATTTTGAGAATATGTGAACAACAACAACAAACTACTACAACAACAACAAACACTAACAACAAAAATTGTTACATAGAGCAAGAAGCATAATGGTCAGATCTTCATAACACCTTACAGTTCCTATATCTGCCTACACAGAGACATAAAAAAGCATTTTGGTATAAATATCTGAAAAGCCTTCTGCTCTGTACTGTTGAAGGACCCTTTACTGAGACCAAGATTAACGGCGATATTGTCAAGCACAGGGCATCCTGTCTGGTGCAGAGTAAATTTCAACCTCAGACACTATGCTAGATGTTCTTTCCTGTTCACTCTCCACACTTCTTTTTCAGAACACAATCAACCCTAAATAACATGTCTGCTCTTTTCTGCTTTTGTATTCTCAGCCTCCCTCTAAACACCTTGAGGACAATGTACCATTTATAATGTGGTTTTATTGTGCCTCTTGAGAACCTAGCAAGAGCTCTGGTCCATAGTAACCCTCAGGAAATACTTGAAGTTGATTCTACTTTCAGTAAACTCAAGACTTCTCTTAGCAAAGATCCTATTCTCTGTAAGTGTCACTTACCAATGCTTGGAGAAGGAAAATGCCCTATAGGACTAAAGCAGTAAGTATTTGGGAGAAATTTCAGGACTCATGCCTCCTAGTCTGCAGAAAACTGAGTCCATACTGCTAGTATCTATATACTCCCAAGAGCATGTGTATGATTGCTACAAATTATTTTGTCAACTAGTCCCTTTCTTTTGCCAAATATAATAGCAAAGTATATTAGTAATGAAATTAACAATAAGGACTGAGTAACAAAAACTAAAGTTAACTTATTTGTGTGTGTATATACACTTTAAAAATAGTTAATAAAACAAAATAAAGTGACATTTGAAAGATAAAATATAAATAGAATTGAGTATAAAAGTGTTCTCGAGTTAGTCCATATATTGATTATGTGGGTGGTTATGTGACTATCCATCTGTTGAAGCTTATAACCTAACTAAAAGGAGAGGGATTTGTTTTATATAAACTATTTCAATAAAGCTAACCTTACCTTAGATCTTCCCTCATCCAAAAAAAGGGGAGAGGGGAGAGAAAGAAATGATTGATCTATTCTTCTATGCAACTTATAAGTTAATGAGCAAATAAGAAATTTTGAATTACTTCTAAAATCAAATTGCAAATTGCCTGGAACATTTGAAAATAAATAAGAGAACATGAAAATCATTTTATTTAAGAGAGAGAGAGAGAGAGAGAGAGAGAGAGAGAGAGAGAGAGAGAGAGAAGAAAACTGGACTCTCATTAACAGTGAACACTCTTGAAAAGGACCTGTGATCAGTTCCTGGCACCTACATCAGATCACTTACAACCACCTACAACTCTCCTCCAGAGGATTCAGAGCTCTCAACATCCTCAGACCTCTCATACTTATGTGCATATATACACATCCCTCAACATGCATCTAATAAAAGCAATTTTTAATAAGTGGCAATGTATATAAACATGTTTTTAGAAAAAGAAAACGTTGAAATAGAATACCCTCATAAAACAATGATGGTTTGTTTTTAAACAAATTTATTTTAAACATACAGATTTAGTAAACATTCAGAGGATTTGCTGTTTGAGTGTAAGTGTGAGCACCAAGATATGAGATAAACATTCCCCACTTTTTCCAAGATGGTGCTGATTTGGACAAAAGGGTTCTACTTCCTGAGTAACACTTCTTCATTCCCTTTCAATGCAAAACAGTCATTCTATTTATTACTACAACAGTAGACTTTTTTTGAAAAATGGTTGAAAAGACTCATTAAATCTTGTCACAGTTATTCTGCTTTTTTTAAAAGGGCAAATAAATGTAAAGTGATAGAATGGGGCTTGCAGGATTTTTGTTCCTCCAATTTGTGCTTATCTATCTAGATTTTTGAGTGTTTATACATTCATCTCAAGTGTGAATGTTTCAGAGAGCAGTCTTGTCATAGCTCTTGACTGTCTTGACTTAGTAGATGGTTCCTTTACACCCACTGTATGTACAGAGGTTTGTCAGTATGTTTACATATGATGGACATTACTATGTATGTGTTGCTATTAGGAAGCTAAAATCTATCAATTGTGTACCATGGAATGGACGTGGAAAAAGAGGAAAAGACCAGACTATGCATTGGCTATGAGGCAGGAGTAAAGGTTTTAGTTTTTATACTAAAAATATTGAGAAATGGAAACAAAAACAAAGAAACAAACAAAAATGGAGAATTCAAGTGAGCACATGATCATATTCACATTTTCTCATTTTACTTTTTGAAGCATATTTTTATCACTAGAATGCAATGTCATCTTTTTTCTTAAATGAATTTTAACTGATGGATCGTGATGAGCAAGAATGTCTTTTTGGCTGAGAACTTTGTGGGTAGGGCACAACTATACTACATGGTTCTCACCTACCATACAGCAATATTAAACATGGGGCCATGTTTAATGTGTTTAGTATGTAATACAAGCTATATAACTGTTTCTCAAATTGAGTTTATTTTGGATAATGTGAAAATTATAGGACAAATACCTTGGGTTCAAGCATGACACAGCAAAAATGAAATAACTGGGTCAATCATATGAATCAGAACAACTTATGAGACACTGCTGTGGGTATGGGTCTGTATAAATAAATGCTGATTGGCCAGTATCCAGGCAGGAAATATAGGCGGGACATGCAGAGAAAAGAATTCTGGGAACAGAAAGGCTGAGTCAGAAGACACTGCCAGCCACCATGAAGAGGAGCAGGATGTAAAGTAGTGGTAAGCTACAAGCCACATGGCAAGATATAGATTAATAGAAATGGGTTAATTTAAGATATAATAATAGATAGTAAGAAGCCTGAGCCACATGGCCATACAGTTTGTAAGCAATATAAGTCTCTGTGTGTTTACTCAGTTGGGTCTGAGTGGCTGCAAGACTGGTGGGTGAGAGAGATTTATTCTGATTGTGGGCCAGGCAGGACAAGAGAAAACTCCAGCTACAAGACACAGTTTGTTATTTCTTCCTAACAAATTAATATGCTTAAGAAAAAAAAATAGTTGCCTCAGGTTCCAGGAGCCAGTAGAGTAAGTGCAACAAAATGAGATTGTCTACTTCAGTCTCAGAGGCTGAAATCCAAAGATCACACAGAGTTGTGACCTCATCTGAAGCACAGGTCCCTGGTTCATTCAGCCACTACTTGTTGGGAGAGCTAAGATCCTTGCAGTTTTAGGAACCAAGGACCTCAGCAACTAGAAACCACCCATGATTCCCCACCACAAAACCTTCTGAAAATACAATATTAGTTTACATATTTAAATAGAAAAGGAAAATTTCTCTCATGTTTCAGGCCTTTCAATTTATAAAATACACTTCATTTTAAGGACTCATCTGATTGCATCAGGCCCACTCAGTATAGTCACTTCTAATCAACTAGCCATCAACTAACTGGGGACCAGTGACATCTGTCAAGCATCTATACTTTTATCATACAATGTATTTTTTTTTCTCTTGGGGTTGTGAGGCAGGGTCTGCTATATAGCCAAGTGTTGGCTGATTTTTCTTTTGGGGCTACAAGCTTACAAAAAAATGACACAGAAAGTTATCATTAATAATGAAAGCTTGGCCCTAGCTTAGGCCTGTTTCTAAATAGCTCTTATAACTTAAATTAACCCATTTTTAAATCTATGTTATTCCATATGCTCTTTCCCTCATCTCCATTATGCCCATCCTGGTTATTCCACTTCTGTCTGGCAACTCCACCTCTCCTTTTCCCAGGCTCTCTCTGTTGAAAAGTCCCACCTATACCTCCTGCCTAGCAATTGGTAGTTTAGTTTTTTATCAAACCAGTCAGAGTGACACGTCTTCACAAACTGTAAAAGAATATTCCATAATATTTCCCCTTTTCATCTAAATTTTAAAAAAGGTTTTAATTCTATTGCAGTAAAACTATGCACAATAAGAACAAATAATTGGTAAGAATTATACTCACAATGTCCAGTCCACGTTTTTTGGCAAATTTAGAGAAAATACTCCATTATCTACCCTATACCAAGGTTTTACACCTAAATGTATTACCATCCTAAAAATATCTTTCTAGACCTTAAAACATCTTTTAAGACAAACAACTTAAGCTTTTATGTTTCTCAACCTTATAAACTTTACATCTCTTAGGTAAATTGTTTTAAAATTGATAACAAGAAAAACTGTAAAATTATACTTATATAGTCTTCAATCCCCATCAGAGACCCAAGAATGATAAAATATTACTTCAGTAAATAGGAAGTGCAGAGAAAGCAGAGTCAGACAGGACTGGAGAAACTGACCACATTTGGCGCTCAACGTGGTAGCAAGAATTTGTACCCCAAACCTGAGAAGGCTTTAAAAAAGGGGTTCTAAAATGGAGCCAAGGGCAGCTTTCTAGGTGTGTCTATCAGGAGATGCCACGATGTACTGGCTTGAGCTACAGTATGGCGTGTTTGCTGCGTGTGGGCTTGACCTACAGCATCCTATACACAAAGGTGTCTCCAAGCTGCACAGCATGATGCATGGAGAATTTAGCTTTTATTCATACAGACAAAAAGGGTTTATGGGCCAGCTGCATACTACCTAATGGCAGCATGAACCCCAGAGTTGGTGGGGTAAGCATGACTCTCCTGGGTACCTCCAACATGTTGGGAAGCTGAAGTGGGTGGAGTCAGAAGCCAGGGCTGCCACTTCAGTCTTAGCCACGCTACAGTTTGCAATGATCGAAAAGGAATATAGATACACAGAAGACAGATTCAGATGGAATAAGTCTCTAAATGTTTACATTATGTGTAAAAAATGTACGTAGGCTTGGAAAAGAGAAGAAAAGGAGGATGGTCAGTTATATAAAAAAAGAGATAATTTTGAAAAATAAAGTCTGTAAAGAGACAGTAAAAGTAATATAAAAAATAAGCCACGTAAAGATGGAAATCACACAGAGAGTCTGGATCATATTTTCTTTGTGATTTTTAACTGCAGAAAGACATTTGATTGTAAAGGCTGCTGAGTTGAACCAATATATATATATTAATGGTATCTTGACTTCAAAATTCATGTCTAAAGATAATGTTGCTTTGGAAGAGAGGTTTTGCTTTTGTTTCCACAGAAGATAAGAACCTATGGATTTCTTCCAGATTAATACGGTTCCATCAAGGAAGACCCCCTGAGAGGGCTCCAGATGATCCAACATCCAGAACAGCTTCAAGAAAACTGGCTCAGCGAATACAGCCTCACAGACTAATCCAGTTAGGATGTGACCATAATCCTAAAATTTTCTTTATACCTCTATAAGACTACAAGTACTTCTAATCAGCAGAAAGTAGCCAAGAAAACTAAGCCCACATTCCCAAAAAATGGATTATAGATGTTTGTCTTTGTTTAGGGTTAGTTACAGATTGTTATTGGTCATAGTCTATCTCCTGCTAAAACAAAAAGGGGATATGATATAGATATGATAGGATAAAAAGGTAGATTATTGAATCTATTTTTAAAGAGCAACAACTTGTTTAAAATGTTTTACATTTCTATGTATTTTAGTTTGTTGATACAAATTTAAAGTTAATTTTGTTATACTATATACATTTCTACTCTTGTTTAAGGTATTGTTTATGCAAATAATTTAAAATTGTAATGCATAATTACAAAATACAGATTAATAATTAGTCATCTATGATAATCATATTTATAGTCATGTTAGTTAAGTTTTCTAGGTATGCATAAATATATTTCAATTAAGTAGGTAATCTTCAAACACTTCAATGACCTAAAGAATACGGCATGTAAAACATTTTAAAAACTTAGACTTCTGGACAGTGAGACATGTCTGCTCCTGGCGGCACCAATTTACTTCAAAGAAGATAATGGGCATTGAAGAAACTCCATATGGAGTTTGCTTTCCTTATGGTAAAAGTCAGACATTTGGGCAAGAAACTTTTCTTGCTTGGACGTCTTGACTAAATGTTATATTGTCTGAACGTGCAGGACCTATGGAACAATGACCACTAAATTTTGCCAAAACAAGGCAAGATGGTCCTTCAGCTTTCTTCTTGAAAGAGGAGACTGCCAGATATTCTGCAGGAAGAAGCAATTGAGAGACTCTGGGCCTATAGGCTGAAGATGAATGCCCCAATGTTGCAGAGGAACACTGGGTGGCTGTCCAAGCAGCCAGCTGTCTCTGTCATTTCCAGAATTTTGAAAATTGCATACCAAGCACTTCCTGTTTACTTAAGTAATATTATATCCTTCTCTCGTCTTTGATGTAGTTGAAGACTAGATAGTAATAATTTTCCTTGGTTATAATAAAAGATAAATTAGATATGAAACTTTAGACCCATAGATATAAGATCATGATAAAATATTTTCTTTAATTTTGCCAAATACAAATAGACTAAATATTGTAATTATATTTCTTGCTTGATAACTGTTTGCTACATATAATTTTACTATATTAAAGCTAAAACCTTCATTTTTTTATTATATACTAAAGGGGAGGGTGCTGGGGATATCTTCCTGTGTGCTGTGAACATAAGTTGTTAAGCTGCTTTGGCCTGTGTCAAGGCCTCTTAGAGGCAGATGTGGTAATATTTTATTTGTGCTGAAATGTGAAGATATTTTATTTGTACTTTAATAAAGCTTGCCTGGAGATCAGGGGGGAAAGGCCAGCCATTTTAAGTAAACAAGAAGTCAAGCAGTACATGCCCTTAATCCAATCACTTATCAGGCAGGGTCTCTGTGTGTTCAAGGTCATACTAGGGAACAGAGACAAATGTGGTGACACACGCCTTCAATCCCATTACCAACTATAGAGACCCAGAGGTCTATACAGACAGGCAGTGACAAGGAAGTGAGGTAGCTTGGCTAAGATAACCAATGAGAGGGCAGAACAGCAAGGAAATAAAGGCATGGGTAAGACAGGAAGTAGCTCACATTTAGAAGCTGCAGAGTTGCTGAGGTAAGGTTGGCTGGTGGCTTTCACTATTTCCCTGATCTGTGTAAAACTTTCACCCCTATATTTGGCTCCATGTTTTTTATTTAAGAAGACCATTTAGAAATTTGTCTATAGGCAGGCAGGAAATCCAATAAGAGAGACAGGAAAGAGAAAGACAGAGTCTGAGAAGATGCCAGCCCACCACCTAAGAAGCAACATGCCAGCAGATTGGTAATGTCACAGCCATATGGCAAAACACAGATTAATAGAAATGGGTAATTTAAGATTATAGAGCTAGTTAGCAAGAAACTTAAGCCATTGGCCATATAGTTTGTAAATAATATAAGCCTCCATGAGTTTACTTCAGACTAAGCAGCTGTGGGACATGGGTGGGACAGTTCATCCTAACTGTGTGGCTGGCAGGCCTACAAAAACTTCTGGCTACACATATTCCAAAACTGTAGAAAAAGAGAGACATCTGGCTGCCTGGATAGTCACACCAAGTTTCCTCTGCAATGTTGGGGCATCCATCTTTGGTCTCTAGGCATAGAATATCTAAAAGACTTTTCTGTAAAGCAAGAATTTTGAAGGAGTGTCCTGCCTTATCTTGGTAAAGTTCAGCAGTCATTTTCTTTTATACCCTGCTTGTTCAGTTTGGACAACACACTGTCAGCAATTGAGGCAAGGATGGTGTCTTGCCTATATGACTATCTTTTGCTACAAAGAAAATAAAATCCATATGGTGGTTCTTTGATGCCCATCATCCTTTTTTTGAAGTAAATTGGCGCTGTCTGGAGCAGACATGTCTTACTGTCATGAAAAAGGCCTTACGTTATTAAAACATTTTAAATGATATATTTTTTTAAGTCTTTGAAGTATTTGAAGACCACCTGCCTATCTAAAATATATCTGTTTGACCTTGAAAATATACTTAACATGACTACAAGTTTGATTGTTATAGGTGACTAACTACTAACCTGTATTTCTTTATTATCCTAAATAGTTTAAACAATCCATCTACATATAGTGCCCAATGTGAGACCATATGTAATGGAATTTGTGGGGGGGGCACTAGCTCACACACACACAAAAGACATAGAGACTTATATTAATTATAAAAGTTTAGTCTTAGCTTAGGCTTCTTCCTAACTAGTTTTTATAACTTAAATCAGCCCATATTTTAAATCTACATTATTTTATGTGGCTCAGTTACCTTTACTTCCTATTGTGCTTTCTCTATGTGGTCAGTGATTATGCCTTTATTCTTCCCTCAGCTCTCATGCTATCCAGAAGTACCTGATATATGTCCTACCTAGCATTGACTGTTTAGCCTTTTGTTAAACCAATCACAGTGACACAACTTCACACAGTGTAAAGGAATATTCCACAACAGCCAAGGCTGTCTTTGAATTCATGGTTCTACCACCTCAGCCTTTTCACTGATGATATTGCAGGTATGTTCATTAAGACCAGCTATATTCTACCTTAATCCCAGAATTTAGAGCCATAATATGTACTGTCCTACTCAACTACATAGGGCAGATATACAAAACAAGCATACTAAAGGACAAAGTCTTTTGTCTATGTTAGAATTCTGCCTATTAGGGATGATTTTACTCTTTCATGGAACCATAACTTTATGTTGTTTGAATATCCCTCTGGAAGCAGCATGAAAGATTTAGTGGGGACTGGTGAGGAAGTAAGTGTTGAAAGTAGGAACTATAGTTGAAACAGTACTAACATAGTGAGAGCTAATGTTTACATTTGAGGCAAAAAAATAGTAGTTTCTGGATACATTGTAGAAAAAAATAGGTAGACCTTGGCAATGGGTAGAATCCTTGTGATGAAGACTAAAGGATACCGTATTGTTTCAATTACTATTTAGAAAATACCATCCGAAGTTAATAGTTTAAAATGATAAACATGTATTGCCTCTCATATTTTATGGATTAGGAATTTGGTAAGAGTTTAGCTAGATTGCTATATTTAAGATGATATGCTCACATGGCTACTCTGGGAAGCATCTGTTGTCTATACACAGACCACTTTATAGAGGCATTAGCATTCTTGCCACACCATAACTGGCTTTTCCTGGAACAAGTGACCCAAGGGAAAGAGAAATGTAGATGTCATGGTGCCTTCAATAAACTGACGCAGAAACTATGTTGTTTTGCTATGTTCCTCATGTTGAAAAGTCTGGCTCACATCCAAGAGATTGAGAGTTAGGGTTTGAAGAGAAAAATTATATATATATAAAAGAAACAATTTTGGATGCATTTTCAAATACTGCAAGTGTTGTTAGCATACAATTGTACACAGTGACATTGCCAGCATGTATAGATGTCAATATTCTAAGAGTAGTTTTTAAAGTGACAATTTTTAAAAATAGGTACCAAAAATTTTCGTGTTAGAGGATTAAATGTATGTCAACTAGAGTGAGCAATGCAGACTTAAATGGGAGCCAAGGTTTAAAAAATTAGGAGGATTTGATATGGAGATGCAAAGTGTTAAATCAAGTAGAGTGTACAGCACAAACCAAGGCATGGAGAAACAGATTAGAGGAAGCGTCCCTTGAGGCTGAACATTTGATTTGAGGGCAATAGGACAGAAGTCAATGAAAGGAGAGGGCCTCTTCATGAAGAACCTTAAGTAATTTCAAGCTAAAGAATTGTCATTTAATTCAGGAGTTGAGAATTTATGGTATTTCTTCATAAAGAACTGCTGACAGAAGTTCAACATACACAATCTTGGCTCGGTCGAGTGTTCCTACAGTTGACTTGTGCTCCACATGCAAGCCTTACTTCTCAAACTTAGTAATGCCCAGGAACCTAAGAATTTTGTGTACTGAAGGGAGTGATTGTGAATCAAATTATTCATCAGGTTTGGAAGGATTTATTGAGGAATCCTGAAGGAAAAATGTCCTGTCACCAAAATGAGATTTAAACTGCTTAAGTGCACATAAGTCAAGCAGAAATTATGGTAATTGGACTTAAACCCGCTTTCCTCTCTGCATACTGTAAATAAAAAAAGACAGTTTAAACAAAGGAACAAGATGTAAATACAAGAGTGAGATCAAAGCAAATCTGGAATTTAATTCTACACAGAGAAAGCAAAATCGAAGATATATGACCAGTACTTTGTAATGCATTTTACAGCACTAAAAACTGGCAGCCTAAAATATGATTTGTTCAACTTGTCTAGATAGAGTTTGCAAAACAATTTAGAATTCATCCATTTTGGTGTTTCCCAATTATCTTGCATTTAATGGAGTCGTTTACTAATTCTCCATTGAAATATGCACAATGAGTAGCATATTTGCATACAAATGAATTACCTGCAATTCAGGAACTTTTCTTTATCACTTACCCTACCATGTTCATGGTGTGCACATGTCATTTTCCTTAGCAATAATATAATTCTTTTTGTGAACTGATAAACAAAATTAAATGAATGAACATTTTTAGTCATAGGGTTAGGCTGATTATACAAATTGCAGGTGGAATCACTAATCATTATAAGTTTATTCTAATGAAGAATAATTTGAAAGTGGATGTCTGAGTGGATAGAGCTAAAATGAAGGAGTTTGAAGCAAGAATGTTTTTCAGATATAAGGAAAAGCTGAGGCTGAGAAGTATGGGTATAACAGGAAATCAGATCAGGTTAAAAAAACAAAACTGGGCAAAGTTAGGGAGCTAACACAAACACCATTAGTTTATCATTATACATTAAGACAAAGATTAGTGTAGATGAATGTGAAGAATTAATATTCACCAAGTTACTTTATAGATTAAACACTAGTCAACTAATCAGTAGAATAATACCCTTTCTATCCCAAGACTATACTTTTATACCATGTTCTTATAATGCAGATAATATTGCTCTATCTGGAGTGAAAATTGATTCTCGGGGCACAAACATGTTACTTGTCTTAGTATAAACATAGTTATACATATAGTAACTATACGTACCCTAAACAGGTACACAGTATATCTCTGACATTGGAATTTTGTGGGTGGGCTTATTATATCAAATACTTGTGGTGATATTGTATTTGTGCTCTAATAAATAAAGCTTTCCTGGAGATCAGAGGAAAAGTCACCAGTATATTAGATATAGAGGTCAGGCAATGGTAGCACATGCCTTTAATCCTACCACTTGGGAGGCAGGGATCTGTCTGGATCTCTGTGAGTTCAAGGCCACCCTGGGAACAGAGTCAGGCATGGAAGCACACACCTTAAATTCCAACACTAGTTAACCATGGTGGTCTGGAGGTCTATACAGACAAACAGGAAGTGACAGAGCTGGGCAGGAAGAGGAAGTAATGTAGGTGAACAGAGAGAGCAAATCAGATGGCAGAACAGGAAGGCATATAGGCATGGGTAGACAGGAAGTATCTCACTTTTTGGAAGCTGCAAAGTTGGTGAGGTGAGGTTAGCATGTGGCTTTTCCTATTTCTCTGATCTCTCTCAGGCTTTCATCCCTATATCTGGCTCCATGTTTTCTATTAATAAGATGGTTTAGAAATCCACATATAAATAAAGGGCTTCTAGTATGTGTATATTTGAAGGAATTACAGTAAAATGTTAGTAAGTATATTTGTATGTCATATTCTCCCCAAGTCTTATGGAAGTGTCCACTATAATTTTAAATTGCTTAAGTATAATTATTTTTTTTTCTGTTTTTGTTTTCCATCACTTGTGTGTTTTCTGTGTATAGAACTAAAATAGGGGGATCTCATTGGTTACTTATTAATTAAGAAAACCATTTTCCTTTGCAATTAAAACAACCAGCATGATAGTGATGCTGGATTCTAGCCATTATTTGTAAGATCCAAAGAAAGTGATCACTCTTACACTTTGTCTAAGTCCTCTGTGATTTGGTTCTATGTGCATCTCCAGACTCATTTCATACCAACTTTCTTATGTGGCTTTTAGGACACTTATCTTGCCAGCTCACTTGCTTCACTAGCCAGGTCTTTGTAAATAATATTCTTTCAAACTTCTTCTACTATATCCTAGTCAACTGAAACTCATCTTTCACTTGTATTTCTGAATAATTACAGGATTCCATATTGTAGTATTTCTCATTACAGTAAACATAGGGATGCTCATTTATTACATCAATAATGCCTGTTTTCCTGCCAGGCAGCATTCTCTATCTCATCTGTTTGGCTCATTATCTTATCTTTTATAAAGAGCACTATGCTTAATACTGTAGTCAGTAAAAACATATGAGTAGCAAAAACATGTGTTTCTGAAAACTTTCAGGTTCGATGGATGTAAATGTCTCAGGTGTGCCAATGGGAAAAAAACAGTAACCATACTAATTTCAGCTAAGCCAAAAAGCAGTTCTTTTCTACCAATTAGTCCCTGATGAGCCACTTGGAAATGAGAATGCAGTAATCAGTGAATAGTAATTGAGAAATTGCCCTATGCCCAGCATTACACAGGACTTATATTTAATCAGCATTTTAGTAGCTCTAGACTTTAAAATACATTCTGATCACTTGGCAGTTGCTCTAGTGAGCAATTCAAGGAAAGAAAGGCCTCTTTAAGATTAACTTTTCTGGAAAGGGGGATATGTCATCCTAGAAAAGTTACATGTGGGAGGTTAGAGCAAAATATATCTTTTTGTTGAACACTTTTAGACTGTGCAGCAATGGCTTAACTGAACTTACTGTATAGACCAGGCTAGCCTCAAACTTTCAAAGATCCTCTTGCATCTGCCCCTTGAGTTAACTACTGAGAATTCTAATGTAAAACTGCCCTATTGTGTCAATGGCACTGTTTACTTGTAGCAATTCACCTCCTCTGGCTCCTACCATCTTTATATCTCTTGTTCAGCAATGATCCCTGAGCCTTGGGAGCAAAAGGATTTCATACTATGATAATGCAGTCACTTATTCTATGTACCTTGACTAGTTAATGAATCTCTGCTAATTGTCATTTACCAAAGAAGAAGGAGAAGAGGAGGAGGAGGAGGAGGAGGAGGAGGAGGAGGAGGAGGAGGAAGAAAAGGAGGAGGGGAGAAAGAAGAGGAAGAAGCAGAAGCAGCAGCAGAAGAAGAAGAAGAAGAAGAAGAAGAAGAAGAAGAAGAAGAAGAAGAAGAAGAAGAAGAAGAAGAAGAAGCTGTGATGAGGTTTGAGAGATGCACTAATTTATGGTATAATAAAAAGTTGCTAAGGGTTGGTTTAACACTATATCTAATTAACAGTGTGAAAAGTAGTAAGTTCTCCAATAGGGGCTATGTCCTGTCTAGCCACAGATTATTGACCCAAATAACTATGCCAAACATGCACTACATCTTGTGGAGTTTGCTTCAAATCCAATCATGAAGTGATTGGTTGCTCTCATGATATTTATACCACTAATGCACTGGTGGCATATCTTGCCATTTTAATTCGAGTTCATAGCTAGATAATATTGATGATTACCTTTCTTTCTCCCCCCCCCCTCCTGAGACAGGGTTTCTCTTTGTAGCTTTGCTCCTTTCTTGGATCTTGCTCTGTAGACCAGGCTGGCCTTGAACTCACAAAGATCCTCCTGCTTCTGCCTCCCAAGTGCTGGGATTAAAGGCATGCACCACCACCGCCTGGCTACCTTTCTTCTCTGGTAACACAAATAGTATCTACAAGAACTATGAAAGCTATCCAGTAGGGATGAAGCTTCCATGGCAATACCAGCTTGATTTTTTCCATTTTTTGTGTAGTCAAGTATATGATGTCTTCAGCAATAGTATCTTATTGCCAGGTTCTGGAGGATAATCAAGAGCAATGAAATAGCCTGTAATATTTTTTGATCTATTGGACTGCATTGAACAACAATACTAATAGAGATAGCCCATTTTTGACATTGGGCTTTTTATTTTTATTTGTTAGCCTGTGTTATCTAGTAAGAACTCCATTACAAAGTATCTCTATTTAATCTATTTTTATTTGTGTCTATAATGATATTTTAGGAAGCATCTGTGGTAGTTGTTTTCAATATGATTTTTTAGAAGATCTTTAGTGTTAGTTATTTATCCCCAAATTGCCTTTTCTAGCATATTAACCATTTAACTATACCCCATTTAAACCTTTCTGCTCTATCATTCCCCATACCCCATTTATATACCTGTGTTCTAGTTCTCCCCCATTGAAAGTTTCAGTCCTTGTGGAACCTTAATTTCCTGACCTCTGGAGATATTCAAAATGAGACATATACATCTAAGGCTCAAGCATGTCTTATTATTTAATCATAATTAACTCTTTTAGAAAGATAATATTATGTGTCTCTCCACTATAATTTTGAAGAAGCTTTGATTTAGAGATCCATTATGGCCTAGTTATGCTTTGTGTTTCAAGAAGATGTCGCTTTAGGTAGTGTCTTGGTCTGACTACTTGGATTCCCTTCCCAAAGTTTTATATTGAAAGTTGATCCTCTGACCTACAACAGTGACCTGCCTACAAGATATACTGATACAGTGGTGGCATTAATGTTATGGGAGTAGTTAACCATTTTTGATTAAATTTAAGATTCACTCCATTAGATAGAATACATGCATGACTCTGCTAAAGTGACTAGGAATCTGAGATTAGATAAGTAATGGACCTAAAGGAAAATTTACTACTATTATTCTGCTAAATAATATAGCAATAAATTGATTTCTAATGGCATACTTAGACCCACTCAACTCTCATCAGATAATCTTCTTACAGTGCATGGGGATAACACAGAGATGCACAGCTTTACAATGTGCAGAGAATGGGAGACTTTGGAGCACTCAGTCCTAAAAGGGATGCATGGATTCATCAAACTCCCCCCATTAAGGCTCACAGATCTATGTGGAAGAGGAGGCAGAGATGGTCTCTGACTGAACAGAAACAGTGTTTTCAGACACAGGAGGATAGATAACACACATGAGCTGACAGAAATTAATAGCATGCACAAGACTCGCATAGGTTCAAATCAACACAATCCCAGCACAGAGAAAGGGAAGTAGAGACCAATTCCCACCCCTAATAAAGAAGTTATTTACAATTGATGCCTACTGGAAAAGAGAAAATGGAGAGTCACCACACTCCAAAGCAGGCCCTACACCCAGGAGTAGGTGGCCAACATAAAACTATCTCCATGTTTGTTTTCTGTATGAGCGCATGCTTTTTTTTTTTTTTTTTTTTGTCTAACTGATTTTTTTTCATTTTCAGTTTTGAGAGAGAGAGAGAGAGAGAGAGAGAGAGAGAGAGAGAGAGAGAGAGAGAGAGAACATGAAGATGGGAAAGTAGGAATGTGGGGAGGACCTTGGAGAGGAGGGAAAACATAATCAAAATATAAGGCACAGAAAAATTTTAAATAAAAAAGAGAAAAAAAAGTTTATCACCACTATGAAAGTGGTAATCTGTGTGTAAATGGGGGTGGAGCAGGGGACTTGGGGAAGGGATTACTTCATGAGGACAGATCCCTAGTCAACTATCCCCAGAAATGGAATTCCTTCCTTTGTAAAGTGTACTAACCGCACTCGAGTACTCATGGAGCTTTCTTGTCCTGTCTACCACATGAGTACCAGAATGGGTCATCTATAAACAACAACAAAAAAGCATTCTCATGAGATGTCATATCTGAACTTCATCTTTTTAGACTTTCCTGCCTCCACAACAGTGAGAAGTATACTTTTGTTGACTATACTCTACCTATTTATGATAGATGTTATAGAAGAAACTCTGATGGAATAATAAGGACATATGCTTAGTCTATAAAAAAACAAGTATGACATTTTTAATTTTATATTTATTTTTAATATCTTTAGAAATCAATGTAAGAGATGTATAATAGGAAAAAAAGAACAGCAAGAATTTTCTGAAAAGATTTGGTCCTCTGATATCTTTTTCAGATCTTAACTCTTGTTAAGTTGCTATAAACAATTCTAAAATCAATGAATGCACCTATATTGGCATAACATTACTTGTGGACAACAGTTTTAAATTTAATACAAATTTCTCATGTCACAAAATATTCTTTGTATTTTTTCATCAATTTAAAATGCAAAAAAGCATCTTAGCTCATGAACTATAGACCCAACATTCACTGATACAGCTTTAATCCATGAACTGCAGTTTGTTGAGACCTATTCAGTATAGTGATAGTAGTATTGGTAGCTATAATGAATATTTATTGGCCCTTGACTATTTTCTAAGTACTAAGTACTATAGTGCTTAACAGAGTTCAATATTCATTTTCCTTTTTAGATTAGACTAGTATTGCCACTCTTACTTGATCAAGATTGCATACTATGGAAAAATGAAAGACTCAAGATACTAAGTCACTTATATTCCAAACTCTAACTTCATATTTATAAAGGAAAGCATATTTATATTCATTTGAATGTAAGTATTAATGGATAATGGTTTCACACAGCATCTAGTACACAGAATAGGAGCTTGTGGAATAGCAATTCCATTATAGTGATAGCAAAAGACAGAAAAACTGTATGTTATCTAGGACTATGACAGAATTATGAAAGCTTTTTATCTACAATTAGGTAGGAGGCAGAGGATGGAGTAGAGCCTAGCATAAACAAACTGAGAAATAAGTACAGCTTAGCGTTCTTATGAAGATTGAATATTTTCTATGTGATCTTGCTTGCAGTTATTGGATGGTGGCTGAGGCTTCAAGGTGTATACTTACAACTTCAAAAGATTTTGAATGTTTGATGTTGTTTTTCTAGCTTTGACAAATGCACTATGATAATGGAGCACATTAAAATAGGGGGAAATTGGGTGACAGGTTATAAGTATCCTATTATTTTTGCATTTTATTTCTCTGAGTCTAAAACTATTAGAAAATAGGAAGACTTCCACAAAATTTGTTTTAATAGCCATCATTTCCTTAAGTGCAAAGAGACTTACCCATTGTAACTATCTCCCAACCCAAACAAATGATTGTTTTCTCTGTGCCTATTCTGGGCGTAATCCAAGGATTTGAGTTTCCCATGGCTAGCTCTGATTCATTTCCAGAGGTGGAAACCTCAGCACGCTCTAGAAACGAGCATCCAAGATGTAATACTCCATCTGCTCCTGCTGTCACTCTGAAACTTTTTGACATCAGATCCATGGCATGGCTGCTTTTTGATGTTGGATCGATGGATATAAACAATGATTTTGAGTGACAGCTTAATCAAGTTAAAACTCCAACAACTGTAGTTCAGAGGCACAAAAACATCTGCTGGGGATCTACTGAGAATCAAAGGATGAACCTGAAAGACCTTGCTATTATAAAAGAGGCTTCCTAGAGGCCTTCTCTCCAAAGGGTTTTCTATTAGGGAAGATTGATGACAAATGAGCAAAAGAAAGCCTTTCTCTTGGAGCCAGGTGAGTTCAATGCCAGTGAGATTCGGATACAGCTTTGAAATTACTCCTTCCACTATACCCATCACTGTTTCTTTGGCACCATAGATAGATACAATCGGTTACTATTACTTGACTGGACTCAGAATGTGTTCAATAGCATAGGAGGAGTTCAGTGCTTATTACAAAAGAAATCCATGCTCTCAGACTTTAATTCTAGTAAATAAGGAAACAAACTATATGTTCATTGACTATAAAGGGCACACATTTTTACATGTTAGTTTTTCTGGAATCAAGACACTAATAAAAATTAGTAGTGTCTTACACTTGCTGTATGCTTTGATTGATTTTTGTTTTTCCTAGAGTGGATGGAAACGGTTGCTGTCAGTCATCTGGGGGTATTACCCATCTGAGATCACTTTAAATGTAATTTCACTGATATCCTACCTGGTGTGTGTGTGTGTGTGTGTGTGTGTGTGTGTGTGTGTGTGTGCAATTAGTTAGGGGAGATTTTTGTTACTCTTCTCTCTGCTTGACGTACATGTTTTATTGAGTTCTTTTTGTGCAAAGTAGCTTAAGTATCATAGATTTAAGTATAACATTCCATCTAACTACCCCAAATTGGTCAGCTTTTGTTTCCTACTTGAAATATTTAGAGCAATGGTACAGCTACCATAGTCATCAACACCTTAATGAAATCCAAAACCTGTTGAGTATAAATACTTACTTCTACAAGCCACTGTGGCAACACTGCATGTACATTGTATCATCACATTTGCCTCAGAACAGTGTGAGTGCTAATATTTAGTTTGTGTATAGTTGGTCCCTGAATGTGACAATGCATCATATGTTCATGTGTGCTTTCAGTGTTATATGTATTATTGTTTGCTTAAATCCAGGTGCTTTTAACAGGAATTCTTATGTCATCAAAGGAGAGAGCTTACAATTTAATCAGGAATCTTTCAACTCCACAGGTAATGACTCTAAGCATTTTCGTTATTCACCATCTAATAGAGAATAAATGCTTCTCTAATTAGCAATTTCAGAAATAGCCTTTATTGATGGAATTATAAGCTCATTAAAAAGAATAACAAATGTTAGGAGTGGACTCTTATTAATAACACAAAAATCTCAATAAATACAGTATAGACATTTTCCTTTCTCTTACTGAGCAGGACATAGGAGGTCCCTTCTGTGTTGCTGTCTGGAGAGGTGGCTATCTAACTAACTGTCTGGTAAGATGGCTGTCTGTCTGTTGAGGTGGCTATCTAACTGTCTAGTTGGGTGTTAAACATAAGGAAAGAATGACTATTCCTAGGTAATATTGCTTCCTTGTTCTTCATGAACTTTTTGAGCATGGCAGAGTTGAAACATCCAAGAGAAGACTTTATTCTTATGGGATTGTTTCTTTATGTGCTTTCTATGGAATATTTAGTCTGTGCCACTATGTATAGAAGAGTTTCTTCTGAACTGGCTTTATGACTCAGCATTGAGGTTGTTAACCTGTATAAGTGTCCTATTTTGCTCATATAGTTTTCATATTGTATAAGGGCTTTGGAGCAATGAAGAATATGGAGCCTGAATACAGCCTTCTCTAAAAATTTTGGGCTAGTCAGGGCTTCTAGAAGCTCCAAGAAACTTCCTGAATTAGTTCCATTTCTCATTACTGTGATCAAATACCTGACCAGAAACAACTAAGTAAGAAGGGTTTATTTTAACTTACTGTTCTGGGATCAAAGCCTATCACAGCAGAGAAAGCATAACAGGAACCCAAGGCAGCTGGTCACAATACCTCAGTAGTCAGGAAGCTGAAAGACATGAATGCAAGTCTTAGCTTCATGTCTCCTTTTTATTCAGTATGAAACCCTAGACAACAGAACAGTGCTGCCACATTGAGGGTATTAAGTTGAATCTTTTCTGAAAATGGTCTAATAGACAATTCCAGAGCTGGGTTTCTATGGTGAATCTAAACCCACTCAAGTTGACAATGAAGTTTAACCATCACAATACCCATGTCTACTGTGTACACTGGGGGGGGGGGGGCTTTCCTCTAATTTACACAGAGGTGCTATATTTGAGGGCTGAAATCTTAAATTTGTTCCTATCTCAAGCTTTATCTAACAAGAGTGGCCTAAGGAATATAAATGATACAACAGAAATAGCTGTATATTTGTATATTTTACTCAAAATGCATAAATTTAGAAAAAGTTGGCCTAAGGTCATGTGCCCAAGATCATACCCATCTTCTTCCTGACTCTGAGTCTTTAGTCAGCTTTCTATTGAGAAATTAGTACCTAACCATCATGAAGATTTTGATGAGTGCAATAGGCTTTGACATTACTAAATTCTTCTAGAATTTAGAATCTTATCTGTATTGGCATATTTCACTATTATCAGGAGCTATGCTCCTGGAGGGATATCTATAATTTCATTTAAGTAAACTATGCATGATTTTTATCTCTGACATGCATTATCATATTGATAATTATATCTTCATACTATGTTTTCAAAAGATACCTTAACCTCTACTGCATTTCTATGGTCTGCATCAAATCACTGCCATAAAGAATTGATACCTCTTAACCCTAATTTCAACTGAGCTATGAAAGACTTTATGCAAGCCCTTTGAAAATGGATTAATAAAATGAGAATCCAAGGATCATATCAATATCCCAAGTCTTTCATTTCTATCTACCATTAGATTTATTAATTATAAATCAAGTGATTTGTTTGAGATGAGACAGCCATGCTGTAGTTTAAGCTCACTACGTAGCCTATGCTCAACTTGAATAGGTGACAACTCTTCTATCTCAACTTCCAATTGCTGAGATTACAGATGGGAATCACCACACAGAACTAAAATTTAAGTATTCTTGATCAATCAGCCAGTGATATTGCACAGGGCAAGGCATATAATTATGCATAGTTCTGATCTCATAGACTGCAAGAAATTTCAAAGATACGTTCTATTACTTCAGGCTCATGAAGAAAAGAGTTTAGAATATTAGAGATAGCCAAATCTTTCCAAATTAGGACTCCTTCCTTAATATTTTTCATAAAATAGTTAACTTGAAAGAGGAGAATGAGCTAAGTAGAGGTATATATTTTAAAATAGTGTGGGGCTGGTGAAATAGCTCATAAGGATGCTTTCTGCCAAGCTTAGTGACCTGAATTCAACCCACAGAATCCATGTGACTGAAGGATGGAACTCACTCCTATAAGTTGTCATCTGCCAAGATACACACATGCACAAGCACAAGCATATGCACACATGAATGTACAACACATATTTTCTATGGACTACATTATTTTCTTCTCCCATTATATGTTGAAGTCTTCAATTCTAATAGGATGACCCTTGGAAATAGGATAAATTCCAGTGGTGGAGATTTTGTTTATAAGGTCCTGGTTTTTATCTTTAGCATTACAAGTAAATAAGAACATAAATAAATATGGAGCTAAGAACTTTGGGAAATAACCTGATTTAGATGATTTCATGAGTGTTGGGTCTTCTTTCTGATTGGTGTTCTATACTAAGAGATACCATATACTTCTGCAATAAGGATTAGCTGAATTGGCACAAAGGGATAGCATAAATATTTTCAAGGCAAATGAAGTCCTCACAAAGACTTCAATGGCAGCACCCTAAACATGAACTTTACAGCCTCCATCACTGTGAAATATTTTTCTCAATGTTTAAGACAACAGTCTGTTACTTTGCTATGGCCTCCTGAAGACAATGATATAGTTTCCTAAACAAAACCAAGTGACATAGTTGGATTTGTCTTTCAACGATGCTTCTAAAAATATATAGTTAATGCTTGAAATCATAAGTGTTTAATAGTTTCCAAGGGAAAAGACCTTTTAAGTATTGAATATTAATAGTTTTATACTTAATTTATACCCAAAGTAGAAGAGGATAACAGATTTTAGAATCAGATTACCTGGAAAACAATATGAACTCCATCACACAGTATTTGTTTAGTAATGTGGCTCAGTTTGTTGCCTCATCCCTAAGACAAACTTTAAAATAACATTAATTTCATGTGTTTGTGAGGATTAAAGAATGAAGAGCATACAAGGCATTCCAGTGGATGGCATGAGGACAGATGTGGTCACTGTCGTCATAACATCACCATCATCATTGTCATCATCATCATCATCATCATCATCATCATCATCATAACCATCATTGTAATCATTGTTATATCATTATCCCATGCAGTATCTGCAGCAGTTTTGGCAACAGAACCTTGTTTAAAATAAATATATGGAAGCTATTTTTAGGAAAAATTTCATTACTGGCTTTATTTTTACCAGGGTACATATTAAATAGCTGTGGGTAAAAACAAGCAAAATTTCTCAGCATATTACCCTCACTGCCCAAGAAGATTGTGCTGAAAATGTTCAGTAGGCTCATATAAGAACTACTTTGTCACTGTTTAATGCTAACAAAGGAATAAAGATTATCTGTAGGTTTATTAAAAGATCTTGTAAGCTCTGTATTTTTTACTATGTTCTTCCCAATAATCTTCACCTTTTATTGGTTTATAGTAGTAAATATTCACATTATTTGTAGGTTGACAATTATATAAAGAGGACATACTGAATCTGACTTTTAGAAGGTGAAAATATGAGTCAACATCAAACCCAAAGGGTTCACCCAGATGAAGAGGAAGAACAATATATGCTTAAGAACCTATACTTCTTAAATACTCCTAAGAAGTTACTTAAGCTACTGATCATAACCCCTCTCTCACTTCCCACCAAAAAATTTGCATTAACAGAGGCAACTGCCCCTGGGTCCCACCACTGGACACAGGCCATCCCAGGAGGAACTGACCAACTTGGCCCCAGTTTCCAGCCAATCAGCAGGCCCCGTGGGAAGGCTCTCCTTTTACAAGACTGTAGGCAGACACTGCAGTCTCCACACCCTGCCCCCACACCCATCTTCCGGAGACCCCAGCCACCGCCTAAGAATCAGAGACCAGCCCCCAGCTTCCATCCTGCCCTGGAACTCCCATCTGGACCAGAGACCAGAGGAAATCCCATCTGGACAAGAGGAGGTCCCATCTGGACAAAACAAGGAGACCCCAGGGACTTCCCCAGACTCAGAGTTCAGCCCCCCAGCTCCTATCCAACCAGCACTTTCATCTGGACCAGCACTCCCATCTGTCCCAGAGGTTCCATCTGGACCAGAGAGAGGCTCCCTAAATCTGTCAGCTCTCTCTGGACCAAGTACACTGGTAAGACCAAGAACGAACCCAAGAGGAGATGGGCAGATGTCAAGGCAGAAGTACATACAACAAAATAAAGAGCAATACAGCATCACCAGAAACTAGCCTTTCTCCAACAGCTAGACCTGAACATCACAGAATAGAAGAAGAAGAAGAAAACAACCTTATAAGTAACATCATGAAGAGGCTAGAGCCTTATATAGAAGAAATAAAAAATAAAGTAGAGGAACAGAAAAACAAAAAAAATGGGAAGAACGCTATAAAAACTAGAGGAAAGGACAATTAAAGCAGAAGAAAACAATAAGTCCCTGAAAGAAAATCATGAAAAAGCAAGGGAGATAGTCCAAGACCTGAAGAGGGAAATAGAAAAACTGAAGAAGACACTAGCAGAAGGAATGCTGGAAAGAGAAAATCTGAGTAAACAAACAGGAACTTCAGAGGCAAGTATAACCAACAGAATGCAAGAGATGGAAGAGAGGATCTCCGGTGTTGAAGATATGGTAGAAGAAATAGATTCATCAGTAAAACAAAACACTAAAACCAACAAAGTCATGACCCAAAATGTCCAAGAAATTTAGGACACCATGAAAAGACCAAACCTACAAATAATAGGGATAGAGGAAGGAGAAGAATACCAACTCAAAGGCACAGAAAATATATTTAACAAGACCATAGAAGAAAACATTCCCAACTTAAAGAAGGAAATGCCTATGAAGATACAAGAAGCCTATAGAACACCAAACAGACTAGAACCCCCCAAAAAGTCCCCTCGCCACATAATAATTAAACAAGTAAATGTACAGAATAAAGAAAGAATATTAAGGGCAGCAAAGGAAAAAGGCCAAGTGACTTACAAAGGCAAACCCATCAGAATAATACCCGATTTCTTGATGGAGACTTTGAAAGTCAGAATGACCTGGACAGATATAATGCAGACACTAAGAGACCATGGATGCCAGCCTAGACTAATATACCCAGCAAAACTTTCAATCATCATAAATGGAGTGAACAAGACCTACCAAGACAAAACCAGATTTAAACAATACTTATCCACAAACCCAGACCTACAGAAAGCACTAGAAGGAAAATTCCAACCTAAGAAAGGCAGATACACCCATGAAAACACAGGCAATAGATAACACCACAGCAGTAAACCCCAAAGAAGGGAAGTACACACACACTACCACCAAAAAATAAAAATAACAACAGGAATGAACAATCACTGGTCATTAATATCCCTTAATATCAATGGACTTAATTCACCTATAAAAAGACACAGACTAACAGAATGGATAAGAAAACAGGACCCATCTTTTTGCTGCATACAAGAAACACACCTCAAATTCAAAGACAGACAACTCCTAAGAATAATAGGCTGGGAAAAGACTTTCCCATCAAATGGTCTTAAGAAGCAAGCTGGTGTAGCCATCCTAATATCCAGCAAAATAGGCTTCAAACTAAAATCAATCAAAAGAGATGATGAAGGACATTACATACTCATGGCAGGAAAGATCCAGCAAGATGAAGTCTCAATTCTGAACATTTATGCCCCAAACACAAGGCCACCCACATATGTGAAAGAAACATTACTAAAGCTTAAATCACATATAAAATCCCACACATTAATAGTGGGAGACTTCAATACCACACTTTCACCTCTAGACAGAAAGGCCAAATTGAAACTTAACAGAGACATAATGGTCTTAAATGATGTTATGGCTCAAATGGACTTAATTGATATCTACAGAACATTCTACCCCAACAAAAAAGAATATACCTTCTTCTCAGTACCCCATGGAACCTTCTCTAAAATCAACCACATACATGGCCACAAAGCAAATCTCAACAGATACAAAACAATTGTTAGATTTCAACAACAACAAAAAACTACAGAAATCCTACAATCTCATGGAAACTGAATAATGCTCAACTGAATCACCCATTGGTTAAGGAAGAAATAAAGAAAGAAATTAAAGACTTCCTAGAGATCAATGAATATGAAAACACCACACAACCAAACTTATGGGACACTGTGAAAGCAGTGCTAAGAGGGAAATTCATAGCACTAAATGCCCACGCAAAGAAGCTGGAGAAATCTCATGCTAGTGACTTGACAGTACACCTGAAAGCCCTTGAACAGGAAGA
The DNA here is from genome assembly GCF_903995425.1 of Onychomys torridus. Lineage (NCBI taxonomy): Eukaryota > Metazoa > Chordata > Mammalia > Rodentia > Cricetidae > Onychomys > Onychomys torridus. The sequence continues at coordinate 167,890,922 of NC_050443.1, forward strand.
AGTAAAGTCTCCCAGGAGGAACAGACACCAGGAAATTATCAAATTGAGAGCTGAAGTCAGTAAAATAGAAATAAAGGGAACAATACAAAGGATTAATGAAACAAAGAGTTGGTTCTTTGAGAAGATCAACAAGATAGACAATCGCTTATTGAAACTAACCAAAATACAGAGAAAGAACATACAAATTAACAAAATCAGAAATGAAAAGGGGGATATAACAACAGACAATGAGGAAATCCAGAGAATCATCAGGTCATACTTCAAAAACCTCTACTCCACAAAACTGGAAAATCTAAAAGAAATAGATCATTTTCTGGATAGGTACCACATACCTAAGTTAAATCAAGATGAGATAAACCATTTAAATAGTCCAATAACCCCTAAGGAAATAGATCAGTCATTAAAAGTCTCCCAACCAAAAAAAGCCCAGGACCAGATGATTTCACTGCAGAATTCTACCAGATCTTCAAAGAAGACTTAATACCAATACTCTTTAAATTGTTCCACACAATAGAAGCCGAAAGTATATTACCAAACTCCATCTATGAGGCTACAATTACCCTGATTCCTAAACCAAACGAAGATGCAACAAAGAAAGAGAACTACAGACCGATCTCCCTCATGAATATTGATGCAAAAATACTCAATAAAATACTGGCAAACAGACTCTAAGAACACATCAAAACAATTATCCACCATGATCAAGTAGGCTTCATCCCAGGGAAGCAAGGGTGGTTCAATATACGAAAGTTTGTCAATGTAAAACACCATATAAACAAACTCAAAGAAAAAAAAAAAAACAACATCATCATCTCACTAGATGCAGAAAAGGCATTTGACAAAATCCAAAACCCCTTCATAATAAAGGTCTTGGAGCAATCAGGAATACAGGGAACATACATAAGCATAATAAAGGCAATCTATAGCAAGACAACAGCCAACATCAAACTAAATGGAGAGAAACTCAAAGCAATACCACTAAAATCAGGAACAAGGCAAGGCTGTCCCCTCTCCCGATACTTATTCAATATAGTACTTGAAGTTCTAGCCAGAGCTATAAGACAACATAAGGAGATTAAGGAGATACAAATTGGAAAGGAAGAAGTCAAGCTTTCCCTATTTGCAGATTACATAATAGTATACATGAGTGACCCCAAAAATTCAACCAAGGAACTGATACAGCTAATAAAAACCTTCAGCAACATAGCAGGATACAAGATCAACTCAAAAAAATCAATAGCCCTCCTATATACAATAGACAACAGGCTGAGAAGGAAATCAGAGATACATCACCCTTTACAATAACCACAAAAGATATAAAATACCTTGGGAGTACTCTAACTAAGCATGTGAAGGACGTATATGACAAGAACTTTAAGTCCCTGAAAAAAGAAATTGAAGAAGATGTCAGAAAATGGAAAAATATCCCATGGTCATGGATAGGCAGGATTAACAATGTAAAAATGACGATCTTTCTAGATCCATCCATTTGCCTGCAAACCTCATGATGTCATTGTTTTTCTCTGCTGAGTAGTACTCCATTGTGTATATGTACCATATTTTTTTTATCTATTCTTCAGTTGAAGGACATCTAGGTTGTTTCCAGGTTCTGGCTATTACAAACAATGCTAATATGAACCTAGCTGAGCAAATGCCCCTGTGGTATGATTGAGCAGTCCTTGGGTATATGCCCAAGAATGCTACAGCTGGGTCTTGGGGGAGATGGATTCCCAATTTTCTAAGAAAGCACCATATTGATTTCCAAAGTGGCTGTACAAGCTTGCATTCCCACCAGCCGTGGAGGAGAGTTCCCCTTGCTCCACATCCTCTCCAGCATAAGTTGTCTTCAGTGTTTTTGATCTTAGCCACTCTGACAGGTGTTTGATGGTATCTCAGAGTCATTTTGATTTGCATTTCCTGGATAATTAGGGATGTTGAGCAATTCCTTAAATGTCTTTCAGCCATTTGAACTTTCTCTGTTGAGAATTCTCTGTTTAGTTCTATAGCCCATTTCTTAATTGGACTGTTGGGCATTTTGATGTCTAATTTCTTGAGTTCTTTATATATTCTGGATATCAGCCCTCTGTCAAAATTCAGTTAGTGAAGACCTTTTCCTATTCTGTAGGCTGTCATTTTGTCTTGTTGATCATGTCCTTTGCTCTACAAAAGCTTCTCAGCTTGAACAGGTCCCATTGATTGACTGTTTCTCTCAGTGTCTGTGCTACTGGTGTTATATTTAGAAAGTGATCTCCGGTGCCAATACATTCAAGAGTACTTCCTACTTTCTCTTCTATCAGGTTCAGAGTAACTGGAATTATGTTGAGGTCTTTGATCCACTTGGACTTAAGTTTTGTGCATGGTGACAGATGTGGATCTTTTTGAAGCCTTCTACAATTGACATCCAGTTATGCCTGCACCATTTGATCTGTTTGGGAGCCTCCCAGGCTGTGGGACCGGGACCTGTCCTTGATGCATGAGCTGGCTGTTTGGAACCTTGGGCTTACACAGGGACACATTTTCAGCCTGGAAGGATGGGACTGGATCTGCCTGTACTGAATCCACCAGGTTTAAATGAGTCCCCAGTGGTGTCTTGGTCCTCAAGGACATGGGAATGGAGGGGAGGGGCTGAGGGGAAGGTGGGGTTGGCGGTGGGAGTGGGGAGGACAGGGGAACCCATGGCTGATGTATTAAATTTAAACACATAATAAAAAAAGTTGCATTAATTCATATTCAACTCCTTAGGTGAATTATTATGACTTAGCTTGACCTCATACTAGCCTTGGACACTATATAGGAAGAAAAAATTTTGGATAGGCTATTATGAATGATATTGTTTTGAAATATGGCTCTTCTATTTAAAAAGATCTCTATTTTAAGAACTCAGACTCATTAATGAGTTGGTTATATGCAGAAGTCTGGAACTTAAAATTAACTACCAAGTAATCATGGCCCATTCTGGTTTGCTATGAATTGCTTGCTTATAGTTAGTTGATATATGTTTTCAAAGGTAAGAAATTGAGTTAAAATTTCCTTTTCAGGGCCAAGTAAAATAGGTTAGTGAGTAAAGGTACTTTCTGTGAAAACTTGATAGCCTGTGTTAAATTCCCTGAATCCCTAAAAATGTAGGAATTGAGAATTGACCTCACAAAGTTGTCCTTTGACCTCTACCCATGTAACATAAAAAGTATAGACTTGTTCACAGTACAAAAAGTAAATAAATACCTGGCTTCATTTCTAAGTATTCACTATGTGCCTCATAAATACCTGTAGCACCCATGCTAGGAGAGCTGATGCCCACTTCTAGCCTCTAGGGATACCTTCATATATGTGGTGCACATGTAGATAATCAAGCATACATACATAAACATGAATAAAAGTAAAAATGGTTAAGATCTACCCAAGAATCAGGAAATCATTCATAGTACTAGAAAACTAGTCAACTTTCCAGGGCTGGTGAACTCATGGGTCTTGAAGAAGAACCTACAACCACCACTTCACTACCTAACAGCATTCTAAATATTTGTCTTTATACCCACAGAGAAGTGCAATAGTCCCCTTGCCCCACATCCCCCAGGCTCATGAAGGAACTTTCTTTTTACAACAAAGAGATTATTATAGAAAACCACATCCAATCAAAATGCAGAGTTGTGGGCCCAAGTCATAATGGATCCATTTACAAAACAGCAGAGAACCTAAGACTCAGGAAACATTTCAGAAGAAAGGCATGGGGTTTGTAAGAATCAGGGCATCAGGGCATTTGCTCTAAAACTGTGTCTCCTAGTAACATCAGAAAACAAACCCACCAAGTCTCACCAACATAGCTCCTTAAATGTGACTGAACAAAGACAACAACAAAAGATATGCTAAAGTCAACAAGGAAAAGACCATGAGTTCTCAACCCTACCCAAAAACTACAGACAACTAAGGAATGCTGAGAGCAGGAGAAAAAGTCTTCCCCAGGGAAGAGCCCAGCAATTGATCATCCAATACTAAAATAGCTTTGAAAACCTACATTCAAGTAACATTATCAGACTGAGCAGGTCATGTTGAGGAACACATATGTATATATGCATGCATATATTCATATAAAAACAATTAATGAGAAAAGAAACTATGACTTAGAAAGGGGGCAAAGAGCAAAGAGAGGTATATGACTGAATTTGGAGGGAGCAAATGGAAGGGAGAAATTATGTAATTGTATTATAATCTCAAAAAGTAAAACAAATATTAAAAGGTAAAAAATGTAAATTTAATAAATTTTAAAAAGACAGAAAGGCAAAATAATGAGAAGTGTCACCTGCTTATAAGTCTACTTCACAGTATAAACACACTAAGATTTTATTGTGTCTTTTCTCAGAGAGCATGAGATGGAGAGAGGAAGAGGAGCTTTAACATTTAATAATGCAAGTTTGGCTTTTCTCTGATATCCAGCATTACAGGATGCATTATCTTTGATGACTGTCTAATTGACTACAACAAAGGTTCCATATAAATTCATGTAAGAAGGAAAATAAATAAGCAATATCTGTCAGACATTATTCAGGCTCACACAGACCTGTATCAGTGAAACTAGTGTAATAGGTTCACTAGTGATTCATTTGTGAACCTGAGCAAACATTCATAACATCTAATGAAATTTCTTATTTATATCAAAACAGATGTGAATTTTCAAAAATGATTTTATTATTATTATTTTTGTTATTATTCATGTTATTTCTCAAGTTTTGTGGTCATTACTAATTCTTTGTGTGTCTGTATGAATGTGTGTGTGTGTGTGTGTGTGTGTGTGTGTGTGTGTGTGTGTGTGTGTGTGGTGATCAGAGAACAACTTCAGGTGTTGTTTGTAGGAGCTGTCTACCTGAGGAAATTTGTTAAAGATTAGATCTCTCAATGCCATGAAACCTGCCAAGTAGGATAAGTTAGTGATCCCAGGATTGGCTCTTTCTTTCCAGTATGCAGAATGCAAATGTGCACCATCATGCCCAGGTTTTCTTAGATGGGTTCTGGAGATTAAGTCAGATCCTCATGCTTGCAAGTCAAGTATTTTATTGATTGAACTGTCCCCTCAGCCTTCATCATCAATTCTTTAATCTGCTTGTGAAAGACACATTTTAATTACCCCAAACTGATTGATTTATGGTCAACAGTATTTATAATTACAGTTCCTACTGTATCTTCAAAGAAAATTTACCACTACATCATTATTTGTAGAAAGCAAAATGAAATGAAACAAATCCAGCTGTGTTTTAATAAGGGAATGGAGATTAGAATAAAGCTATTATAAGCTCAAATTTTGGAATATTATTAAATCATTGGAATGAAGGTTAGAACTAAGTTTTAGCATGAAAGGATGTTTGACATAAGTGGAAAAGAAGCTAGATTATACCAATCAGTAATTAAAACCACATAAACTATGCCTGTCTGCTTCTAAGATTTCTCCAGGAACACTGAAAATGATCATATTTGGAAAATTTGAGACTTGATTTATGGTGTATTCTTTTGCTGATTTGCCTTTTTTTTGGGGGGGGGGATCCAAATAAAACACAAAGAGGAGGGTGAAGAATAATTGAAGTGTATGCATTTTAGTACAAGTTTTAAGATAGAATCACTTTTTTCATTTTCATTTTTTTCCTGGTGTGTGTGTGTGTGTACATGTGTATACATGTGTACATGTGTGCATGTGTGTACTGCTTATTACCATGCTTTAGCTTATTAAAGCAAGACCTGTTTTCTGCCAATGAGTTCTCTTGATGGATAAATAGCTAACATTACCCTGAGTTAATCTTTACAGTAACTTCATGAGATAGTTATTATTACAGTTTCACCTGGAGGGTTGCAAAAGCTCATGAAAGGGGCGTTTCTTAAGACAGTACAGCTACTCAGCAGCAGCTCTAGGCTATGAATGCAAGTCTTCTGGCAGAACAATGCTTGTGTCTAACATCCTATGCGATTTTTTAGTCATTGTTGGAGTTCACTGATTTCTCTTGGCAGAGATCCCTGGGTTTTGTTGAGTCTCCTCTTGTCTAATCCACACATTCTCATGGTAGCTCCTGAAAGCCACCTCTACTAAATATAAATTGTCCTCATCAAGGACACCAAATCCTCAAGAGGTTACATGAAGTGATTGGGACCATGATATTTTCTTTCCTTAGAATTTGTCATTCAGATTGAGAATGGTTAGACTTTGTGAGTCCATGAGATTGTATGGGAAGATCTGAGGTCTGTTTGAGTATTTTTTTTAACTTAACTGTTTGTTGTTTCCAAGTATGTTGAGGGAGATGTGAAAGTAATTTGGAGTATGAGAAGAATTAAGTTAACATCTCAGCAGTGCCAAACCCAAAATAGCCAGCAGCCACAACAGAGAACCAAACCATTGGCAAAGGAAATCCTTGTCCACTGTGAGGGTCCTGCTTCAACCTCACTCTTGAGGGCCCACCTTGGGTCTATTGTACTCTAATTTATCCTTAGACTGTGTCATTTTTTTGTTTCTGCTTATTTCTCATTAAAATGAAAATAAGCCCTAATGGTATTTAAGTTAAAAAGTAGCACAGCCATTCACATAATATAATTTTGTGAAAACATAATAATGTAACTTAAAAAATAGAGATCAGTATAACATTAGATGCAATAAATAACCTGCTCTCATGTATATACACAAATGTTGTAAAAGGACAATAAGAACTAATTAGTGCTGTGGTCCTTATAGGAGCTCACAGAGACTGAATCAGTAATCATGAAGCCTGCCTGGGTCTGCACTAGGTTCCCTGCATACATGGTGTGGTGGTTTAGCTTGGGGATTTTGTTGGACTCCTAACGGTAGGAGTGGTCGTTCCCGACTCTTCGTCCTGATTGTGATTGTGAGACCCTTTTCCTCCTACTGGGGTTGTGAGACCCTTTCCTCCTGATTGTGATTGTGAGACCCTTTTCCTCCTACTGGGGTTGTGAGACCCTTTTTCTCCTACTGGGATTGTGAGACCCTTTCCTCCTGATTGTGATTGTGAGACCCTTTTCCTCCTGATTGTGATTGTGAGACCCTTTTCCTCCTACTGGGGTTGTGAGATCCTTTCCTCCTGATTGTGATTGTGAGACCCTTTTCCTCCTACTGGGGTTGTGAGACCCTTTTCCTCCTACTGGGATTGTGAGACCCTTTCCTCCTGATTGTGATTGTGAGACCCTTTTCCTCCTGATTGTGATTGTGAGACCCTTTTCCTCCTACTGGGGTTGTGAGATCCTTTCCTCCTGATTGTGATTGTGAGACCCTTTTCCTCCTGATTGTGATTGTGAGACCCTTTTCCTCCTGATTGTGATTGTGAGACCCTTTTCCTCCTACTGGGGTTGTGAGACCCTTTTCCTCCTACTGGGATTGTGAGACCCTTTCCTCCTGATTGTGATTATGAGACCCTTTCCTCCTGATTGTGATTGTGAGACCCTTTTCCTCCTACTGGGGTTGTGAGATCCTTTCCTCCTGATTGTGATTGTGAGACCCTTTTCCTCCTACTGGGCTGCCTTGGCAAGCCTCGATATAGGGTTTGTGCCTAGTCTGATTGCATCTTGTTATCAAATGTTCAGTTGATATTACTGGGAGGCCTGCTCTTTTCTGAAGGGAAATTGAGGAGCAGTGGATCTGGGAGAAGGAGGAGGGAGGGAAACAGAGAGGAGGGAAAGGAAGAGAGGCTCCAGTTGAGATGTATTATATGAGAGAAGAATAAAGAAAAAACAAAAAAAAAAGAAGAAGAAAATAAATAAAAAGAGAATCTCAAATCATCTTTCAAGATTAGTTCATGAGTCCTAAATTAAAGACATGGTTTTGTTCAAATTTCTGATTGATTTTGTGACATGTAAACTAAAGTACTGAATTCAAGATTCCACTTGCAATATACTGCATATTATTCTTACTACTTGTAACAATTTGTTAGAGACCATATGGAAAATAATATGCCAAAGAGTTGAAGATTCTGATGTTTTATGCATATTTTGTTTAAGACTTCTCAACAATACCTAAATACCCATCTTATTCACCAAGGTCCTGATTGTGAAGAAACTGCTAATTGCTAATGCAATTACTGTGGCTAAGAAAGCACATCCCAGACTTTCCCTAAAGGCTTCTTCAGTGATCTTACAAAAACTCACAAATGGAACTGTAGGCTCATAGATGTTTCCGGCAGCAAGCATGGAATCTCCAAGACAAGAATATATAATACAGTCAGGGTAAATGTAACAACAGCCTTGGCAGATGTAATAGAAACAGAATATAATGCAGAGGGCTTGGAAATTATAATTTCCATTTGGCAGAACAATGCAGCTTTACAGTTTTGAAGTTTGCTAACAACATCATTGACTTTCTCGGATAGAGATGCCAAATCCCCTTCTACAGAAAACTGAGCAGAAAGAGAGTCATCTTTTTCTGAGGCTCACCCCATTCCACAGTGAGCAACTCAAAGGTTGGAAAGTTCATTCTTGATCTTTCATTTATTTATCTTATAAATCCTCACATTTATTCTATAACATCTTGCTGTAAAGAAAATACAGTTCTATTCAGCAGGTATAAATGCTGTTATAATAAAATTTTCAATTTCTCTAACATGACTTTGTGGGGTGTTTTCAGGGGGAATTTCAAGAGAAGCAGTTAAAGGTAAAGTAGGAATAACATGGGCACAGAACCCGCTGATTTAGGTTGGTGTAACCTTGGCCCATTTGGCAGAATTAATGTGGCAAGTGGATATGAAGTTTATAAAACACTTAGCATAGCACCTAACACATAGCAGATATTAAAAATGCAAACTAGAGTTATTTATAATCTTCTCTCCATCATCCTACTTTTTGAGTCAAACTATTTAGTCACTGTCCTACATTTTTATTTTGGGGTAGGAAAAACTATACCATGCATTTTCTCATCTCAGTTTTGAAACCAGTTAGGGGTTCTGTGCAGTAGAGAGCTACCATCTAACTGTCTTTGAGAGGGGAACATACAGAGCAACTGTGGGACTGGCAGGTAAAAGAGATTTGTCCTGACTGGGCCAGGCAGGAAAACTCTAACTACAAATGGTGTCCAACGTGTTGGCAAGAGTTTCCACCTAAAACCTGAGAAAAAAGATTCTAAAATGGAGCTAAAAACAGCTTCCTAATTGTCTCTCTCAAGTTAGCGGCAGCCTGCCGGTTTGAGCTACTATGGCGGGTTCCTGGCATGTGCGTCTGACCTGCAGTGTGGCGGGAATGAGGAGTCTACAAACAGCACTTTACTATGCTGCATATTGGATTTAGCCTTTGCTAGTTAAAAAAAAAAAAGTTTCTGGACTATGCGCTGCTTTGATAGAACTGCTTCTGATAGTTGATGGTACACATGGCTCCAGACCCAGAGCTGGAGGTAAACTGTACCACCACCATGTTGGGAAGCTGAGGTGGGTGGAGCCAGCAGCCACAGCTATGTTTCAGTCTTACAAAGATGGATATTACACAGAGAATCTGGTTTGTCTTGTCTTTGGGATTTTTAACTACAGAAAAAGATTTGATCATAAAAGCTATTGAGTTAAACAAATATGTAAATTTTAAAGGTACCTTGACTTCAAAATTTGGATATAAGGATATGTTGCTTTGGAAAAGAGTCTCTGCTTTTGTTTCCACAGAAAGCCAGAGGCTGTGGATTTGTTCCACATTAAGATACATCAGGTTTGATCAGCCAAGACCACCTGAAAGGTCTCCAATGACACCATGGCCCAGATGATCCAACATCCAGAATTGTTTCAAGGCAACTGGCTCAGAGGTTCACCCTAATGGACTACTCCATAATCCTAAAATTTTCTTTGTGTCCCTATAAGATACAGCGCCCCCCTCCAGCAGGAAGTAGTAAGAAAAACTACGCCCACATTCCCAAAATTATCAAGCTGGCTTTGGAGATGGAATTGGCTCACTCCTTCTCTAAACCCAGACATATTGCTAAAAGAAAAGGTTAAGAGATTCTTGTGTCCCAAATCAGAAGAGCCCTCTGTTGTGGGACAGAGAAAAACCAATATTTTTCTTTAAAGCAGGTTGATTATAAATGAGATCTCTTTCTAAAGAAGAAAGGGGGATATGATATAGATATAATAGGATGAAAGGGTAGATTAGGGAACTTACTTCTAAAGAGCAACAACTTGTTTAAAATATTTTGCATTGGTATAGATTTTAGTCTATTGATACAAACTTAAAGTTAATTGTGTTATACTGTGTGTATAGTTCTACTCTTGTTTAAGGTATTATGTTTGTACAGCTCATTTAAAATTATAACGGATAATTAAAAATAGATTAATAATTAGTCATCTATGATAATCATACTCATAGCCATGTTAGTTAAGTCTTCTAGATATACATAGAGATATTTCAGATAGATAGGTAATTTTCAAATACTTCAAAGACCTAGAGAATATGGCATTTAAAATATTTTTAAAATTTAGACTTTCTGGACCATGAGACATGTCTGCTCCTGGCAGCACCGATTTACTTCAGAGAGGAGGATGGGCATTGAAGACACTTCATATGGAGTTTATCTTCACCTTGGCAAAAATAGCCATTTGGGCAAGAAACTGTTCTTGCCTGCACTGCTTGATCGACTGGACATGCAGGACCCATAGAAAGGTGACCACTGAACTTTGCTTGACAAAATGGTCCTTCAGGTTCCTGCTTCACAGAGGAAACTGCCAGACATTCTACAGGACACTGAGAGAAGTGACCAAGAGACTCTAGCCCTTGTGGGCTGAAGACAGATGCCCCAACTTTACAAAGGAACATTAGGTGACTGTCCAGGCTGCCAGCTGTCTCTGTCTACTCTTGGAAGACTCCTGAATAATGCTTACATCCTTCTCCCGGTTCTCAGGTAATATTATATCCTTCTGAGGTCTTTGATGTGGTTGAAGACTAGATAGTTATAATTTCCTCAGTTATGATAAAAGATACATTAGATATAAAACCTTAGACTCATAAATATAAGATAGATAGGATATCTTCTTTAATATTGTAACTGTAATTCTTGCTTGATAATTGTTTTGTTATATGTAATTGTACTATGTAAAAGTTAAAACCTTCCTAAAAAAAAAAAAAAAAAAAAAAGAAAGGGGGAAGTGCTGTGGATATCGCTCTGTGTAAATAAAGTTCTGATTGGCCAGTGGCCAGGCAGGAAGTATAGGCGGGACAAGAGAGTAGAGAATTCAGGGAAGTAGAAGGCTGGGGAGACACCGCCAGCTGCTGCCATGAGAAGCAACATGTAAAGACACTGGTAAGCCACAAGCCATGTGGCAAAGTATAGACTAACAAAAATGGGTTAATTTAAGATAGAAAAGGTAGATAACAAACAGCCTGCCACGGTCATACAGTTTCTAAACAATATAAGTTTCTGTGTGCTTTCTTGGTTGTGTCTGAGCAACTGTGGGACTGGCGGGTAAAAGAGATTTGTCCTGACTGGGCCAGGCAGGAAAACTCTAACTACAACACTTCCCTTATTTAAGCCTAGATGGAGACCTACCAGGTAGAAAACTCTGCTTTTCTACAGTAGAGAAAAGTTTGATACCACATGTAGTCACACAACAAACACATACAATAATAAATGTTACCTACTAGGGTCTGAGATTTATTTTTAATGCTTTCAGTAAGCAACTTAATATTTTTCTCAAGATTCTGATTTATGGGGGAGGGAGGAGGGAATCAGGAATGGTTGAGAACTTTAAAATGGGAGGACTGGTTTCTGGATACAGATTTTAACCAAATATTTTCTTTCTACATGCAATTTTTCTTAATAAACATAAAGTGATTCATGAAAGTGTCACAGGAAGTACAAAAGTACATAATTTAGATGATTGTGGCAATATTAGATAAGACATTGGTACCTACAAAATAATACTTATATCTACTTATTGTATTTTTCACAAAAGAACAGGAGTTGGGGGACATAAGTGTTGACTTTGAGAAAGAACAAATGTGACTATGGAAGATACACAGGACTTTTGGTAAAGGTATGATGTAGGCCCATGTATACATGGGTTTGAATGTATTTATGTGGTATAAGCAGGCAAACATAATACATGCAGAATAGCATCACTTCCAACAATGACATGTTGGTTGGAAGGGAGGGTGAGATAAGGATATTAATGAAAAGAGAGATGTTATGGAATATTTCTTCAACCAGGCAAAGATGTGTTACATTTGTTTATGCCCTGGAATATTACTTTAATTATGTGAAGGTTTGGTACATTTGTTTCTGATGCCTTTGTTAACGATATAAAGATGTGTTACATTTGTTTGTGATGCATGTAGTGGATAGCCATCCCAGCATTGGCCTGGAAGTTCCAACCCCCATTGAGGTTTCAGTAATGATCACGCCCACAAGGCGGGGCAAAGGAGGGAGCGGAAGACAGAGGATCAAGAGGAGGTCTCTCTCTTGGTTCCGGGACCCTGGATGCTGGAGGTAGACCGAGCAGAGTTCTCCAGAGAACACCGCCAGACTGCGCTATACCTTTTCCAGAACCTGCAACTTACCCCTTCACTTGTAAGTTACCCCACAAAATAAACCTCCCTTTTAACTACGTGGAAATAAGTATAAGATATTATGGTAGACTATCATATACATTAGTAAACAAATTAGTAATATAACAGCCTTTGTACTGTTATGAATTCTTATATGTTGATACAAATATAAACTTTTTATATTCCTATTTAAGATAATTTGTATATTGATACAAATACAGAACTATGTTTGTTATATTGTACACATATTTTTACTCTTATTTGAAATATTTGTATATTGATACAAATGTGAATTTATATCTGTCATACTGTATGTATGTTCTACTTCTGTTTAAGATATTCTGTATACTGATATATATTTAAGATTATTATCATATTGTATATTACACTATACATTCCTACCTCTGTTAAAGATATTTTGTGTATTGTCACAATTTGAAGTCATTGTCCTTTTACTGTACATTTGCTTACAGACTGTTTGCCTTATTTATAGGAAGCCTTAGTCTTTAGGTTGTTTAGGTAGATAAGACTTACAGAGTTATTGTCACTTATGCATGTCATCTCTATAATTATGTTAGTTAGGTTATCCAGATTTATAAATACATAGGTGAGATGGACAGGTAATCTTCAAACACTTCATGGACCTGGAGAATATGGCATTTAAATAATTTAGAATTCTGTTGACGTGAGACACAATTGCTCCTGGCAGCACCAATTTGATCCTGAGAGAATGTTGGGCTTCTAAGACATTTCCATTTGGAAGTTTGTCTTCTTGGCACAAAATGGCCTACTGGGCAAAGAACTGCCCATTCCTCAACTGCTGACAGTACTAATGCTGTTCTTTCTAGACAAGCGGGACACAAGGAAAGCGACCACTATACTTTGCCAAGACAGGGTAAGATGGTCTTTCAGAATTCCTGCTTCTGAAAATGGTCTGTCAGATACTCTAGGCCTGTAGCCAATTTGAATGCACCAACGATGCTGAGAAACATTAGGTGACTGTCCAGGCTGCTAGCTGTCTCTGTCTACTCTTACAAGACTCCTGAAAGTTGCTTGCATCCTTCTTCCATTTCTCAGGTATTATTATATTCCTTCTCAGGTCTTTGATGAGGTTGGAGATTAACAGTTATAGTTACAACTTAGTATATATACATATATAATATCTTAGATAGAATATATTATGTATTAGACTCAGGTTCTTTAGGATAGGACACCTTTTAAAATGATCCTTGTAACTAGCCACCTACCCATGCCCTAGACTTCCCTGGATTTTATTATGTGTTTTTTGCTTGATATTGTTTGCACTTATTGTAATTCCAACTTATCCCTCATTACTCCTGGACAATATTTGATAACCATCTCTTTGTATATAGTCTTATATTAGGTTAGAACTTTCTTATTTTGACAAAAGGGGGAGATGTAGTAGATAGCCATCCCAGCATTGGCCTGGAAGTTCCAACCCCCATTGAGGCTTCGGTAATGATCACACCCACAAGGCAGGGCAAAGGAGGGAGCGGAAGACAGAGGATCAAGAGGAAGCCACTCTCTTGGTTCCGGGACCCTGGATGCTGGAGGTAGACCGAGCAGAGTTCTCCAGAGAACACCGCTGGACTGCGCTATACCTTTTCCAGAACCTGCAACCTACCCCTTCACTTGTAAGTTACCCCACAAAATAAACCTCCCTTTTAACTACGTGGAGTGGCCTTAATAATTTCACCAATAGATGCATTTGTTTAATTATGTAAAGGTGTGATGAATTTGTTTCACCTTGCCTGCCTGCAGCACCTGATTTGTCTAATAAAAAGCTGAATGATAAATAGCTAGGCAGAAGAGGGATAGGTGGGGCTGGCACGCAGAAAGAATAAGTAGGAAAAGAAATCTAGACTCCAGAGAGAAAAAGAGGAAGTAGGAGGAGGAAGAGGAAGAGGAGGAGGAGACACAAAAGGAGTAAAAGAAGAAAGAGAGGAATATGCCAGGGACCAGAAGCCAGGTAGCCACCAGCCAGATCCAAGAAGCAGGAAAGTATAACATACATACAGATCAAAAGGTAAAAAGTTCTGGGGCAAAATGTGGATAAAGAGAAACAGATTAAACCAGGAACTAAGCTAAGACCAATCACTCAAAACTAGTAGTGAATCCACTTGTGGGAGCCGGTTGGTGGACCCCCAAAAAGCCTGTTATATTTGGAGTTCCCATGTGGGGCTGAGAAAACTGGAAAAAAGCCAATATAGTAAGAGAAAACACCTGCCACAGTTCAGGACACCCGCTTCCCAGACCGGGGCAGACAGACAGTTCTCAGTTGAATGCAGCTCTCACCAGGCTTAGGGCATACAGCTCAGTTGATTTTGGTATATTTATACAAATTTAAAGTTATTTTTGTTATACTGTATGTATGTTTGTGTTCTTGTCTGGGGTATTATATCCATGCAGCTTGTTTAAAAATGTAATTTATAATTAAGAAATGCAGTTTCATAGTTAGTCATCTACAATAATCAAACTTGTAGTCATATTAAGTATGTTTTCAAGGTTAAACAGAAATACTTTAGATAGATAGATAGATAGATAGATAGATAGATAGATAGATGATCTTCAAACACTTCAAAGACCTACAGAGTATGGTGTGGTGATGTTTTATTTGTACTGAAATGTGATAATTTATTTGTATGTTAATAAATAAAGTTTGCCTAGAGATCAGAGGTCATAATCAGCCAAAAACAGAAGTCAGGCAGTGGTAGCACATGCCCTGATCACATGGCAGGCCAAGCGTGGTGACACACGCCTTTAATCCCAGTACCAACCATAGAGACCTGGAGGACTGTATAGACAGGCAATGATGATGAAGTGATATGGCAGTTTAGAGCCAATGAAAAGGCAGAACAGGAAGGCAATAAAGGTGCAGGTTAGACAGGAAGAGGCTCTCTTGGGAAGCTACAGTGACATGGTGAGCTGGCAGCTATTGCTCTGATCTCTATGGCTTATACCCCTGTATTTGACTCTGTGTTTCTTGTTTAATAAGATGGTTTAGAAATTCATCTACAGTATGGTATTTAAGATAGTTAATAATCTAAGATTCTTCATGACAGTAATACATGTCTGCTCCTGCCAGCACTAATTTGTTTCAAAAAAGGATGGTGGAGTTTGCTTTCATTCGGCGATGCTAGCCATTTGGGCAAGAAATTGTTCCTTGCTTTGGTTGCTGATAGTATGCTGTACAAACTGGACAAACTGTACAAACCAGACACAAAGGAAGGAATGCTGTGGATATTGCTCTGTGTAAATAAAGTTCTGATTGGCCAGTGGTCAGGCAGGAAGTATAGGCGGGACAAGAGAGTAGAGGATTCTGGGAAGTAGAAGGCTAGAGAGAGACACTGCCAGCCGCCGCCATGAGAAGCAACATGTAAAGACACTGGTAAGCCACAAGCCATGTGGCAAAGTATAGATAAGCAGAAATGGGTTAATTTAAGAGAGAAGAAGTAGATAACAAGCAGCCTGCCACAGCCATACAGTTTATAAGCAATGTAAGTCTTTGTGTGCTTTCTTGGTTGGGTCTGAGCGACTGTGGGACTGGCGGGTAAGAGAGATTTGTCCTGACTGGGCCAGACAGGAAAATTCTAACTACAAAGGAAGACTGCTGACCTTTGGCAAGACAAGATGGGACAGTCCTTCAAAATTCCTGCTTCAGAGAAAAGTCTTCCAGACAGTCTAGGCCTTTAGGCTGAAGATGGATTCTCCAGTGTTGCAGAGGAACCTTGGGTGACTGTCCAGGCAGCCAGATGCTCTTGCCATTTTGGAAGTGGCATGAACTACTCTTTCTGTTTACTCAGGTAACATATCCTTCTGGGGGTCTTTGATGAAGTTGAAGACTAAATAGTTATATTTTTCCTTAGTTATGATAGAAGGTAAATTAGGTACAGAGCTTTGGATTCATCAAGACAAAATAGATAGTAGAGTGATTTCTTCAAATTTGCCAAATGCAAAGGGACTGGATATTATAAATGTAATTCTTATTTGATAACTATTTTTATTGTATATAGTTTTACTGTGTTAAGTTAAAACTTTTCTTTTTATTTAGACAAAAAGGTGTAAATATTGTGGAATATTTCTTTAACTAGGCAAAGAGGTGCTACATTTGTTAATGGTGTGGAATATTACTTTAACCATGAGACAGTGTGTTACATTTGTTTCTGATGCCTTTGTTAATGATGTGAAGACTTGTTACATTTGTTTGTGCTGCATTTCTTTAATTGTGTAAAGATGTATTGCATTTGTTTCACCTTATTTGTCTAAGCACTTTATTGATCTAATAAAAAGCTGAAAGACCAATAGCTAGGCATAGAAGGATAGATAGGGCTGGCAGGCAGAGAGAATAAGTATGAGGAAAAATCTAGGTTCAAGAGAGAAGATGGAGGTGGAGGTGGGGGAGGAAGGGGAGGAGGAGGAGGAGGAGGAGGAGGAGGAGGAGGAGGAGGAGGAGGAGGAGGAGGGAAAAACAAGAGAGAAAGGGGGAATAGATCTGGGACCAGAAGCCAGGCAGCTGCCAGCCAGACAAGAGAAGCAGGTAAGTAAGACAGAAACAAAGACAGAAAGAATGAAGGAAGGGAGGGAAGGAGGGATGGAGGGAAGGCAGGCAGGAAGGCAAAAAGCCCTGAAGCAAAACACAAATAAAACAGATTAAAATAAGAACTAAGCTAAGGCTGAACATTCAAAACTAAAAATAAGACTCTGTGTCATGATCTGGAAACTGGGTGGTGGTCCAAAAGAAACCCTGCTACAGAGAGGGACAACCAAGGATTATTTGCCTCTTTACCTTATAAAACACTATCGTCTTAACACAATTGCAGCAATTATCCATCTCATTCCTTTTCCTTAAGAAATACTTCTTGTGTCTGTCTCCTGCCGAGGACAATTTTAAGAGCTATGCCATATTGCCTGCCTGAGTTAAGTTTCTGTTGTCCTGTATTGAGCCACCAACCAGAAAACTTTTGACATGCCTGGACAAGTCTTGAGTTATTAGAAAATAACTTAACATTTCCTTATCTTTCTGCTACAGTGACCATTAGTAACAATGTTTTGTGGTTAGGTTGCTTGGTTGGGTTGCTTGGCAACTCAACAGTCCCCTGATCTTTTCCCAAAGAAAGTTTCCTGATCTGCTTACTATAAAACCCACCTGAGAGAAATAAACTTTTGCAGCTTGATCAGAATACTGTCTTGCTGTCAGTTCTTTGTGTCTCCTGTCCCTTTCATTTGCCATTCCCCACTCTAGGGTCTCTGCTGAAGAACCCGTTGGTCGGGACAGTCTCCCTGTGATGGGAAGAGGAGAAAGATGATGAGGCTGTACAAGTGGAGAAACAGATAGAGATGGAGGAACAGGAGGGAAAGTATATGTGTACCTTAAAAGCTGAAGTTAAGACTGGCCACATGACAACCTGCTGGGTGATGTCTTTCTGCATGCTGTGGATATATTGAATATATGCTGCTCCCATTAGTAAATAAATAAGCTGCTTTGGCCTATGGCAAGACAGCTTAGAGGCAGGTGGGAAATCCAAGGAGAGAGACAGGAAAGAGAAAGGAGGAGTGAGAGGGATGCCAGACTGCCATTCCACGAACAACATGTAATGGGATGCAGATAAAGTCACAGAACACGTGGTGATACATAGATCAATTGCTATGAGTTGAGTTAAACTATAAGATCTAGCTAGCAAAAAGCCTACCATAGACCATACGGTTGGTAAATAATACTAAGCCTCTGAATTATTATTTTATAAGGGGGAGACATCATTGTCTTTGCTGCTCTGTCAAGGTATTTGCCCTCTACCCCACAGTACATCTGTGTCCTTGTATAAAGTACATCTTCCTCTAAAATCAACTTACAGGCTGAGGATATACTAAGACTCTAGTATCTTCAAGAAATAAAAACTTGAAATGACAACACAATTAAAAGGCAGAAAGAAATCTAAGTTTGATATAAATAGAGATTATGGCACCTTTTGAGCATTGTCTGACTTTTCAGAAAATTTGTTATTATGCTTCCACTTCTTTGTAGCGTGACCAAATTGACAATGAATGTCACTCAAAAGAGAAAAGTATACGTGGAGTTTAAGGAGGTTACATAAGGTTGTAGCATGAATCTTAAATGGTCTTATTAATAAAAACAAACCTGGAGCAAGATATTGGGGTGAACGCTGGAAGATCAGAGAAGCAGAAGAAGCCAGAGCTTTCTCACTTTGCCAGTTCCCCAGCTGATTTTGTTTCCTCAGACTGGAAGCCTCTGTGTCCTCATAGCCGAATGAATCTCAGCTGAACTGCTTCTCAAAAGCCTGAAAGCTTAACCAGGCCCAAAGCTTCTAGTTTCTGGTCCTCACACCTTATATACTGTTCTGCTTTCTGCCATTACTCCCTGGGATTAAAGGCAAGTGTCACCATGCTTGGCTATATCCTTGAACACACAGAGATCCAGGTAGATCTCTGCCTCTGGAATGCTAGGATTAAAGGCGTGTGCTATCACTGCCTAACCTCTATGTTTAATATTGTAGCTCTTCTGTTCTCTGACCCCAGATAAGTTTATTAGGGTGCACAATATTTTGAGGAACACAATACTACCACAGGTGGGGCATGGCTAATTCAAACTTTAATTGGTGTCATCTCATGGTCCTCTTAGGACTGAAGGCCCTACCTGAGGAAAAGCAGCACTGAGGCCTTTCAGTGCTGCAAGTTGTGTTGGGCAGAGTGGGTGGGTGGGGCATTTGGAGGGAACAGCAATGGCAGGTGGGATCATGATAGATGAGCTGCATATATTGATCTTAGAAGTCCAGTTTAGTCAAACTCTTTAGACTCTGAAGCTGAGCGCATATATATATATATATATATATATATATATATATATATATATATATATATATATATATATATATGACACTCTTCTCTTCAGACAAGTAGGTTCTGGACAATCTCTGTTCACTCCGAAACCATCAGTGTCTTGGAATAATGTCCATGATGAAGAATCTTATTCAATTTTTTGCATGACACAAATCCAATGGTACCTCATGGTAGCAAATTTCTGGAAATATGGTTGCTTTACATTAATGAAATTGCCAGGTATCAGAAGATTAAAATCTGTTATTTAGATTAATAAAATGTTACCTGCAAGCTTTTCTCACTGAAGAGAATAAGCACTATTTTCCCCATGTCTGTAACAAGGATTATTCTTATGAATACGAAATGAAAGAGACTGACAAGTTTCATTCTTCCTCTGTGCTGTTCATTCCTTTTTGCCTTCTCTGGAAATAATGAAGAATAGATGATGTATATGATTACTGCAGCCCATTCAGCTCCCAAATTCTATGAGTCTCACTTTCCTGCAATTCCAACTAAGTCAAATGTTTCTTCATATCTCAGAGCATGAACTCTATTCCCCATTCTTCTTTCACAAATGCACTGAACTGCTTATTAAATATAATCCCTCTAAAGCTTAAAGGCAATACTGCCTCTTTGGAAGGTTTTTATCACCCCCCACCCACCCAAAGAGCTGTTTAATTTCATGGTTATTATTTGTTTGTCAAAGCTCTACTGTTTATTCAGATTAATTAAAAACAATTTTCCCAGCTGCAGAATGGTAGTGCTTCTTGTAATGAAAATATCTGCAATCCCAGATTCATCAGCTTACATCTGATCCCATTCAAAAGCCTTTAACCTTACTCTGTAAGGCAATATAACTCAAATGGCCCCAGACTTTTGTCTGTAGATGGGAAAATTGAATCCTTGGGTGTGCATATTTTACTGTTAGGCTCTCATAGTATAAAGCCCTTAGAGATGGCCCCTAGATATGATATTTCTAAATAGAAAGCCTTCCATCAGGCCTAAACTAGACCACAGGAAGTGAAAGTGAGTTCTAAATCTTAAACTCATTTAAAAGTCATCTTTTAGCAATACTTCTAGAAGTGTTTTCCTGTTTTGATTATCAAGAGCCCTTATGCGTTATAGATTAGAAGATGCTATCATTTCCAAATAAATAAAGACAGCTAATAAGAACTAAATAGCTATTTGATGAAATGAACTCAATTTATTTTAGTTTGTAAAATCTGCTGAGTCCAAGTGCTGTAACCTACAGACAAGTTTCTCCTCTCCAAATAATCTCCTCCATACAATGGAAAGTTACACATTTAAAAAGGTGAACTGATTTACATCTACAATATTAAAAATTGGCTTCTAGTATATTACAACTTGCTGAAGAGAAGAGTGTGTGGAAAGAAACCATTTTCTCCCTTGATATCAAATTGAAAATTCATCTTAAGTCTCTAACACACTTCACTGCTGCCTAGAAGAACCCAAACACTCCAGTTAAAGATATTCCTCTCAACATTTCAAGAATCTCACAAAATTCTACCCTTGCATTTTAAAAAGGTGTGAAATAGTCTGCTAATTAAGGGACAAATGACCTCGACCTCTTTCCATCGTTATTGCTTAGACCACAGTCAGTCTTGTGTGTCATGTCATTTATAGTGTTATTTGAAAGATATTTCCTACTGAAAGCCAGGTTTATAGCCTTTTATTGCTGCTGCTGTTTTTTAGCTTGCCTATTTTAATTGACTGTCTTCTCCCATGCTTTACTTTCTTTTAATCTCCAGACCAAATGTGTCTTTTCTTCAAATGATTCAGAAAGTAAAATCACTAAATTGTGCACATGCCAGGGTACTTCTTTAAAACAAAACTTCACCTGTGTGTAGAGATGCCCAGAAACAAAACTGGACCCACATGGTCTATCCTTGTGCAACTCCTAGCTGTCTTCATGTCTGTTCTTCCAAATGTCATTCTTTTATCATATCATCACCTATGTCCTCACCCCTCTCCACTTCACAATGTTTCCCTCTTCAGGACTTGCTGAAGTTCTATTATGCAATCCATTGGGAAACATGTTTCAAAAACACTGATTTTGGTGAGAAACACAGATGTAGACACAGACACACACACACACACACACAGACACACACACACACGAGCTATTACAGTAAGGGCCACCCTTCTCAAAAATCCATCAACATCTTTGGTAAAGGTGATTCATTCTGGGGACTTGAAACATTTTACCAATAATTCTTCCATGGCTTCTTTGCCCCAGTTGCAATTTCTATGCCTTTCAGTAATAAACAGGCATACCTGTCTATCACTCTGCTGTCCAGAATAGGGCCAGGCCTTCCTGCTCTACCTGTCTATACATATCGTCATAATGCATGCAGACCTCATTACAGGGAACACAGCAAGGAATCATGGTGAGTCAAGAGCCCCCTTGCACAGCAATTTTTTTAACATAGGAAGGTAAAATGAACTGCCTTTATTTTAGGAAGTTGTCTTTTAACTCAGGCTGGTATGTACCTGTTGGAGGTCATGCCACTTCACACAGCAGAGGAGACCAGGACCAAGTGTTTGTCCAGTTCAAGAGGCAACTGTTTCACATAAGACAATTTCCCCAAGAAAACCATGAAAGCATATCATTCTTGACAGCTGTGCAGATGCCTGGAGGGCTGTGCTGAAGAAACCAAATGTCAACGTTTCTGCTACTATGCCAGGGGCCTGTGTGGCTGCTGCCTAAGTGAGATGAGATTGGAGTTTCAGATAATGATGAGGAGTGTGTGAGAGTGAGGCAGGATGACAGCAGGGAGGCTGAAAACAACCTAAACCCTAAAGTGATTTCAGGTTGCTCTGAGAGTCCCAGTTTTAGAGAATGCACAAATCTTAACCTGAAACAGCCCAGACGCAGCTTATAGGATCATCACCACTCAAAAAAATCAGCCAGCAGGCTTGCAGAATGTTAGAAGGAGCTCTAGTTCCCACAGTACTACCTGCAACTGACTCAGAGTACTTGATTTTCTGAGAGGCAACACAGGAGGTCCTTCCTCCAGGCACCCAAGTGGGACACATAGTACTCCCATCAAGAAAATAACTACTAGCTCAGGTTTTAAAGCATCTTAAATCTCACTTTCTATCCAAGACCTCACTCTCTATACTCTTTTCTGGTCTTATAAGATTGTTCTCTTTTTTCCTCAACATAATATTATTATTGATTATTTGGGAATTTCATACAATTTACCCCAATCACATTCACTTCTCATTCCTCCCAGGTCCACCCTCCCACCCTTGTGGTCTCCCACAAAAAAAGAGAAAAAAATACACACCAAGTCTGATTTATGTTATTCATATACTCATTGGAGCATGCTCAAACTCCTTGTGGCCAGCTACTTAAAAATAACCAACTTCTTCCTCACCACCTCACCTGAAGCCAACAACTGTGAAGAGCTACATTTCAGCATCTTTATCCCAATGTTTAAGAACTCTCTTTGATGGCTTCCTGTCTATGCTATTTCTTCTTTTTCGGGGAGGGAGGAGTTGTCACAGAAGCCTTATAAGATTTGTATGAAGCTGGTCATGAAAACTATCAGTTACTGTGGCCTATAATTTTCTTGTGTAAGCATGGAAATTTTGGTTAACAGAGAAGGATTATTATTCCAGATACAAATTGTAAAAATATACAGCATCAAATCTTCACCCAGCAATTGTGGACAAAATTACCTAGGACAATTGGGCATGGTGGATTTTCAGGTAACTTCAATGAGAATGATAGTCTTCAGTTTCATGGTACTCCATATACCAATTCAGAAACTTCCCAGTCAGCTCTTTGCAGAAATGGAGCATAATGAAGCATAAATGATAACTATGGAGAGATACCAAGTGTATTTTTATCATCATCATCATCATCATCATTACCATCATCACCATCATCACCATCATCATCAATTATAGCACCATTCTAAGTATGTTTACATCTCACCATTGCATATATATTACCTTATTCCATCTTTTTTCTGTAAAGTGGTTTCAATATGTGCCTCACTTCCTGAATTAGAAATCCTGTCAAAAAGAGACATAGTAGCTTTTTTGTAGTTATGCAGAGCATTGGAATTTAACTAGATAGAAAACTGAGTTAACATTTTGAATTAACTGTGAATCCTGATTCTCATGCTTATAAATTGTGTGGCCCTTCCTCAAACAACTGTCCCTGAGCCTTGCATTGATACTGACTCTACTAACAGGAATATTGTGAGAAATAAAATTCTAGCTATAATTTTGGTTGAGTGAAATATAGCAGAAGGTTTGAGGCAGAGGAAACATTTAATGAATTTCAGCTTGCAGAACAATGAACTGGGGTCCACAGCAGATAAAAAGATTTATTCAAAGACACACAGAAGATGACAAAACTGAGCACTGAAGTTGCCAGCTGTCTTGGGTTCTTTTTACAAGAACACAGTATATACTGGTTGATGGAATATCAAGGCCCGTGTTGTCAGTAGACATCTTACTTTATAAAAATATTAAATAGAGAGAAATTAATCTTCTTAATTCTATTCAGCTTTGTTTCAGGATTCAACATTTTTTAGAATTATTTTGAGTTAGTGGAGAAATAGAAGGTAGATACTTTGCCATCACACAGCCAGGAAGAAAGTAGTGACTGTGATTTCATGGATAGTGAGAGAGAAAGAGAGAGAGAGAGAGAGAGAGAGAGAGAGAGAGAGAGAGAGAGAGAGAGAGCAGAGAAGGGCAGGTAAGCATATTCCGGTAAAAATCTTAATCACCTTCCTGCAAAGTAGTTATCTGACAAAATGACTTATATTTACCCAAAGATACTAATTCACTTTCCCAGCTCTGAGAAACGGAATGGTCACATTCATACATTCTTGGGGAGTAAAACAGGCCACAGTACTGTTATCAAAAACATCAAAAATGTCTTCAAGAAAAAACTACACACATAAAGTTTTCTTTACTCTCCTTTTCACAATTTGACAGAGTGGCATGGAGGTTGAATAAGTTGTGGTAGTGAATATTGTATCAGATTTTTGACAAGGCATCCGTCTCACTGTAGGATGAGGCTAGATCTTATATCACCTCAGACAGTTTTGCTTCTTAATTAGACAGTCAATACACTACCAATTGGGAGATCTGGGTGATACTTGGCATCTAAGATGGCCAAAATCATTGGGAAGTTGAATTTGGCCCAATTAATTCTCTTGGTAGTTACTATCTCTTCAGTTGTACTGGACAAATGGATACTAACAAAGCAAACAATATTAATTTTAAATGAGTCAAGGCAGAGTTGAAAGAGCAGAGTCAGTTTGCAGCCTGAACCAAGCAGTTTGCTGCCTGAACCAAGATTTCTGTTTAGAAGGGAATTGAATTGGCATACATATAAAGGGTAAGCACATACACATCTAAGGTCAATGTAATCCATCCCGTCATTAAGACCGACAATTGCTATCCAGTCTTCCCAAGTATTACCTCTGTCAGAACAATTGCCAGTCAGTAAGTTTTTGGCTGTGCCTTAGAGTTTTAATTAAATTGAGATTTGGGTCTTGAAACCAATGGAGAATAGTTAGCTACTGATTATATTTTAGTTAATACGAAATAGCTAGTTTCATAATGCCTTGAAATGAAAAATTCAATATTCTTAATCTTCTTCAACCAGAACTTGCTAGAGAAAGGTAGTCATTGCCCAAAAATATTTGAGTAAAGGTAACAATCATATAGTCTTCTTTATTTTTAAGAAAAATAAAGTTTTAGAAAAACAATTGATAAGCGGGGTTGGAAATAGGTGATATTTGAGAATAAAATGTTAGACTTAAAATACACATTAGTCAATGCTATAATAGTTATCATATAGGCCTTAAGTGAAGATACCAAACAGTTTGAGGGTAAAATGCAATTTCTCACATAATTAAAATAAAATAATTAAATGTATAAATGCTATGCTTCATTTCTGGTTAAGCATGGTGGTTAGGGAAAACAAATTTTATGTGCTTCCATAGTTGTAATTTCAAAAGAGGTCATTGGGGAGATGGCTCAGTGGGTAAGAATACTTCTTCCTCTTGCAGAGGAAGAGTTTGGTTCCCAGAACGCACATCAAGCTGACCACTACCTACTGTAACATTATCCAGGCTTTGATACCTACTTCTGGACTCCATGGGAATATGTACTCATTCATACACACACACACACACACACACACACACACACACACACACACACACAGTTAAAAATGAAATAAAAATATGAAAATGCAAATATATATGAAAGGAAACAATACCAAATAAGAGTGTGGATGGAGTTTTAAAAGATGAAATGAGAAGAATCAAGTTATTCAAGAGTAGATAAAGGCCACAGAGGGTGATAATTATGAACTCATAAGATTGAATTGAGTTGTCCCTGAGTGTTCTGAAAGACTAGAGGTCCTCAGAGTATATTAAGTGAATGCCAGCTTCTTATTGTCATTATGGGCTCTTCAAATGCTTATATATATTTTCTTTGAGGTTATTCTATTTATATTATAAAATTACTCTACTTTTTCATGTGGGCATGTCTTGTGACTTGGGTAAAAGGAAGAAAATAAAAAACCTCACAAATTATATTCTGGAAACCAGGCAGGATACAAGGGGTCACAGAGGACCTAAAACTTAGAAAACAGAATATGAAACACATGTTGTCTTAAATTCCATTTTCCAGACCTTCATTTTTGTTTTGCCTTTTAGCTAGAATGTAAGATGTCCATTCTTTTTAGGAAGAATTGAAAAGAGTGGAGAGCAGAGCCTCAGGGGTATAAAGTGGATATAAAACCTGTGCTATTGTATGGGATTCCGTAGTCGAAGGGCCTGTATGTGTGTATGTATTTATGTTTAGTGCTCTGTTGTCACAGTTCTCAACAACTTTAATGAGGAGCTCCTGATCTCAGCTGTGCACCTGTAACCTTCTCAGCTTTCTTAGTGTTGCGGACGGTGAGTGGGGTGGCAGTGTCAGAGAAAGATGTAACATTTGGAAAAGAAAGAAGAGTGAACTCTAAGTCACCTGCCCCTCATATCCTGTCTAGTTCTAGAATATGGTTTGTGAGATCCTTGTCTTCCCTTCATCCAAGTCACAAGGCATGCCCATGTGACAAAGTAGAGTAATTTTATGATAGAAGTAGAATAACTCCAGAGAAAATATAACAACCATTTGAAGGGCCTATCATGACAACAGGAGCTGGCAACCACTTAATATATCCTGAGGATCTTGGACAGGGAGAAAAATGTAGTGATTCAACAAACTTACCCTTATTCTGGGCAGTCATGCTTTCAGAGAGTCTGAGCTTTAGTAGGAGATCAAAAATAAAGTTCAGAGGTACTGACTCAACACAGGGAGAAGAATGTAATTTCAAAAGGAGAACCTACTGTGAATTCAGAGAATTAAGATAAAATATTCTCACCAGGAAATAAAAAAAGAATGCTGTACAGTTCAGGGGAAGGAGTGGTTAAATGGAAGAAAATAAAAGTAAAAGTGAACCATTAAAAATTAAAAATATAATCCAAAAAAGAAGAAATAATGATAGTGTATTAAGATATAATCAGAGGAATATCTCAGAAAGAAAGAGCACACATAAATGGACCATAGTGAATCCTCAAATCAATTGTCAGGAACATTTCTCAGGACAGCAGGATATGCATCCTCAATACTGAAAGAGATCTTTAAGGAAACCAGCAATCCACATCAGTGGTAGCAGGAACAATGGTGGCATTGCATTTCCCTAGAGATTTCAGACTCAGACTCTTTGCTCCACTGTGCTGGGTCTTTTCCTAGAGAGCCTACTTTCATTCACTCCAGATGGAACACAACAAAGAAATAATCCCACCCAATCCAGCTTGGTGACCTAATGAGTTTTTTGAGACTTAGAGGAACATGGGTGACAAAAGGCAGTTGCATCACCAATATACCTCACCTCATGTGGTTGACAACTCATGAAAACTGAGTCACTGAGTTATTTGTGAAACTTAGCCAGAAGTAAACAAAAGCAGAAAAGTAAAAATATGAAAATGATCATAGTAGATATTATTTATAAAGATGAAATAGTGTAGCAGAATAAACAGTCAAAAATGATAGGTTTGTTTGTTTGTTTGTTTGTTTGTTTGTTTTTTTCCTTAAACTCACAGAGATCCGCCTGCCTCTGCCTCCCGAGTGCTGGCATTAAACGTGTGCACCAGCACAGCCTGGCGATAGTTTTTTTTACTATAGATAAGTAAATGAATTTTTTGTTTGTCTCTTCATTTTGAGACAGTCTTACTGTGTATTCCTGCCAGTTCAGGCACTCACTCTGCAGACTACGTTGACCTTAAACTCAGAGATCTACCCATGCATCCCAAGTGCTGGAATTAAAGTTATACACCTCCATACTATGTATGGTAAATGTCATTTGAAGATTAAAAATCTACATTAAGAAGTTCAAAGCTAGGAATAGTTTTGTTTCATTAACTGGAATTCTTATAATGCTAACAAGGAAAAAGTTGATTGCAGAATATGATTTACTAGTTCATTAGGCTTTTTTAAGGCATGTATCTTCTGTCTTGCTGTTATCATATTGGTCTGCTGGATGGGGTTCAAATGGTCCTATATGATATGGCATCTATATTAATGAAAAGGCTCACATGTGTGATACCAATGTTCTGTTCTTCCCACAGTTGACCCTCATCAACATAAGAGTGGAACAAAGAAATAATGTACTTTCCTTCATTTTTTACCATTTCATTGTCTTCTTGGTTAATGGCTGTTTTGTTCTTAAGGGACTAAATGCAGGCTTCTGAAACATGAACAACAGTCAAAGACTTTTCTCTGGAAGGTTCAGCCCATCAAACGGAAGTTGCTGCAATGTGAAATTGAAAACATTAAGTCTGATAGGCAAACTTTAAACAGAAAGATATTCTTGTTTCCACCATTCCTTTAGGATTATGTTTGTGCCATTTTGTGTTATAATAAAAGACTGAAGGAAAATGACTAGTCAAAATACTTTGTAACCACACAGTGCTATAATCTATAGCATTGGAAATAATAAAAGACATATAGGGATGTTTCTGGAATGAACTCCAACATATGTGGCTAAGCTAAAATGTTAGAAAGAAACAGAAAAAAAATTACAGAATGAGTGTACGATACACCCATTCCCACACGATCCTGTTCTGAAGGCTTCTTGGTGACTGCTTTTCACACAAGCTCTGAGCTCAGAATCTTGGGGTGGAAAGATCAGATTTGGTTTTCAATAATCTGAATGTTTATGATACATTCAATTTATGTAATGTAAAATGTGTAAGTTTAAAACAACAATAGCTTACAACCAATATACTACATTAATCTAATTTATCAGCAATCCATATCTTATTATAATATTCACTATAATGTAAATCTGGAAATTTTACAGTAGGACTTTAGGTGTTTAAGAAACCAACACAGTGAGAACAAATAGCCCAGACTCTGGGTCAGGGATTCTACTTTCGTTCTTCTGTGTAAAACTGGGCATATTTAAACTTTGGTTAAGTAATCTATGAAGTGGGGAATAATGACTGTCACTCTGACCACACAGTTTTCTGTGATAAGAAATAAGATCAAGTAGAGGAAAGGGCTTTGTGTACTGAGAAGACTCAACGTTTAGTCATCTTTCGGAAACTGGCTTTTCCCGCATGACACATGTTGAGATTGGCAATGACAGTAACTAAAAACTTGCTGCTATCTCTGAACACTGACTCTCCCTGCCTTAGGGCCCAGGGAGTGTGACCCAGGACTCACAACTGCAAAATCCAAATGTGTGCTCTTGTACTCCTTTTTCCAGAAGAAGATGCTGAGAACCAGACAGGTTAAGGAAGTAGCCCAAGTCGCCCACTAGTAGTGGTGGTGCTGGATCTGCACCACAGTCTGCTGTGTTTCCTGTCTGTCGGCAAGAGCTCGCCTTCTAATGAAGCTTCAGAAACACTCACGGACTTGCTGGGAACTAATGTGGATTTCGGTCCTTTGTCAAAGCAGAAAGCTTTGTTCTGTTTTTGATATTGTTCACTCAAGTGTTGCCTTTTTTCCTTTGTCAGTTTTCTCATGTTTCTACTCTTTAAAATTACTTCTGCCAGTCACCACTGGTGCACTGTACAACCTATAGAGAATAAATCACAAAGTTACAAATGTATAAGATGAGAGTAACTGACTCAGAAGCTGCCAACATCTATTTTTGTTCTGTTTCAGCTCCAGCAGATGGCTTTGGAATTAACTCACATAAGAAATTAACCTGATGCACAGAATAGCAGCATTTCAGGTCTGGAAGAGACCAGGGTGCTTTCACAACTATTCAATCAAAGTGAAAAATAGGAGATTGGCATAGAGAAGAGCATAATATTAAATGTGAACTTTGAGGTTTTTCTTTAAGCAAGTAAGATTCTCTAACATGAGTTTCAGGCTGAAGGCAGTGCCGTGGTGACAATGAAATGCCAGAGTGGATTGAGATACCATTGCAGAGTAGATGGAGATGCTATTGCAGAGTGGATGGAGATGCTACTGCAAAGTGGATAGAGATGCTATTGCAGAGTGGATGGAGATGCTATTGCAGAGTGGATAGAGATGCTATTGCAGAGTGGATGGAGATGCCACTGAAGCAGTGGTGCTCCTTCTCTGCCTTTATGGCCTTGGAAAAGTCATTTACATTCTCCAAGTTACACTTCTAAGTCTGTAAAAGTAAAATTGGCAGAAAAGGTGCTTTATAAACCCTTCTCTGAGGTTGTTTTTCCCCACTAATTCTGTTCATGTTGTATATAAGTATTCCTACATGAATTAGTGTCATTGGTGTCATTTTATGTTGAGGATAAGGATGGAAATAGAGCCTGAAGAGATAGATGGCTTTCAGGTAATAATAAAGATTTACCTATCTTCCTAGCCACTTGGGAAGCCAAGGAATGAAGATGATTGAAAGTTCAAGACAAGCCTGGGCAACTTAGTAAGAGCCAGCCTCAAAATAGAAATGCTTAGATAAAGAGTAAAAAGACTGGAGATATGGCTTTGTGGTAGAGCACTTGCTCAAAACCAAGGTATGTGGTGCTGTTGGGCCACAGAAAGGAACTAGATGAAGTATTAGTTATACTGTTGGAAAGAATTGTCTTCATGTTCTCGGCCTCAAGAAGTGCATACAGGAAAGATACTCCTAACCTCTTCCTTGTTCAAGGACACAGAGAAGATAGATGCAAACTCATAACT
Organism: Onychomys torridus; assembly: GCF_903995425.1. NCBI lineage: Eukaryota > Metazoa > Chordata > Mammalia > Rodentia > Cricetidae > Onychomys > Onychomys torridus. Next base: position 167,921,483 of record NC_050443.1, read on the forward strand.
CTTCTTGAAACACATTCCATTTCTGAACTCCCCTGCCTGCATTTATACCTATGTTTCTAGTTTTTGCCATCCATAGGCATACACAGTTTAAAATGATGTTCTGGGATGCTCTGGTGACTTCTAGTAAAATAAATGCAAATAAATGTAGATTTCTGTTATTATCAGCTTCATCAAAACAAACAGGCAGAATCAAGAACATTATTAGAGTTTGATAAGAGTGTATATCTGAATGATTTCCCTAGAGAACTGGGTGAGAGCTTGTCTAGTTCCATTTATTTCTGAGAGAATCATCAACTGCTTTTTGTGGAATTACCTGCAAACACCACCTGCCAGCACCATACCCAAACCTCCACCTTCAGCATTTTTTCTGTCCATAGATGCTCTCTTGGTTCCTTAAATGTAATTTCAATAAATGGTATACTAGAATCAAGGATTTGGATATAAAGAGATAAGAGGAAGGATAGATAACACAATTAAACGTCACCAGAAAAAATAGTTTCTAAAAACAGCATTTACATCATGGAGGGGAAAATTAAGATTGCTAGCCCTCCAATTAGAATCAAATGGACAAGGGAATCTTGAGACTTACTTGTTGTATTTCCATGATGTTCCACATGAGTTACTCTGGAATACAGTTTGTTGTACCTCTAGACATTTTTTCCCCAAAGTAAACAAAAAATTCTATGTAGGTAAGAATTGTGCTTGGAAGTCCAGGGACCTTCCCTAGCAGACAGAACACTATCAGTAAATGAATACTTATTGGATGATTCCTAATCTACAACAGGGTCATGCTGGGAATGATCAATTGATAGTAGGTAAAAATATATGATCAGGGAAATGGTCATTTGATAGTGGGCTAGTATATGTGATCAGGTTTATCCTAAACATCTAATTTTCCATTCTAGAAACCTACATCCTTTGCTTTGCTGAGATGCAAACAATCAATTAGATGAGCAATCATGTCTCTAAGTTTGCATAAAAGTCTAAGTTCTTAAGTGCCTATCTTTATAAAAGAGTATGCCTAAAATGAAATGTAATCTAATTGTACTTCAAAATACTATTGGATATCAGGAGCAATTCCATATCCCAATGGGGAAGGTTTAGGGTGAAGAACATCATTTCCATACTGATTTATGTTAGTTCTGGATGAGTTACATTGAATCATTGTAAATAAAATGACTGGGCAGGGATTAGAACCTGAAATTCTGGTTTTAGTTTTGTGCCTGATTGACTAATCTGAGGGTCTAGATTCTGGTGTCTGGATTCCTAGTACTGTGAAGCCAAGTTGCCTAGTAGAGGGTCCCTGGTGCAGCAGATCTATCTTCAGGGCACTTTGGAACCTTAGGAGTAGTTATTAAAGCTGATTGCTGGGCTCCACCCCCAGAGTTCCTGATTCAGTCTGAAGGGAAGGTGAAAATTTGCATTTCTAATGAGTTCCTAGGTGATGCTATTAAGAGTACTGAGATGAGAATCCCTGCCTCAGAGCCAAAGGCCAACTGGGGACTTCTGTCTACAGACACTTTCATTGCTTATTGGATCTGCTCCTTTGCACTGCCCATGCTGCAGCTGGGATCTCTCTTGGCTAGTTCACTGTAAAAGTCCTTGGTGAGTACCACTTCTTTCTTCCACTCTTCTAATGGAACTTCAGATCTCTGGAGTGACCCAAGACTCTTAGTTGTTCAGTGGGCTCCAGCTAAGCATCGATGCTCACAGTAAACTGTCAGTCCTCTGCAAACAAAGACTCAGCATGAAGTAATCCCAAAGCTCTTTCTTTCTTTGTTTTCCGTTTTCTTTCTTTTTTGCCTCTGGTGCTTCACACAGCTTATCCAGACCCCTCAGTTTGGACTCCTATGGGAGTCTCTGTGCTCAGACCTTCCTGCCTGAGGGGATGGGGAGTAACAGGGCTTATTAGTTGTGTAACACATTCAGTCTCAGGGCAATTTCACCCGCCCGCCCTTTCAGGCTTTGGTGAAGCGGATTTCCTCAAGTTCTCTGGGAAGAGAGTAAGTTTAATGATACTGGGCAAAAGGCAGGCTAAATCTTTGTAGATAGAAAACTAGAGAAGTCAGGAACAAAGTTTCATGTTAGGAACAGAAAGAGAGATCTGTTTAGCCTCTTAAACAATTTAAACTAATCATTGAACCAATGAAGTGTTGCGGCATATGGCTTCCCAGTGAGTGCTTTGGGGATGTTCCCCTTTGGAAGAGAAACAGAATAATAAGAGAAGAGAGATGCAGGCCTGGATCCTGGCATCCTATCCATCTCACCCCCCCACCCCACCCACCCCCGTACTCTTCTAGACCTTTTCTCTAAGCCTATGAATTTGTTTGTTTTTGTCTCTTTTTTGAAAGTAGAATTGTATAACCCCACTTTGGGATTACTCTAGATGATACTTTCCTAACTACCCTGGTATAGTGACCTCTGGAGCTCCAAACATACAAGGCTGCAAGCTCAGTTCCAGCTGCCTGGCTCTCTCCCTGCTCATACTCCGATAAAGACTTTTAATACCCTAGCTGTCCATCTGAATTTTCTATTGGTGTGCTAAGACACCCTGACCAAGGCAACAGGCAGCAGACAGGCATGGCTGGAGTAGTGGCCTAGCGCTCAAATCTTCAGACATACCAACCATGAGGTAGAGGGGAGTAGCTGGGAATGGCAGGAGACTTTTGAAACCCCAGTGTACCTCCTCCAACCACATCCTACTTTCTAATCCTTTCCAAACAGTTCCACCAAATGGGGACACAGCCTACACACAAATGAACCTGTGGCAGCCATTCTCATTCATGCCACCACACTGACATATTCCTTGAACCCCATTTGTACTGTTCTGTGGATCTTGCTGTATTATTTTAGTCTGTGTTTTTCATTCTGTCTGAATTGCTTTATAGAACATCTTTGCTCATGTTTGATTTCTCTCCTTCTCTCCCTTCATGTTGTCTGTGAAATTACAGCTCCTGCTTAGGTTAAGAGTGTGTTATTTACTGGATGTTGTGGATGAAAGGCTGGCAGTATCTGTGGATCTCTAATTGTGTACAGCATGTTATGTAATCTGTTATGAAATCTTCTTGAAACAAGACTTGATCACGTTTATCTTCTAGATTAATGAAGATCAGTAGAGTGTTTGCTCTTTGGTGAATATGAAATGTACAATTAAAATTTGCTGACTTCTTCAAACCCATGTATCTATATTACTTCTGCCCATGTACCTGTTACATAGTGTAGTAATTGCAACAAGTTACTCAGTGTGTCACTAGAGACCTAATTATCTTCCCCCCTAGTTATCCACATACTTGCCTTATAGGAAAGGTTCAGAGATGCAAGGTACACAGCATTAAGTAGGCTGACTTATAGTTGGTGGAGACTACAGTAACATGGGTCCACCTCACTTCATCATGTGTTCCTCCTTACCAACTCTACCCTGGTTGTGGATTAGATTGTTAGAATCCCAAGGTCACACTACAAACTTCCTATTGAAGAGATAATTTTTAAAGTACATTAAATTTATCATCCTTTTAAGTTGCATATAGGTAGCAAAACCCAGAAAAATCAATCTTTCTAGTATTTGGGCAGCAGTTGTGCTGTTGATTTCCAATCTCAAATTGAGGGCTTGAGCTCTCTGCTGGCTTTTGTTGCTTTTTCACCCCTAACAAAGCCTATCACATATGACATATGAGGTGATGATAATTTAGAACTTTTCACCGGCTGAGATGAATCTATTTTAAATGAATAGGGATTTTTATAATGCTACTGCCTCCTGGGTTTGCAAAGATGAAATTGCCGAGAACACCCTGCTTGCTACTCCTGTGGGAGATAGGGCTTTATGATTATTTATAAGAAATCCCTGCAACTGCTTTAACTAACAACATTTTAATTTAGTGCAATTCTTATTTCCATATTTATTGTGCTCCTATCATGTTTTATGAAGAGTGTGAACATGGAAACTAGATGTAACTGATACTTAGTTTGTATGTAAAGCATATTTTCCTTAAGAAGTTCTCCTGCTGAGCACAAATATAAAATAAGTACAAATAAATTAAACTCTACGATAGGCCCCTGGAGTGCCCCAGCCCAGCTGAGCAAGCTGTCCCTTTTTCTCTCCACTCAGACATTTCTCTGTAGAAACAAAATGATTATATCCAAATCCCCTTGGAAAACTGAGTTTTTTCTTTCCAGTTTCCTAATCTGGCTCAATTCAGAGCTATGGCTCCCTCCAAACAGAACCGAAGGCATAATTCCAATTCTGCTTCTTTCCAGCCCAAGAAGAGACTTGGAAGGAAGGAAAATGAGAAGAAAAACACTGTTGTAGGGGCCAGCCCATCCATCTTAAAATTGGCATCAGGAAGAATCTGATTTGCATAGAGGAGACTCTCTATCTTGTATATCATCCAGGCAGAGACCATTAGGGAGATTGGAAGGAAAAGACACTTGGGTTCCAGAGACATTCAATGAGATGAAAGGCTGCACTAAGGTAGAGCTACAAATTATCATACCAGATTTCACTTGGTGACTACCTAAGACAATGGTGAGAAATGGATACTTCATGCCAACTTAACTGTAGGTTGACAGTTTCTAGTTATTGCACATATAAGAATCTTATAGCTATTTCACCTTCAAAATTAAAAAACTCAATGTTCTTTTTCATTTGCAGAATATGGATACATCTAGACATAAAAGAATATAGTTTTTCCCTTTCATTGAGAATCTTTTCTGTCTGTGACTCAAAACATGTTGTAATTTTTTTTTTCGTGGAAAATTATGTTCAAAATAAGACTTTACACATGGAAAGTGAAATATTCTTGAGTTGAAGTTGTTATTTCTATAGTAATGTGAATGGTTAAAGATATCATTTCCATTATTTTCAAGATATTTGTCTTAAAGAGTAAACAGTTGGAACAAAAATATTTGTTTTCTTAAATTTCAACATTTGAGACTAAAATATAAGACATCATAGTAGCAAAGACAGAAAGGCATCTGTGTCTTGGTGATCACCACAGTTAGAGAAAATCCAGTTTCAAATTCCTATGGTAGTCTCTTGGAACTAAACCCAAACCATTATATTCTCAAGATCACTTAAAAAGATGTTAACTGCATTTCTGGAATAGCCTGAAGGGATCAAAGTGAATTGCCACTCAAGGGCTTGATGACCACTGAGAGTATGTCCTTGTCAACACAGATCAACTCCTATTTCCTACTCAGGACACATAGTAGCATGTTCTGAGTGCTAAGTATGAGAAAGAAAACCAAAAACAATCAAACATGGTCTGCTTTGATTCAAGAACTCTGTTGTAATGGCTTATTTTCTTTTCCCCACACTGAAGTGTCATCCTCTCTTCCATGTTACTATAGCTGGAAACAAAAACCACAGGAAGCAAAACAGGGCAGAGGTGGGACTTTTGAGTGGCAGAGGTGGGACTGAAATCAAGAATGTCTGGTCCCAGACTTCCTCAGTCTCTTAGAAAAGCACCCAGAGAAGCTTAGGGTGAAATGGAATAGAGAAGGGCAGCAAGATGTCTCAGAATTTCAGGAAGGAGCTAGAACTCTGGGTATGAGAAGAAACCAGCAAATGGGCAACTGAAAAACTAGACTGGGAATAATACAATAGCAAAGGATGTTTGAAAACACAGGCATGTGGAATGGACAGGGGAAGAGAATGAACTGTGTGGTTGGGCAGAAAATTTACAGGAAATGTAAGGTAAGAGAAATATATACTAGATTGTATTAATTATTTATATAGGACTTCAAAATTCATTATGAAAGATTAGTCATGTTTTTCATAAGGTTGGTATCATTGGAAGATGTGAAATCTATGTTCAGATTGGCAGATCAATATTTGATAAGGTCAGGATGAGAAGAATCTCTGAAGAGATAACATTTAGCAAAATTGATGAAGAAACCTTCATGCACAAAGGCAGTGTATTCATTTATAGGAAGGAAACATTAGCAAAGTTAAAACAACAACAACAAAAACAAAACCCCCAAAAAACTATGACCATATGTCCTGAAGCATAGTCAGTGAGATGGGAAAAACAAATCATGGGATAGGTGGGTGAGTAGGCAGGAATGACTGTGTATGACCCTGTGGGCTGTGGTAAGAACTTTGGCTGTGGAAAGAACTTTTGGAGAAGTTTCTGAAAATGTGAACCAAACTGAGAAATAATACACCCTGTCTATGTGCTGAGGAGAGCATTAAAAATGAATGTCAACTTCACTTGGGTCAATCGAATTAATTAATTCAGGTCAGGATAAAAATGTTCCAAACAAACGGAGACAGGTGTGAGGATGGGGGAAATGGGTGAGATTTTAAGAAAAAAATATTAAAGATAGATTGTTTCTTTCTTGCTGATGATAAATGTGGGCAGTAAGGAAGAAGGAGATATCTGTGAAGACTTTCTTCAATGACTTCAGAGTTCAATTTTTAACATATTGTAGTAAAAACCATAAAGTAAAGAAGTCTGGAGACCGGAATGAGTTTTCATCTTTCATCTTCATTTAGGACAAGTCCATTTGGCTAATTTTCTCAAACTAAGGTCCATCTTTGGTTTTTGGTTTTTGGTTTTTTATTCTGATGATCTGGCCCCTAGGACAATGCTACTACCAATACTGAGGTAGATTACAAGAAAAATATAAATATTTTATAATTATAATAAATTATGTACCAAAGTCGAAATTTTGTTTTGTACATATTTGCATTAAAATTTATTTGTCATCAACTGGTTATCTTGTATTCTAGATGCAATTTTTTAATGTATCCAATTGAATAGAATTCACATTTAATTGGATGCCCTGTATTTTTACTTGCTAATCAGGCAGCCCACCATGGAGTTCTATTTTTTCACCTTTAACCAACCCTGGCTCCAACTCCACTGTCAGGTTCTTCTTTCTTTGTCAAGGAGGAGAGGGCTGGGATTTCCTCAGTAAGTTCTATTTGCTCATTGTGCTATATAGACCAGAATCTTGTCACAAATTCCATCTTTTATTTTTCTATTAGGGTATTTTGGAGACATTCCACAGCTGCACATATGCATACGTTCACGTGTGCATGAGTGTTGCTGTCTGCTTATATAACTGCATCTTTGCTACTCTCCATTTGTTATCCATTGGTTCCTATATTGTCTAGTCATTTCTTATTTTGACCATTAAAATAACTTCATAATACCTTATTTTCTATATGAATTAAAATGTACACCAATCTAACCCATTTAGTGTACCAGAGAGGGCATGGGTTGTATCATTAACAACAGTAGGCACTGGGGACAAAGAACAATGGTAGAGTGCGTGCCTGGCATAAGTGAGGCTGCAGGTTTGCAAGCCAATACTAAAATTGTAGTCAACTATAGTATTGGGGCTCATTACAAATAGGATAAAGGAATAATCTGTAAAATACATAAGTAATCTGTACAAGTCAATAAGGTAAGAGGCAAAACTAAACAAATTCTACATAGGAATCTGTTTAAAAAAATTGGCAGCCCACAAAAGTATAAACCCAGACAACCAATCTATATAAAAGACAATCTACCGATAAGAGAAACACAAATTGTATCAGTTGTAATGTCAGATTTCACTCAGTAGATAACAAAAGTAAGTTGGAAAAATAGGAATCCACACTGTGTTAGTGGGTGTATCTTACCATTTTGGAGGGCCACTTGTCAAAAGCTGGTAATATTTTATGTAAGCACACTCCTCAAGCCACCAATTTCACTTCCAGGTGTCTGTGTATGTAACAAAAATAGAATCTATGTGTTCAGAAGCTAGTATGCAAAATCATGCTGACAGCACTTTAAAATTCAGAGTACCCAAGCATGTATTAAGAGGGAAATGGTAAGAAACACAAGGATATATTTGGATAAGAGGCAGTTAAATGAGATAGATTTATATTCTCTTTATATGCTCCATGCAACAAAATCACAGTAAAATATATTTTGCTCCAAGTGTTAAATGAAAATTAAGAAATGAAATAAAGAATGGAGGTTACTGCAAAAAGATCATACCATTCATGTAAAATATATCAAATCCTAAGAAGCAGAAGAAAATAGAGCTGTGAAATAAAATTGAATATTTTTATAGATTTACATAGTAGATAAATACAATTATAAGTAAAAGGCTTAAAAGAATAATCCCAAACTCATACAATAGGAGAATATGTGATCAATTAAAATAGTTGTATGAAAACTCATTTTTGTATCTTCTTAGAAATTTACATTTTTCATCAAATAACACTCCCTCAATTCCATTCCATATGTATACTAAAAATTCTATTGTGACTGGTGGTGATGTTGCTATGTGTCCCTTTTTTTGTCCAAGTTTTCACAAATGAACTTTTTTTTTTTTTTTTCAAATTTCCTTAGCGTATATTTTTCTCTATCCAGTCAAAGATACCATACTATGATACATACCATAGGTTACCAGCTTCACTTAGATTCTTTCTGGTGGGGGCAATTTATTAGACTTTCCTTATTTTTGCTGACCTTGTACTCTGTCCTTCTGGTAAAATTTAGTGTTACTCTCAGGACAAGGTTGAAGTTCCATGTCTTTTTAGGAGGAAGACCAGAGAGGTAAGGGTGAGTTTTCATCACAGAATGTCGGACCTATTTGCTATCTTTCTGACTTGTTACTGCTGTACTGAACTTGATCACTCTGCTGAAGTGGGGGTGTACCCAGAGGCTCTAGCTGCACATTTACTGGTGTTTTTCTTCCATGTTGTGCTCTGGAGGAAAGACAAGATACACAGCCCATCCTTATGAAGTGAGTAATTGTGTTCTATATTTTGGTATGGAGTATTTACATAAGTTGTTTTGAGATTTCTATGTATAGAATATTTGATTGCTCTCCCTAAATTTTTATTTATTCAATATTTTATACATGCCATTATGTACTTGTAGAAATCTATTTTGTATCAGTATGCTGTCTTAGTAATTATACTATTTATACTGCTATAACCAAATGCTTTAGACTGCAAAATTTATACACAATGGTTTATTGTCTCTCTCAGTTCTGGAGGGGAAGATATCCAAGTTCAAAGAAATAGCAGAATTGTCCTTTATCCTCACACATTGATTATGTACAAGGACTAGTTATACCCCTACAGCCTCGTTTTATAAGGTGTTATTCTACTTATGGTAGAGAGTCATTGTGACATCATCATTTCTTGATGGATTGGATTATTAACAAGAAGATACTCACTTTAGTGACAATCTTCTTGCCCATTTTCCTTGGCTTACTATCAATGGGGACCCTTTGGTCCAAACTCATTTAAACTCAAATTTATTATTCAATACAGAAGCTGGCTTATTCCTGTGCACCCTGTTCTATATGTATGATCATCTGTATCTGTGTAGCCAAACCTGAGTTCATAATGGTGTCTTTAATCCAAGGCCATTATCATAGTAGTCACTCTGAACTTTTACACTGACCTTCCACTCACTCCATAATTGACCTGGCTTCCTTCATCCTGCAGCAACCATTCCCTTGATTGTCTAATATGATAATATATGTCTATCAATATTGAAATTTTTAACATGTGTCCCTGTGGGAAACAATTTTATAATGTAAAGCACAGCATTTATACACAGCTTATTTTCAGTTTATTTTTACAGACTCTGTTTCCAAGGTCAGCATTTTTCACTCATCAGTAAGGCTGTGCATTCCAGCTGGCAATTGCTCAGCCTACTAAATTATATTTTTAATTTGCAAACATTAAAGTTTACTCTTCGAAGTTTAATGTCCTATGAATTTTTACAAAGTCAAGTATCATGCATCCACAATGACAGAGTCTCACAGAAAAAAAATGCAACACCTTCGGTTTTTCCTGTGCTTCAGCTCTTCTACCCTCTTAAATGTCCTTTCCCACAAACCCTGGCATCACCTCATCTCTGCCTTTTACTGGTCATCATACAAATGCAACCACAGATTTACCTAGCCTTTCAGATTTTTTTCATTTAACGATATTAAAGATCCATCCTTCACTTTGCTGATATATTGAATGTTTGATTTATTGGTGCTCCAGTGCATAAACCATCATCAGGCCCTTGATAGATCATTTTTAAATTGTTGCATATTCTTCATTGTATGAGTGTTCTATACTTTATTCATGTATTTAAGCACAACTTGATTTGTTTTAGTTTGGGACAATTATGAAAGAAAATTAACTATCTGTGTACAGGTAATTGTGTGGATATGAGTTTTCAGAGAAGTTGAGTAAATATCTAGGAGTTTGATTGCTGATACTTTAATTCTTCCAACAAACTATTTCCCAAAATGTTAGCCATGCAGTTTTGCAATTCCAATGATTTTATTTCTGTTGCTCTGAGTACTCACAGCTGACATTATTTTTTAATTAATTTTTGCCATACTTCTAGGCATATTGTTCTTATATGTTCTCCTTTTTATGTTAATTTGTAATTTCCTAATGACAAGTGATATCTGGCTTACTTGCCTCCTGTATAGTTTTATATATATATATGTGTATATATGTATAGATATGTGTGTTTATATTTATATATACATACATACATATATGTATATACACACACATACACACACATATATACATATATAGATAGATAGATAGATAGATAGATAGATAGATAGATAGATAGATACATACATACATACATACATACATAGATACTAAGAGATAATAAGAGATAGCTAGGTATCTCTATGTGGCCCAGGTTGGCCTTAAATTTGCAGTCCTCCTACCTCAGCCTCCTACATGCTGGGATCAAAGGTAGCGCTCACTATTCCTGCCACAATGCAGTAAATTTTTAACAAAGTCCAACTAATCAATTTTTCTTTAAGGGACCATGATGAATGAAGACCTCAAGGGAATAAGAAGAAGCAGAGTGCTAGAGAGGCCCACAGAAATCCACAAAGATACCTCCAGTGTAGACTACTGGCAATGGTGGAGAGAGTGCCTGAGGTGACCTGCTCCAGTGATTGGATGGCCAAAGACCCTGGCTGTCATGACAGAACTCTCATCCAGCGACTGATGGAAGCAGATGCAGAGATCCAGGGCCAAGACCTAGGTGGAGCTCCAGGAGTCCAATCTGCAAGAGAGAGGAGGGATTGTATGAGTGAGAGATATTGAGAGCATGATTGGAAAAAGCACAGGGACAAATAGCCAAACTAGCAAAAACACATGAACTGTGAACCAATAGCTGAGGAGCCCCCATGGAACTAGACGAGGCCCTCTGGATAACTGGGACAGTTGATTAGATTGAACTATTTGGGAGGCCCTCTGGCAGTGGAGCTGGGACCTGTCCTTGGTGCATGGACTGGCTTTTTGGAGCCTGGGGCATACCTATGCTGGGACACTTTGTTAGCCTTGGTGTAGGGAGGAGGAGACTGCACCTGCCTTAGCTGAGTCTATCAGACTGGGCTGACTCCCAAGGGGAGACCTTGCTTTGGAGGAGGTGGGAATGGGGGGTGGATTTGGGGGTAGGAATGGGAGGTAGGAGGAGGGAGGATGAGGGAATCCGTGGCTGATATGTGAAATTAAGTTAATTATAAAATAAAAATATTAAATAAAAAATATAAAAACTTGTTATACATATCAAGATCTCCTATAGTTTTATTTTGTTGCAAGTTATAAAATACTGTATTTCCTACTTAGATCTGTGATAGATTGCATTCTGTGATAGCTTTTGTGTAAGTTTTCTCTCTGTGTATGTATGATACACACACACACACACACACACACACACACACACACACACACACACATTGTGGTGGTTTGAAAGAAGATGGCCTTCAAAGGAATTGTAATCTTAAGAGATTTGGATTTGTTGAAGTAGGTATGGCCTTGTTGGAGGAAGTGTGTCCTGGTAGAGGTGGGCTTTGAGGTCTCATATATGTTCAAGCCACGCCCAGTGTCTCCTGCTTCCTGTCGCCTGTTGCCTGACTATTAAGATGTAGGGCTCTTACCTCCTTCTCTAGCACTGTGTATTCCTGCACACCACATCACACCATGATGATAACGGGCTAAACTTCCAAAAATGTAACTCACCCCATTTAAATATTTTTCCTTTATAAGAGTTGCTATGATCATGTGTGGTGATATATTGTGTTCCCCAAAATATTGTGCACACTAATATAGCTTATATGAGGATCAGAAGAAAAAGGCAGCCACTATATTAAACATAGAAGTTAGGTAATGGTGGCACACACCTTTAATCCTAGCATCTGGGAGGCAGAGATCCACCTGGATCTCTGTGAGTTCAAGGCCACACTAGGAACAGAGCCAGGTGTGGTGGCATACACCTTTAACCTCAGCACTAAGATCTCAAGTCTTAGTTTGGTAAGTGCACAGGCCTTTAATCCTAGGACTTGAGATCTCATGTCTTTCTTAGGGAAGATACATGCCTTAAATTCCAATACCAGTTAACCATAAAGGTCTGTAGGTCTGTACAGACAGATAGGAAGTGATGGGCTGGGCAGAAAGTATAAATGATATAGCTGGGCAGAGTGAGGAAATTAAATGGCAGAACAGAAAGCCATATAGGTGTGGGTATACAGGAAGTAGGTCTTTTCGGAGACTGAAGTGTGTGTAAAGTGAGGTTGGCTGTGGCTTTTTGTATTCCTCTTTTCTCTCAGGTTTTTACCTCAATATCTGGCCCTGGGTTTTTTATTAATAAAACCATTTATGATTTGTGCAGTCATGGTGTCTCTTCATAGCAATAGAAACCCTATCTCAGGCACATATTTTACCATTAGAATGTCCAATTACTCCAGCACCATCTACTGAAATTACTGTAATTTCCTCATTGAAAAATTTTTACTCTTTTGTCAGAGAAGTTGACTAATTTGTCCCGACAGTACTTATTTAATGGATCTGGTGTTCATTCTGATACCAGTACCACTCTAATTATTGTTTCATGATAAATTCTGAAGTCTGGTAGTTTAGGACTTTTAATAGTTATTTAGTGTTATGCTGTCTGTCATATGTCTTACCCTTTCCCTCATAAACTTAAGAATCAGTTGTTAACATCTACAAAACAGCTTGCTTACACTTTGCTGACATAGTGTGGAATCTATGGATTAATTTGGGGATAATTGGCAATATTAATACTATTTAATTTTCTTATGTACAACTTCACTATATTTCTTCTCCTTAGGACTTTAATTTCCTCCACATACAGCCACAGCACATTTTATTTTTTTAATTTACTTATGTTTATTCCATGTATATGAGTGTTTTGTCTGCATGTATTGAAGTGCACTGTGTGCATGTTTGGTGCTCACAGAGGCCAGAAGAGTTGATAGATGCCCTTACACTGGAGTTACCAAAACTTGTAAAGTATCACTGCATTCTTGGAACAAAGCTCAAATCTTGTGCAAGAGGAGAAAGTTCTGTTCACTGCTGAGCCATATCTTTAGCCCCTTTACACATTCCAAATGTCAGATTTATACCTAGTTTAATTCTCATTAGAATGGCATTGCCTTTTTAAAGTTTGAAATTCCAATTATACATTACTGATACAAAAAAGAACAATTGACTTTTGAATTTTAATATATTTTGCATATTGCAGTAGTAGTGTGTATTAATTGCAGTACTTTTATTTTCTTTCTTGTTGAATCTTTGGGCTATTCTGCATAGACAATCACATCAGTTTTTTCCTTCTTTCTACTACATACATACATACATACATACATACATACATACATACATATATACGTAGCTGGAGTTTTTCTGCTCCTGCCTGGCCCATGGTCAGGACAAATCAGGACAAATCTCTCTCACCTGCCAGTCCCACAGCCACTCACACCCAACCAAGTAAACACACAGAGACTTATATTTCTTATAAACTATATGGTCATGGCAGGCTTCTAGGTAGCTGCTCTTATATCTTAAATTAACCCATTTCTATTAATCTATAAGTTGCCACATGGCTTGTGGCTTACTGGTATCTTTACATGTTGCTTGTCATGGCAGCAGCTGGCAGTGTCTCTCTGACTCAGCCTTCCACTTCCCAAAATTCTCTCTGCTTGTCCCACCTATACTTTCTGCCTGGCTACTGGCCAATCAGCATTTTATTTATATAGAGCGATATCCACAGCATACATACATACATACATACATACATACATACATACATACATACATACATACATTTTCCCCATTACCTTTTTCTAATAGCTGGATAATTGGTAATGAATGGAGTGCCCTAGCATTGACTTTGGAAGGAAAACACAGTTTCTTAGTGTTAAGTGATGTGAACTGCAGCATTTTTTTATGGATAATTTTATGAAGCTAAAAGTTTCTATTTTGTCCTTGCAAAAAGTATTTTATAATGAGTGGATGAGTTCTACTTTATGTTTATCAGTTGATATGATCATGTTCTTTTTTTTCTTCCTTAGGTTATTGATTTTGTAGTTTACATTGAGCCATTTCATCTTGATCCATTCCTACACATCTATCTATATTAAACTCCATTTGATGCAATAGTGAGTAATTCATTTTATGTTATTGTACATCATGTTCTGATACTTTGTTGAGCATGTTTATATTGATGATCATGATAGACAGCTATAGAATGGCTAAAGTTTTTCTTTCTTAAAATTTCTTTACCTGTACTACTATACTCATAACAGGTGTTCATAATTATACTCTTGCTTCCTATGGAAGTGATTATAGAGGATTTAGTTTATTTCTTCCTTAAGTGTTTAAAAGTATTTACTAGTTATGAGTTGATATTGTACTGGGTGTGGTAATATTAATTACTGATTAGGCCTTAATACCTATAAAAAATAGTCATATTATCAGTTCTTTTTAATGTGAGTGTTGATGCATGTATATTTAAGAAATTAGTCTATTTCTTTCAAAATAACAGTGTGTGTGTGTGTATGTGTGTGTGTGTGTGTATGTGTGTGTGTGTGTGTATGTGTGTGTGTGTGTGTGTATGTGTGTGTGTGTGTGTGTCTGTTTATCCTGCTTCCTGTGGTTCAGTATCTGACATTAAACTCAGAAAAAGTTTTCTATTGTTACTTCAATTTTCCTTCTGCCTTGTCCTCTATTCTCTAGTATTCCAATTACATAAGTGATATATTTTTAAGTCCATGCTTCTCTGGCATATTCTTTTCTTTGGCTATTATTCTTTTTTCTGCTTATTTTTTAAGGTATGTTTCTGTTTATCTCCACACTCACAGATTTCCTTTTTGGTGTGCTCTCTCCTAGATAAGGCTACTTCTCCTGTACCCAGCTTTCCTCAGCTGCCTATAGTTCTTTGTGTATGGTTGAAACCTTCCACTCTGTGAATGTTGGTATGTCTGCTGGTGTCATCCTTATTTAACCTGCGTTTGTGCAGTTATTCTGGTGAGACTCCTGACATTCCTAGGAGACACAATCTCACAGCAAACCCCCTGATCCTTTGGCTCTTATAATCTCTCTGCCCCCTCTTTCACAGTGTTCCTTGAACCTTTGGTGAGGGAGTGTTTTGTTGATGTATCCATTGGTACTGGCTCAAGAACTCTGCATTTTGATTGGTTGTGGGTTTCTGTAATGGTCTTCCTCTGTTGCAAAGAAAAGATTTCTTAATACTCTCTTAAACTTTCCATATCTTTGCATAGCTCACCTAAATGTAATTACCTACTGTATATTTTTATTCTTAACATGATAATCACATTTATTTGAAATTATTTGCCTGATTCCCAAATCTGTGTAATGTTTGAATATTCTGACAGCTTTTCTCTTGCCTTCCAGCAGGATCATAATAGCTTGTTTAAAGATGGACATAATGTCTGATTGTAACAAAATGTCTTTCTAAGCCTTTAGTTTGCAATTTATATCGCTTTGTTAGAGCTTTGTTGAGTAGTATGTTTCTTATAGCTGGGGTGACAAAAGACTTCAAATTTATTCGATATCCAATTTTTCATCTTATTATTGACTTTGAGCTTTCCCAAAATTAATCCCCAGACAGAGGTCCATCCTGTAGCAATTTCAGCTGTGTTCCATTGTTGTATTCAAGCCCTGACCCTATGGTGGTTGCAAGTTGGGAGTGCTATTCTGTAATATTGTGGTTAAACGTCTGTTTTTAACAGGCTGTATGCCAGGCTTGGGAGCTTCACTTTGATTTGTTACATCTTGTCTTCTTGCTCATGTGAAACAGAAGAGCTTGTGGTGGCCGGGGTCAGAGACGCTCTTCCCCCAGGGGATGTAAGACTCTTGTCATGGTCTCCAGCCCCACTCTCCAAAACAGTGCAGACTTTGTTAGAGAGAATCCTCTGAATATTTCACAATGATTACATTTCCTTGCCTTGACAAACTTAGTAACTTATTTTTTTAAACTTCTTTATGTTACAATCTTGAGGTGATTCCCAGAAGCAAACCCCATAAAGAGGTCAGGACTTCCTAAAGTTGTACCTCCTCAGGGGCTTCTTACTCTCAGTTCAGTCTATTCTCTGGGCAGCCTTAAGCAGTTATCAGCATGATGGGTTATTTCTTCTACCAGTGACAACCTCTGCTTCAACAAGACTTTGACTGTAACCCTTGGTTTCTCAAATGGAGTGGATATCTACTACCTGAAAGGTATCTTCTCCAATGGGTCTCAAAAGTAGTGATTTTTAGTTTGTAGAGTTGTGTGTGTGTGTGTGTGTGTGTGTGTGTGTGTGTGTGTGTGTGTGAGAGAGAGAGTGTGTGTGTGTGTGTGTGTGTGTGTGTGTTAGCAGAGACTTCCAAATTTTACATGTTCAAAATAAAACCAGCCTTCCATCTTAACAACCATATTGTATAATGGTTTCTGTACACATCTTTTAACAGATGCACTATAATACCCTCTAGAATTTTTAAGAATTAAAGAAAGTTATAAGAAAATTTCAGTTCCCTTTGATTTTCCTTTCTCTAGGTGTTCAGATCTGTGGTATCCTCCTTTCATCCAGGTTATCTTTTAAAAAATATTTTATATTTTGTATATTTTGCCTTTTTGAGACAGGGTCTCATTATGTAGCTTTGGCTGGCCTTGAACTCACAGTGAGCCATCTGCCTCTGTGTTGGCATTAAAGATGTGTGCAACCATGCCTACCTTAAGCCCCTCATTTTTAAAAGAGTACATTCAGCAGTTTTAGTTTGGTAATTATTTTCCAACTTTTATAAGCTACAAGTGATTTTTAATATGATTTGTTATCCACCTAGGTCATCCTTCTGGAACCAGTATACCACATTACAGACACATAATTAGAAGGATTGCTTAATTAAAGTTCTAACTTCAAGTTGTTAAAAGTAGGCATTATGTTTCTATCCCCATCATGGTGTACAGACTATGCTTGAGAGATGTCATTTATTTTGCATACCACTTAAGTTCACGAATATAAGAATAAGTGTATGAATAAATAGAAGAGTTTTTAACAGCTATGCTGTATTCTGCTTTGGTGATATAATTATTTGGAAACTTAATAAGAATACTTGCTCTTTGGCTTGATAGTAAATGAATTTTGGAAAGAAAAAAGAAAAGGAAAGAGGTGTGTAGCTTGTGCAGAAAGGAAGCTTCGTGGACGGTTTTAGTGTCTCCTTCCTTGTCTTTACCTGCTCTTACTGAGGACAGTGGGATTGTTGACTCTGTTCTGTGCAAACATGACACATCACTTTTGGAGTTTTGTTGTTTGCTACTCTCCTGTTAGGATTTGAATGTTAAACCATGCCCCCACCACTATAGACCTACATACTTGACCACTTGGTACTGTGAAGGCATAGACTTAACATTTTAGGCTCAGGAACAGATACAGAGCAGTATCCTCATGCAGACATCCTGTCTGCTGTTTATACAGGAAAGAAAAGCTTAATAGGATCCTATCTGTGGTTTATGGCCCTTGGAGATATCTAGATAATCCTCCTGAGCAGTCCAGATAATACTCTTCATCAGGTTGTGGTTCCCTGCCAAAAGTCTAGACCAATAGTTTCAAAAAAAAAAAAAAAAAATCACCTTGCCCCTTCTACCCAATTCCAAATTACCAATTCCTGGCTTGTGGTTTTTCCCTATAAAAACCCTCTACACCTGGGCTCATGGCCACTGCCACATTTCCTTCCATCTGCCATGTGGTGGCCCAGGTTATACTGAATAAAAGGACCCTTATGTGCTTGCATCAGAAACTGGCTCCTTGGTGGTCTCTGGGGGTGTCACGAAACAAGTACAACAGTACCTGTTTCATGACTTTATGGAGTCCTTACAAAGTGGGGCTTCACAGAGGAAGTCAGTTACTGGTAGGAGGGGCTTGATGTATACCGCCCAGCTTTGCTTTTTGTCAAAAAAAAAAAAAAAAGAAAGATAAGAAAATAAGAAGTCCTTGCCATATGTTCCTGTTGCCATGGGCTTGCCTGCTTCCATGCCTCCGCCCCAGGAAGTATCTCTTCAAACCCAGTGCCAAAATAAAATGCTTGCTCCTCCCTAAATTTGCTTCAGTCTTCACAAGAACAGAAGCAGCCAGCGCTCTTCCCTCATCAGAAGCTTTGATGTGATTCTTCTTGGTCAAGGTCAGGTGCTGTCAATTCCATTCAACCAGCTCCTTACCCAGTCTCACTCAATCATTGAGGCATCAGAGAGAAAGCAAATGAGTTCATTTTATAATGTGTAGCATTTGTCTAATTGTGTTCTATCCTGGCTTCTGTTTTGTAGAAGTGAACTTGATAATCAGTATGTGTGGTCTGTGGAAACATAATTCTAAACTTACTCAGAGCCAAATAATTTTATGTTGTTATTTGCAGTGCTGGGGATTAAACATGGGTTTTTTTGTGCATGCTAGCCAAACACCTACCACCAAAGCTATGCTCTAACACTCCTTGGTGATTTCTATTCCCCTCCTACATATCTATCAAAGGTATTATGAAACATACGTCCATGTAGCTTTTTCAATGAATACTATGTGAAGTGAACTGTGACCCTATAAAGTCATTTTTGAATAATACAAGCTTTAAAACACATTTGCTGATCATTACATATTCAACTAGTTGAAATACCCCATCATATGCACAGTGGTATGCCAAGTAAATTTTAACCTATAGTAAGAAGCTTACTCTTGAAATATTGCTTTAAATACTTTAAAGTTTGAAAACACTTAAAAATCCAGTGACCAAATATTAGTTATTATTATTGTTGTTGCAAAATTTATCTTTAAAGTTAAAGTTTAAATTTTTAAACTAATAAGAAACAGGAGAATTAGAATCAAAAGATTAAATGCTGCTTATAGGTCTGCTGAATTCTTTTTGAAAACTTGCATAATTTTTCTCACCCTATTTTTCATCTACAAGGATTATATTAACTATATATGTTTTATACTCTGTATTAACTTTAAAATTATTTCAATACTGAAAGGAAATTACTATGCTGTATATATTTAAGGGATTGAAGGCTTGTGAAAGTAGAAATTTACATTGTCAAATACTGGCCACTTATTAAATGACTGTAATGAAATCTCGTGACTCACACCAGTGGAAGCAGTGATACTGAACTGTCCACAGAGCTCCCCATTTCATCAACTGATCAAACCAAGAAACCCTTTAAAGGCGAATGAAAAGGTCATTGCAAAAACTTACATTGTTGTTTTTCTACTATAAAGAAACCACTGAAAATATTTTGAAATAACCACTCTACCCATGGAAAGTTTACAGAATAAATTGGCAAAAATGTATTCACTGGCAAAAGCATTCAGGAATCAGCAAAGTAGCAATTTATCATTTGTGCATTTTATGTTAGTTAGATGGGGCCAGGAGAGAACTTTTTTTAAGTGCAAATAATAACACTGAGGATATTTGGAGTGTGTTTGGAGGTTTCACCATCAAAATTGAAGAATTTTAAAATTCTCTCTTACAGTGCAAGGTTGTTGAGACCTCACACAACTTCATGGGAACCCTTGCAGTGGTCCAATTAAAGCGAGTCCTAGTCCTCATTCTTGGCTTTGACATATGCTTATGCCCTACTGAGTCTCAAGTGTCTTCACTCTAGAGTGCCTGTCTTCAAACCCTGCCCTCCTGGACTCAGGCTTCTCTGACTGCTGCTTTCTGTGCTGTTCTTGACAGAGTAAAAGTCAGTTCCCCACCATTTAACTATCAATGACTTCTCTAAGAGTTACACTTAATGCTTTGTTTTTACACGTCTTTGGACAACAGAGATTAATGACTCCATTGTGTATAGATCAGAAAAGTTGTTTGTTATGACTAATCAATGTGTTTGACTACAAATAGGCTTTTAAAACTTGTCTTAAGTCTCTTACCAATCACCTTTCTGTGTGAGTTTCTGTTTCTTCCTGATTCATTTGGAGTCTTGATCCCTAGGTCTTGTGGTCAGTTACTTTGAGAACAAACTGAATAGCAATGAGTAGCTCCAGACCTTTGGAAATAAATATGGATGTTAGACACTGCTCTACTACATCCCAACCCAAAGAACCACACTGGAAAGTAAGTCAGAACTGTCCAAGTGCAGGGTGAACTTGTTAACTCTACTATGAGGGCCATGGAGACTCATTCATTCTATAATCTTGAGCTTCCTATAAAATTTTAGAATCGTTTAAGCTTTTGGATAAGTAGGTCAAATATTTCCTTACATTTTCTGCCTTTTTTACCTTTATATCTGTTCTTGAAAATAAATGCATCCTTCCCTTCGATTTTTCTACATGTACACTCCGATTCCCAAGTTTAATCATTATATGTCAATGACTGTAAAAATGTACAGAGCAGATGAATATATTATGCATATACACACAGATTAAGATATATGTACATATGTACAGAGATATATACATGCTTGATACATAGATATATTTACACTTTTTCTATAATAACTATTTGTTAGTATATCAATATATAGAATTGTAAGATTTGCTCAATTTGCATATTGTGGCACATAGAACTCTCAAGCTTACAGCCCCCTCTGCTGGGTGGATTTTCCCAGACTTATTGTGTCTACCTTAAGCATAAGCCTTTTTCAAACTTTGAGGGCTCTTAATCATGTGGTAATTAACTCAGAATCCCAGTATGTTCTAACGTATAGGATGCTGAATTGACTCAAGTATCTAAAATTTATAGATCCTATTTCTCAGTAAATTTCACCTTTACTGATTTTGAAGATTTGGTGATGCAGATAAGACCACATTTACCATAAAGGTATTGTCATTGCTCCTCCCCACACAGATCTGGTATCACTAGATAATGAGATTGCTTAGGTCCAGAGCCTCGATACTTAACTATTGATCACAAACCGTTAGGTGAGAACTAAGCATGCCATATGCTGAGTGACATTTCCTGAGGAACGTCTGTTCACCTCAGATAAAGAAGACAATGACATACCAAAGAAATGATTTTACCCAATCTGTCTTAGAGAATCACTCAGTGGATTGGAGTTACTCCAGGAGTATGACTGAGTGTTTTACTACAGGAGCACAGAGGAGAGATTACTCAGGGGAGCATTCATGGGGGCTTGCTTATAGGACTTGGGCCAGGAATCACTTATAGTATATGGATGAGGTTACATAGAGAATAGGTTAGAGGTGGATTACAGAACTATGAGGAGGGGCTGGTCACTTACACAAGCATAAGCAGTGTAAATGGACCTACACCACTCAAGAATATTCCCACCGCCAACATTTATTAATGATTTATATATCCTTAGGAATGGGAGATGTCTTATATCCTGTGAAACTTATGATCCCTCCCCAAGTTTCCTTAAAGATCGCTAATGGGCCCAGTTCTGTTAGAGTTTTAGGCAGGTAATCACAGATACTCTGATTTCACGATAGAAATAGGCATATCATACCCAGAGAACACAAGTTCTACTACACTCCAGCAGGACCCATAGGTTCAGTGGAAGCTTTGTATGCATCATACCTTTTGCAAGCAGTCCGCAATTGGCCATCTCTGAATTGCAGTAGCTTCAATCTTGATGAGTTATGAGACTGAGACTACTAAAGAGGTAGTATTTACTTATCTTTTGAAATTAGGAAAAAGGGGAAATTTTTATTTTGTTTTGTTTTATTTTGAGACAGGGTTTCTCTTTATAGTTTTGGTGCCTGTCTTGGAAATCACTCTATAGCCCAGGCTGTCCTCGAACTCACAGAGATCTATCTGCCTCTGCCTCCTGAGGGCTGGGATTAAAGGCATGTGCCACCACTGCCTGGAGCAAAGGGAAATTTTTCTAAAAGATAATTTTAGCTCTCTTGGGTACTATTTAACTGAACATTTCTAATTTGTACACAACATGTGTGTATTGTGACATACATTTGTGCAATGATTTTAAAGCTAAGTATGAAAAAGTCACATGCATACACTGAAGTTTAATAATCACATGATATTAATAATGTTTTACAGATATTTATTAGCTAAAATGGTATCAATATAGCAGCCATCATCACAGTTGAAACTGACTGCACATTCATTAAAACTAACTAATCTATCACATTGTTACATGGCAGCCACAGCCATGTTGAATCAAGTTGGAACACAGAGGAGACATACAGAAAGGGTCCAGTCTACAGCCACTTTCTGTTTCTAAGGCACAGAGAGCTGCTTTAGCCTCTTGGGCCTTCTCCATTATCTTTGACTAGTACTTTGATTTCAGGATGGATATTCCTTAAAATTCAGGAGCATAAATATATGTGTTCTTGAATTGTTACAAACCAGAAGTCATAGCTGAGTACACAGAATTCCCTTGTTAAACCTTCTGAATATGACATAACTAAGTCAAAGAGCACAAGCCATTGATTCCACCTACAGGGGAGGCTAAACCAGGAAGGCTGAAAATTCAGAAGAGCTGGGTTACAGTGTGGGTTCAAAGCCAACCTGGGCACCCTGGTAAAAATCCAGTTTTAAAAATATAATATTATTGCAGACTAGTGGCAGAATGCTTACCCAGCATGAAAGAGGCCCTAGGTTCAACCCCCTGTACAAAAAAACACAAACTAAAATGGATAAACAGGCTAACAATCAAAACACCAACGGTGTACAAAGGGACCAACAGTAAACAATTATGAAGCTGGTGGTGTAGACATCACTGAGGACAAGCCATAAACTTTTCTTTAGAAGTTGAGGACTACAGTTAAATATATACTCACTAAGTCAGGAGTTCTAGTATCAATTCTTTGCTGGATTGAATTCTCTTAAGTTACAGCCACTTTTTTAGACATACCGAAAATCAGAAGAAGCTCCCTACCTCACACTTGAAACTGAGGCTCCTTGCAGAGGACACTAGCTTCTTCTGGCATTCATTTTCATTCTGCCTGCCAAAGGCACCTTTTAAGTTGGAAAGTAACTGACATGAACATGACAGAGACACAGGAGCGGCAGTTACCTATCTGATGTTACTCACGTTTGCAACGTTTGAATCAAAAGGATTGGAATGTTTATCCTAGAATTACATGTCTTTTTTGGGAATGTGTGGGCAATGTATATGGGAAGATCATGGGTTCTAGTTGATCAATTTTTCTTACTTCTCTTCCATTCTAACTGAATCCCTGTTGCATACACATATGTTGATAATGCAGACATCCTAATCTGAATAATAGTTCAGTCATTTGATAAAACCATGCTCTGGGGCAAACTATTTTGTCAGTCTCTGAATTCCACATAGATCATTTGTGCAATTCTAAGAACAAAGGAAGTCACATATAGCATGTTTTATCTGACCCCTAAGTCTTCAACATCAGTAGACAAACATTTATTTTTCTTCTCTTCTTTGCAACCCATGTTTTATCTGACCCCTCTAGCTAAGTCTTCAACAACAGTAGATAAACATTTGTTTTTCTTGTCTTCTTCGCAACCAAACTAGAACCCTGCCACAACTATCCATTCATCCCTCCATATCCAGATACCAGCTTGAAACCTATCTTATATGAATTACTTCAAAAACAGCAACAAAAAGAATGTCAAGTGATTACACAGGCTATTGGCACCGATCTAAAAAGAAGTTTTTATACTTCAAATTAATGTATTATGAGACTATGTCTTTAATGTTATTTATATTGCTATAGATAAGGGGCACTACTGGGAGAAAAAAATAGTTGGGGATGGAGGGATGGCTCAGTGGTAAAGAGCACATGCCTGCTATGTGCCTGTCATATACTCCCAGTCTGACTCAAGGAGTCTTTCTTCCTCCTTTGCTTTCTGTCTTATTCATTTAGGCAGGCTCTCTCAACTGGGTCCAGAACTCACTGATGCAGCTAGTTCAGCTAGCCATCTTGCTCTGGGTATTCCTTTCTCTGCCTTCTGCCTTCCCAGTACTGGAACCACAGGTTGGCCCTGCCCCCACCCAGCATTTACACAGGTGCTGGAGAGTTGAATTCTTCACACTGCCATAGGAAGCCTTTTATCTGTTGAGCTATCTCCCCATCATGGAGCTTAACACTGGAGGTGATGATTTTCCAGCTGAGGAGACCTGAAGGAAAGAAAAAGGAAGCACATCTCCTTCTGCTTGCCCAGCCTGTTCTGAAGACTGGCTTCCAGGCACCTCCGGCTCAGAATGTGCAGATGCACAGCAAAGTGACAGTGGTAGTCACACATTTCATTTGGGGAGCACATTTTTGCAGCACAGAATCCAATTGTTTTGATCTAGTATTTTTCTTCTTCTATTTATTTTTCTCCCTGAGCAGCTAAGCCAGCTCACAGTGATGAAGGCTTCCCCTTTGAGAAGGCAGGCAGTTCCACAAGCTTGCTCTTTCAGTCGACCTTTGTTAGTGATGATGTGACATTTTCTCTGCTTTCAAGCCCCAAATTAAGTCTAGGCATCTTATCAGTATATTTTCAAAATATGTCATTTTTATTTTTCTTACATTAAACATACAGGCAGTGTATCATTCTGACAAGACATCCACCTCTAACTTTCTGATTGCCTTCTCATATCATGGGCAACACATCAAGAAATTATAAGCAATTTGTAATGTAGATATTAAAGTCACCAGAATTTGTATTTTCTAATCTTTGATATGTGAAAGTAAAGATAACATGAAACATGTTCTTTAATGATGGCAAGATTTGCTTGGCTTGTGGATTACAGCTCACCCAAGGACCCATTCAGTAGGGTTTGCAGGGTGTACTATTATTTCAAGGTTGGGTAGGGGATGATCTGTAATGTTGCTATGCATTTTAATCCAAGTGAAATCAGAATGAGACATGATTAATTTCCATACAGTTGTCTAATTAATTATTGTGTTCTTTTTATTTGGCAATAATAGCCATGGTGTTTGTGCCAAATTACTGTAAGAAACTATGCAGTACATGCAATACACAATAACTAGGAAGGAAATGGGTCTGGCATCACACAAGTTCTTCATGGAGACTAGCTATTTTGTGATTCTAAGAGATTCCCACTTTCATATTGAGGGCATTTTCTTAAGATTACTGAACTTATGCAGTGGGTCCTGTGTGGAAGCAACACTGCTTAATCTAGTGTCCTCAGTAATGGAAGACAAAGACCTGTGTCTCATAGCTCTGTATCTAACTAATGATAAGGACCAGACCATCTGGTGGAGTCCCAGCTTCAAAGAAGGCAATTACATGAGATTTTTCTGGATGATATTATTCTCTAAATAGTCAATAAGCTTACAGCCAGAATTTGGAGGTGGTACTTGAGAAAAAAAAATCACAGCAACACATTGGATGTTCTTAGATATTGGGTTGAATTTTCTGTATCAACATGGAGTCATGGATTGTCAAAGGAAGTTAGAAAGTTAGAAGTTAATAGTTATGCTACCTTCATCCAAATGCGTATTTTCCTTGAATTTTGTATGTTTAGTTTAAACAATATTCATTTATGCTTGCCTTGTCTATGTTCCTCCAAGCTTTTCCTCAAGAATGCATAGAGTTTGAAAATAGATACATGTCTCTTATTCAGTGTCACAATACTATACATATCATGAATGAATTCTAGGCCACAAAAATTCTACTGACTAAATTCCCTTGTTGAAAGCACACCATGACATCAAGTGGGGTTTCCAGACTCAACCAGGAACTTTTGCTTTGTTTACTTGTCTTTTCATTCACCAAATGTCCATTAAAGTACCAGGACAGAAGAGAGGGTGGGTAAGGCGGATGATCTTTCATACACAGGTATATTTAAGGGGACTTTGGAATAAGTAGAATGGAGAGCAGAGTATGTTGTCTGCTTTGAAAAAAATGGCAATCCAGTGATGTATACAAGGATGCAAACAAGGAGTTGGTTAGTATACTAATTATTCCAACAGACACTTGCCTATAGCTATGAGTAGAGAGATTAAGTGTCAGGAAGCTTTGTGGAGGCACTGAGAAAATGTAATCTCTGGTCAGACACTATGTTGGTGTAGGTGAGAATTTCCAGACCAGAAGCAGGATAGGCAGACAGAGGTACTCAAGGTCTAATGCGCAGCCTTATACATTACACCATACCAAATGAATGAATGAATGAATGAATATCCGCTTTGCATAGCACATTAACTTTCCAATGAGCCTCTGCTGCATACACACAGCCATTAGAGAATTCTTTTCAGGGTGTTTCCCTCTTATAGCCATTTGGGGATGTGAGAAATTACATTCAACAGCCCGGAAAACTATCCCCAGAGCTTCCATTAGCATCTGTGTCTCATCTCCTTGTACTGGTGAATATCTCGATTCGGATCCCCAATCACTCTGCCCCACTTTTAATGCTGGCTAATAAAACCCAAGTACTCATTAGAAAATAAAAATATTTGCCTGGCATACCACTATAAACAAAGCTATTGGAATGCTACATCATTTTTATAACTCTATGCACATGAATATAATGAGATAACAAATGTACTTTATCCCCCAAATAAAGATGCACCAGTAGTGATCAGAGGAGGTATGGGGAGCAACCTCTAGTGGGAAGCTTTCCTCACCACAGTGCTGTGGGTATGATCTGCTGATGCAGTTAGTATTATTTCTCTGTCTTTATTATATATTGGATGTGCATAGCTTTAGATAATTTGTTATGAATTATGTGTGATAATTAACATTAATTGCCAAGTTGACAGGATCTAGAATCACCCAGCAGACTAATTTCTAGGCATGCCTGTGAGGAATTTCTAGATTTGATTAACTGAGATGGGAACACCCATCCTGAATATGGATAGCACTGTTTCCTGGGCTGAAATCACTGAGTGAATAAAAAGAAGGCCTGCAGATAGACACTTCATCTCACTTGCTCTGCTCGCTGACTGTGGATGCAGCATGACCGGCTGCTTCATTCTCCTGTCATCATGCCTTCCATGCTATGATGGACTGTACCCTGGCATTTTGGACAGAAGCAAATGCTTCTTTTCTTAAGTTCTTTTGTCACAGCAGTGAGAATAGTCATGAACACACAGTTGTCACTGTGTTCAGCACCCCAAAGTAGGTCTAGGAAGCAGCTGATCTCCAGGAAAGAGAATAGGGCTCTTTTCTAGTATATGGAGTCTGCTTTCTCTTGCTTCTAAAACTTGAGTGCCCATTGAAGAATGTAAAAAGGAAAAAAAAATTCTTAGTTCATTTTGGGCTTTAATCCAAAGCCAAAGAAAAGCCTACAGCTAATCTGTGTTCATCATATTACCAGGATTCTAGGAGTTCTGATTCGGCCAGAGTGTGAGACTTTTCATGAAAAGGGTCTTGCTCTCTACAGCTCCTGCTCTTGCCTTGGGATTCCATTTTGCATTGTCCTGAATAAGTCACACAGTTAAAGAAGACCCTTCTCTTGTCAGTGCTCTTGTTGTCTCGGAAAACTCCTACTTTTTCAGCAAGAACCATGGATCCCAGAGTCAGAGGGCAAATGGTGCAGCTGCTTCTTAGAGAGCATCCTTCTTGCTGCCAGCGTGCATACTACATGTGGGCAGAGGCAGAATTTGACTTGGAATTCTCCTGGCATAGAATAGATGCCATCTAAACATTTGTAGAGTGAATAATCCATGCTGAACTTTACCATAAAATGACAAGATTGCTCTTATGAAAAAACCCACCTTGGGCTTGTTAGCTACAGTTAGATCTTATTCAGAAGCATACCTGTTAGGTAGAGATCCCCCAGGTGCTTGCTGATTTATTCCCACCTCCTGATTTATTAAGTTTACACTGACTCAGACAGCTGACCTGGCTTTCCACCCCTAGCAGATTGCTGAGGTCCAGAAGGACCACATCACAGATGCTGCCTCCCTTCTACTCCTGTCTCCACGTCATCTTTAGTCTTATCCACCCTAGTGAGATGGTTTGTTGCCACTTTGAAAATGATGAGTGAAGGAGCAAAGTCTTCACATGATATACAGAGATCTTTGCCCACAATATAAACAACAACAAAAACAGATGCAAAGCTGTGCTTTCTCAAGACTAGGTGCTCACTGAGTAAATTCTTCAATAGTCCTCCTGGAACTAACTCATTCTTGGGCAATCTGTCTCACAGCTGTGAAAAAAGAAGAAGGGGAAGAATGGGACCCAACCTGAGGCAAAAATAAAGGAGATTTCTGGGGAATCACATGTGGCAGAGTTGGACTGTAAGTGGAGGAAAGTCTGGGATCAATAAAGAAAATTAGTCTGAGACTAGGAATAAATTCTGTTGACAAGTGACAAGCCCAGAATGTCCACAGAGGAAGGGTAGAACACATGTTCTCTGAAGCAGAGTAGTCAGCGACCAGAATCAGAGAGCTCAAATGCAAAATGAGCAGTGTGCACCTCACCTAACACAAGTCAGAGGTCACCCTGATGTGCTGAACCTTGTCTGTGATAGACTCTCTAATTTGTAGATGTGAATCATTTCAGGATGGTGATTTAAGTGTCCAATTTTGGGTGATTTTTCTTCAAGACTGATTTCTTTGCAGCCACATTTCTACCTGGTGGCCCCAGAAAGCTAGGGCCTTCACTGATGTAGTATGTAGATATCCTCAGTTAAGACTTTACTTTGTCAGTTAAAGATGATGCTCAATGCTGAGGAACTACAGTAGAGGTTCCCAACTTTCTTATTGCTGTGACCCTTTAATACAGTTCCTCATGTTGTGGTGACCAACCATGGAATTGTTTGTTGTTCCTTCATACCTGTAATTTTACTACTCGTATGAATCACAATGTAATTACTTTTGGATATAAAGGTTTGCCAAATGGGTCAAGACCCACAGGTTAGGAACCATTTATCTGCATGCAATAATATGGTAATAATAATAATATGGTTTCCCTATATCCATGCTCCTGTGAACCCCCGAGATGACATTGGCAGTCCTGGTTTCAGGTCAAGTCTGTATTTTAAACACAGTTTTCATGAAAGATTGTTTTATTCACTCTAAAGTTATAGACAGGAAAATACTTAGGACTACACACTGAAATTCTGGCACCAGCAATCTCAGAATCGCTGTGTGTGAATTTTGGTGGAGCTGAGAAGTGCATACATTGTGAAATGTGCTCACAAATCTGAGGTGTTGTGTGAAATATTATTACGTGTATAATATTACCTCGGTAGATCTCTGTGACGGTTTAACTATCAGAGAATTTCATGGCATATATATAATAGTATCAACATGAATTAATACCTTAAGCTCAGGGCTGATTCCTCAATTACTGTAACTACCAGTTGCTAATTGGAATTTTTTTTTTTTTTTTAACCAAGGCTGGCCCATCAACCAAGGAACACAAATCAATTGAGCATAAACAATTAGACTTCTCGGCTTTGGGTGATCTGAGAGAGACATGCATGAAATACTATTTGAATCTGAGGCCGGGGTGTGATGCTAGTTTGCTGGATCTCTTAGTACTGTGAAGAGTGGAAGATGAGATTTTAAAAGACCTGAAGCAATTTCGAAGCATCTCATGTTTTCAAATGGTAATGAAGAGTTTAGCTAAGTTATTTTACATAGCATCTGATGGAGCTATTATCTGTCCCTGATGTTGCTCAGAGGGCCTGCCATTTGAAGCTGCATTCTTTAGGCTGAAGGAATCTAGCTTTGAATGGCAATGTGAAAGCCTATGAGCCTCCTTCACTAATGGGAGAGATCTCACATTACACTCTAATATATGCAAGTGGTTCTAGCCAGAGGACTTCCGGGATTAAATGTAGTTAGGGAAGGCAAAAAACAAAACAAAACAAAACAAAAAAATATTTTCTCTTCCCCCAATTTTACTGGTTTGCTACCCTTTTAGAGAAGAGATAAAATCAGAGTGGCTAAATAGTAGAGATCCAGAGAACAAAGAAATATATCTGGCTAAGTTTCCATTGATCCGCTGAGGCAAAACAAATCAGATACCTCACTAATAACTAAATGTGTCAATTGCTTTTTTTTTCCCACTCACTATTACTGCGTCAATATTTTATGGCAGGTCACAAAACAACTGAGTGCTTACAACTGAATCTAGGATTGTATGAAGGTGGGGGTGGTGCAGAGGGGTTATATCAGTTATGATTAACACAATGGTAAAGACCATGATTTCTCTTTACTCTCCCTGGAGTCCTAGGGTAAAGCAAGCCCAGGGAAACAGAACAGTTTGTTAAGCTACTTTAGAGGTACATAGCTCCCAATTAATAGAAGGTAGGCTGATGATTGTCTTGGCTTCATGTAGGGTTGCTCAGGCTCTACTATGCAGAGGGACCACCTGTTGGCATTGTTAACACTTGGATGGCTGGGCCTCTTATCATTCTGCTTGGATAATGGAGCTAGTAAATTTGTATTTCTATTGTATTTCTTATTAGATAATTCTGATTGGATAATGGGGCCAGTGAATCTGTATTTCTATTGTACTTCTTATTGGATAATTATGATTGGATAATGGGGCCAGTGAATCTGTATTTCTATTGTACTTCTTATTGGATAATTATGATTGGATAATGAGGTTGGTGAATTTGTAGGGGATGTTGATCTGGCCTGCGGGCCACCCAGGGAAATATGGCGTGGTTCACAGGCCTGGGAGGATCCTGCAGGGAAGAGCTGTGTGGCTTCATTAAGAGGCCGTAGAAACTACTTCACTGGAGCCAGTTTCTTCACAAGGATGGGCCTGCTTTGGTGAAATAGTCTGAATTAGGGTGGGGCCTTTGCTTTCAGGGAGCTCATTTGTATTTTTCCCTCAACATTCTGCTCACATAAAATAAAACTCATCTGCAAGATAAATATGGTCAGCAAACTATTAGGTTGAAACACTTGACCTTGTCATATATAGTACAAGAAGTAAAAGGGAATTATTTAGTTAATCTGTGTAAGATAGATTATAAAATAATAAAACCACTAAATTCTCAAAGTATGGGGAAAATCATAGAATAAGACTCTCATACTTTGAATGTCTAAATGTTTTCTTTTTTAAGCCTCAGATGTGACAAAAGACAGCATATTCTTTTGTTCAGAGAAAGAACATAGTCTTTCATACAATTTAAAAACAAAGGAATTGGACATTTTCTGTTTATATCTCAATTAATTATCTTCGGCTGAATCCCAGGCTCATTATGGGCACGACTGCTTCTTTGGGAGATGTTAGTAAATAAGGATTTATGTATTCATTTTTTTTTTTTCTGCTGACAGCAAAGCCAATTAGTGTATCTTGGTTGGATCAGGACACTGTGAACTGAAGCGAAAATGACATTCAGAAAGGATTTCTTTCCAAGCTCTTTGTCTTTAGGAAGTCTCCAAGCAGTGACCTTATATTTGGAATTCAGCTTTCAGCTGGTGTATCCGGCATTAAAGGTGACAGCGAAAATAAAAGTCTTCCTTCCAAAGATTGTGTGTGCCTTTGGCAAAGGTTATAGATGCGATGTCTTTGAACATCCTTCTTCATGATGGCTCTGTCGCTGGAAATGGGCAGAGCAAACGGGAAATCTGCAGCTAGCCAGAGCTACTTTCAGGGTAATGATTGTCAAATCCTTTACCTCTTGAATGCAGAACAAGTGTGGATTTTATATTTACATCTAAATATCTGGTTTGTTTACCATTCTGTTTCTTTCCCCTTTTACCTTGTCAGTTCTTCCTAGGCATAGATTTGAAAAAGTGTATTTAAATAAAAAGAGGAAAGGATAAGCAAGTCTAACTCTAAATAGTTTAATCTTATTCTAAGCCAGTGTTAGTGGTTTTTAAGATTAGAGACAAGTCATTAACTCTTTTTGGCCCTGGACTCTTTCCCTGGTTCACCTTGACTTTTAAGCAGGAGCATGACATGTGCCCTTTCCAGTCCACTGCTACCACCTGGAAGGATCCAGATGCTCAAAACATGCTGGTGTTACAGGTTATTTCCTTATATACAGGAATTATGTATTCACTGTCCAGAGTACTTTGGGTACTGGAGACAGTGATAAGAAATAACAAAGTAAATTCACATTAACTTTTCTACAAACTGATTTCCTGTGTTCCAGCACAAGCCAATTCAAATGTTTGGATCATTCTCAAGGAGCCTGCCCCTTGGAACCCTTTGGATTGATTCAAGCCATGCCTTCTCTTGATAGAGTTTTATGGCTATCTAAGTTGATCTGTTTAGAATCTGATTGTCAGTGGAGCAAACGTTAGAATGCAATCCCCATGTGTGCTACCACAGGCATTCCTGACAAACTAGTAGTGAATGGTGTGTCCTTAAACAGAGTTTGCCACATCCATCATCACACAACTTGGAATTAGAACTAGCCCTGTCTATATTGTTTTCCTTATAACAGAAGGATAATTGAATTAATTATCCTTAACAATATATTAAACAATTTGACTGTGAGCCTTTTCTCTACATGGTCTAAGGAAGACTTTCCTAAGACTATGATATTGAACCTTGGATGAAATGACAGGAAAAGGAGATGACTCCAGTGGAAAATGCAAGATGAAATATGGGCATATGTCAATGTTGCAGCAATGTCCTAGGGTGCTTAGAGGACCACTCATAAAGCTGATGAAGACAATGGCCATTGTTGGCTGTCTTTTGATGGCAGGAAGCAGAAAGATATATAAGGCCAGAGGACCAGGAACTCAGTTGTTAAGCTTTTAGGCTTTTAGCAGCAGTTCAGCTGAGATTCATTCACATGAGGACACAGAGTCTTCCAGTTTGAGGAAGCAAGATCAGCTGAGGAATTGGTGAGGTGAGGTTAGCTGTGGATGGTTCTGTTTCTCTGATCTTTCAGTGTTTACCCCAATACCTGGCTCCTGGGTTTGTTTTTATTAAGAAGACCTTCTAATAATTCGTGCTATAGACTTTTGCCAGTGTGGGTTCATATTTGAAGTTTTTTCAGAGTAAGTACACATTTTCTCCTATTGTAGCATCCATGGTAACTGATACCCATGTGCAGTTTTTCTGATGTTGGAGCCCCACCAGAGGCTGATTTTCCTTTCCCTTCTGTGGAAAGCATCCTGTTGCAATATAGGCCTTGAATTGTTTCTTAATGTATGAGCGCTATTTAGCCTCAATGCACTTTCTCCAAAGATACATAGTCTTGTGTGAGCAACCTTGTCTTCCTGCTATCCTTTCAGATCTAATGGTGGCTGCAACAAACTCTGCAGTCAGAGTGACTTGGTTCAAATGTTCTTTCCTCATTAATAGCTGAGTGACTTACAGTAAATAAGCAAATTTCAATGCTTGGCTTTTTACACCTGGAAGCAAGATAATACGAAGACTAACAGCTATGGAATCAGAGGTTTACTGAGAAGAATATACAAAAGTCTTATGTAGACTCCAACAAAATCTATATAGCTTTCAAAAGTTCAGTGCAGTCAAATCCTTTACAGTGGATTTACTTATATCAGAAATAGCCATTTTTTGAGAAAATTTGGCCTCTTCTTGTAACTTTGTGGATCAAGTTGGAAGTAAAATATACCTCAGCCATGGTGGTAGGGAGCTCACCATCTATTGTGGAGGATCTGACTGGCATATAGAAATGCAAAATATAAAGCCAAAAATGTCAACTGCTTTAAATTGGATAGGTGTTAAAGAAAGTTTTAAGAAAGGTCAATGTAGGACCTTGAAACTCCCAACCAGGGGAAATATCTGAACTACTGCAAGGTGGTAATGCAGACAGAGGAGACAGTTGCCCAGTAGAGAGGGCTGGAAGGGGGAAGCAATAAGGGATACACATCCCAACTCCAGGAAATGCACGCATAAGAAACAAGTGCTAGCTTTTATTATGATACACCAACCAGAGAGATTTAGCAACTGAAATCAAGTGCTTAAGACCTAGAAAATTGAAAAGACCTTGTTGCTGCTGTTGACTTTCTACAACTTGATAGTCAAAATTAATAACTTGGTAGATCTGAGCTCTTGTTTTATGTTATTTTTTTCTCATCCTTGTTGCCAATTGTCAATTATATCCCTCATTGTTCTCAAATGGACTCCATATTAAGAATAAAATACTTCTCTGAAGGTGCATTGAATGATAAAATGAACAGATAACTAGGGGATTGATCTGAATCCTTGATGATTAGATATCCAACAGAATGATAGCATGGAGAAAAGCAAAAACATTCTATGTGTAAACCAGCCTCAGCAAAAACATCACTATTGGCAAATTGTGTGTTTTAAAATTGTCTGCTAACTGAAAATGTATTAGAATTAAAAATATTCAAGCCTGTGAAAATCTTAAGTTATTTTAAGTATAAAGGGCACTAATTAGAATCTGAATTATTCTTGACCCAAAGTAGTATTTAAAGGGGCATTGTTATTTATTATTATCACAAAGTATGCATATTGTTTTATATAAGTTCTAATACCTGTACTATGAAGTAGATGCTGTATCTGTCACTGTTATATAGCTGTACAAATAAAAAGCTAGAGTAATTAGTTTGCTCAACAGGATGTGGCTAGTAAATGACAAGAGTCAAATATTTGAGTCCAGATAATTGGAAACTAGAGCTTAGGATATTTTCATGCTCTTCCGTGCTTGATTTCCTGAGATCTCTGTGCTTGAACAACCAGCCAAATGTACAGAAAATATTCTGTGCATATGGAAAGATCCACAATAGATGTATGCAGAAGGGACTTCCAGATAACAAAGGAAGAAAAAAATTAAACTTCCAAGTGAGATGAGAGGATTTCCCAAAAATGTTATATTTGGTCTGAATCATAGGGCTACATAGTTCTTAGCAACTGCAGGTATCATAGGGGAATACAATATTAGAAAAACAGAACATAAGAGGCTGTGCTCTTGTATCTTTGGGAGCAAGGTCCATCACCATCTAGCAAAGCAGAGATGGGCCATGCCATTATATTTGTAATTTCACTGTTAACTGTAAAAAGGCAAAAGAAAAATACACATAAAATACTAATCTGATATATTGTATTGAAGCAGTTAAAATATAAACTACATGAGTCATCAAAAACATGACTTATACAGAGTTATAGAATCTAGTCACCCATAGTGAACATGGTTTTTTATACAGAAGATATCAACAAGTGGTGACAATAACCAATTATATTTACATTTATATTCACATATGCCATCAACATAGAGAAAATCTTAAAAGGATTTTACCAAAATGTTAAGAATGCTTACTCCATATAACTAGTTTGAGATGTTTTCCTTATTTTTCTTCATGGCTTGCATTTAGACAATATATATGCATCCACAAACAATCAGTTATGAAAAGAAAAGCCAAAAAACAGGAAGTATAGGAGACCAGACTTAAATGTTAGCTAAAAGAATTACAGGATATATATGTTAGTTAAATTCAGAGAAATTAGAAAACTGAGATGGATAAGTGCAACATCCTTCATATATTTCTTTCACTGCACATGACTATTGACTTGGTGACCAGTGTACTTTCAGGAAATAGAATGATTCCAAGCCAAGAAAGGTCTCAGGTTTAGGAGACTCTCAAGCTTTGATTCCAGTGAAACTCTTCAAAGTGATGCCACCCTTGTGTGCCGAAGCACATCACTGATCATTCTGAGCACTGATCAGTGCTCTTAATCTTCAGAGTTGATGATTATCAGAGTCCTAACAACAGAGCAGCAGAACCCATGTTCTTAGAACCACTGACCATATGCAAAAGTATAAGTTTGTGAAAATAGAATATTTACAAAAAAGAAAAGAAAAGGGAAAATCAGAAATAAGAAACAAGAAAAGAAAAAGGCAAACAAAAAATTACTGAATCACAATCAGTATGGAAAATTATGCATAGATAACAGAAGACCCCCTAACTCCAGGAAAGAGAACGATAGACAACCCAAAACTTCATGCTTCAAAACACCCTGTTTTCTGTTTGTACAGACCTCCAGGTCTTCTATGGTTGGTATTGAAATTAAAGGCGTGTGTCTGCTATGCTGGCTGTGTCCTTGAACACACAGAGATCCGCCTAGCTCTGCCTCCCAAGTGCTGGGATTAAGGGCGTGCCCCACTACTGCTCGGCTTCTGCTCTGGCTTGCTCTGACCTCAAGGCAACTTTATTGACATACAAATAAAATCACATTTCAATACAAATAAAATATCACTATAGATATAAAATGAATACTTTTTTTTTTTTTAAGATTTATGTATTATGTATACATTATTCTGCCTGCATGTGTCCCTGCAGGCTAGAAGATTATGAACTAATGGCTGTGAACCCCCCAGCTGTATCAGGCCCTCTGGATAAGTGAGACAATTGAATAGCTTGAACTGCTTGGGAGGCATCCAGGCTGTGGGACCAGGACCTGTCCTTAGTGCATGAGCTGGCTGTTTGGAACCTTGGGCTTACACAGGGACACTTTCCTCAGCCTGGAAAGAGGGGACTGGACCTGCCTGTACTGACTCCACCAGGTTTAAAGGAATCCCCAGGGGAGTCTTGGCCCTGGAGGAGATGGAATGGAGGGGAGGGGCTGGGGGGAAGGTGGGGGTAGGGGTGGGAGTAGGGAGGACAGGGGGACCCATGGCTGATGTGTAAAATTAAAACACAAATATAATAATAATAATAAAAATTACATTAAAAATGAATACTTGTAAATGCAAAATGCTCACTGAGATCACCAAACCTGGTAGTTTATGTTTGCTCTCATTATTACCTCTTTGGTTTTTCATTACTAACAGTCTCTATATAAAGAATCTTAATCTTCATCATGTTGCCTTCTGCTAAGAGTTCAATTCTGACTATTGATGAGCTGTGATATTTATGCCTGTGTTTGTCTTCAAGAGAGTCAAGGGTTAGTCTCAGTTTGATGGCCTTACTTAAGCACAACTGCCAGGCACTGCATAGATTAGACCCCTCGGAGGGACAGTAGTTTGGGAGATAAAGTTCTGGCTCTGAGCTCTTGTTGGTATATTTACTGGAGGCTAATGTTCATTTTCCACTTAATAACATCCATCATCTGCATCGTAGGCTTTCCAAATCTGGCCTCCTCCAAGTCTTCATAAAGTTAAACTACACATGAGATGATAGTTTCCTCTCACTCTACAACTCCTATGTCTACTTAGTCCTATATGCTGGATCCCTAGTTGCATACTGGTCTAGTGTTCCCTTCACTAGAGAAATAAATACACAGGAATCTGTATGTTAGAGTGAATAATGGCCCACCAAGATGCCCACATCCTAACCTTTGGTGTCTGTGAATATTACTGTGTGTGACTAACAGGTGTGATTAAATTAAGGATCTTGATCTCTGGAGACTATTCTGGATTATCTAGTGGAATTCAAATTTAACCATGCCTATTCCCTTAATTGAGGGCAGAAAGACATTTAATTTCAGAAGTAGGCACACAAAAGTGGAAGGAAGTGATTGGAACAACGTGGGGAGGGATCATTGTGTACTGATACAGGCAGCATTCAGAATGAGGAAAGACATAGAAACAGATTCTCACCAGAGCCTGCAGAGGGAGTAGCTCTGACAACATCTTGACCTTGTAGACATAACTGTCTTGTTAAATAAGAAACACAGATGCAATTGCAGAGTTAAAAGCCAAGAGGTCAGAGCAATAGCTGAGAGCTGAAAACCTTAC
The DNA here is from genome assembly GCF_903995425.1 of Onychomys torridus. NCBI lineage: Eukaryota > Metazoa > Chordata > Mammalia > Rodentia > Cricetidae > Onychomys > Onychomys torridus. The sequence continues at coordinate 167,959,252 of NC_050443.1, forward strand.
CCTTCACTGCTTCTGCTGTCTTTCTTCTCCGAAAGAGAGATACTTCTGTGTGTTTTTTCTTTTTTATAGACTTTCTATTCTGCTTTCTCATTGGTTGTAAACCCAGCCACATGACCTCCTCGTCACTGCCTGTCTGTACAGACCTCCAGGTCTTCTATGGTTGATAATGAGATTAAAGGCATGTGTCTCCATGTTTGCTGTATCCTTGAACACACAGAGATCCACCTAGCTCTGCCTCCCAAGTGCTGGGATTAAGGACGTGCATCACCACGGCCCAGCTTCTGCTATGGCTTGCTCTGACCCCAAGGCAACTTTATTAACATACAAATAAAATCACATTTCAATACAAATAAAATATCACTATATGACCTTGTGGAGTAAACCTCTCAAACTATAAGAAAATACATTTGCAATGTTCAAAGTCACTCTACTTGCAATAATTTTCATAGCAGCTAGTGGAACAAAGCAGAGATACTTCATGTAAATATCCTTTCCATACTATTTCCATGCAGCTACAAGGTACCATAAAAGGAAAGAGTTTATTTCTCTCTGGCCCTGATATTCCTTGTGGTGGTTACTGTAAGTTGTCAAGTCAACAGAGTGTGGAAACACCTGAGTGAGTGAGTGAGTGAGTGAGTGAGTGAGTGAGTGAGAGAGAGAGACAGAGACAGAGACAGAGACAGAGAGAGACAGAGAGAGAGACAGACAGACAGAGAGACAGAGAGACAGAGGAGTGAGCCTGTAGGCATGCCTGTATGGTGGGTTGTTTTCTTATATATTTGATATGGGATGGTCTATCTTAAGTGTGGGTTGCTCTCAGGAATGGGATCCTGGATGGTAAAGAGGGGGAATGGAAACAGTAGCTGCCTTCTTCATTCCCTGATTCCTGACTGAGAATGCAAAGAGATCAGCTCTCTCAAGCTCTTGCTTCCATGAATTCTCTTCTGAAATGAACTGTGTCCTGGACCAGAATAAACCCATTCCCCTTGAGTTGCTTTTGCAGAGTATCCTACCACATCAACAGAAAAACAAACAACAGTGAAAACAAACAACAACAAAACCTCTAATTTACCAGGTCTATATTTTTCTCTATTTTAATATCTTTTGCTTGACACACAAAGAACTGAGACTTAGGAAGTGATGAAATTTTCTCAGAGAGGCATGATTTCATGCTGACAGGGCATTCTTTTCTCTCCTTCCAAAACTGAGTCTTTCTAGTTCATTATGTCTTCAACTGAACTTGAAGCCTCCCTTTTACCCTCTGAGATGAATGCAAGGCTGTGAGTCCCTTTCCTACTGAGTGTTTCTTACTGCATAAAATGTCAATACAACCACGACTCTCAAAATGATGAGCTGTTGACTTAAAGATGCTTGGAGATGAGATTTCCTGGAACCTCTTAGTGCTTCACTCCCTATTGATTCTGAAGATGGAAATAGAATCTGAGAGACAGAAATCCCATCTTAAAAAGTTATTTTTCTATGTGACCTCTAAGGTCTGGGGAAACTGGATGAGTAAAAGAATCTATCAAGAGGTTTGGATCAGTGCCACAGTGTTGATAATCTTCATGGGGTCATGTTCATATTGTTTAAATGGACCGTGTTTCTCTCTCTAGGCTTTTTGTCTACATTGTAGTTATTCTTCTTCTCCTTTCTCCTTCATGCCCACTCTGATGTAGTGTTCCTATGAATGCATTATTGTAATGGTGGACATGATAATGTTGGGCCATGGCATTTATTAAATGCTTACTATGTTCTAGACCCAATGCTTAGTCTTATATGAGTACAATATTTAATTAACACAATCAATCTGCAACTTAGGAGCTTTTATTATTGATCAGGATTCTAAAACTCAGGTCACGTTACTTATTCAAGGTTACAATATTAATGAATGGAAAAATGCATAGGTGATAGAAATTTATCTCCTTTAAAGACATATGTGCTTGTTTGCAAATTCCTTTCACTTCTATTCTTTTCTAGAAATCTGTGTCCTGGTCCTGTGATTTGTACTTACACTTACAGGGATTTGTGTATCAACCCCTCTAGCTTCCTCCAAGTCTGAGCCACAGGATAAGTTAATCCTTACAAGCAAACTCTCCCAGTGTTTTCTTTCTCACTCCTCGCTAGTCCAAGTCTATCAGCATCCCTGTATCTTCAAAGCATCCAGGCCAATACAGCCATGCAAAGGACGAATCTTTAGTCTGCCTCCACCCCATGTATGTCTATGCAGCCAGAAACAGACAGACTTTATCACAGTGATAGTGGATGCAGAGGAGCATGGCATCACATAAACAGTGACTGATGACATTTCTACTTATTTTGTACAATTTTCTTTACTATTATTATGAACTTTTTGGAGGGGGATTTTTCAAAGCTTTTCACTAATTGTTGTTTGGCACAGGACTCCATGATCTTTCCTCTTCTCTACAATGGTTAGGACTTTCTGGACACAACAGAATATTGCTAATGCAGGTTCCTAGTGATAGATGTCCAGAAGCTGAAATGTAGTCATCTGGCCAACTCTGGAGTTCCCAGAAGTGTAATATCACAAAATGCAAAAGAACATTGGAGAAGATTTTTCTGATGAAGGGGAAGGTCACTGCCCCATGCTGTTTGTTCCTTGAAAGGGTCCTACAGACGCCATTGTCTTCTCTGGCACATAAAAATGTTTTTTTAATTGAGCTCTGTGTTCACCATCAAGGGGAACGAAAGAAAGATGAGAAATAAAATACCTCCATCCTTTTCCACCGGCTATTACCCCAGTAATGGCACTAATAAATGTGGCATTAGTTAAGAACTGAGTGGGGAAAATCACCATTACTCTTGGTGCCATAAGAAATGAAGATTCAAAAGGTTATTACAGATAATAGATTCACATTCTAGCATGTGGAATGGGTCTGGGCTTAGATTGGATGCGTTTGGCTTAGTGATTTTTTTCTTTCTTTTTGATAGGATATATGCTGGTTGAGTCCCAGGCTGTGGGAGTGAGAGTGGGCTCTTTGCTCATACAGGTCTTCCATAAGGAGGCTTGCTGCAGTGTGTCTTCCCTGAAAACAATGATGTCTTTCCAAATCTTCTCTGAAAAACCTCACTAAGATCAGTTTCTGTGCTTGGCAGAATCTCAGAGGACATGAAGAAAGATGGTGCAGGATGAAGACAAGGTGAACAAATGAAAACTGTCTAGCCTGAGCAGGAGCATTATGCAAAGCTATTTTGGTTGTCTGAAAGCAGATGCGCTCTTTCTCTGGATTGCTGCATTCACACTCAACTCCAGCTGATGCATTATGTTTCTGCTCAAACCAGTTTACCAAGCCAGGTGCTCAACTAAGAAAAATGTTGACCCTCCTATCCTGGAAAGGAGGGGATTTAAGACACCTGCTACCACTGGGTCAAAAACAGGAGAACCCAGGACTTCAAGGTGTGTGTGTGTGTGTGTGTGTGTGTGTGTGTGTGTGTGTGTGTGTGTGTAAGTACCACTGTCTCTGAGGTTTTTAAGCTGTGGTTACTTTCATATTGAATTCTAAAGGGAAGGCGGCTGAGGGTATTAGGGGAATGTAAAGTCCACTCAGTGCTCCTCTGAAACAGAAACAGGTAGCTTCAATTAAACGTTTACATTCCTATTTCTCTGGGATTAAATGAGAAGTATTTGCTCATGGCTTCTACTATTGTGTAGTGGCGGTATGAGCTGTGGGTAAAGACTCAGGTACCCCAGTCTGATTTCAATTCTACTTCTCATATGCAGTATTCAGTATTTAGGCCCTATCTGTCATCCTTCATGCTTTTTATTCCTGTTCCTTTAGCAAATCCAGCCACTCTAGTAGTCTCAGTTATGTGTCATCAATATTGAGGTGACTCTTGTCTTTTCACCAGACTTCCAAGAATGCTCTTTCTAACACCAAATCCTGGTCAGATTACTTCCTGCTCCAGACTCTCAAGAGGCAGATCATAGGCACTGAATGAACACAGTAACCAATCTCACCTCATTTGGTACCAAATTCACATTAAGGACTTGGGGTTTAGGAATTCTAAAATGTTTTGTTTATTTTGTTTTTTATAATTCTACAACCCTTATGTTGTTCGTTATTCTATTTTTGATACATGCTCAATACAAAGAGAAGATACAGATTACAAAAAAACAGGATCAATGTTTGGAACATCCTTCATTGTCTTTTTCTGTGTGTGGTTTTGATTTTTTTCTGATCTTGGGATCTTAGTTTACTCAGGTATGAATTCTGGACTGAAGAATTAGAAGACCTGTTTTGTCCTTGCAGTGTGTGACTATGAGTAAGCCCTTGTCTGCACAGTGTCTGTTTCCAGAAGTGGAAGATGGAAGATAATTATTATTATCTCAAGGGTAATTTTGAAAACTGAACTAATGTATGTTCAAAACATGGAGTAGCTCATTGCAAAAACTAAACATATTAGCTACTCCTATTACTTTCATGCAATTATGTACTACTATAATTTCTGGCTGGCTTGAAAGGGACCTTCTCAGATGTTCTTTTCCTGTTCTCCCTAGCCAGCTTTAGGGGTCTTGTCTGCATGAAGACTTGCTCCACATAGTTCAGTCATGAGTCCCATAATGAAACATTCACTAGGATTCAGCACCTAGAAATAGTGATCATATTTTAGCTAAGTCTGAACATGGCTGAGATAGAACACCCAAAGAAGTTTAAATGTTGTATGTTTTCTCTGTATGTTTATCTACTCTCTGGGACCATGCAACATACCTAAGAAATGATGGCATTACTGGAGATGAATCAAGTACTGTTGTCACAACGTTCTTAGTAGGTATTAAAGAAATTTTGAGAGCTTGTGATGAATTTTTATTGGCTGAATCAAGTTTTCCATGGTTCTGTATAATCTATGCCTCTCTAATATCATCTCTTCCTATTCCCCATACACCTCCCCTGCACTCACATCATTTCTTTCCAATCCCCATATACCTCCTCCACAACTACCTAGCATCCCAGAAGTCAGCTACTCCAAACTACTTCCTATCCCTCAAATTCTCTATAACTCAGTTTTATCTCTGAGACTTTATACATATTCTTTCTTTCTGGACAGAAGACACTCCCATCTTTTCTGTACTCAACTAACTGCTATGCAACTTTAGGGAATGAGGTAAGAAAGCATTTTATCTAGGATTTATCATCTGGTATCTGGGATTGCAATCCATTTAATATATTGCCTCAGCAAATTTAAACATTGTCACTATCCTTATGTATTTTTAAAGCTAAAATATCTACCTAAACTTCCCCATGGGAAGTTCTCTGTACCCACATTCTCCTTCTTCATTTTTTCTCCTTGTCACAAAGTTATATATTTCACAAAATGTGGGTTAACCATAAATCTACTGAACAAATATCTCTGAATGTGAACTGTTTTGGAGAACTATTTGTTTTAGTTTAGAAACATCTCTAAGAGACATAATAAAATAGCTTTTTACTAGAGAAAACCAGGGATACCTCTAATGGCCAGCAAAGCAGACTTGTTACTAGTACTAGGATTTAATTTTTTAATTTGCAGCTCTTTGCCTGAGCTTTTCAAAACTATACAATAACAGAATCTATTCCGAAAAAAAAAATCCACTTTCCTGTGAAAACATGTATGGACTGCTCTGTCCTGAGCAAGTCACCATCTTGTCATGCCTCTGGAGATGTGCAGTTAACTTGTTCTCTATCTCCTCCAACCCCCTCCATCTCTTCCTCTGTCTAACACAGCTATTGGAGAACTGAAATTACCTATCTTTCTCCTTGTTCCAAACGTATTTACCATGAAGAGTAAAACATGTAAAGAGACATGGCTGACAACTGCTAAGTCTTTTTTTCAGCCTTTATGGCCAAGATCTCATTTCCAGGGTTTGGATTTAATTCTGATTGTATTTGGGGTACAGTAGAGACCTTCTAAAGACCAGAACCTAGAACCCCTGCAACTCTATTGTGTAGTTTATCACTCTGCCATATTACCTAAGTAATTTCCTTTTAGGTATGGTTTCTTATCCTAGGACTTGATTTGCTATATATTTAAATTTATCTGTAGTACTTGATTATTGAATCAGCCTTAAAGCTATCACTTGCTGGTGTTTCTATAGTGACTTCTAACTCTTTTGGGGGGTCATGACATGTTAAACTCTATTATAACTACAGAAGAATCATGTTTTGTTTTTTTTTTTTTTTTTGAGCTGAGGATTGGACCCAGGGTCTTGCACTTGTTAGGCAAGCGCTCTACCACTGAGCTAAATCCCCAACCCTAGAAGAATCATCTTTATCTCTAACATTATAGAAGACAATCTCACATGCATAGAAGCCATTTCCTCAACCTGTATGTTTTTAATCATAAGAGCAAGAATTTTAAGAAGATATATCTTGGTCAGTTTGATTTGCTATAACAACTCGTCATAGACTAGAATGGTTCACACAGCAAAGGTTCAACACCCACAGCTCATAGGCAGAGAGGTTCACATTTTCTCGAACCAGATACTGTCTTAAGAACCACTTCCTATTTTACAGATAGATGTCTCCTTAATTTAAGCCTCACAGACAAGAAGAGAAAAAGCAGGGAAAGAAAATTGATACATGATTAGACAGGTGGCAATCAATAGATAGAAAGATAGAAAACCAAAAAAGATAAAATAGCCATGTTGCCTTCATTTTTTAAATGGACATGGCTTCCTTCCTGAATGCCACACTTGCAGGACCTAATGTAATCCTAATTAGTTCCCAAAGATTTTTATCTTCAAACATAATCATGTTCGAGGATGGGAAAATTTTCCTAACTATAGTTTTGGGAGGAAACACCATTTGGTTGATGATAGGTGCCAGGCAAAAATGAATAAATAAATAAAAATCCCCTGAGCCTGTTTTACCTGGTTGATGTTCTTTGTTGTTCAAATGACTTATATTTAGTACCAGGATAACTTTGCAGGATACTTAGTTCTCTTTCTGAAGATGCTGCATGTAACAAAATATGCTCCCCGCTTCCCATCTTTCTCTGGCAGACTTGAAATTTGTGCTATGGCAGGTGCATCTTTGACAAGGGGTTATTCATTCCTTTTGGCCAGTACTTCATCCTCACATGCCAATTACTGTCAGCTCTTGTGAAGACATGTGTGAAATTTAGGCTTGATGTTAATATACATGGGCATTCCACAGAGGTTCCAATCCTTCATCTGGAGAATGATCATAAGGTGACTGACACCACAGAACAACCATTCTGTTTAATTTAGTGGCTATAAATGAGACTCAGGGACCAAATAATGCTAATAGGAAAATGTGCATTTATTAATTTTTAATTTCTTAATCTGTGGCTTCTTATTATGAGCTTCCTTAAATCACACAGAGTGATCTTGGTTGGAGATAAAGAATCCTAAGATAGGTAACATTTGTAAATCTTTGTAAGTTGTCTTCTTGATGTTGAGGCTTATTTATGTATTTTTTTGGTTTTTATTCTTTCTTTCTTTCTCTGTGTGTGTGTGTGTGTGTGTGTGTGTGTGTGTGTGTTGCACACATGTATGTATGTGTGGTGTCTGTGGTTGAACACAGAGTCATTCACATGCTATGGTGCTGGGATTTTATAGTAAACCCATAATATTCAATCTCTGTTACATTTTCTGTAACTGAGGTCTGTTAACTGATTCATGGTACTCATCTTTTTTAAAAAACTTTATTTTGTTTTAGTCTTTTCTTGTCTTTCTTTTCTCTCTCTCTCTCTCTCTCTCTCTCTCTCTCTTTCTCTCTCTCTTTATTTTTTGAGACAGAGTCACAAGACAAGATTGGAACTTGATATGTAGCATAACATGGCCTTGAGTTTTTATCTTCCTGCCTCTGTCTCCATGTGCTACCATGCTTCAACACATAGAGCTTATGTTATTCTTGAACACTTATCTCTACTGCTTTAATACTTACCTCTTCCAAAACTCTCTTGCTTTGTTTTTTATAGTTACTTAAGGAAATGGTAAGTATCCGTTATGAGTTAAGCATTGGATTGATAGGAAGAACACAGAGTAGGGTGTAGCCTTAAAATACAGGCAAAATATTCTGAAAACCTATTACTTTACTATTACTGAGACTGTATCCTCTCAGGCACAATGCTCAACTAAAAGAAATAAATGACGTTTTTCTTCTTTTATATTTTATAAATGTGGGGAAAAGAAGCCTTTTCTGTTGAGATATTGTTTACTCCCTTACAAAGCATCAGGGAATAAGAGAGGCAAGCACTCTGCTGGAGATTTTATAATTGATAAGAGATAATGACTATTAAAAACAAACATCCTAACAAGGATATTTGAGACAACAATGAGCATTGTAAAGGAAATAAAGTACATAAGCAGAGAGCATAAATACAGGGTGTGACATTGTTCCATCAATTATACTGTGCTTCCATTGAATATTCAATGGCTCAATTAGAAAATTATCATTGACTTCTGTTACTTTCATATCCTGCAATAAGTTTTTCAGAATCAGAGCATATATTTTATCTAAGCTGGAGGAGAGGGAAAATTTTGGCAGTAGATCCAGTGATGGACGACAGACTAGGAAGTGGGAATTTGAAGGGCATTGGGTGTTGTTTCTATTTCTGGTGTGAAATTTGACACTATGTCATCATATGTAATTGGGAAAGAAAAGGGGCAAAGAAACAAAGGAGATGGAGGGAGTGATTTAATTACTTTGGGAATTAGAAATGTAAGACTATGAAAGAGAGATTAAAATCTACCTATAGATTGACGTTGTAATCTAAAAGCTGAGACATTAGGATTTTACTAATATTTGAGGATAGTATAGATTAACACAAAGGAAAAATAATCATCATGACATGGTATAATGAATTCTATAGGATATAAGTTTTTATGCCAAAGGAAATAAGGAAATGAGAGTGGCAAGGAGAGTGGACAATGGACAGAAAGCTGCTTAGTTATCAGCCCTGTGCTACTGATAGTTGATTAGATTATATTACTCTTATCAATGGACTAATTTACTGATGACTTCATAATATGTCACAGGATCCCATTATAATCAGGTGGTACACTATGTAAATGTTGTGATAAGACAAAATCAAAAGTAAATATAGCTAAATAATAGTAGAACAGTTAAAAAAAAAAAGAAAAAAAAAACCTTTCCTTGTAGCAGATAAAGAAAGCAAAGAAAGTATGTCCAAAGTAGCATTGCTCTTCAACAAATGAACCTCAGATCTTTTATTCAGGGATCCTACACATGGCACTTCAGGAGGACAGCATTCTTGAGCATGATTACTTTAAGGCCATAGGTCAGAAAGGAAAGATGGGTAACTCATCATAACTGCTCAAATTATGAAGCCCATATTGAAATGGCTAAAGTAGCAGACAGGAACATTTTTGGTCATGCTCAGTTTGTATCCTGATGATCATAAGGAAGGTGGTCAAGAATGGCCATGAACATGTTCACTTTTCCTTAGATATCCTGAAAATAACAAGGGACATTTTATTTGTTAATTTTTGTTATTTTTGTTTTGTTTATTTTTGGAGACAGGGTTTCTGTGTGTAGCTTTGGTGCCTTTCCTGGAACTCACTATGTAGCCCAGGCTGACCTTGAACTCACAGAGATCTGCTTGCCTCTGCCTCCCAAGCAATTGGATTAAAGGTGTGTGCCACCACCACTATGCTGCAATGGACATTTTAAAGGTAAATTAAGATGGAATTTGACCATGACTGTACTCCCTCCATTTAGTGGCTAACAAAACCACAATATTCTGCCTCACTCAGGCCCCAATTGGCAAAGCTCCTGGAACTTGAATATAAATTTTCAAAACTATGAGTCAAAAATTAACATTTTTTCTCTTTACATTGTTATCAAGTACTTTGTCACAGTGATTTTTTTTTAAAGCTGACTAATACAGCCAATAATAGTTTGTTTTCTATGTTTATTATTCAACTAAATGTAATACTTATTTGGTTCATCTCTGACATTTTGGTTTTCTAGCCAGCTTTTGAAAAATCTCTTTTGATTTGTTTCTTTCGTTGACTCCACATTTCTCTTTGGCTTCTCGTCCCACTTCTAATATTGCTTTCACTGTCAAATGTCTTTTCCTTATGTGTTTCAGATGCATGGCCCCAAGACTTCTTAAATTCATCTGATATTTCCTTATGTAATCCTCTGACTTATTTTATGACTTCTGGGTACACAGGAATCTGAGCCTCCTGAGACCTTCACCCATATTTCTTGCCATCTGCCTTCTACTTTTATACTCTCTTGAAGTTAAACTTAAAACTAAAACCAAAATATACCTTTTACTCTTAGTATACTTTAGTATGATTATTTCTATACATGATCCCCCTCTGTTCTCAATTTGGGTATCAAAATGCCAGTGTAACCCTTGTGTCTATATGTGCTTGGGTATGTGCAAGTATGTACATATGGAGGTTGGAAGTCACCTCAGACACATACCTTACAGCTCTCTTTGTAAGACAGGATCTCTCATCCTGGAGGTTGATGATTATTCTAGGCTGTCTGGACAGCAAGCCACTTCCACTTTGCCAGATCTGGGATTACAAGCATGTGACACTTGGCTATCTCAAGTCCTTATGCTTGTGTAAATCAAGTGCTTTCCCAACTGAGCCATCTCCCATCCTCTGTCACTGCAATGTTTGTTCCTATCTCAACACTGTTGTTCTCAATTGCTGTCTTATATTGGTCTAATTATCCCAATGGTATGATCACTGATTGAATTTCATCATTAAAGTATCCTGCCTCATCCATTTTCCTCACTGTCTTGTGATCTTTTGGTTTCTAGTTATTTCTTCTTCCAATCAATCCCCAATGGTGATTTCTTCTGGTTTTCTCGGCACAAATATGATCATAACAGCATGACATCCTCATGCTCTAGAGTAGCCTCCTATTATTCACTTATGTACAAATATTTCTAACTCTTCAATCTGGTATCATGTTCTTCCTTATCCAATCCCAGACTCTCTTTCCAAATCAACTTCTTTTTTCTTATGGTTTTTGTTAATCTTCAACTTGACAGTATCTTAGGATCACTTGAGAGATGAGCCTCCAGCATGCCTGTTGGGGGTTATCTTTATTCCATTAATTGAAGTCTGAACACTTACCCACTGTGGGTGCTGGCCTTCCTCGCCTGGAATCCTTGACTGCATAAGTCGAGAAGGAAACTGAGCAACATGCATTCATTATTCTCCATTTCCTGACAGTGGACTTGATTTGTCCAGCTGCTTCAAGCTCTGTCATTTGGCTTCCAGGACATGATGGACTGTGAGCCAGAATAAACCTTTCCCCTTAAGTTGCTTTTGCTGGAGTGTGTTATCACAGAGAGGAAAAGAAACCAAACACCTTTGTGCCAGGAAGCAGTAAGAACCTGTTAAGAATTTGTGTTTTGTTACTTTTTAGCTTTGCTGGTGGTTGCATTCTGTTAATGCATCCCTCTTCTCTTCTCCTTTACAATCAAAAAAGGCACATTCCAGACCTAACAAATTCTCTGGCTCTTTCTAGCCTCTTGAGCTCTTGTTCATGACCCCATCTCTTATCTCAAAATTGCAAGCAAGCAAGAAAACAAATAGCACTGTTCAAAGAATTCCTTCAATATTACATGGATGACAATAGTACACACACACATTATGTGCATGATTTTGTTTATTTTTTCCAGGATAAAGAATAAATTTTCTTTCTGTTTTGTAAACAAAGACATAGATTTGGTAATTTCCTTTACTTTCTGTTACATTTTGGTGAAGGATCTAGGATTTATTCCTAGGTTTATGTGTCTCTAAAACCAGTAATTAATCCACTGCAGTCTCCATGACCTGAAGAAGATATGTTCCCAGACCCCTAGGGAATGCCTGATAATATATCGTATCAAATGTTATATGTAGTATTTTTTTCTATATATGGATTTTCCTATAGTAAATAATCTTAACTTACAGTTTAGGAACTGCAAGAGTTTAAAAATTGCTAATAAATCAGGACATTTATACTATGCTAATAGAGTTCTGTGAAAGTCATTTCACTTTCTTGACACAGTTAAGACCAGTACTGGTTGTTTCGGGTAACAATTGTCTATGCTAGAGGAAGCTGTGGGAAAAATTATAGATAAGCAGACAGTGTACAAACATTGACTTCACAGGTAGTATTGTGTTACCCTGGATGTTCACACTTCTCTGTCTGAGCTCTTAGCATTATTCACATTCAATATTGCCTAACAATGAGGTGGGTAGATATTTCACTCCCCGCCATGCTCCAAAAATATCCCAGTTTGAGTCTCCCTGAGCACCTAAAGAAATACCTTGCACATAAACCTTGCATGGGGAAAGCTGATGGAAAGATATGCTTTTGTTGCTTCACACAACAACACTGAGTGAGCTCTAGGTAAGAATTCTAATTCAGATGCAGCTGCATGATTGCTATTTCTAAGCATCTCAGCATGAACCTCTGACCTCACCACAGGAGCAGACTTCCGTCTGTGTGCCCAGCATCAGAAACAAATGGAGTTCCTTCCCCTTGTATCATAATACTTAGATTTCAACCAAGAGAGGTAGATTTCTTGGCGAAAAAGCCACATGTTGATTTTTGATTGGAAAATAGACTCATTTGCAGTCTGGTGCTATCATAGCAAGGATTTATCTATTATGACTTAGAGAAAGATCCTGAGCAATATGCCAAACATTTTGAAAAGAACCTAGAGTCAATTCAAAATCCTTTCTCCACTTGCATTATCTTAGTCAAGTTTTCTACACACCATCAGCCTCAATTTAGTTTTCTGTAAGAGTATAATATTTTAACACCTACCTCATAGACTCATTGAGGAATTGATTGGAAAGCATATAAAATATTTATCAGAGTGGATAATACACACTTATAACTCAACACATGGCCGTTGTAATATTAATGTGGAAGAAAATTTTCATTTGTGAGCAAGAAAGGGAAGTAAAACAGGAAGCAGGAACTTCCTGTGGGGTTTTAATGATGACATTGCCAGCTTCCAATGGATAGACCCAATCCAGTAGTAACACAGATGGCCTAGGTTAAGATAAATGAGTCTCCAATTAAGACCAAAAGTCATCAGTTTGGGAAAGGACAGACAGAGCTAGGTGGCAGATAAAGGAAGATGAAGGAGTGTCTTAGGTAGTTTTTGTTCACTTGACACAAACCTAGACAAACCTGGAAGAAGAAATTGTGCTCATCAGTTTGACCTGTGGGCATGTTTGTAGAATATTTTCTTACTTGCTGGTTGATGTGTTGGGGCTCTGCCTACTATGGGCAGTACCATTCCTAGGCAAGGAGCCCTGGGCTAACCAAGCCAAGCAAACCAGTGAGTGACATTCCACTTTGGTTTCTGCTTCAGTTCCTGCTTCCAGGTTACTGTCTTGTGTTGGTGGACTATAACCTGCAAGCCAAATAAACACTTTGCCCTCTGAGTTGTTTTTGGTCATTGTGGTTGTCATGGCAACAGAAAGTTACAGGACAGGGAGTGACAAGCAGGATGCATTATATACATACACATATGTAATTATAAGAGCTAACCTATTTTTTTAAGACAAAAAAATGTAAGTTTTAGTCAATTTTGGTCATGCTTGGTTTTTTGGATTGTATGTTTGTGTCTGTGTACATTCACACTTATATACTGATTTGAGAAGGATATAATGACCTTACAACTCAGATAGTAGAGTGTAAGCCTTAGTGCCACAGAAGGATAAGCTTCTCTCACCAAATACAATGCAATGACATCAGATATGCCTTTACATTACTGAAGTGGCCAAGCTCTTTCACACTTCTGTATACCCTCTGCCCTTCTTCCCCTTTCCTTTTGTGAACGGAACAATGCATGTGAGTATTTTGAAGGATCACAACAATGGTGGCAATTATACGTGATCATTTGGTCTAACACCACTTAAGAGTACTTTCAGCTTGCCAGAAGATGTCTGAATTTGCTTCTTGTAGCAGATGGTACAATATCCTCACATGTTAGAGTAATAGACACATTACTCTTAAATTGAACCATTATGGGGATACCAAATAAATACTGAAAGCATACAACCTGAGAGTGATCATGTTGATGGCACAGGAGAAATTTGGTCTCTCCTTTGGATTTCCTAGTTATACTAATAAAAGAATTTAAAAATAAATTGAAATGGAAACTGTAGGACAATTTTATTAGTTTAAATGAAAAATGCCCCCAGTGTAGGCAAGTTATAGCAAAAAGGTCATCCAGCTGGAGGCAGCCTAGTGGTCAGACACCTGGTGGACAAGCAGCCACATGGGAGTGAGGGAAGACTTAGAGAAAGAGTAAGGAAGCCTAGAGTGTTAGGGAAAGCATGTTAAGGACAGAGCTAGAAAGAATGAAAAGGAAAGTTACTGTCTTCTGAATAACTCAGGAAAGTAAGCAGACTTAAGAAGCAACATTTTTATAGTCCTGTAAACAACTTCACCAAGGACAGGACTTTTGAGAAGGAAAAGGGATTCCATTCTCATGACCAGAAAGAATTTTTCCATAAAGAGCCTATATAGGTACCAAAACATTACCAGCTCTGAAGAGGTAAACCTAAAACCAGTTAGGAAACCAGATCACAAATTAGCCCCCAAATACTTCTAGCATCTCTGGCCTCTAGCAAGGAAGAATCTGCCAAGAAGCATAAGGACACATCTGGCTTTTAGTGACAAACTGAACTGCTGAGTTTTCTTTGGGGTCTTTTTATCCTTAATTGCCTAGCCAATTTCACTGAGGGTAGCTATCTGGTGAACCAACTGTTGTGGAATAGAATAGTTGTTTAACTATGTAAAGATGTTGCTTTTGTTTATGCTGCATTTGTTTAACTTTATAATTGTTACCATGTTGGAACATGGATTTGACTTCAGTCTTTGCTCAAATCATTTATATCTGGTTCCAGCATAAATCATCTCTTATCCCACTTGAGGATTTTGCATTTACATATGAGTCTTATTTTTAATGACAATAAATTTATCACAGTCCATGCTCAATGAAGGACTCCATATGCTATCTTCTCACAGTCAATTGGTTAATGACAGGGAAGAGGGATAGAAGATTCTCCTGGTTGACAGAGAAGGTTGCAGGTTAAGTCTAACAGGCATAGAAGACATTAGCATACACTAGGAGGGAGAACTCCAGCCTCGGGCACAGAAGACATTAGTGTAGACTGCTGAAGAAGAAGGGAGAACTTGGAAATCAGTCTAATCTTGGCTGAAATAAGAATTTGGTTAGCTTGTAAAAGAAGAGTTGAGGAAATATTAGGACATATATGTGTGCTAATTTGCCTTACCCAAAAAAGTAAACTTGGGCCTTTCTTCCAGACAGCAGGCAACTTCTTCATCCTGGGCAGGAAGTCCAAGGCTGCCTGACTTCTCTTCTCTCACAGAGATGTGGGGACTGGAATAGTTTGCTTTGATGATTGCATTTCAAATGATTGGCATCTATGTTGTTAAGAAAGACATTCCTGGACTGTAAAAGTGACAAGAAGCTTGCAGGAGATTTATTCCACAAGGAGATAGTTAATATTATAATGTGTAATTACAAGTTTTCTGAAATAAATACTCAAGAAAAAGAGTGTTTGGGGACACATAGGCTAGGGGGAAATCTGTCCAGTTTGTTCAGGCTGAGAAAATGTTACCTTTGAGTGTTTGACTTTGCCAGAATAAACAGAAGCAACTTGGCTTAAACACAAAATTTTTCCAAAATATAATTCTATTTTAAAATAATATGATAGTTGTATTACATTTATAAAGACATTTATTCATCAAACACAAAGATAGTGCCTTGTTTTTCATCCCATTAAGAATACCGCTAAAGATTAACTCATGCAGGGCTAATAACTTCATGTTTCTTTTTTTCTTTATTTTTTGTGACAGCTTCACACACACACACACACACACACACACACACACACACGATGATATTAACCCTGTTACTCTTCCTTTTTCTTTCCCTCTGAATTTTCTGGTGTTTCCTCTTGTAAGGACATACTCCATCATGAGGGCCCCTCTCTCATGAACTAATTACTTCCCAAAGGCCTCCTGTTGAAATACCACCTATTGGGGATTGGAGCTTAGAACTAGGAATTTTGATAGATACATAAACACCAGCCTACAGTAAACTTGAGCTACTTCGCCAACATAACTGCATGTGGAGGCCAAATGACTAGATGAATTTGTAACTTTAGGTTCAGTGGAATTTTCACTTTGTCTCTTAGTAGACATATTTCTTTCTTGGAAATAAGACTCAGTCCAGTAAAGCTTAATGTTGTGGAGACAAAAAGTAAAATATTGCAAATGGTTGCTGGGAATAATGAAGAAAATGGTCAATTGTATATTCACATCAATTGCTATAAGAATATTTTAAATACAAGTTTATTTTGAAACAATATTAGATTTGTATTGCATTTAAAATTGTATGTATTATAAAATTTAAAGATATGCTATGACTTGTAGACCACTGTGTCCTAGCTATTGGCTGTGTAGACAATTTAGTAAATATACAGTGTTCTTAGAAATAACTCCCCAGAATTAGCAAGTAGTGAGTCACATATCTATTTTCTCTTGTCCCCACATTTAGGAATTTGTCTCCAATTATTTTATAAACCTGATTATGTATTTCTGTCTTAACTTAGGCTGATCAAGATCTCAGAGTTTATGAGGAAGAAACAGAAACATGCACACACAGAAAGACAGAGAGACAGACAGAGACAATGAGACAGAGATAGAGACAGAAAGACATACACACATGGGGAGGGGAGGAAGGGAGAGAGAGAGCTTGTTCCAAGAGTAAATATCCAATCCTGTAGAGACTTGATGATGATGTGCTGACTGAAATAAGATAGGAACTAAGTAGACATGATGTTCTGTGTGAGGAGCACACTTGAGTGATTCTTCCTCAGTTACATGAAAAGTGAACAAGCAACATCGGCAAAACCAACAAACCAACTAACAAACCGTTGTGTTCTGGAAGAATGTACCCAGACTGTGCTATAAATCTGTGATAGTTGATGTTTAGCTGTTCATCACACTTTGGAATTCCCAACTTTGAGAACCCGAAGATTAGAGTCAAATTCTCTACCTACTACATATCCTGATTTGCCAAGCAAGCAAGAGTGATGGATTCCCAGTGTTTCAGGAGGTGCAGTCATAGAAGGAATGCCTCTCAAATAAAGACATTTCTACAAAAGGCAAAGTCAACAAAGGAGTACAGAAGAAAGGGAGGGAAACATGGTGAGTTCCTTAGGCAGGGAGAGGGCAGCCTAGTGTAGAAAACTCAGGACCCAATGGTGAAAGTTTCAAAAGGCCATAAAGAAGGGGTGAATTGGTGACTTCAAGTGAAGGGGGCAACACAAGCAAACAAGTATGCTCCAGGATGTTTATCATTATCAAGGAAATGCTAAGTCATACTACTGAGGATGTATCCAAGGTGAATTTACTTTTCAAAATGAATGGTACACAAAGTGAGTACTGACAAAATGTGAAGTAACAATTATTTTTTGAATAATCATTAATTTTGAAATTCACATGGTACAGATGACAAACACATTCATGTATGTATGTGTGTGTGTGTGTGTGTGTGTGTGTGTGTGTGTGTGCGTGTGCATGCGCACGCACGCGCTATAATTGCATGGACTTAGAAGGAAAGACTAGGTCTTTATTTTCCATAATGTCAAGGTCTTTCCAAGGAGGTTACAAAAATGGTAGAGGCAGCATTAGAGAATGGTGATTTTTCTCTAATTATTCACTCTTGGAACTTGAGATTTTTCTCAAAGTAGTGCAGAACTGCTCTCTTTAATTTATTTTTTCCCCCAAGGGCTGGGCTGAGGTTGTAACTTTAAAGTCCAGGTGGGCTTTCAAGTTACAGTATAGTGGGTCTCCTTGTTACCAACAACAAAATTTCTTTCATCAGTGTTCCATGTTCAAAGGGAAGAAAAGCTTCAAATGCATATGTTTTCAAAGGGACCAAAGAGACTGATCCTCTATAGAGCCAGTAGCACCTGTGGGCTCATGCCAGCTCATCACTCTATAAACACAGTCAGGGGAAAAAGTATCTTAAAGGGCAAACACGCTGTTTTTCTGGCTTTATTTTGATGCCTTTCAGCTGCTCAGTTCCAAGGTGTTGATGGAAACCAGGGTCACAAACCCTTTGTTTTCTTTGTCCTTTACTTTTAACATTTATTATTAATAATGTCATTATTTGAGGATACTGGAGAAAATGAAGGAGACAGTACTAAGGAGAACAGGCAGAGTTGTGCCTTCTAATTAGAGGTGCCGCTGCTATTGTCAGGATCAGTTCTGGATCTGAGCCAGTGGAAAAACTTTCCTTTCAGTATACCAAATGCATCACATGGCATCTGACACTGGACGCCATCCCAGAAGCAAGCATAAGTTCAGCATGAAGCCAATTGGGTCCTGGCCCAATGGATAATGAAGTATCCTCATTAAGATTTTGCCCATTATGTATGTTTTTAACTAATAAAGAAAAGAGAGGAGGCAGATTCAGCAAGAGGGTCTGGTGCACTCCATTTTCTGGGTCAGTTTAGGCACCCTGCTATAGCATCCAGGTCTTTCATCTTAGTATAAGGCTGTCCTTTGGGTAGCATGAGGACTCCTCCAAGAACCACATTCACACAGGAATATTACAGAAAGGCTCTGCTGGATGAGAAAGAATGAAACAGCACGGTAGGTAAGGAATGCAGGAGGTACTATGCCATTTTCTCCATTGACCCTCATTGTTTACATTGAATGGGGGGCATGGCATGAAAAGAGTCTCTAGCAGGGGATTTTGTTTTAATACAAGCTTTCCTAATTTTATGGAAAATTGGCACATAAAGTATATTTGATTCATCAGGGTTCTGTGTGTACTATACTTAAGTTGAAGAAACATCCTGTAAAGTACTTGCTTTGTAGCATTTCTACAGCACTTTACTTGAATAACAGTAGGAATTGTGCTTTGGCTATCCTCTGAGATGTGAACATGTTTATATCAAGTACAGAAGATAGCAGGAAACTGTATTTTAAACACAACTATTACAATTCTAGTTGCTTTCATACTGATTTTGTTTCTATCCCTTTGTCTCCTCAGGATTATAAACAACCAGGGTTTTAAATAGTATTTAACCAAAACACTAATTTTTGTTTGCTTCATCACTAGCACATAAATCAGTATAACAATAATAGTGTTTACATTTTTTAACTTAATACAATGTACAATCTGGCATTTTATGTATACTTCATGTGTATCATGCCAAGTGAGAAGCCTAACAGATGAGTAATCTGAAGAAAACAATCCAAAAATACTGTTTTCCAAAACCCCACATTTGGTGTGATAAAAACAAATGGATGGCCCTTGGTATTTTCACTTCAGAATCCTTGAACTTACTGATTCAGTCTTTGATTGAGTTTCCCTAGAAGGACACACAGACTGAGGTGAATATTTGAATACAAAAGTAGTTTAGTTTAGAAATTATCCAAAAGAAGTTGGGTAGATTGAGGGACAAGATAGAAAAGGGGATTCCAGGGACACAGAGCATCTTTGAGAAAATTACTATAGGGAATGGATGTTCATCCTTGCTGGAGCCTATGAGAGATGGGCCAACACAAGCCACACCTCATATTCTCAAATCAGCAAAGAAGTAGAAACGATTCCTTCCAATTTGAGGGATGCTTTTGTGCTTTTAATGCTTCAGCACATATGATCTTCCTAAATGGGGACTGAGAATCATTCCACAACCAGAAGTTTTCACCAAGTGGTTACTAACAGAAGCCCATTCCTGGAAGAGTTAATGCCAAAAAGACAGGAGGATCAGGGTGGAATCTGTTGTTTCCATATAAACACATGCTGTAGCTGGAGATCTTCTCTCCAGCCCCCGCCAAGGCCTGTTAGTCCAGCAACCCACTTATAAAATAAATACACAGACACTTATATTATTTAAACTGCTTGACCATTAGCTCAGGCCTACCATTGTCTAGCTCTTACTCTTATATTCAGCCCATTTCTATTAATCTATACTTTGCCACGTGGCTCCTAGCTTAATGGTACCATAAGGTACCATTATCCTCCTTATCCTGGTGGCCACTAGCTGTGTTTATTCCTGCCTTTCTGTTCTCCCAATTCTCCTCTCTCTCAGTCCCGCCTATACTTCCTGCGTGGCTACTGACCAATCAGTGTTTTATTTACCAATCAATCATCCACAGCACTTCCCTTTTTTCTTGTTTTTCAAAAAGGAAGATTTTTTTTTCAAGACAGGGTTTCTCTGTATAGCTTTGCGCCTTTCCTGGAAGTCCCTTGGTAGCCCAGGCTGGCCTCAAACTCACAGAGATCTGCCTAGCTCTACCTCTGAGTGCTGGGATTAAAGGTGTGCGCCACCACCGCCCAACTCAAAAAGGAAGGTTTTAACTTTAATATAGTAAAACTACATATAACAAAACAATTATCAAGCAAGAATTACAGTTACAATATTAAGGAAGATATCCTATCTATCTTATATTTGTGAGTCTAAGGTTTTTATATCTAACTTATCTTTCATCATAATTAAGGAAAATTGGAACTATCTAGCTTTAACTACATCAAAGACCTCAGAAGGATATAGTATTACCTGAGAAATGGGAGAAGGATGTAAGCAACTTTCGGGAGTCTTTCAGGGTAGACAGAGACAGCTAGCAGCCTGGACAGTCACTTAATGTTCCTTTGTAAAGTTGGGGCATCTGTCTATCTAAAATATATCTGTTTGATCTTGAAAAAACACACCTAATATGACTACAAGTTCGATTGTAATGTCTAACTACCAACTTTCATTTCTATATATCCTAATTGTTGTTAATAATAACATTCAAGGATTAGCAAATTGCATCACATTGTTAAATGAATGGTATAAGTACAATATCTTGAGCAAGATTATAAATATGTGTATGGCATATTCTAACAGTCTCAATATATGTATATAATTTGTATATACTATAAAAATCCAATCCAATGTAAAATATTTAAAACTAGTAATTGTCTTTTTCTTTTCTCTTTCTCTCTCTCTTTTTAAACAATTACCTTAAATCTAATCTCCTTTGCCTAGCCCTTTTTCTAACCCTTAACAACAACTTGTAACCAAACCTCCTAAACAATGAAAACTATTCCAGACCCAAAACCCATTAAAAGACCAAAAAACCACCTGCCCCACACCACCTCTTTGGGAATGTGGGTGTTGTATTCTTAAAATTGCTTCCTGCTGGGTATGTGTGAAGGTTTCTTTATTCTGAAAAGAAAAATTTTGGGTTAATTGTCAAGTTTTAGGAAAAGTAGCTATATCCTTTCTTGTCCAGTTTGAGCATAATACTAAAGTTTAGGGTTTATCTCAAGTCCTTATTCAAGTAGTCTTTGAAACTGGATCATCTCAGTTAGACCTCTCAAAACTGCTCTGAGCACTTTGTAGTCCAAAGCTGATCTGTGGATGATGTTTGTCAGCTTAGTGATATTATTATTATCCACGTGGAATTGTCATTGTGGGGCCCCATCTTCTTCCTGGAGATTTCAGTTGATGTTAGGCCTGGCCGTGATTTCCAGTATAAAACTGATAAAAGACTCCAACACAAAGGCATGTATAGACAGCCAATTGAAGCCTTTCTCTAGAATTAGTTAGTACTCTATATGACCATTATTATCTTAATGAAGTTTAAAAGGTATATATATATATTCATCTTTTAAATTTTGATATTAAAATTCATACTTTAAGAAAAGTTTAAAGAATCAGAATAGAATCAAAGAATTGAGATTAGTAATAGAATAGTCCCTTAATTAATTTGGTTTTTCTCCTGTCCCATGTTAGAAGATGGCTCTTTCTTCTGGTATGATACAGCCAATCAGTGTTTTATTTACCAATTAATCATCCACAACAACATACTATGGTGATATTTTATTTGTATTGAAATGGGATTTTATTTGTATGTTAATACAGTTGCCTTGGGGTCAGAGCAAGCCAGAGCACAAGCTGGGTGGTGGTGGTGCACGCCTTTAATCTCAGCACTTGGGAGGCAGAGCTAGGTAGATCTCTGTGTGTTCCAGGACACAGCCAGCAGGCAGAAACATTCCTTTAATCTCAATACCAACCATAGAAGACCTGGAGGTCTGTACAGACAGGCAGTGATGATCAGGTCATGTGGCTGGGTTTACAACCAATGAGAAAACAGAATAAAAAGTCTATAAAAAAGATAGGACACACAGAAGTATCTCTCTTTCGGAGAGGAAAGACAGCAGAAGCAGTGAAGGGTAAGGCTCTCAGCTATTGCTCTGAACTCTTGGTTTTTAACTCTGCAACTGCCTCTGTGTTTCTTATTTAACAAGCCAGTTACATCTACAACATACTCTTGAAGAGACATCATGGATGGCAACAGGGTGTTTTTGGTCTTCTGACAGCCAGTCTAGAAAATTAGTGCAAGCTCCTAATGAGAGTGTACAGTTGCTCATGGACAGCTATGCCAGTTCTGCATATTTCAGTCGTTTGTGGGAAATGAAGGATGTGTGTGTGTGTGTGTGTGTGTGTGTGTGTGTGTGTGTGTGTGTGTCTGACATTTAAAAGCTGTTCAGACAATTACAGCATGGAATCTTTCCCTTTGCAAAGATAGTGAGTCCAGTCTTCTCTGGCACCAATTAAGTAAAGAAGAAAAAAGGGGGAAAATTTAGAGCTTCCTGCACTGCTTCATTGCTTTACTTAATTGACTTGTTTGAGTGTGTGCCAGACCTGGATATATCTTGTTAGAGTGACAAAGTTTAAAAATCAACTTGAATTTCAATCCCACAAAGCTTTCAGCATTGGGAGGTGTAGTTGTTGTTCATGGGGGGTGGTAACAATATGCTGAGCCTAAGAATGTGTGTTTAGGAAAAAGAAACAAATTAGTAGCTTCATGCTCTGAAGTCTTTAATAATACAGTAATCTAGAGCTGACATTATAAATTCTGAATAAGTGCTGTCTGCTGTTTAAAATTTCCCATGGCTTACTGTCAAATATATTAAAATGGATTTGAGAAGTCTGTAAGCCTTCTAATCATGGGTAAAATATATTCTTTTATAGGACTCTAAATTTGTGGTAATTATGTGCCATTTAGTTAATCTCCCTATATTATTTACCAAGCATATTTTGTAGTCAAACACTTGAAGAGTTGACATGGTAATGTTCAACAGCAACCATGAGTGAAAATGAAAATGCTATAAGTTATGGAGGAAAAGCATCTGGATGTAAAATGATTTGTTTTCCTGTTAGGTATCTGTGGATCAAGTC
The DNA here is from genome assembly GCF_903995425.1 of Onychomys torridus. Lineage (NCBI taxonomy): Eukaryota > Metazoa > Chordata > Mammalia > Rodentia > Cricetidae > Onychomys > Onychomys torridus. The sequence goes on from NC_050443.1 coordinate 167,982,491, forward strand.
AGTGAGATAGTCAATAGTCACCTGTGTTTCATTAAAACACTCAGAAAAGGGGAGGCAGAGAGGGAGAGGGGATGAATGGGTGAATGAGTGAATGTATGCTTAGAAACATAGGGTCTTATTCTGGCTGGGAGCAAAGACATTGGGAGGTTGAAGAAAGGACACAAAAATACAGTTATATAGAAAAACAATGCTGCACAGTTCCACAGCTCTGTGGTGGTGGTCATAGTTCAAAATAAACTATCACATGCATGTTAAGAAAGGAAATACAAGATTGCAAACAGAAACGGCAGGCAATGGAAATGGCTTAATCAGTAATACTGTTTGCGTATGTTGAAATAGCACACTATCCCATGAATATGTACAGTTATTAATGTTAATTAAAATGACAGCATCCCACTAAAACCTTCCATACAAAAATTTGGCATAACTCAGCTAAATACTCTTAATCCATTCGAGCACTAGTGTTGTTACTGCCTGTCAGCTGAGGTGCTTGAGAGTGGAGCAACCTAGACATTCTGGAGGTACCTGAGGGATTGATCATGAGGAGTAGCATTTCCAAATCTTCTAATAGCAAGGAGTAGTTTCCTAAATTGTGATTAACAGAAATCAGGAATGCTGCCTGATGTGTTTTATATATGACCTTCTTTGGTGGTACTGTGTTCCCCAAAATATTGTGTGTTCCTCGAAATAAACTTATCTTGGGTCAGAGAACAAGACAGCCACAATATTAAATATGATGATAGGCAGTGGTAGCACATGCCTTTAATCCTAGCATTTCAGAGACAGAAATACCTCTGGATCTCTGAGTTCAAGGCCACATTAGAAACAGCCAGGCGTGGTGACACTCGTCTTTAATCCCAGAAGCCCAGCCTTTAATTCCAGGGAGTGGGGGCAGAAAGAGAAAGATTACACAAGGCGTGAAGACCATAAATTAGCAGCATTTAGCTAGTTAAGTATTTTTGCCTAGTTCAGCATTTGGCTGGTGAAGCTTTCAGGTTTTGGAGCAGCACAGTTCAGCTGAGATTCATGTGGATGAGAACTCAGAAGCTTCCAGCCTGAGGAAACAGGATCACCTGAGGAACTAGCAAGGTGAGGTAGCTATGGCTTGTTCTGTGTCTTTGATCTTCCAGTGTTCACCCCAATAACTGGCCTCGGGTTTGATTTTATTAATGAGAACTTTTAAGATTCCTACTACAACCTTCTTAATATTTCCTGGTCTTTCGTGTGTAAATATGGAAGCTAAAATGTTCTGCTCGGGTGGGAACACTCCCGTGGTTGTGTAAGAGTGGAAAGTGTAAGGATTCTGTTCTTAATTATGTCATCTGCCTGGGACGGTGGCCCAGCCTAAAAAGCGGTGGGCCCTCTGTGCATCCCCTTTTCCCTTTTCTGTACTCTCCCCACTCCATGCAGTCAGTCCTTCCCCACCTCTCCCTTTCTCTCCCAATAAAGCTCTAAAAGGTAACTATGGTGCACTGACTCTTTTGTTCAGCACTCTCCTCAAATGTGGCTTGCTGCCTCCTCCCCCATCTAGTGAGACTGCAAGCATGCATCCCTTGCCTCCACTGGACCCCTATACAGCTACCCTGCTACCTCCATGATTCTTCACAGTGAGTCTGCCATTCTTGCAGCTGTAATCTAAGCTATATTCTTTGCGACGGATATCCCAGGGGTTGTCCTCGGGCTGTGCTGGCAATGGCAGGCACATTTTCACTCCTGACAAGGGGGTCAATTATGTCTAGGGTTCAATGGTGGACCCACTCTATCTCAGCCTCAGCTCTTCCTATCCCTTGATGAAGAGGACGGGAACTTGAGCTGATTCTTAGATCTCTCTCCACTCTTTGAGGATGCTCAAGGTTTGAGTCTGGTCCCAGTTCTTTTAATTTTTTATTTTTCTCTTGGCTACAGCCATGGGAAAAAAGGAGCAGATACATTTGCCACCTACATTGGCAGATAGGGGCGGGCACAGTGTAAACTTGGCCACATAACAGCATCACGGGAACTTCTGCCAGCAAATGGGAAAATAAGAATTACTTTATCCCCAAGCTTTCTACTAAAGCTCTAAACCCTTCTCCCTCCCCACTTCTGCACCTGCCACATGCAACCTTTTCTGTCTGACTTTCAACAGCAGTGGGCAGGCTCAGATGGGTGGGCTTGGGTACTTCTACTGACTCTAGCCCTAACACACCTTAACTCCATCTACTCTTCTCAAACTGCCTTGGGTGACACAGACAGGTTTGGTAGTGGCTAAGTTCAATACAAATAAGTTTACAGTAGTCAAGATGGCTCCTAAGCCAAAAAATCAACTTATAGCCTCAGACAAGTCTTCCAAAAGGATCCTGGCAGATCTTCCAAAAGCTGTCCTTAAGCCATCAATCATCAGGAAAAAAGATTAAGACTCAGAATAAAATCTCTCTTGTTCCCCACACCGTCCTGACTAAAACTTAAGCATCTGGAGAGCAAGGCTCCTGACCCCACGAACAAAAGAGTAATCTGTGGCATTTAAGGTGTGCCAGTAAAGAGATAAAAGCCCAAAAACAAAATTGACAAGTGTTGCCACTCACTGATTCCCAACAGCTGTTGAGTCCCTGTTTTAAGTGAAAAAAGGCCACAGGCTAGCAAATGCCCTGCCAGGCCATCAACAGCCTTGTTAAAAGTGCCGCCTAGAAAGCAACCAGTCAGCTGACTGCCCCCAGGCACCAAGACACATGGGTACATCAAGCTAAGACCTCCAACAGACCTAGGCTTGACTACAGACATGGCATGGAACCCAGAACACAACAGGGAAGCAATCCGTTTCTTTCTTTCTGGACACCAGAGACACCGATTCAGTCCTTGGAGTTTTGGGATATTGCTTCTCCTTTCAATTATTGGGTACAGAAGACAGCCCTACTTACCTTACCAGATTTAATTGGACTTTCATAGTGACTTAATGAAAAAAGATTTCCAACTAAGATAAGAGCTCATTGTCTCACTTCAAAGCTAGTGCCTGTGTTTCTCATGTGCATACAGACAGGGCCATGATCTTTGCCTCATCCCTAAATCCAAAAAAATAAATTTTCATGTACCATAAGCTTTTCTCTTCCCAGTTCCCTGTTCTAACTCACTGTTCAGCCAATGATACATGACCACCACAGAACTGGAGTCCAAAGATCATCAAGTAAGAAACTGTAACAACTAAAAGGTATTTATACCCCCAGACCCAAAAATATCTGGGTGCTACAAAAAAACTTTAATGTAAACATCTATTATTATGAGATGCTTCTAACAATTGATCACCTGTCTCCTGGATGCTGAACTAGTAAAGGAAACAGGTGCTTTAAAATAATCTGTCTTTGATAAAGCTTAACGTGTTTCAAAATCCATTTGGACAGGCCGGATCTACCAACATAAAATAATAATGATTGTTTTCTCTCTAATTTTTTTTTCTATGTCACCAGCATCTTGTCCGACAGAAGGTTCCCAGCCACAGCCAAGAGGGATACATGTCTCCAAAGCCAATGGATGACAAACAGCATCCCACAGTGCCTGTCTACTTTGGAAGACTCCCCTTCTCCATTCCCGCAAGAGCCAACTGACATCCAAAAGTCAGCTGGAAGCAGTTATTGAGAGGAACGACACCCCTATTCCCATCTACCTGCTTTTTTATAATAAGTGAATGTCTGGGATTTAAGGATTCTGTCCTTAATTACATCATCAGCCTGCAAAGGTGGCTCAACCTAAAAAGCAGGTGGGCACTCTGTGCATCCCTTTTTCTCTTTTCCACACACTCCCCACTCAGGGCAGTCCTTCTCCCTCTCTCTCTCTCTCTCTCTCTCTCTCTCTCTCTCTCTCTCTCTTTCTCTCTCTCTCTCTTTCTCCCAATAAAGCTCTAAAAGGTAACTATGGTGCACTGACTATTCCGTCCAGCACTCTCCTCTGTTGGCATGGCTGCTGTGGGTGGTGGCCAGCCACAAGCACCTTAACCACCTTAACCAACAGAAAGATTATATGGTATGAAAAAAGCATACAGTGTGGATCAACCTAGAGATTATATTGAGATTATATGTGAGGTAATTAGAGATTATATTGAGATAAGCCAGATTAACAGAGATCAGTATACAATGTCACTTGCAGACAGAGTCTGAGAATGCTGATCTAATAGAAATCTGGAATGGAATGATGGTTACCTGGTATGAAAGATTCTTTGGAAGATGTAGGGATGGTGAGGTGTTGAACAAAGGAGGAATTCTATTATACTGACTTTGACTCGGACAGTGATAATATGTTGTATTTTTGGAAAGTTGCAGGACAATGGGTGTTAATGATAATTACCACAAGCATGTTAACTATATGAGATAATGCATACATTAAGGTGTCTCTTTCAAAACATCATGTTGTATAAAACAAATACATTCAATTTTATTCATTTATTAAATTACAAATTTGGAAAAACAATGTTCCACTGTCTTTATAGTAGACCAAAGAAGGGAAAGTATGGTTTCAATTGAAATTTATTATTGAGGTATGAGCACTGACCCTGAAATATGTTCTCATAGCAGAATTTAAGAGTACAATACAATATTATTAACTATAGTCACAATTTTGCATAAAAGATCTTTAGAACTTGCTATTTTATATTAATGAAACTTTATACCTGTTAATTAGCAACTTGCCCCCATCTACAGAATGACTATTTTTAACATGCTCTTTAAGTAGTATATCTAAGCATTTGTTTTCCTTCAATTGGAAAAATTGGAATGCATGCAACTATTGGCAAGAATTCAAAAGGGTAGCAGCACTGTGGGAAACAGAAGCAAGGAATCTCAGAAAATTAAAAGTAGAATTATTTTAGTCTTCAGCATTCATATCTGAGTATTTATACAGATGAGCTGAAATGCAGATTTCAAAGCAACATCAGTATCCCAATATTGATTAGTCATAATAGTTTATATGCAGAAATAATACCCATGTTCAATGAATGCTGAATGGATAAGAAAACATGCATACATTTTTTTGAGATTATAATATTAATTATTTTCCCTCTTCTCCTTTCTCACTCCAAACTCTCTTATGCACTCTCCCTTGCACTCTATCAAATTATTGGCCTTGTTTTCCTTAATTGTTGTACACACACACACACACACACACACACACACACACACACACACACAGACAAACACACATACAATCACATACACACATACACATGCAGAGAGACACACACACGTACACATCTCCCTAAATACATAAATACAACCTGCTTAGTCCATATAATTTTACTTCTATGTATGTTTTCATGGCTGACCACTTGGTGTTGGATAACCAATTGGTGATATACTCTTCCCTGATGAAGACTTTCTCCTGCTCTCAGATTTCAGCAGTTGCTTGAGGCCTCATGAGCTTTCACTTTTAACATGTAACTTGAACATAAATTCTGGAAGACAGTTTTAGCCAAATACTCAGTATGAAATTTTCCTACTAAAAGGAGAATAGGCAATATTATGACATGTTGGGGCCTAGCATGCATACTCAGCTTTTCTCTACAGTTCTCTTGTATGTTGAATTGCACAAGGCAAACACAAAATCCAAACATAAAAGTGGTAATAAAATATTCCTTTCATCATTTTAAAGCTGGCAAAATGAAAAGAAAAGATTAATGAGAATTATTAGTAAGCTTACCTTTCTAGTGGGACTTGCCTCCGTGTCTTAGGCGAGCCTTGTTTGCCTGCATCAGACTCTAATACCATATTCCTTGCCTTGGAAGGAAGCTTGGCAAAAGTTGCCCAGAAGTTGCTGCCTTCCCATGTCAGCTCATGTTGTTCTTGCTGAGCACTTCAGCTTCTGTTTCAGAATGGTCTTGCTGCACCCTTGTAGTATATTATTTATTTTTAAATAGGCTAGTACTGAAAACCATGAGTATTGCTCTGGAAAAACTGCACTTTCCTCTTGGCTCCCATGTGAGGTTTCTACATGTGTATGCTTCTTGTTTTAGAGTATATTTTCGTGGAGGAGCAGAGTGATATTAGCTGCCACAGATTGCAGCTTGGAGGGACAGTCTTTTGAATATTTTGTATATCTCAGAACCTGGCACAAGACATTGTTAAGGCTGATAATGATCAAATATGTATTGGAATGGATGTAAAAATCCTTCACAGACAGGTGTTTTATTATTAACAATTAAATGTCTTATGCTCTAAGACAATCTTGAAACTTCAAATATGTGGCCACATCTTAACTCATCTATAGATCAAATGTGCAGATTTTGAATGGGAAGTATAAAGTGAACCTAAATGTGTGCATTTCATTTCATTGTGAATATATAAGAGCACAATGGGATGAATGTTTATTATGTTTCCTTATGCTGTCTTATAGCCACACACAACTTACCTTGTAAGTAATGACAGTGCTTGCTAGCCTGTACAATGTGCTTTACAAAAATAGGAGAGAGTCCAGTGGTGTGATAGCTGTATGTGAATGTGTATAATGTATGATAGCTGTATGTGAATGTGTATAATTATACATGTTATTCTTTTTCATAACTAGCCAGCTCACCCTTGCCAGAATAAATACTGGGAAAATTTAAATATCCCTGTTTTTTTATGTATTCTATAAATGTAACATAATTTTCTATGGGACACAAATGGTTTTTCTAGGGACTCATCATTGATAGATAGTCTAAAATCATATGATTTCTTGTTTTTTTTTTTTTCCCCCTCTGGGGGAAATAAAAGTTTTATTCAGAATTTCCATACAAATGCATATTAGATATTGAGTATATTTCCCCTCCCACCCCCCTGTCCCATTAGTTACCTTTGTGCTTCAGGCCTGCTACTTTCATGTCACATACTTATGTGGCTTTATGTATCTATATACAATCACGGTACCACAAATGAAAGAAAATGTGCTTTACTTCTCTTTCTGAGAATAGCTTAGTATTTACTTAATATGATTTCTTCTTGAGTTGATATTTATTATGTTGTTTTTAAAGAACCTTTTTATTTAGTAATAAACCCTACTTACAGGGAATAGCTAACATATTAAATATAAATACAATGTCAAATTATAGCTATGCCCACAAGATAACTTGTAATCTGAACAAATGACAATTAATATGTATACAAATTTTCTCTCTTTCTCTGTGTAACATTTCAGTATCTATCATCTATATATCATTTATCTCTCATCTGTCTATCACCTACTTATATTTAAAGTCTCTGAATTATGAATAATGTTAATCTTATAATAGGCAAAAAATGTGAATGCACCTTTAAAGTATGCTGAAAATTGGAAATGGCATAGAGGGCATTCTTTAACTAAAAACAAGTCTAGAGATCCTCATAAAAACAAGTCTTCATAACATGAGGACTATAGATAGTATTTACAGACAATATTTTATATTGACTGAGACTTTTGCTAAATGACTATATTTTAGTTATATTGCCTCACTTAGGTTTCTATTGCTGTGATAAAACATCATGACTAAAATCAACTCAAAGAAGAAAGAGTTTGTTTCTGCTTACATGTTAAAATTCACAGTCCATTATGAAGGGAATTCATGGCAGGAACTAATGCACAGGCCATGGATAAACACTGCTTACTAGCTTGCTCCTCCTGCTTTTGTATATACCGTAGAACCACCTTCTGTGAGATGTCTTTTTGTATGCTGTGAATATGTGTTGCTCTCATTGACTAATAAATAAAGCTGTTTTGGCTAATAGACAGGCAAAATGAGGTTAGGTAGGACATTCAAACTGAAGACTGAGATTAAGAGGGGCAGATTCAGAGAGATACCAACATCCTCCTCCCAAGGAGCAAGATGCCAGAGCACTAGTAAGCCAGGGTCCACATGACTATACACAGATTAATAGAAATGGGTTAATTTAAATGTAAGAGTTAGCTAGTAATGAGCCTGAACCATCAGGCAAACATTTGTAATTAATATAAACCTCTTAGTGGTTATTCAAGAATTGGTGGGCAAGAGAGAAACCTTCCCTGGGGTGGCATGGCCCATAACTAACTGAGTCTTCTCTCATCAACCACCAAAAAATGACCCATAGACCAGGCTTGTAGAGGCATTTTCTCAAATGCAGTTCCCTCTTCCTAGATAACTGTAACTTGTGTCACATTGACAAAACAAACAGGCAACTGTGACACTGCTCTTACCATAAGCAATGTCCTTATATGAGATTATAGATGTTAATTCATTCCATTTTACTCAAAGCAACTCATACCATTTCACATACATTAAATATGTACAAGAAAGTCCATTAAAACTAAAAGAAACTACAAAAACTATAAAACTACAGAATGAGAAAGGAATGGAAAATTTAGTATTACTAAAGAGAAAAAGTTTAAAATATTATATTCTAACATGTGGGATACAACTAAAAGCAAACCAAAAACTGAACTTTTAAAACCTAAAAACTGATAAATTAGTTATAGTGGCCAGTAATAAAAATAAAGTAGGAGGGTATTAATGAGACTATAAAACATGAATTAGAAGTTAAACAATAAATAATTCTCTTCACTTGCCATTTGAAAATCTAAAACTAAGTGAAAAATTTGCTTTCAAATTAAAATTAATACAGAGAGAAATCATATATAGAGAGAAATCATAATATAAAAACTGAATAAATATTTTTTGTACAAAAGGTAATAATAAACAAAAATACTTTATCTCAAGTCTGTGACATGTTTAATATTCACATGAAAATATTTTATTTTTTATTTTTCATCAAGAAAATTTTTATTCATTTTACATACCAGCCACAGATCCCCTCTCTTCTCCAGCCCCCAGTCTCTCCTCCCACAAGGTAAAACCTCCCATAGGGAGTTAGCAGAGCCTTGTTCACTCAGTTGAGGAGGATCCAAGGCCCTACCCTTGCACCAAGGCTGTTCAAGGTGTCCCACTAGCAGTAGTGGGCTCCAAAAAGTCAGTTGATGAACCAGAGATGGATTTTCATCCTATTGCTAGTGGGCCCTTTAAGCAGATCAATCTACACAACTGTCTTGATTATGCAGAGGGCCTAGTCCAGTCCCATGGAGGCTCCAAAGCTATTGGAATACAGTCCACGAATTCCCACTGGCTTGGTTTGGTTGACTATATAGGTTTCCCCATCATGAGCTTGATGCCTCTGGCTTGCAGAATACCTCTTCTCTCTCTTTGACTGGACACCAAATATTTTCATAAGAAATAAAATTTACAAAACTTACCCACAGAAGACTATAAAATAAGGAATTTAAAGAAGAGATTGAAGAATTTTACAGCTGTTGGTGTCAAAGGGCACTGGGATCCTTTGTGTTTTCTAAGTCTTAATGATATTTTAGTGATTAAAAAAAAACTTCAAGGAATTCCCATCTGCACCAGAGGTGAGTGTCTGGGGTTATAGTCAGAGAGGCAACTTCCCCTGGGTCCCACCCCTGGGCACCAGCTATCCAGGGAGGACCTGCCCACCTTGGCCCCAGTTTCCTGCCATTCAGCAGGCCCTGCAGGAAGGCTCCCCTTTTCCTAGACTGCAAGGCAGACCATGCAGTCTCCACACCCTGCCCCCACACCCATTTGCCTGAGACCCCAGCCACTTCCTGAGAATGAGAGACCAGCCCCCAGCTTCCATCCTGCCCTGGAACTCCCACCTGGACCAGAGGTGAGTGCCTGGGATCACACCCAGAGAGGCCCGCACCTGGGTCACAGCCCAGGGCACCAGCCACTCCGGGGAAGACCTGCCCAATGGGGCCCCAGGATCTAGCCATAGGGCAGGACACCCCCATCACCACTGGGAAGGTTCCCCCTCTCTAAGACCCTCTAGTGAACCTACAACTTCTATGCCCTGCCCCCACACCCATCTGCCAAAGACCCCAGCCACTTCCTGAGACTTAGAAACCAGCCCCCAGCTTCCATCCTGCCCAGGAACTCCCATCTGGACCAGAGGTGAGTGCCTGGGGTTGTAGTCAGAGAGGCAACCACTTCTGGGTCCCACCCCTGGGCACCAGCCATCCCAGGAGGACCTGCCCAACTTGGCCCCAGATTCCGGCCATTCCTCAGGCCCTGAAGGAAGGCTCCCCTTTTCTAAGACTGCAGGCAGACCCTGTAGTCTCCACACCCTGCACTCACACCCATTTGCCTGAGACCCCAGCCACTTCCTGAGACTCAGAGACCAGCCTCTAGCTCCCATCCACCCCAGAACTCCCACCTGGACCTGAGCTTCCATCCTGTCCCGGAAATCCCATCTGGACAAGAGGAGCTCCCATTAGGCAAGATAAGGAGACTCCAGGGACTTCCTGAGACTCAGAGTCCAGGCCCCCAGCTCCTATCCCACCAGCACTCTCATCTGGACCAGAGCTCCTGTCCGGCCCAGAGCTTCCATCTGGACCAGAGAGAGGCTTCCTAAATCTGTCAGCTCTGTCTGGACCAAGTACACTGATAAGACCAAGAATGAACCCAAAAGGAGATGGGCAGATGTCAAGGCAGAAGTACATACAACAAAATAAAGAGCAATACAGCATCACCAGAACCTAGCCCTTCTCTAACCTGAACATCACAAAATGGAAGAAGAAGAAAAAGAAAACAGCCTTATAAGTAACATCATGAAGAGCTAGAGCCTTACATAGAAGAAATCAAAAATAAAGTGGAGGAACAGACAAACAAAAAATGGGAAGAATGCTATAAAAAACTAGAGAAAAGGACAATCAAAGCAGCAGAAAATAATAAGTCCCTGAGAGAAAATCATGAAAAGGCAAGGGAAACAGTCCAATACCTGAAGAGGGAAACAGAAAAAACATGAAGAAGACACTAGCAGAAGGAATGCTGGAAATAGAAAATCTGAGTAAACAAACAGGATCTTCAGATGCAAGTATAACCAACAGAATGCAAGAGATGGAAGAGAGGATCTCTGGTGTTGAAGATACAGTAGAAGAAACAGATTCATCAGTCAAAGAAAAGACTAAAACCAACAAAGTCATGACCCAAAATGTCCAAGAAATTTGGGACACCATGAAAAGAACAAACCTACAAATAACAGGGATAGAGGAAGGAGAAGAATACCAACTCAAAGGCACAGAAAACATATTTAACAAGATCATAGAAGAAAACGTTCCCAACTTAAAGAAAGAAATACTTATGAAGATACAACCTATAGAACACCAAACAGACTAGACCCCCCAAAAGTCCCCTTGCCACATAATAATTAAACAACTAAACGTACAGAATAAAGAAAGAATATTAAGGGAAGCAAAGGAAAAAGGCCAAGTGACTTATAAAGGCAAACCCATCAGAATAACACCTGATTTCTCAATGAAGACTTTGAATACCAGAAGGACATGGACAGATATAATGCAGACACTAAGAGACCATGGATGCGAGCCTAGACTAATATACCCAGCAAAGCTTTTAATCATCATAGATGGAGTGAACAAGACCTTCCAAGACAAAACCAGATTTAAACAATACTTATCCACAAACCCAGCCCTACAGAAAGCACTAGAAGGAAAATTCCAACCTAAGGAAGGCAGATACACCCAGGAAAACACAGGCAATAGATAACACCACAGCAGTAAACCGCAAAGAAGAGAAGTACACACACACTACCACCAAAAAAATAAAAATAATAACAGGAACGAACAATCAATGGTCATTAATATCCCTTAATATCAATTGACTTAATTCACCTATAAAAAGACACAGACTAACAGAATGGATACAAAAACAGGACTCATCTTTCTGCTGCATACAAGAAACACACCTCAAATTCAAAGACAGACACCTCCTAAGAAGAAAAGGCTGGGAAAGGACATTTCCAATCAAATGGTCTTAAGAAGCAACCTGGTGTAGCCATCCTAATATCCAGCAAAATAGGCTTCAAACTAAAATCAATCAAAAGAGATGATGAAGGACATTACATACTCATGGCAGGAAAGATCCAGCAAGATGAAGTCTCAATTCTGAACATTTATGCCCCAAACACAAGGGCACCCACATATGTGAAAGAAACATTACTAAAGCTTAAATCACATATAAAATCCCACACATTAATAGTGGGAGACTTCAACACCCCACTTTCACCTCTGGACAGATCGACCAAATTGAAACATAACAGAGACATAATGGTCTTAACTGATGTTATGGCTCAAATGGACCTAATCAATATCTATAGAACATTCCACCCAAACAAAAAAGAATATACCTTCTTCCAGTACCCCATGGAACCTTTTCTAAAATCAGCCACATACTTGGCCACAAAGCAAATCTCAACAGATACAAAACAACTGTTAGATTTCAACAACAACAAAAAAACTACAGAAATCCTACAATCTCATGGAAACTGAATAATGCTCAACTGAATCACCCATGGGTTAAGGAAGAAATAAAGAAAGAAATTAAAGACTTCCTAGAGATCAATGAATATGAAAACACAACACACCCAAACTTATGGGACACTATGAAAGCAGTGCTAAGAGGGAAATTCATAGCACTAAATGCCCACATAAAGAAGCTGGAGAAATCTCATGCTAGTGACTTGACAGTACACCTGAAAGCCCTTGAACAGGAAGAAGTAAAGTCTCCCAGGAGGAACAGAAACCAGGAAATTATCAAATTGAGAGCTGAAGTCAATAAAATAGAAATAAAGAGAACAATACAAAGGATTAATGAAACAAAGAGTTAGTTCTTTGACAAGATCAACAAGATAGACAAGCCCTTATCGAAACTAACCAAAAGACAGAGAAAGAACATACAAATTAACAAAATCAGAAATGAAAAGGGGGATATAACAACAGACAATGAGGAAATCCAGAGAATCATCAGGTCATACTTCAAAAACCTCTACTCCACAAAACTGGAAAATCTAAAAGAAATAGATAATTTTCTCGATAGTTACCACATACCTAAGTTAAATCAAGATGAGATAAACCATTTAAATAGTCCAATAACCCCTAAGGAAATAGATCAGTCATCAAAAGTCTCCCAACCAAAAAAAGCCCAGGACCAGATGATTTCACTGCAGAATTCTACCAGATCTTCAAAGAAGACTTAATACCAATACTCTTTAAGTTGTTCCACACAATAGAAGCCGAAAGTATATTAGCAAACTCCATTTATGAGGCTACAATTACCCTGATTCCTAAACTAAACAAAGATGCAACAAAGAAAGAGAACTACAGACCAATATCCCTCATGAATATTGATGCAAAAATACTCAATAAAATACTGGCAAACAGACTCCAAGAACACATCAAAACAATTATCCACCATGATCAAGTAGGCTTCATCCCAGGGAAGCAAGGGTGGTTCAACATACGAAAGTTTGTCAATGTAAAACACCATATAAACAAACTCAAAGAAAAAAAAAACAACATCATCATCTCACTAGATGCAGAAAAGGCATTTGACAAAATCCAAAAACCCCTTCATAATAAAGGTCTTGGAGCAATCAGGAATACAGGGAACATACATAAGCATAATAAAGGCAATCTATAGCAAGACAACAGCCAACATCAAACTAAATGGAGAGAAACTCAAAGCAATACCACTAAAATCAGGAACAAGGCAAGGCTGTCCCCTCTCCAGATACTTATTCAATATAGTACTTGAAGTTCTAGCCAGAGCTATAAGACAACATAAGGAGATTAAGGGGATACAAATTGGAAAGGAAGAAGTCAAGCTTTCCCTATTTGCAGATTACATAATAGTATACATGAGTGACCCCAAAAATTCAACCAAGGAACTGATACAGCTAATAAAAACCTTCAGCAACATAGCAGGATACAAGATCAACTCAAAAAAATCAATAGCCCTCCTATATACAATAGACAACAGGCTGAGAAGGAAATCAGAGATACATCACCCTTTACAATAACCACAAAAGATATAAAATACCTTGGGAGTACTCTAACTAAGCATGTGAAGGACGTATATGACAAGAACTTTAAGTCCCTGAAAAAAGAAATTGAAGAAGATGTCAGAAAATGGAAAGATCTCCCATGGTCATGGATAGGCAGGATTAAAATTGTAAAAATGGTGATCTTTCTTGATCCATCCATTTGCCTGCAAACCTTCTCTGCTGAGTAGTACTCCATTTTGTATATGTACCATACTTTCTTTATCCATTCTTCAGTTGAAGGGCATCTAGTTTATTTCCAGGTTCTGGCTATTACAAACAATGCTGATATGAACATAGCTGAGCAAATGCCCTTGTGGTATGATTGAGCAGTCCTTGGGTATATGCCCAAGAGTGCTACAGCTGGGTCTTGGGGGAGATGGATTCCCAATTTTCTAAGGAAGAACCATATTGATTTCCAAAGTGTCTGTACATGCTTGCATTCCCACCAGCAGTGGAGGAGAGTTCCTCTTGCTCCACATCCTCTCCAGCATAAGCTGTTTTCTGTGTTTTTGATCTTAGCCACTCTGACAGGTGTTTGATGGTATCTCAGAGTCATTTTGATTTGCATTTCCTGGATAATTAGAGCTACTGAGCAATTCCTTAAATGTCTTTCAGCCATTTTAACTTCCTCTGTTGAGAATTCTCTTTTTAGTTCTATAGCCCATTTCTTAATTGGACTGTTGGGCATTTTCATGTCTAATTTTTTGAGTTCTTTATATATTCTGGATATCAGCCCTCTGTCAGAATTTGGTTGGTGAAGACCTTTTCCCATTCTGTAGGCTGTCACTTTGTCTTGTTGACCATGTCCTTTGCTCTACAAAAGCTTCTCATTTTCAATAGGTCCCATTGATTGATTGTTTCTCTCAGTGTCTGTGCTACTGGTATTATATTTAGAAAGTGATCTCCAGTGCCAATGCGTTCAAGAGTACTTCCTACTTTCTCTTCTATCTGGGGTCAGAGAACAGACAACCACTAGATACAGAGCCAAAACTGGTGTCTAGAAAATGGGTCAGAGGAAGCCATAGCAGAAACTGGGTGGTGGTGGTTGTGGTGGTGGTTGTGGTGGTAGTGGTGGTGGTGGTGGTGGTGGTGGTGGTGGTTGTGGTGGTGGTGGTGGTGGTAGTGGTGGTGGTGGTGGTGGTGGTGGTGGTGGTGGTGGTGGTGGTAGTGGTGGTGGTGGTGGTGCTTGCCTTTAATCCCAGCACTTGGGAGGCAGAGCTAGGTCGATCTCTGTTAGTTCAAGGTCACATTGGAAATAGCCAGGCACGGTGACACATGCCTTTAATCCCAGAAAGCAAGCCTTTAATCCCAGGGAGTGTTGGCTCCAAACAGAAAGATATATAAGGTGTGGAGACCAGAAACTACCAGCATTTGGCTGGTTAAGCATTTAGGCCGTTGAGCAGCAGTTCAGCTGAGACATATTCAGATGAGGACTCAGAAGCTTCCAGTCTGAGGAAACAGGATCAGCTGAGGAACTGGTGAGGTGAGGAAGCTGTGGCTTCTTCTGCTTCTCTGATCTTCCAGCATTCACCCCATTACATGGCCCTGGTTTGATTTCATTAATAAGAACTTTTAAGTTTTCTGCTACAGTGAAAAATAAAAGGCATCTGAATCGGAAAAGAAGGAGTAAATTTGTCTCTGTTTCCAGTTGATATACTATTAAATTTAATAATGCTTCAAGATAAAAAAGTCAACATAAAAATCAGCTTTTCCTTTGTGTTAATAACTATCCAAAGAACAATTTTTAAAAAATTGTATATAAGTGTCCAAAGAAAAAGTTGCTTAGAAATAAACTTAACAATGGATTTGGTGATGTACCAGAAACTCAGGAAGGAAGAAAGAAATGAAGAGAGAGAGAGAGAGAGAGAGAGAGAGAGAGAGAGAGAGAGAGAGAGAGAGAGAGAGAAAGGAGGAGGAGGAGGAGGAGAAGGAAAAGGAGAAGGAGAAGGAGAAGAAAGAGGAAAGAAAGAAAAAAGAAAGAAAGAAATGGAGGGCGGGAGGAAGGGAGAGAGGGAGGAAGGAAGGAAGGAAGGAGAGAGAAGCCTGTATATGACCAACATTCACAAAAAAAGTGAATTCATGCATGTACTGACCATTGATTTTCAACAGTGGTGCTACAAAGTACACAGAAGAAAAGATAAGCTGGTCAATAAGTGATGCTGGGAAAACTTGTCGTCCACATACTGAAGTGAAAGTGGGTCTGTGTCCAACACCAGTAGAAAAATCAGCTCAGTTGGATTAAAGATTTAAACAGAGACTTGAAGAGATCTTCTGAATGACAACACAAGCAAAAAAAAGTTTATTGACCTCCACCTGGACTATAAATAATATTATAGATATTGTACCCAACTACAGGCAGAAAAAAATAAAGATAAAATAGATAATGAGATTTCACTCAGTTAAAAAGCTTTCAAAGAAAACAGATAATATCAGTGTAAGGAGACATCCTAGAGAGTAGGAGCATATGTCTGAAAGCAGGGAATAACCAACATATACAAGGAAATGAAAGTTCACTAGTTAAATCCCCAAATTGTCTGACATAATAAGCAATGGATTGTCAGGTGGTAGTGGTGCACGCCTTTAATCCTAGCACTTGGGAGGCAGAGGCAGGCAGATCTCTGTGAGTTCGAGGCCAGCCTGGGCTACCAAGTGAGTTTCAGGAAAGGCGCAAAGCTACACAGGGAAACCCTGTCTCGAAAAACAAAACAACCCCCCCCCCAAACAAAAACAACAACAACAAAAAAGCAAAGAATCTGCATAAACTTTTCTCTTAAGAAGACATACACACAATGAATGGGTGAATACAAAAGTGCACAGTGGCCTTTTAATTACAAGAGAAATGTAAATTGAAGAGGATTATTTTTTACTGCAAATTCTAAGACTTATAAAAATCTGTATTTTGACAAAGCAATTTGCATGTATATAATCTATGAAAAGTGGTTTGATCTGGAGATGAGCTTTTGCCACAAATAACCTTAATATCATAATAACAGTACATATAGGCATGGGTATTAGTTATTGACAACAAGTAATCTAGACTTTAAACCTAGGGAGAAGAGAGGAACAAACATTTAGTGAAAAGCAGCCAGAGTGAATAAACATAAAGAAAATTCCACCGCAGCACATTTCAATTAAATAACAAAAATTCAATTATAAACAAGTATCTAAAATTCAGCTATGAAGAAAAGACCCTTTTAATATACAGAGAAATAGCAATATGATCTTTTCAGAAAGAGTACAGTACATAAGATAATGATACGGCATTGTTATCATACTATACAAAAAAAGGAAAAGAAAGGAAGGAAGGAAGGAAAGAAAGAGAGAAAGAAATCTCAATACAGAGTTCTAACTAGCAAAATAGCTTTTGAAATTAAGAGTGGAACAATTGCTCCAGTATTCTGACTTATTTGGTACAAAATACACACACGTAATGTAATGTTTGTACTATAAATAAGTTAAAGCAAAAGTCAACAATACCCATCTCGTCTCTCTGTCAGTTAATGTATTGGATATGTTTTCTTTCTCCAGATGTAGTTTCTGTTATTTCAACCCTCCAATTCCTGGGAAATGCTGAGCTCAGTGGACAGCATCAACAGGCTTACTTGTATTCCACCTCCCACTTGTGAGCACATAACAGAAGGAGCAAGGCACAGGACAGAGGGTGAATGGAGGGAGTGTGGCTCTTTCTTTATAGATTCCTCTCTGCTTAGCTAAGGGTTTCTCAATGCTGTATTCCCACAGTGATGACTTTGATATATCCACATGTGGTAGCTGCAGACTTCATTCTGATTTCTAGGTCTCAGACCTGGCTTCCTCAGAGGTGGACAGGGTACTTAGATCTTGTTATTGCTACCTGCCATGTGCTGTGCTGTCTTTTGTACACTTCACTTAACCCGTTCTACAATGTTTTCAAAAGTGTCTTTTTGAACTATTTGCAATGACTGCATTGATTTTACATCATCTGTTTCCTATAAAAACGTGGGCTGATACAGTCAAGGTTATTACTTGCAAAAAGCAAGAAGAAAACACTGGTGTTTTGAAGTAAAGGAAGTATTCCTAAAGCACAGTGTTTTAGAAAGCCAGGAATATTGTTCACATGGCAAAACCAATGCCAAATTTGCTGTTGAAGAGCTGGCCCTCTATACCCCAGTGCTGTCACAGATGCCTCAGTGTGTGCTGCACATGCCATCAGTGCCAGGGTTTGGGAGTTATCCACCACTTATCTGGACCTAAGATGTAGGTGGACATATAAAACAACTTCCTAATTCCTAGTTCTTTATTGTCTGACTTTTAAAAAATTTTAAACTAAACCTATTCACTGGCAACCTCATATATGTATATAACATATTGTAATAACACTCCAACTTCTAGCTCAAAGATTCTGATTATAAGAGAAGATAGTTCTTACCTAATTTTATATATCATTCCTTATTGCTTTGATAAAAACGTACATTCTAGAAACATCATTATGGCCTCTAATTATAGGTCCAGGGTCTGCATGGTGTCAATGTTTTCTTCTTACTTTTATACATATTCACAGGGATAAATTTCACAAGAGATTGCCATGGAAACTCTTATACAAAACAAAACAAATGAACAAAAGGACAAGGAGAAATCTGGAAGATTTGAAGAAGGTATTAGGGTGTGGCAGAGCCCCCTGTGGGAAGGTCTTGTATTTTGAGACACTATACTTACTGTCTGGGAAAAGTTTGCCAGGACCTGGAGGCTCTACACTGAAGGCGTGGATAGGAAGCTATGCCTTGTAGGAAAGCTTATTTTACTGCCTCTGTTGTATGTAGTCTTTGGTCTGAGGCAGTTGGAGAAAATGGGTTTTGGATTTCAGAATGGAATCTGGGCACCTACATCAATTATACTTCCTGTTTCTGAAAATCTCTGGGATGATTGCTAAGGCCACTCAGTGACTCCATATTAATGTGATGTAGTGTAGTCTTCCTGCTGGAATAGTTGAATGTATCAACTAATGTGGCAAAGGGAAATCAGTTACAAGAGATGATTGTGGAAATAGATGAGCACACAAACAAACATGTACACACAAATACAAATACACACATATATATGTGTGCACACATACACACACACACACACATACACACATGTGGTGGTATTGTGTTCCCCGAAATATTGTGTGTTCCCCAAAATAAACTTATCTGGGGTCAGAGAACAGAACAGCCACAATATTAAACATGAGGATAGGCAGTGGTAGCACACGCCTTTAATCCCAACACTCTGGAGGCAGAGCCAGGTGGATCTCTGTGAGTTCAAGGCCACATTGGAAACAGCCAGGCATGGTGACTTACACCTTTAATCCCCAAATCAGAGCCTTTATTCCCAGGGAGTGATGGCAGAGAACAGAAAGATATATAAGGTGTGAAAACCAGGCACCAGAGCTAGTTAAGCATTCAGGCTTTGGAGCAGCACAGTTTAGATTCATTCGGATGAGGACCCAGAAGCTTCCAGTCTGAGGAAACAGAATCAGCTGAGGAACTGGCAAGGTGAGGTAGCTGTGGTTTGTTCTGTCTCTCTGATCCTCCAGCATTCACCCCAATAACTGGCCTGAGGTTTGTTTTTATTAATAAGACAATTTAAGATTCATGCTACACACACACACACACACACACACACACACACACACACACACACATACACTTACATTCAAACACAAATACATAGTGATACAAACAAACACACCTACATACACAAACACACATGCATGGAGACAGACAAATAGACATACACAAACACACAAGCACATGCAGACACACACAAACAATGCACATATACACACAAGCACATACAGACACATAAAGACACATAAATACACACACACACACACACACACACACACACACACACACACACACATATATATATATATATATATATAAATGCACTAACTGTATCTCTGGAATAGTTACATAAATTGTTTGTGTCATCTACTGGTTTATTTGCCTGCTTGTATATGTGTGTGTGTGTGTGTGTGTGTGTGTGTGTGTGTGTGTGTGTGTTCAGGGTTTAACAGTGAGGTTCTGTAAAGGCCATTCTATGTATAGGGTAAGGGAATGGATAAAACTGACCTTGCTTAGACATAATTCACATAAAAGTAAATTTCATATTCAGTTAAGAAAGATTGGAGATCATTCAAGAGCACATTAAAGTAGCAGTTAAGTATTTTGTTGATGGATATTGATTTCCGAATCCAGGCTCTGCTACCCACCTTATAATCTTGGTAAATAGGCTTTTTTATTTTTTTCCAAATCATAGTTTTCTAATTAGTAAACAAGTCCCTGCTGAGTGTTCAGGGATGCTTGTGGCCATCTCTACATAGTTCTTAGCACTCTACAGAACATCACACATTTTAAGGTTTTAATGATGGAGCCCACAATTTCTAAGGAAATCATACATTCATTGAAATTTGAATTTTTCACAGCTTAATTAAAAGTTAACAAAAGGGACAACCTTTGAGTAATCCAGGAAAAAAAAATCTACAATATATATTCTCTGCTTTCCAAATGTGAATGATATTTTACTTGTTGAAAGTTTTTTGGTCACTAGAGACCATTTGCAAGGCTGGTTCATCAGGCTTTCACATAGTTAAGGGAACATTTCCAGAAGCAAATCACAATTTTTTCCTAAACAATACTTTATAGGCTTATGGATTTTAATTTTGATTATCAGCAATTCTGAAAACAAATTTACATCACATGTTTTTCTTCCCTTCTGTTTTCCTTCCCTCCTCTCTCCCCTCTTTAATTTTGTAGAAAATTTACTTATTAGCAAAATCTAAATTACCTTCACTCAAGATTTTTTTCTCCTTTACCTACACAGACAAATTTCTTTCTGGAGTAGAACTTTGGGAATTCCAAAATATACCACTATAAATGTCAACTGGTTGCCATGAACAGTTTAAAACATGCATGCGTGCTCTTATATCCCTGGCCCAAACTGGACCAATTCATAGTTCCTAAACTTATGACTGGGAAGACAAATCAAATCAAATAGTAATAGTTACCATGACAGCAGAGTTATTACTAAAGGTTCTGCACCAGTAGTGATGGTTATTTCAGCCCCTATCATCGTCACAGCAGACCTGCACCTCCCTGCTCAAGGTACCTTGATAGCACACAGCAGATACAGTGCCTGACTGTGTCAATTAATGAATATTCTGCCTACTTTACTTATGATAAAATAGTATTTGAAGACTTATGTAAATTTTTAAAGTTCAAGTGGCTTTTGTATTAGATAAGACCATATTTTGAACACATATGGACTGAAACAACTTACCACTATGTCTTATTTTCTTTTGCTCTGCTTGTCTTATGAAACTTTACCTTTTCCTCGACAACTTCATAATCCCTCCCTGTAGGTTAAGCCACTCAGCCCTTCTCTTTCCCATGAGCCACCTCCTCATCCTTGGCTTAGGAACACAGGCTTCTTACGCAGCAGCAGGAGTTAAATAAATATTTGTTGTTAACTAACTTTCCCTTTTCTGTTCACGTAAAAGATATCCCACCGTGTTCATGAGTCTGCCAATTACCTTGTTTCAAATCTCAAAGCCACTCCATAAATTAAAGCTTAACCAAGGCTGACAGAATCAACAAAGGCTTTGTTCATTTTCCCAACTCTTTTGGTAAAAAATAAAGCACCAGGTCTTAGAGGGAATTAAAAAAAAAAAAAAAAAGAGGAAAAAAGTTTGTGTTAAGTAGGTAAATAGAAAGTTGACAGATTTCAGTACTTTAAGCTAAAAAAATGAGAGAAATAAAAATAACAAAAGCAACTAAATAAAAGATTTGCAAATTAAAACAAACAGAGGCTCCAGAGCACTTTGGCATTTCCCAGAGTGAATTTCCTGTCTGTCTAACAGGCTGAGGGAAGAAGGGGTACAGGTATTCTCTTCATTTCAAGATTTTAGCTAACACTGAGGAATGAAAGTCTGATGCAGAACAATTTAGAAATGGATACAAATATTTTACTTTTGTTACAAACAAGAGACCCTTTCAAAAAGAAAAGATTTTATCCATACTAAAACTTTTCTTAGAGAACTGTAGCAAAAACACAAAACCAAACAAAATAAAACACTACACTTCAGCAATTTCTTTTTAAAGTTCGAGTTTAGTATCTGATATTTCACACTCAGGAAGAGTGATTAGGAGACTTCAAGGAGCCACAAACAAATGACTTCCACAACATCCAACTTTGATCAAAAGGAACTAAGAGAGAAATCAGTTTTTGCTTACCTGGTTCCAGGGAATTGAGACATGAAAATTAAACGTGGGGCTGGCAGTTGGTCTATTCATCCCAATCTCTTGAAAAACTAAGGTCATGTCTGTCATAAATTTCACCCACTCCTGCCACAGGTCATCTCTCCTCTAATCTAAGTAAGTTAACTTAAAGGACATTTCCTATAACAGCTAAACTTTTTAAAAGGCTTATTTTTTTATTTCTCCATTTTTTTTTTTAATTTAAGAAAGCCACCTCCAGTGGAAAGAAACAGTTCCTTCAAACTCTAGTTCTTTATTTGAATAATAATAATATCATGTATTGATGTTATCTCTTTATTGCCCCCTTCACTGCAGATACACCCAGTAATGACAACGAAGCCACAAGTTGTTTTTTTGAAGTTGATTGCACACCAGTTCTTTTGCTTTACAGTCCTCTCAATCAATTGACTGAAAATACTGAAAGGAGTGTTTGAAAATATGAGTATTGAGAGCTATGATTAAGTGTGAGGATATGTCCATATCTATGAACATTTAATAAAATGACTCTTGCAAATGTGATGCTATACCATTCAAATATAGAAATATAAAGAACACATGAACAAACATAATACACACCCCCAGCCCTGCTATCTCTTTAATCCCTGAGAATTATCTGGAAGTGACTTTTAGAGAACTCAAAATTGGAAGTATCCCACAGTTGTTTATCTATAGAAAATGTTTAATATTTATTTACGAAATATAACAACTCAGAGGGCTAGCTGAGCTTATTTCTACTTCTTGTCTTGAGTTCCTTTGGGACCTGATATTTTTTATGTGATATTGCCACTTATTTGATGGAGAGCAGAGATATTGATAAGCATACTACAATGCATAGAAAAACTGCCCCACCACCCAAAAAGAATTATCTAGTCCAAACTTCAGGAATGACAAGTTTTGTAAACCTTGGTTTACACAAAAGTACAAAGAAGTTGGGAAGAAAATAAGAGAGAAGCATTGCAAATAAGCATGACTCACTCACTTCTCTTTTCTAAGGTGAAAAAAATTTGTGGAAGATTCAGAATAAAACATATTCCTTAGTGCCTCCAATTCATTCAAGGTGTGTATAGTTCAACCTACAAGAACATTCTCCAAGAAGGCAGCGAGTTAGGAAGGACCACAAACACCCCAGAGGCAATACATCCCCTTTCATCTGAAACTCTTAGGCTTCTACAGAAAATACAGTACCTCTCTAGTCCTTTAGGCTTTGTGATTTATTGATCTATTTGTTTGGTTATCCACAGGCTTGGGCTTAGGGCATGGCTCTTCTCAGATGAAAGTGTATATGAAGGTTAATCTTGTTAACTAAATTGTGCTGAGAAGCACCCAGAAGATTTTAGTAAAACACACCATTGCATATGTCTGGAAGAGGATTTCCAGAGAGGATTTATTAAAGGTGCAAAGGCCTATCCTGAACATAGGCTTCAGTATTGAAGGGGACTCCCACACATTGCCCTTCCAGACCCTGAGTTAGGCACAAACCACAACCAAACACCTGTTTGCATAGAAAGATCCTTTATTAAGCAGGGAAGAAAAAGTGGGTGCTTTCTGACTCAGGCAGAAAAACAGCATCAAATGACCTTGTAGGTATCATTCTTAAGAAGAGAAAAAGCAGAGGTCTGTGTTAGGATGGGCTAGGATGCAGTGGTACAGGAGATAGAGGACAAGGGAGACGGGGAAGGGGGCAACGGAAAAGGGTAGGGATATTTGTCCCAGAGTGACAAAGGACCACCTCTGATGGAGAGGAGACAGATGTGGCACATGGTCAAATGGCTGCTTATAATGATAAAGGGGGAAACCCTCTGTTAGGATGAGGTGTTTAATTTTAACTGGGCATGTTAATTAGATGAACTAAAGGGGGCCTTTGATTGCTGGACTTCAATACTTTGATAGTTGGGCCTTGGTAGTCAGCCTTAGGAGAAGGAAGTGACCAAATAAGGAAATAGACCTTTTTTAGCAAGGCAGGGGGGATAAGGGAGAAGAGCAAGGCATGCCAGAGCCACATGTTCAAGTGGGCTAGTGTCCCTTCACCTATCCCAAATACAGAGGACAAAGAAGAGAATATAAAGGGGCTGGGGGAGGGGAAGGCAGCCTGCTCAAGTGTCTTCATTCTCTCTGCTTCCTGCCTACCATGAAATGAGTGACATCTACCACATACTCCTTCTCCTGGGGTGTTCTGTGTCATGATGGACTCTGAACCAACAGAAACAAGAACTGTGGACCCACTTCTGAAAGTCATGGACCAAAGCAAACCCTTCTGCCATTAAGCCGCTTCTGTCACACATCTTGCCTCAGGAATGAAAGTTCTATCTGAGAAATATTTAAGGAGAATTGTTCAAACAATCCATGACAATGTCTGTTTACATCCATCCTGGACACACTGAACCTGGGAGGGAAGCGATGAGGAGCTGTGGAAAGGAACTCAGGGAGACAACCTGTGCTGAGAGACAATTACCTTGTGGTGAGGTGCTCTCTCCAGCTGAGTCCAGGCACTACAACAATCCATTATTTTCAGCAGAAATAATAGAGTTGCCAAATAATTCAGCTGAATTTCTGACTTCTTGAGGAGCCTCTCTAGTACTGAGCAATTAGCTGGCATCCTTTTCTGTGGGAAAGATGCACACATACTCTGTGGGAGATTTTTCTGCATACCACACAGTGGGAACCCAAGTGTCCTTTCCTGACCTGTGACAGACCCAGCACTGAGGCTTGTAGCCAGAAGTTTTCCTGTGTCCTGGTCTACTAGCAGTCAGGACAAATCTCCCCCACTCACATCCCCCAAGTAAACACACAGAGGCTTATATTAATTATAATTGCATGGCCATGGCTCAAGCCTTTTGCTAACTAGCTATTATATCTTAAATTAGCCCATAACTATTTATCTATGTATCACCACATGTTCCATGGCTTTACCTGTGTCCCATTGCAAGTTGTTTCTTGGGCAGCTCACTGGTGTCTCCCACCTTCTTCCTTTCTCTCTTTGAACTTCCCTCCTGCCTCTAAGCTGCCTTGCCATAGGCCAAAGGGCTTTTTTTTTTTTTTTTTAATCAACCAATCAGAGCAACACATACTCATTTATAGAAAGACACCCCCCCATCAGAGGTTGAAAAAAGTTAGTCTTTCCCATGGAAAGGGTGAAAAGAAAGGTAAAGGAGACAGATATTAAAACTGTTTGTCTTCCAGATGGGGATTTCTATCTCTCTCCATCACCCCTTCAACAACACACCACATGGAATTTGGAATTTTCTATTCAGATCTGTAAAGTGGAGGCATTCATTAGACAAGAGGCTGGAGGAACTTAGAGGGGTCTTGTTAGAAAAGGGCCTATTGTCTAGGGGTTTGATTTGTTTTATTGAATTCATCAGGTTATTGGAGTGAAAGCTGGATTGAGAAGCACTGCTTTAAGACAACAAGTTGCTTTGTTTCATCATGTATTTCTTCTTTATTTTTCTTTTTTTATGGTGTGTCTGTATGTGTATATGTATGCTTGCCATGTGTGTGCAACCTCAGAGGTCTTCCTCCACTGCGTTGTACCTTGCCTTCTCCTATTATATCTGACTAAACCTGGAGCTTGCTCTTCTCCTAGACTGGCTGTCCAGCAAAGCCTGAGATTCACCTGCTACCTTTTACCCTAGCACTAAGGTCCCGATATTACCTACCATGCCTGGCTTCTACATGGGTGATGGAGTTCTGAACCCAGGTCCCCAGGCTTGTACAGCAAATGTTTTACCCACTGGTGCCTCCTCCTCATCTTCCTGCCACTTCCTCATCTTTTAGGATTAGTGGGGTCCTTACTTGTGGTTTTATTAATATTTCTTCTGCCTCACTAGTGTTGAAACCTACTGCTATAACCTCTACAACTACAATCTGGTAAACTCTCCTTATATCTTAATCCTGCTCTTATATTTGATCCTCTTTTATCATTTCATCCTGTTTAAAGAAATGTTAATGATGGTACAGAAATACTCAATATTAACTACAAGGGGGCTCACTGCTGTTAGTGACCACGATAGTACAGTCATGTGCAACAGTGCCATCAGATGCCATCTCTAGTGTATCTTGGTAGCAAATTATTTGGCAGGGAGCTGTTTAAAAGAAGACACCCTCTTAGTGATAGCTAAGCATTTAGCAGCTCACCCTATGTCAGGATCTTCCTCATTTGGAGAAGCATAACATTTATAGCCATCCTTTCATTTTTCTTAAATCTATAGATTGACAAAATAAATTACCTTTAATAGGATATTCTGTGGCTGACTAGAAAGGAAAAAAAAAAAACCATGAGATGTGGAAGTGGAGGGAACTTTACTGATAGTTATAACAACATACAATTAAACACTGAATGGAAATTTTCCCCTTGTACCCAATGAGAAGGAATGTTGAAGTATGGCCAGAAGCTGTTGGCAGTGGACATAAACCTAAGATTTGCCAGGGGAATTTCAGCTGCAAGGATAAACATGTTTTCTGCTGGGGGCTGGGGACCAGCTGGCTGATATAAGGCCCACTGTCCTGCTGGATGTCAGTCTGTGAAAGGTTAGACAGGACCAAAACTTGGAGATTTCCATTGGTTGAGTAGTGGAACTGTATTTCTTAAGAATAGTAGAATCTTGCCCTTGCCCTCTCATGGAGGAGATGGGAAGCTCCAGGGCCAAGGCTGGAATTTTCCAGCAAAGTTTAAATTATAGTGTGTATATTCAGTGCACTTGTGAACAGCTACATGGGGAGTGTGTCTTTATCACATTGCATATTTGCTACTATGCACCTGTGGCCAGACTGCCAAAGCCTGATTTCTGACAACAAATTAAATAAAAATTAAGTTAAAACAAAACATTGTATGAGCCTGCTGCCTGGTATTAAAATTTTATGAAAACAGATGGGTAAGCAGAATCTCTCTGAGGAACATGTCTTAGCAGAGGCACTTTCTCTAGGCTGCAGGTGTAGACATTTCAAGCGCACCCCCCCCCCACCCCGTCCCGGGTCTCCTGAGGAAGAACAGAAGCAAAAGCACAAATACAGCAGCATATCACACACCAGTGATTCCTGCACCAAATCTTACAAAAATGCTCAAATGAGGGGAGAAACATTTTGTCATACTGGGAAGATAAAACATGCAGATCTACCTACATCTATTTGACACATCTATTTTTCAGAAAAATCAGACAGTTTTGTTCTAAAATTTGAGTCCTATTTGTTTGTTTGTTTATTTATTTTTTACTTATTAAGTGGTGTGTGTGTGTGTGTGTGTGTGTGTGTGTGTGTGTGTGTGTGGTGTGTGTGTGTTTACATGTGCAACTGTGCACCTGTTGAGGTCATAGGACATGTTCAGGAGCTGATTTTTTTTTTTAATTCCACCATGTGGGTCCTGGTGTTTGAACTAGGTTGTTAGGCTTGGTTATGAATACCTTTGCCCATTGGTCTATCTTGTTGGCCTCCTTAGAATATGGTGATTGTGCAGCATCAGACTTAGAAGTCACTAAAGCCATATCCTAAATTGTGATGGCTCATCAACAGAGGAAGGGAATGCCAGTGATTTATGTATGGTTTTATGTACTATGACCTTATGCAAACAGAAACAAGAACAACAACAGCAAAAAATCCTTTAATCACTGATAACAATCATGATATTGTTGGACATAATAATGATTATACAACAATATGAGGCAGAACACTAATACTCACATAACTGTTATACTTTCAGGTACTTAGATATGTTGATGGTATAGTCAAATTATCTTGAATTTAAATGTAAATGTTCAAATGATGATGTGATTTTGCTAATCTGGAATGAACACAAAGAATAATTAACAAAAGGAAAAGACATAACTCCCCTCTAGTAGGATAGTTTACCATGCTTTTCACACATATTGTCTTATCAACGTATCATTTTAGATTTCTCGTTGATACATGTTTTATGTAATGTATTAACTCCTTGAATTTTATAACTTATGGAAAGGAAGCATATATTAACTACTTTACCAAACTGTATTCCTCACTTGCCCTGACCTAAAGGCCACTGTTAATTTCCATTAATTCAGCTCAAATATATAGTACTCTCACAGATGTGGAATATAATGATGGTACAAAGTAATAAGACTTGGCCCTTGTCTTAAGTAAAAATACTTACTAAGATATATTATTTATAATATGAGGCAGAATAAGAAGTGGACAGAAATAGAGATCTCTGGGCATGGGAAAAAAAGAACTTCATCTGGTGAGTTTAAAACAAAATAGCCTGGAAGATAAGATGACATTGAAGAAAGCAGGAAGGATGTAATAATACATATTTGTATAAGTAGGAGAGAGCAATCACATTATAACTTGAGGATTTCAGTTGGATTGCCATAAAGTTGCATTTCAGATCACCAAACCTTACATTATAAAGACTGCATTGGTGTGGATAACATTCATGTGAGAACAGTAAGTGATGAGAAAACTTAGAAAAGTTTGTAGATGGTCATGAAATAATATTATAAAGATAAATACAGATGATAGAGATTGGAGTGTTGACACCGAGAATATAGTATTTTATACAAGAAGCAATGGAAGGCAGATCTATAGGTATAGTATGTGAAAAAGCAGCAGGTGGATGAAAAAAAAACACAAAGTGTTTTGATGACTTAGAGAGAATATGGAGAGAAAAGAATGAGAGACAAGACATAATAGTCAAATCTTATTGATATTTGGTTCCTTCTTGTCCTTGTGGTCCAGAAGTTCAGAGAAGATCGAGCAGTAAAATTGGAGTAAGTTTAGTATTTACAAGTGAACAATTATAGCCAAAGAAGGAAAGATTCATCATCTCTTGGAGGAAGTCAGGAAAAGGTGTATTAAACAAAGGGGCAGACAATAGTGTGTAATGCTCAAGTTTAAGTGAAGATGTTAGTTTCAGGTGACAAAAATCTGTGTAATGGCACCAGCATGGTGTTGCAAGACAGCAAAAGAATCCTACAACAGATAATTTATTTTGGAAAATATTGGAAGACAGAAAATAAATGCAGTCAGACAGAAAAGTGAAATCATACAGGGAAAACTGAGTTGCCTGATGGATGAGTCACCAAAGCTTGCAGCTAACTAACAATGGGCAGGAGTAGGCGGTGACTGAGCTAGATGGAAGTATTCTCCCTATTCTCCCCTGTATTCATGCACATTTTGAAATTTTGCTTTCTGAAAAATGTGGTTAAAAACACCAACTGACCATGTGGTGCCCAAACCAGTTGCTACACATACAGTATAACCCCTAAAATCTAAGGGCCAGTGAACATTTGCTTAAGATGCGCCAGAAAGATTATAAGAGAAAAAGGCTGAGGCTATATTCTGTGTAGTAATGTCTTCAATATAGGATAAGGAAACTGAACTGCTGGAATCTCAACAATATGGCTGCCTAACAAGGACACTATCAGTTGAAAATGTGGCTGCCTAACAGGATCTGTTTAATGATACTATCCGTTGACATGTTATTGTGAAAGGGGGGAGGGGATCTCACAAAGCTCTACCTCTCAATAAAGAGCCAAAGGCAATTACTATCTGCTGAGAGAGGGGGAATTAGTCTTCCAGGGATGAGCCCCCAATAGGTTACCCAGCCCCAAGTGTTCATTCAACCCTAAACAAATACACATATAAACAACACTGAATAGACTTGGTCAAATATGTGTATATCTGTCTGTATATCTATCAATCAATCTCTCTCTCTCTCTCTCTCTCTCTCTCTCTCTCTATCTCTCTCTCTCTCTCTCATCTGTAATCTATCTACCCACTTATATACCTAAAACAATAATCAAAGAAGAGGTCATGACTTTGAGAAGGAGTGATGGAAAACTGGAGGAGTTGGAGGGAGAAGAAAGAGGGGTGGAAATGATGTAAATATATCAGCCACATATGGGATTAAAATAATCAGAAAAAGAAAAAAAATATCTACTAGTGCCCCCAATTCCAGCTGTGTCTTCCCATACCTTCTCCTTCCATCCCCAATACCTCTATGCACCTGATTTCTCTTGCTTATGTCCCAACTCCACCCTAATCTACACCTAAAATCTACTATATTTCACATTCCCAGGGAGATCCATGCATTACCTTAGATACCTCCTCTTTACCTAATCTCTCTGTGTCTGAGGAGTTTAGCTTGGTTATCATACCATATTTTTGTCTTTTTGGCTATGGGTTATACCATTTAGGATGATTTTTTTTTCTGGTTGAATCCATTTGCCTGTGAATTTCATGAAGTCATTTTTTAAATAGTTGATTAATACTCCAATGTGTAAATGTACCATGTTTTTGTTTATCAATTCTTCTGCTGAGGGACATCTAGGCAGTTTCCAGCTTCTGGCTGTTATGTATAAGGCCACAATGAATATGACTGAGCAAGTGTCTTTGTGGTAGGATGGAGTATCCTTTTGGGAATATGCCCAAAAGTGGTATTGCTTGATCTTTAGATAGATCAATTCCCAGTTTTCTGAGAAACCACCACTCTGACTTCCAAAGTGGCTGCACAAGTTGCACTCCCACTAGCAATGGAGGAGTGTTTCCCTTGTTGCACATCTTCCCAGTATGAATTGTCACTTCTATTATTGATCTTAGCCATTCTGAGAGGTGTAAGATAGAATCTCAAAGTAGTTTTGATTTGCATTTCCCTGATTGTTAACAATGTTGAACATCTCTTTAAGTGTTTCTCAGACATTTGAGATTCCTCTATGGAGAATTCTCTGTTTAGATCTGTACCCCATTTATTAATTGGATTATTTGGTTTTTTAATGATATCTAGTTATTTTGTTATATATTTTGGATATCAGTTCTCTAGCACATGTAGATTTTGTAAAAATCTTTTCCTATTTTGTAAGCTGCCACTTTGTATGACTGATGGTGTCTTTTGCATTACAGTTTTTCATTTTCATGAGGTCCTGTTTATTAGTTGTTGATTTTAGTACCTGCTCCATTGGTGTTCTATCTAGGAAATTGCCTCCTATGCCAATGAATTCAAGCTCATTTTACATTTATTCTTCTATCAGGTTTAGTGTACCTGGTTTTATGTTGAGGTCTTTGATGCTCTTGGACTTAAGTTTCATATAGGGTGATAAATATGGATCCACTTGACCAGCACCAGTTGTTGAAGAGGATGTCTTTTATTCTAGTTTGTATTTTTAGCTTTTTTTTTTTTTTTCCAAAAACCAGGTGTCCAAAGGTATGCAGGTTTATGTCTGGTTTTTCAGTTTGATGCCATTAGTCAACATGTCTGTTTTTATGTCAATACCATGCAATTTTTATTACTATAGCTTCATAGTACACCTTGTATTCAGGAATGTTGATGCCTCTAGCAGTTTTTGTTGTTCAGGACTGTTTTAATTATCCTAAGATTTTTGTTTTCCCATATGAAGCTGAGAATTGTCATTTCCAGAAGAACCATGCTAGAATTTTCATGGGGATTGCATTGAAATTGTAAATTTCTTTTGTTAGGATTGCCATTTTTACTATGTTAATCCTACTGATCTACAACCATAGGAGATCTTTCTATCTTCTGATATGTTCTTCAATTTCTTTCTTCAAAGACTTGAAGTTTTTATCATATAAGCCTTTCAATTGCTTTGATAGAATTACCCAAGATATTTCATGCTATTTGAGGCTATTATGAAAGGTGTTGTTTCCTTGATTTCTTTCTCAGTTGTTTGTCTTCTGTATGTAGGATGGCTACTAATATGTTTCAGTTCATCTTATATCCAGTTAATCTTGTATCCAGCTCCTTCACTGAAAGTGTTTATCAACTTTAGGAGTATACTATCTTATCATCTGCAAATAACAATATTTTGACTTTTTTCCAATTTATATACCCTTAATTCTTCAAGTACTGTATTTAATAAACATGGAGAAAGTGGACAACCTTCTTTTGTTCCTGATTTTAATGGAATTGCTTTGAGTTTTCTCCATTTAAGTTGATGTTGGTTATGGGCTTGGCGTAAATTGCCTTTGTTCTGTTTAGGTATGTCCCTTGTGTCACTAATATCTCCAGGACATTTATCATGAAGGGGTGTTTGATTTTTGTCAAAGGTCTTTTCTGCTTCTGATGAGATGGCCATGCATGTTTTTCTTTCAGTTTGCTTATATAAATGATTATATTTATGGATTTATCACATGTTGAACCATCCTTGTATCTCTGTGATGAAGCCTGCTTGGTCATGGTACATGATCTTTTTGATGTATTCTTAGATTTGATAGTATTTTCTTGATTATTTTTCATGTATTTTTGAAAAGGAAATTGGTTTGTAATTCTCTTTCTTTTCTGATTTTTTTTTGTGTGTGGTTTGAGTATGTGGGTAAGTTTTGGCTCATAAAAATGACGTGGGCCATGTTCTGGTAGAATTTTGTGCTAAAACCCTCTGGATTTTTTTTGGGGGGGTGTTAGGAAAATTTTAATGACTGTTCTGTTTCACTAGGAGTTATAGGTCTATAGCTTGTTCATCTGATCTCAATTTAGATGTGATAAGTGTTAACTATCAAGAAAATTATCCATTTCTTTTAAATTTTCTATTTTGATGGACTACATGTTTTTAAAGTACATTATGATTTTCTACATTCCCCAAGTGTCTGTTATTATGTCCCCTTTTCACTTCTGATTTTGTTAATTTGGATATTCTCTCTCAGTCTGCCTTTTAGTTAGTTTCAATAAGGGCTTATCTATATTGCTGATGTTCTCAAAGAACCAACACTTTGTTTCATTATATGTTGTGTTGTACTCTTTTTTTCCCCTATTTTATCCATTTCAGTCCTCTTATTTCTTGTAGCCTACTCCTCTTGGGCCTGCTTACTCCTTTACATTACAGAGCTTTCAAGTATGAAGTTAAGTTGCTAATAGGAGGTCTTGCCAACATTTTTATGTAGGCACATAGTGCTATGATCTTTTCTTTTAGCACCATTTTCATTTTGTCCCACAACTTACAGGATGCTCTGTAATCATTTTCATTGAATTCTAGAAAGTCTTTAATTTCCTTATTTCTGTATTGACCCACTTTTCATGAATGGGTCCTGAACTAACTCTATTTTCAGTAGAGAGTAGTTTTCATGAGTTTGCAAACTTTCTGATGTTTCTGTTGTTGTTGATATCTATTGAGGTCTGATAGGATGCAGGGAGTTATTTAAATTTTCTTTTATCTGTTGAGACTTGCTTTGTATCTGAGTATGTGGTCAGTTTTGGAGACAGGTCCATGAGGTACTGAGAAGAAGGTATATTCTTTTTTGTTTGGATGAAATGTTCTGTAGATATGTTAGGTCCATTTGGTTTATAATGTCTGTTAGCTTCAGTATTTCTCTGTTTAGTTTTTGTCTGGATGACTTGGCCATTGGTAAGAATGAGGTATTGATATCTCCTACTATCAGTATGTGAGAGGCCAATATGTGATTTAAATTGTAGTAATGTTTCTTTTAGAAAAGTAGGTTCTCTTGTATTTGGGGTATAGATGTTAAGGACTGAAATGTCATATTGGCTGACTTTTCCTTTGATGAGTACAGTTACCTTTCCTCATTTTTTAAAATTAGTTTTTGGTCCATCGATCCTTGATGTTGAGGTTTGTTTCTTGGATGCAGCAGAAGGATGGATCATGTTTTCCCATCTTTTCTGTTAGTCTGTATCTTTTTTTTTTTTTTTGAGAAATTGAGACCATTGATACTGAGAGATATCAATGACCAATGATTATTGGTTCCTTTTATTTTGTTGTTGTTGGTGGTGGTTGTGGTTGTGTGTGTGTGTGTGTGTGTGTGTGTGTGTTTCCCTTCTTTTGGTTTTGATGGTGTAATGTTATTTATTTTCTTGTGTTTGTTGGGTAGGAATTTTGTTTCTTGGTTTCTCTTTTCTCTCTGATGTTTTGAAAATGTGATAGCTGTGTGTTGTCTCTTTTTCATACATATAGCTGGTATGTTCACAGGGAATGCCTGTTAATGTTGGAGGGTGGAGTGCAGTGTTGAGTGAGGAAAATTGGTCTGTGGGTTTCACAGGGAGGAAGCAAGGCTGTAGCTAGTGAACTGTTGAAGCACCAATGACAAGTCTGAGGGATTGAGTCTAGGGGAACAGAGAGCATTCAACACTGGTCACTTTCAATAGAGTCAATAAGCATAAGAAATATTTAGATTTGGTTTTCTCTATTTTCCAGATCAGAAAATTGACAATCAAATGAAGTCATCCAAAACAAACAAGATTAGAATGCTTTGTGTCAGTTCTGTACATTTATAAAATTAGATGTTTCATTAGTGCAAATATAGAAAGACATAGAGTTGAGTCATGAATTTATTTGAAGGAAACTCCAGCTGAACTAATTTTTAATTAGAAAACAGTCATGTTAAAAATACTAGGACTATTTTACCAAAATTCAAGAAATACCATAGTTAATCTCATTAAACAAACTTAGGTTGGGGAGAAATGAAAATTTGCCAGTGGCCAATAATAAGCAATCATATTCTTTAACTTATTCAAAGGTCAGTACCCATGAGTGTCAAACTCAAAGAGAAATGCAAAGTGAAAGAGATGGTTTATTTTCATGCCTCCTGTGAGACATATACACATGGAGTTGATTCAGTGGTTTTCTAATGCAATTAAAGACAATTTATTTAATTTATCAAAAAGACATTTAACAAAGTATTAACTTGTTTGGCAAAAGATGTTAAGATGTTCCATACTTCAGTTGAGTAGATTTGAAGAGGTGAATGGGCTTTTGTTTTTGAGGATCACAATTGGCTAGGTCCTTAATTCAATTCTAGATAAATATAATCTTTTTATTATGAGTTCTGTCAAACTTGTCTTACACTTTTCCAGTTTTACTTCAAGTGAATTACAGAGAAATTTAATCAGGCTTTCATTTTCTGCAGTTTAATGGTGGGGGCTAGAACAAAAACAAACAAACAAACAAAAACCTATTATTGTTTAAGTTCATTTCCTTACCTCTAACAAAGTCCACAGTAGACAACATCTCAAATTAGCAAGCTCATTTTTAACTTGTATTTTTGAAATTGAACTGAACCAGACCCAGATGAAAACCAAAGCATTTTATAAATTAAATGTCAGGAACCCAGGCAATATCTTGAGGAAAAATATTTCACAGTGAAAATTATTGTAGTGATTGTTACAGTTGACATATTAGATATATTGAGAATCCAATAGATTTGTTCGCATTTTCATTGTCAAATCAAGTGAATCTACTTATTATCTAGAGTTGAATCTAGAATCAACTCAGCCAGAGTAGATAGGAGGTAGAGTCATTGTGGTTACCAACACACCTCACATACATAGACAGACATGATTTAATTTACAGACAGGTCATCAAGTGGGATGTGCACTCCCTTTAACACATAGTACCAAACCTAGGATCTTCTAACCCAACAGTACTGTGTGCTCCCTTGCTCCAACTACCCCTACTTTCTTGATTGAGTTCTTTTTATTTCATCTCTAAGGAACAAATGCTCCTGTGAGTTTATATCTCTTATACTGCAGAAGAACAAACATGCAAGCTCTTGAGGTTAATGTGTTGCCAAACAAGGGCATATGTGCCTGATTTTAAAAGCACTAGAAAAACACAGTGCTTACTTTAAATTGGTAAGTTACAGATGGTTGATTTTAAGCTTAGGTTAACATAAAGTGAAGTAGCAGAGAATTCAGCAGGTTGTGAATGAGTCTTAGGTCCAGCATGACGCATAGTAATTATATACCTTGTAAAAGTCACTAGATTAAGATGATTATCAGTTTTCAGTACTAAAAAAGGAAAAGCTTAATGTTCTAGCTTTATGTAGAAAAACAATACATTTTTAAACACTTGAAATGTTTTAAAATACTTAAAAGTGTTATGAAAATATTTATGACTATATTGTGCTGTGGAATCATCCTTTTGTATACTGTAAAGATGTGTTGGTATCATTGGTTTAGTAAAATCTAACTGGCCAATAGCTTGGCAGGAAGATGTAAGTGGGAGGTCCAGACTGAAAGAATGCTGGGAAGAAGGAGGGTGGAGTTGTCAGGAGACACAGAGAAAGCAGAAGATGAATTTGCCATGCTAAAAAGGTACCAAGTCACATGGTAAAGCATAGAGCATAAATAAGAAATGGGGTTAATTTAAGTTGAAAGAGCTAGTTAGTACCAAACCTAAGCTATCAGCTGAGCATTTATAATATATTGTAAGTCTCTGTGTTGTTTATTGGGGAGCTCACAATCCCAACAAAAATCTCTGTCTTACAATAGTGTTGTGGTCCTTTGGCTAGTAAATAATTGGCAGACAAAATGATTCCCATCCTTGTGGCATCTGTAATCTGAGCACGTGTAGACAAAGGCAGGATGATCACAAGCAAATAGTCATCCTCAAAAACCAAAATAAAACAACCTGCAAACCAAAACAGAAACAAAATGCTAAAATGCTGAGAGAAATGTTTCCTACTTTCAGGGAGGTCACAACCCATGTATTTAATGGAAAACAAAGAATTAGAGATTGACAGAGAAGACCATTTTGACTCTAAGAAAGGAGAAGATATATGCTAGAAGAATAATTTCCAGTGTTGACTGGGAAGTCAAGTTTAAATTGTAGTAGGTTAATGCTGTTAGAGAGAGTACATGATATATAGACATAACACACACACACACACACACATAACATATTTAACAGTTTATATATATTATATAAATATATATTATATAACACATACATATTGTAGATATATAACATTTTCAAAATATTACTTCTTGTTAAATTTATGTGTATGTGTGTGCTTCTGTGTGAATCTCTTGTACCATGTGTTTGCAGGCACCTCTGGAAGCCAGAAGAGGGTGTCAGGTCCCCTAGAATTAGACATGAAGCCAGTTGTAAGCTGCCATGTGAATTCTGGGAACTGAACCTAGGTCTCCTGCAAGAGAAGTAGGTATTTTAACTACCACGGAGCCTTTCTTGCCCCAGAATATCCCACATAGAACAAAGATGCTGGAGTTGGCAGGATGATAGTGTGTGGGGACAATAATAGGCCAATATCGAGCGAATATGTAGAAATCAGTGCTGACCATGGGGAGGTAAGAAAAGACCTAAGAAATGTTCCACCTGGGGATGATCTTTGCATGAGGTACTGTAGGGAATCAGAAGGCTGCTGCTCTGTGAGGGTTTCACTGGGACAGCCAGCCCTGATGGAAGTGAAGGCCTATAGTTCTCACTCAGAAGGCACCTATGTACTGAGTTACTGCTATTGGTGACTGGTGTCTTTGGGGGTAGCAACAGCTACATTTCCTTACATTTCCAGTTGATATTTACCTTCTTATGGGACTAATTGGTAAGAGTTTATTTTATTTTATTTTATTTTATTTTATCATTTTATTACTTATTTCTTTTTACTGTGTGCACTTGTTGTCTCTCTGTATGTATATATGGATATGAGTGCAAGCACCTGTGGAGGCCAGATGAAGTCTGTGTATTACAGATCTGGATCTGGAGTTCTAGACTGTGAGCCAGTGTGGGTGCTGGAAGCTGAACTCAGGTCCTCTGAAAAAGCAGCAAATGCTATAAACTGCTGGGCCACCTGGCTAGCCTGCTAGCTAGTAGTTTTAAGACAGATGGTCATAAGCTAATTCTGAGATTATAATTGATATCCAAGTGATTTATTAGAGAAGTATTCCCTGAAGGAACCAGTAACAAGGTGAATAGAACAAAGAAAGGAGCTGCCAGGCAAGAAAGAGACTTTAAAAGCCAGCCTCCTGTGAGGATGAAGTCTATGCTGGAACTACAGGCTATGAACTACATTTCACGCCTTATTATGGGTAAATGGATTTCAATTTTCCTGGATCGATAAATCATTGGTTAAGGAATATCCTGGAAAGAGGAGTAAGATGGCAAACCTCACATGTCTAGTATTCTATGCTGGCAGGCAAATCAGACCCCAGCAGTCTACTAAAGAGGACCAGGAGATAGGACTAGGATGCACAGGGATGGCATGCAGCGGTCTTGCTCGAGCAGGACAATAGGAGCTTTCTCAGGACTCTGGTTTCATCCAAGTGAGGTTATAATTTTTCCATATCCTTCATATACCCTTGTATTGGCCTAAACTTGACATTTCATTCCCACTGTAGCCTCTCACCCAAAAATCTAAGGGGCTTCTGGCAGTAGGATTAGGATCTATCCCTAGTGCATGAGCTGGCTTTTTGAAGCCCATTACCTATGGTGGGACAACTTGCACTGCCTTGATATAGGCTGGGGAGGGGGAGGCTTGGACCTGCCTCAACTGAATGCACCAGGCCTTGCTGACTCCTCATGGGAAGCCTTACCTTTTAAGATGAGAGAATGGGGAGGGTGGGTTTTGGGGGGAACTCCGGGTGGAGGGAGTGCCAGGAAGGAAGGGAAGGGAGTCTGGGGTTGGTATGTAAAATGAATTAAAAATTTCTTAATAAAGAAAAAAGAAAAGAATCTGGAACAGAATGTTGGGAGGTGTCAAGCTTCTAAGACATCC
The DNA here is from genome assembly GCF_903995425.1 of Onychomys torridus. NCBI lineage: Eukaryota > Metazoa > Chordata > Mammalia > Rodentia > Cricetidae > Onychomys > Onychomys torridus. The sequence goes on from NC_050443.1 coordinate 168,021,060, forward strand.
ACTACCTCTTTTACCCCTAAGTGGAGAAGTGTTCAAATTTAAGCCCGTATCACAGAAAATAATTAGGTCTTTAAAGCCTATAAATTATATTTGTCATATCAGCAGAGAGAAAATAAATGGAGTTTCTGGTCCTTTGGTGGCAATGATGAATAGCATTGTTGGGCTTTTGCTGTGAGAAGCTTGTGTGGACATAAGAGTTTGTCTGGTGACTCTCAAGGAAAAGACTATTAATCCAAACCATCATGGATGGTGGAGGCCAAGCTCTATGCATTGGAGCTGAAGAGTCTTGCTGGGCTTGGAACTTCTATATGGTTGACATCCCTCCAATGACAAGAGAAAATGTTGTCACAGTCCCTGTTCTGAGTAGAATATATGGCAAAGAGGTTTGGATTAGAAATTTACTAATAAAGACTTAAATGTAGCTCACATCAATTCCTGGCTGTCATCCTGGTTTGAAACCCTTAAAGTCTGACTCCAGAGTCTTATTTAGGAGAAAAATTTCAAAGTTTAAAGTAAAATATATTTGATTTAAACAAGTGTTCCTGAGGGTTTGGCATGTACTCAAGAGAAGCAAAGCCAGATTCATACTAATCCTGCACAAAGGCTCCCATTCACACTGTTTGTTGTCTTTGAGGAATGTGATGTCTGTAACAGCTGGCCATTTTACCTGCTCAGAAAGGTGATCAGACACAGCACCTGAGGACACTGTGAAAACCATTCTGCCATGCATTTTGCTGAAAATATTCCTCATCTCCAACCCAATGCTGCCCCTTCAGCGATCGTTGCCTGCACAGGTAACACAAGTTGATCCTGTGCTTCTGATGTATTGGGGACACAGCCTTTTCTTTTCTCTGGCTCAGAGAGAGGGACTTCAATCCATTGACTTTGTTTATGTAAATGTATTTCTGGAAAAGTTTTTAGTCAAAGTTAATTTGGTATTTTGCATTAACCTTTGTAGGAAGCACATTTTCAGTGAGCTGATGAAGCAGGATATTTGATACAAGCAGAAAAGAAGAACAGAATCAAAACAGCAAGGCAAAATAGTACCCGGGCAATATCTCAGCTTGCTTCTAAGTAAGACACATAAACAAACAGCAGAACAAACTTACCTCTAGGGCAAGATGCTCTTCTGGCTTACTACCCACATGAAAGGAAAATCCACTCAAGACCCTTGCTTGATAGGGTACAGGTTTAAAAGCCTCACTGAATTCAAGTTTCTACATAATTTTATGACTATATCATACCTAGAAATTTATATTTGCAATTTTGAGTTAGGAATATTACAGTCAAATGCTAAGGAAGTCTTGAGAGACTGGGCCATATGAGGGATAAACAAGCCATAGCTCTCTGGATTGATGAAAGGACGTGGTGAAGGTACCTAAAAAGCCTCTTAGGAGCCATATACTTCTTCCACACCCTGTCCACTCCCTGGGGAGAGCACTGGTTATGTGTCAAGCATGTATTTAGCCCTGCAACATGCAGGGGTCTCAGTATTCCAGGGTTTCAGCCTATGGAAATTACAGATATGTATGAAGCCTATCTACATTTCTCTATGACATGTGCTTTTAAAAGCTGGGAATCTGGGCCGAGAAATAATTGTCATAACAAGCATCCCATAAGACTCCATAATTTGAAAAGAAAACACATACTCAGAATTGGGGAACCAAAACAGATAGTACGAGTTAAAATTTGCAAAATATTGACTATGCCAGCAATGTGCTCTATGTTTACAGAACTGACTGAGATACATGGAAGCCCTAGGTGGGTCAAAGAATGAGTTTCTTCACAAATGTATAATTCTTTCATGTTTATTCAACATTTATAAGTGAGTTTGGGGAAGAAACTTTTTATTCAGGAAACAAATTCATTTTCAATATTTTCCAGCTGCTGGGCAATAAGAGCCAGGAAAACAATTAGCAAATCAACTGCTTTCATATAATTTCTATTTTAGCTCTAGTTTTCCTTTCCATGAACTAAACTTCTTACAGTTTGTAACAAAATTATGTAACATTTATTAAGTGCTTATGATGTGTCAGGCAGGGTCTATGGTAATTGACTTATCTTTTTGTAAATATCAAAATGACTTGGTATTGCCAGTTATACTACATTAAAGCTGAAAAATAACACCTCCAACTCGTGAGACCTATTAGCTTCATTAAAATAAAAGATCCAATTACAGCTAGAAAAATAAAAGAAATTGCAGATTCCTGACAAGAAGCATTAAGTCATGTATAAACTGCTTATAGCCTCAGCTGTGGTGTGTGCAAGCTGCACAAATGAATAATTGAGTAGACATTTCTAACTGAAGTAAGTTTCATTTCTTCACATTTCCATAAAAAGGTGCTGGATGCTCCATTGTATCCTTGAACTTAGGCCAATTCTCATTTAACAGGGATGGTCTGACTTTTAATTTGATGTGAAGGTGCTCCATTTGAAACCCAATAAATCCAATTGACTGTTTTTCATCTTTAAATAATTTCATGACAGATAATTCAATATTCAGGTTTTTTTCATATATAACTTCAGATGACAATCATAACAATCTCAAGATCTTAAAGACACAGATATTTTTTTTTAGAGTTAGACACTAAGATTGTTACAGAGGAAGGTTTTTTTTTTTAATGTGCATATAAACCAGACTATGAATTAATGTTCCAAAATACCAATAACTGACATTTGCATTTTCTTGGGAACACCTCTTAGAAACTGAATAATAGGAAATATGCTCTGTAAAATGTGCACTCCTTATGGAGTCCTGAAGGATTGCCCTTGCATGGCCAACTCTATTTCTGTCTATTGGGTAGTCCTAAACACTAAATCTCTCAACTTGTCCAATAACAAATGGTCTATAGGATGCTATTATTTCTATAACATATAAGGAACCTATGGTTTAGGAGGTTCAAATTTACATGGAGGGTAGGTGGGAAGGCCAGGTTTTAAACTTGCCATCTATTGTAGATGAATTTCTAGATGGTCTTATTAAATGAAAAAACATGGAGCCAGATATAGGGGTGAAAGCCTGTGAGAGATCAGGGAATTAAGGGAAGCCACCAGCCAACCTTACCTCACCAATTCTGTAGCTTCTAAATGCAAATTACTTCCAGTCTACCCAAGCCTATACGCCTTTCTGTTCTGCCATCTGATATGCTCTCTCTGTCCAGCTACATCACTTCCTCTTCCTGCCCAGCTCTGTCACTTAATATCTGTTTGTACAGACCTCCAGACCTCCATGGTTAACTAGTGTTGGAGTTAAAGTATGTGCTACCACACCTGGCTCTGTTTCCAGTGTGGTCTTGAACTCACATAGATCCAGACAGATCCCTGCCTGCCAAGTGATAGTATTAAGGGTGTGTGCTACTGTTGCCTGACTTCTTTGTTTATTTCTAGTGGCTTAGTTTTTCCTCTGATCTCCAGGCAAGCTTTATTTATTAAAGCACAAATAAAATATCCCCACATTTCAGCACAAATAAAATATCACCACAATCTATCACATATTTTCTCCTAAATATTTGCTCTGATGCTAAGACCAAATAACCCCATAACATTGTGGACCTCCTCATGCCGAAATGTGTAGTCAGTTGCAGGGTTTGAAATATATACTTCTGAAAGGAAGCAAGTGGACTAGTAGCTAATCTTGGTTCAGAAATTTTTGGGTATATGTGCTTGTATTAATGAGAATAGTTTATGAGACAGGTAAAAAAATAAACATTCTACTTATTTGCTTGAGTTATTTTGTTTATCAGTGATTAAGTCTGTAGGCCTCATGTCTGCACTTGTCATTATGATATTATTGGGCATTTATTCATGTATTGGCCTCTACCACACACACCTCTGCCCCACTGCTTCCATCTAGAGTGAGGCCTTTGAAAAAGTGTTCTCTGTGTTTGTTCCCAATGTACTCTAGCACTCAGAACAGTGTTTGAAATAACCAAGCTGTAGATTCATGAAAAAGATATGGAATAGATGTACAGATCTCTTTAGAATACCTAGAAATCTTTTCATCATGGATTCTGGGACTCCTTATCACAATTGAAGATGGATATATTCATGTCCTTCACATCCAAACCAGCTGTGGGCTTTGGCTTCACTTTGTGTCTTATCCATAGATTTTTGACAGTTTCAGATTGTTGATCTTCTTCACCATCAAGTGTAGATTGTACCCAGATATACTGATATGTGAAGACAATGTCTAGGCATTGAAATTAATTACTACTAGGAAGCAAGTACACTGTTTGGTGATAGTTGTTGTCTTTGAAAGGTTATGGTGTCAAATAAGTTGATGGAAGATTTGGCAGATTTTATTATTCATTTAGTTTCTGATAATTCACTATTTCTACCCTCAAGATGAAAGTATAACATTGTTGTTGTCACTAAGCCTCCATGTAGCCTGGGAACAGATAGTGATGTCAGTAGGATTGGGGACACAATGAAAGCCTTGCTTTTCCCTTTGGTAACTCATATGTTCCATCACCCCCAGAAACTGTGTTTAAGCTTCTGTAAATCAATTAGCTTGCTGGGCTGTTAGAACCATCCTAGCTTTGTCTCATCCCTCAGGCAGTTTCTGTGAGGGACCACACAAATTGGAACTGGTTTAATCAAACACCAAGAATAATCTTTATTTGAATTCCTTACTTCCTGGAAACCCAAAGCATAAATTTTATTTAGATAAAAATCCTGTCAGCCTTGGAATTGTATTATTATCTAGACCTTAATAGATGAATAGCAATATGGAAATAGATTTTCATCTGTTTTCCCGTAGCCTGGGGATGATAAAGCTGGAGTAACCCCAGCATTTTATTTGCTTTTCATGAAGTTTTCCTATAAGGTTCTTTTACGAATGCAGTGACTGAAAGATTCTCCTTCTATCTTAGACTATGCTACAGGTATACCTGGTCTAATAAAGAGGATTTAAAAACTTTAAATTCTTGAAAAAGGTTATACTACTGTGTAATTGTCAACCTTATCTCGAATTCATCTTAGGAGAAAAATGGTATTGCTTCCATCTGTATAAAAAGTACAATAATACTTATCTAAAACATCTTCTCATAAATATTTTACAGCACCAAATTCTACTGGGCAAATTAATCCCAGGGAACTGGCTCATAGTGTGCCTTAAACATAGGTTTCAAGCTGAATTTAGTGATATTATTTAATGCATAGAGAAGATTAAAATAATTTAAATCACATAACTTTGTAAAAATTTAAACTTTTCTTTAGGTACCAAACAGCTTTCCAAATTAATTCAAAGCAATTTCATTCTAAGACAATCAGTTAGATACAAATTAAATATCTTCAAGAAACTGAAAGGGCCTCTCAGTTTGCAGTTTACAAGGTGCTCTTAGATATTCATGAAAGGCTTGTCAAGGCCTCTTGGGGAAGGTTGAGAAAAGAAATGTTTTTCTTTCTAAAGGAGGTCCAGCTGAGTGTCAATGAGCAAAAATGAGTTAATACAAGTTTCATGCTATAAGGTGGTTCAATTGAGAACATGAATAAGGTCTTGATTTCTCTCTTTCTCTCTCACTCCGTGTGTGTGTGTGTGTGTGTGTGTGTGTGTGTGTGTGTGTGTGTGTGTGTAAACGAAGGTAATTGCACTTGGAGCAAAGCAGTAGTAGAGATTACATTTTTTTTCAAAGAATTTGCTATAAATAATCCTTTCAGTGAACTATTAAGTACAGGCTTGATATACAGAGTCTTGATTGTCCAACCATATTTTCTCAGCTCTTATTTTGTTTATTAATCCTACAGACTTGAAGAGAAAGATCACAGAGGCATATTATGGTCAAATTAAAGGAAGTTTTATTTGGGAACACATTAGAGACCAATCAGTAGCTGTCTCCCCCTAAGGTGGAGTTCCTGAGACCAGAAGGGGGGCAATTTCTCAAGCCCTTTCTTTGGGGTAAAACTATAGGGTGGGGGATTTTGCATGTAAGCATGGTTATAGAAGCAAGACAAAGCAATTAAGGGAAGAGGGCTATGCAAAAAATGCATGTAGAACATTTCCCAGAACAGGTGGATCTGGGAGGTTGGTTTACATTATATTTCTGTGATTACTGGGTAGAACACAGGCCAGTTCTGAGAAACAGAAACTCATGTTTAATAGTAAACAGAAACTTAACTTGGTTACTGACTCAAAATGACTCCCAGGAACAAAATGGAGATGGATTGGTTTCTCAAATACTCAACAGATATTCCAGCAGGCACTTGTGAGTATTGAATTTTATGGCTAGTCTCAGAAATATCAGCAAGACACTCCTAGCTCAAGAAAGAAACAGGAGTTCTGAAAACCATCTTGAAACTCCCAGTGAACCCCACTTGGAGAATCTCACAAGCCATTGCAGGTCCACATGACACTACCAACTTAGTCTGAGCTAATGCTGTGTCTGCAGTCAGATCAGAGTTCTGAGGCTTCCAAGCTACTCGAGTACTTCCTTTTCTTTGGTTTTTCAATCCTCCATTTCCACATTATTGGACTACAGAGTTTGTTTGCATATTCTTTGTGAGCTGTCTGTTTGAATGCTCCTAAAATTTGCTGGGAACTATAAGCATAAGAAAAATGAAGAAACAGTTTTTTGTTCTTCACTGTGTTATTCCTTCCACTGCTGTTCCTATTATCCTTTAAAGATGCCCTCTCCTTTGAACCTTTCTGTGATTTATTGACTCTGCTCATTTTCCCAAGTTAAGTGCCTTGTGGTTTATCTTCCCAAATTATTGAAAATCACTTCAGGACAGAGATAGTTGGTTGAATTATTTCATATCTATGACATTAAATTGAATAATGCATTCAAATCAAAATTCCAGATAAATATCTACAAAATGCTTGATTTTTCCCTTCAAACTAATCATCTGTAATGAGGATGTAATCATATTTCTCTTGGTGGAGAATATTGTTAATCATGCCCAAACAGAAATGAGCAATTTGCTGTGTATGGGGAACCCAAATGTAGGAGTCTAAATAACATTTATTGCTCAAAAGGGTTTCTTGAAGAAACATGTAGTAATTTTGTTCTAAAAATAGTGAGTAGAAGCTGCAGAGATGTGTCAATGTTTAAGTATTGTTATTGCTTTTACTTAGGTTCCATTCCCAGCACTCATATCCAATGGTTCACAACCATCTCTAGCTCCAGTTCCAGGGAACCCAGTGCCATCTGACTTCTGTGGGATACTGGTGCAGGTACACACATAAAAACAAATAATTTATTAAAATTAGTAGCCAGACTTTGCTGTTTATTGAGTTCCTACTATTTGGTACATACTGTTCTAAATATTTTACCTGCCTTAACTCCTGTTACCCTTATGGGAAACAACCCTTGGAAACTGAATCATGAAGGGGTTGATGGGGGAGACTGCAAGAAGGCCATAGTCCATTACCTATGTTCTTCTCTACTAAGAACTCTTGGAGAGCAATTTTGTTCAGACCAGTCGCTGGTGAATATTAAATACTTAATAAATATTTAATGAACAAAAACTTTAATAAATGCCAATATTGCTTGAAATCTTTTTGGGACTCCATGTTGGAAATATGTAAAGCAAAGGTATTTTGTCTTATAATCCATAATACCCTTCATTTTAGTCAAGGGAAGGCATTATCCAGATTCATGCACCACCCAATATTGGAACTTAGCTGCCACTTACTTTTGTGTAAGTCCACGCAATCAAGTAATTTTCTCTATGACGAATATCAGTGTAAATTAGAATTTCTCATCTTTGGACATATTAACATGTTTGGACTGGAAAATTCTTCATTATCCAGGGACTTTGTGCACTATAGGATGTTAAGTGACATTCCTAGTGACTGGTTCACAAATGTCAGCAGCAGCATCACAGCCCGTTATGGTCACAGCCACAAATATCTACACTGTTGAGAAAAGTCTAGTAGAGCAAGGTATGAGACAAAATTACAAAATTTACTGTGGATCTTGATCACTATTGTAAAGCATTAAGAAGTTCAATTATTTGAATGAGCCATAAATGTTGTTTCCCTTACAATTCTGCCCAAAGGTGTCAAGACATGATCTGAGAAAAAAACAAAATAAAAACCAAACCAAAACAAACCAAAACAAAACAAAACAAAAAACCAGTATCTTCAAAGTGAGTCACAGCTTTATCAGAGAACTACTTCCAAGGGAGCCAATCACTTTGTTTTTTAAGTTCTGTGAGTTAAGTGTAGGGCATGTTCTTTGTCTTGGCCAGCAGTGCTACCTCATGGCACTCTGGCTTATTGAATGAGAAAGGACTCAACCAAGTTAACTGAGCTCAAGTCCAAGCATCCTCCCTCTGAAGCTCCATTCTTTCTATGTCTTCTCTAGCCCCTGTGACTGCCAAGCATTCATCCTATTATCCAGAATTGCATTAGCTTTGCAGTTCACCTCAGATGCCTCCCTGCCTGTCAGAAAGGATGAGCATCTTTCCCTAAGAGTGGCAGCTGCTGGCCTTTCCGGGAGACCTATACCCACAATTACCAGTAAAAACACTGACCATTCCAAGCTGTGGGGATGATGAGCCGGTTATGGCAGATTGACCAAGGTGCCACAGTAAACAAGCCACTTCCTTGGCCTTGGAGCCCCAAATGAAAAGAGCAGACTGCTGAACAGCTCATGGCCCTTAGCTATCAATTTGATTTAGCAACTGCTCTGCCACTCTGACAGCTCTGCAGCCAATTAGTGGCCCCAAGTCATCAGCATTAATTTGTTCACATTTCCCCCTGCAAATTGCTAATTGGTTAAACTAAGCAGTGGTTGGCTGGACTGCTGGGCTGGAAGGAAAGATTGGAGCTGTATCATTTTCTTGCTGAGTATATTTAGATTAAGGGGACACTAAAGGACAAACTTCTCTGAACTTCTTGCAACATAGAATGATCATTTTGCACAGCAAGATGTTATTAGGTTTTTAAATTATGGATGAAGCTCTATTTCTTGTTGGCTAGTGATTCTCAACCTGTGGGTTGCTTAAGACCATTGGAAAACACATATTTACATTATCATTCATAACAGTATCAAAACTATAAATTAGCAACAAAAATAATTTTATGTTTGGGGTCACCACAATATGAAGAATGGTATTAAAGGGTTGCAGCATTAGGAAGGTGGAGAGCCACTGGTTTAGGCTAACCAGCATGTCATTTGTTATAGTTTCCTATCTTCTTGCTCATTGATCAAGACTCACATTTTGTTCTTATAAATGATATGTTATATTCAATGTTATAATGTCTGTATGATGATTATTCCTCATAGCCAAAACTCTCTTTCACTTCTTGTTTCTCAAATCTTTGCTTTTCTTTCCTTGCTTCATTACACAAGGAAACCAACTCCATGGACTCTACCATACATCCTTCTTCCTGTAGGTGACCATTGACTTTGGGTAATCCAAGTAACAAGGAGCCTGCAGGGCTTTCAATGCTTGTTCCAATTCCTTCACACAGCAGTGTACATGTTGGGTACTGGCCACACCAGTGATACGCTTACATTTGAGAAGTCTCCCATGGGTCAATTAATCATCAGGCACTAGTAATTCTGCTTCATCCTATTAATTTTTCACTCCTACATCTAGTCAAGACTTCCCATTCTTGCAGGTCTCTAGATGCTTTAATGTGGTTTGGTGGTCATTTTAAATGTGCTCTAATATCTGCTTGTTATATTTACATAAAATTATATTAAAAATACTACTTGACTATGTTATTATTTATTTTATAATTTAGTATTTTCCATAAATTTTATAGGACGTGTTTATTTTGTTCTTTTAGTCAAGTTGTTAGGTGTTCAAGCATTCACTGAAAGGTCTACGAGAGGAGAAGGTGATGAGGCAAATTTTGGTGAAAGCTCCCATAATTTCTAATTAAAGATAAGCAAGTCACAGGAACACATATAAGCTCAAAGCAGATAGACATCTTTCACCTAGCTAGAAGGTGAGAGAAATAGAGATGATTAGTGAACAGAAGCAGTGATTACCTCAGTCTTATTGTCACAGTCAATGAAATGTAGAGAAATAAGAGATGTTTACTATCATCATAAACTAAGTAGAGGACAGCATGGGACTCGACCTCACTCAAGTTTGTTTATCCCAAAGCTAATGATTTTAGCCCTAGAGTCCATGGAAAGTCATTCCTATAAAACTTCTGGTTTATACCATAGTTTAAATTAATATGTGCTTAAAATATTTTCTGACAATCTTAAAAAATAATTAAAACTGGGTGAATAAAATGCCTATTATAACTTTCTTTTATGGCATAAATGAGGACATGTCTGCTCTTTATTCAATCCTATGAGTAAGTTGTGTACTCAAAATCAGGGAACAGTTTGGCATCAAGTTCTACTTCTTTCTCTTTTATTCTGTTTTCTCTTCACCTTCCTCCTTTGTTGGATTCTTTAGTGTTAGCAATAATATTTTAAGGCCCAAAACACATTCAATATGGGAAGGCCATTCACTGAGAATAGTATCTATTGAAACACAGTTTGCTCAAGTTAGACATTTCCTTTCCTAGGTCAGAGATGCACTGTGGTAACCAAGTCCTTCAAACTCAAGCCTTTGAAGGGCAGGGTTAAGATTTTTAACTATGTAAAGGGGCCAAGAGAGAATTTTTTTTTAATTTCCTTTACTTTTCTTCAATATTGTAAGTAGATATCCAGGCAGAGTGCAAAATAGGTTGCAATGGATATTGACAATAAAACTCTCCACTTTTGAGAAATCATTGATTCTGTTTCCTAAAATAGAATCCCTAAAGTCCTTTCCAGATATAATATTTTATTATCTTGGGCATAATAAACCCTACTGCTATTCCCATTTAACGAAAATGGGACTTTTTTCTTACCTAGAGTCTCTTGTCTACTGGATACAAAATCTTAGTGGTTGTGGAAGGTTATTTGCTCTTGTTGTCATGTTTATATGCTTTTATGGATTTTTTTTTGTAATGAGGTCTTACAATTAGCTCAATCTAGCCTAGAATACATAACAGAATCCAGGCCAGCCTCCAACATTTTCTGATTCTCCTGTTTCATCCTCCTAGTCTATGGATTACAAACATATACCAACTTGCCTGACTCCTCTTTTAATTACTTTTATTGTCCTTTGCTTAGATTAGTTTTCACCCTTAATATGGAGTAGTCATGTTATAGAATTCCCTAGGGCATAGGGGGCAGTAACCATTCTATCCATTTCTATTTTTATAGTTAGAAAATAGTTAATAACATAAATGATGGAGTTAAGTCTGTTTTTTTTTTTAATTTTTTAATTTTTTAAACCTTAAATGACACCATCCCACCATTCCAGGTTAAGGTGGGGAAAGTGAACTCTTTTTGAAGAATGAAACCAACACTTGAAACCAAGTTGAACATGTAGTGGTGAGCAATGAAGTTGGACACATGAACTTTGTTAGTATCCTTAGGTATGTTTCATGTGCAAGATGAAGACTGTAAAGATGACTTATATGGGGCTAACTACTCACAAGTACTAGCACTTTGACACCACCCCTCTATGGTTCCTCAGGGATGCCTAGACATTTTTTTTGACTGTTTCCCATATTATTTAATGGTCCAGTTCTCATGGAGGATATACTTTTACCCTTAATCTTCAGTTACTCCTACTACTACCCTTAATTCCAAATGATGGCTTCATTTTCTAATTATGGTGAAAATATAAGTAATGGGAAGAAGGATGCTGCAGATTCCTGCTACCCTACATACACTCCCTAGTGCCTAGGTACCCACCACTTATTGTTTCTGAGAATATAGATAAGTTATGTATTTTGAGGGTCAACCCTTTCTCTTCTTAAGATCCTACATCCTTCTAGGCATTAGTGGTGCATGTCTTTAATCCAAGAACTCAAAGGGAAGCAGAGCCAGGTGGATCTCTGTAGCCTGGGCTACATACAGAGTGAGATCCAGGACAGGCACCACACTACACATAGAAACCCTGTCTTAAAAAACAAACAAAACAAAACAACAACAACAACAAAAAGGATCCTACTTCCTGAAACCAATCTGAGTAAACCATTTCTGATATCTCTCTCTTCTCCCTCCCTCTCTCCCCCATTCCACCCTCCTCTTAGATTATTTCCTAAGTTCAAAGTCATACTATATATTATGTTCTAAGATAGGATCCTTGTGTATCATATTACCTCTTTAGATAGAGTAACTACTCTACCATTTCTTAGCTACCTATTGAGTTATTTACTAAATTTTATTTACAGTTCATTTATTCTTTTTCTCTAATTTACTGTACATCCCATTCTTATGAATAATTAACCTGTCCTTATTATTCCACTGAATATGCTGTTGTGAAACTTACAAATGCACTTCATATACCTGAACTCAATAATTAATTATTAGACTTCAGGTTTGACACTTTAGATCACAGTCACCTTTGTAAAGTATTTTTCACATGTCGCTTTGTCTTCCACACTCTCCCAAATTCTCTTCTGTACCTGGGCTTTTCTCTTTGTTACTTGTTCTTCTGAATCTCTTTGACAGCTATGTATAAAGACTATCCCACATCTTAGCCCCTAGGCAATAGTTCTTTTTGTCTAACTGTCCAATCTCATGACTGTAAATACCATATATTAATGTGTGTGTGTGTGTGTGTATATTCATATTCTCCAAGTTCAATATATCATATAATCACCTCACTTTCATACATACTGCCACCTGAACAATATCACATAAGTGTCTAAAAGGCATCTGAATGTACTGAAACATATGTTACTATACCCTGTACCTTCTACAGTACTCATAAATGTATCCCTATTTTTTCATATTGCTCAAGCCAAAAGCCTTGAAAATATTCTTGGGTATTTTCTTTATCCCAGACCCCATACTTTAGTGAATTGTGTTATTGTCACCTTCAGAATCTACTACAATCACACTATTCCCACACCACTGTGTTGAGAATTAACACTGTTATTCATTTGATTTATTATAATAGTCTCCTCTGCTGTCTTCCTATATGCTGTTTTCAATCTAGTTACAGAAGTGAATCTACAATATCATCAATTATAACATATATACATCAGCTCAGGACACCCCATGTTATTATTAATCAACTTAGAGTATTGAAAAATTTCTGTGAATGAAAACAAAGTAGGTCTAAGGATGTTTAAATTGCAATTTGATGACTACCAGAGTAATACACTCACACCTGTTAAAGGTCAAACCACAGAATGTCTCAAGAGACTTAGATAAACAACTGGTCAGTGTATACCTGAGAGTTAACATCGCGCATCTAGGAGAACGCTAACCAACAACCCACCCAAGTGGGCTTGTGATTGAGGATTTTGGCCAACCTATGAACTAACTAGGAAAATAACCTGCATTGAAATCCCCTGAAAAATTAAAACCCTTTTTCTATATAGTTTTTCCTTACTGCTGTGATTGAGTGTATTGTATTGTATGTCTCTTTATTCACATACAGCCTTTCCTCTCATGCCCCTATCAATCTTTTAAGTTCAAGTTCTTATAACAGTCAGAAGTTCTAATAACTATGTTCTTTATATTCTAATGCTGAATACATTTCGAGCCTCTTCCCTTGTCCTCTTGAAACACATGATACTGTGACCGCTGCAATTGCTCTTGTATTTGACATTGTCTTCTCCATATGATTAGATGGTCCATTTCCTCTCTAGTTCAGTTATCTTTAAGTGTGCCTTCACTGAGAACTCTGTTATCTGCAACTGTAGATAGTGTTCCTTTTCCTTCACTTTGCCTTGTTTCATAGTCTGTTTTATTACATATTTAAAAGATTATTATCTGTTTGTCTAGAGGATTATTTGCCTGGCAGAATATAAGCTCCTCAAGGGCAATGATTTTTGTTTTTTCATGACTATAGTCTCAGTTTCTGTGAATGTCTAAAATGAAACTTAAGAATGCATTGTTGATGGATAGAAAAAAAGAGGGAATCCAATTCTGATAGTGAAAGACATTGTAAAATGCTGTGTGTCAATCAGAGAAGAGATAACAGAACAAATGTACAAGAACTGAAGCCTCCCTTCAGCTCTCCCATTATCTTTATTCTATCCTTTCCTCCTGCATTTAGTTATACATTACTACAGCTTTGCTTTTAGCCATAACTCAAGGTCCAGTCCTCTCTAATTATAGAGTAGGAGACTAATCATTTTCCAAATATGACCAGGAGAACACATAATGTCAATGTTCCATAAAGATAGTTGAGTCAAAAGATGCACTTTTTAACAGAAGAATGGCAGAGAACACAGTTTCATGGGGAAAAGGTAGCAGCAGAAGTCCATCTGAAGGATCCTGTGATGCCTGGCAGACTTGGTTATTATTGATGGGTTCACCAACCACATACACAGTTTCCAGAGAATATAAAGTTGGAGCTGTTATTCAATTTAGCAAGAATTGATAGCTTCCTTGATGCAGGAGAAATTTAGCCTCTGAATCTGCAGTGGAGGGATGCATGGGCAGTTAGGTCACTAAAGAGACTGATGAGCATGGAAGTTCTCATTGCTGAGTAATAGGAAGGTGTGTCAAGCAGGCAAGCAAGACCCTGTGATGGAGAGCTTCATATGTCAGGCAAAGGTACTTTGGCTTGATTCAATAGGCAATAAACAAGGAGTCATTGTATTTTCTTAGATGGGATTGAGGTGGTAACATGGGGAAAACATTGTTTAGAGTGACTGAGAAACCCAGCTGGAAACCTGTCAGAGTATAATCCTTGAACAACCTGTATCAGAACCACATTGGAACATATGCATTAGTTGATCTAGAGTAAGGATGGTAATCTGCATTCCAATTAGAATCTCTGGAGGTGAGGCTGGAGAAATTGCATTTTAAACTCACTAAGCCAATCTAACTTACACTAGTTTATGGTGTGCATTAAATCAAAACATTTCTTTCAAGCTGTGAGCTGCAGCCCATTAACGAACTACACAATGAGTCCAAATGAACATATTAGGTAGCACAAATGAGTCAATGTTGTATGATTGCATTTATATGTAGTCCAAAAAAGCATAACTCATCAATGAATAAAAATCAGAACAATATTTACCAAGGTGAGGGAGAAGAATTACTTAAAGAGAATATAAGGAAGGAGTTGAAGTGTTTGGAATCTCAGCATATCTTGATTTGAGCGTCAATTGAATAAGTATGTATTGTTATAAAAACGAATTCAATTGTTCATTGAAGTACTCTGCATTATTCTGTGTCAATTATTATTCAGTAATAACAACAATAGGAAATTTCATGTTGTGTGTGTATATTTGTATAGTCTGTATATATGTGTGTGTTATGTATGCACTTATTCAGGACTATGTATATATGTGTGTGTATGTGGGTTGTTAGTCTGTGTGAGTGTCTGATGTGTGTAGAGTTATGTGTATAACTATATGTTTGTATGTCTGTGTGTGTTGTATAGTGCTATGTATATCTAAGTATGTACGGGTGTGCATGTTTGTGTAGAGTTGTATATATATATGTGTGTGAGGTGTGGGATGTTTGTGTGTGTGTGTGTGTGTGTGTGTGTGTGTGTATAATGGGTGAAATTACTCAACATAGTTCTTAGTGGTGTGGGTTTTCCATGTGTTTGAATCCCTTCATGGATGAAGACAGACCACAGCCCAAGTAGCCATCTTGGCATCTCTTTCTCTTTTGCTTTATATGTATGATACTCTGCTTATTATGTATTTTTTAAAAGTCCCCTTTTATTAAACATAGACTCTTTTCTTATACCATATAATCTAAATACAGTTTCTGCACCTCCCAGGTACTCCACACATCTTTTTCAATCTGAATCCACGCCCTTTGTCTCTCTCATTGAAAAGGAAAAGTCTGCTAAGACATAACTGTAAAATGTAACAATAAAATACACTAAGATTAAAATCATGGCATGTCAAAGTTGGACAGCATAAGCCAAAGGAAAAATGAAAGAGCCCCGAGAAAAGGCTCATCAGAGACCCACTCATTTACACATGCAGTAGTCCCACAAAGTTACTAAACTGGAAGCTATAATATATGGTGATATTTTATGTGTGCTGAAATGTGATTTTATTTGTATGTTAATAAATAAAGTTGCCTGGGGGTGAGAACTAAGAGCATGCCATTTAGCAGAAGTCTGGCAGTGGTAGCACACACCCTTAATCAAACCACGTGGCAGACAGAATCTCTCTGTGTTCAAGGACACAGTCAGCTTGGTGACACATGCCTTTAATCTCAATACCAACCATAGAGACCTACACTGCCTGTATAGATAGGTAGTGACAAGGAGGTCATGTGGTTGAGTTTACAACCAATGAAAAGGCAGAACAGAAAGTCAATAAAAATACAGACACACAGGCAGTAAGTCTCTTTTTCAGGGAAAGGACGATGGCAACAGCGAGGGGTAAGAAGACAGTCCCAGCTCTTGGCTGCTGCTCAATCTCTGGACTTTTAACTCTGCATTTGGCTCTGTGTTTCTTATTGAATAAGACCGTTCAGAATTACATCTACAATAGTATATATGCAGAGAAGCTGTTGCTGTCCTGAGTAGGCTCTGTGAATGCTGCTTCAGTCTCTGTGAGTTTATATGTGCTTTTTTCAGTTGTTTTAGAGAATCTTGTTCTCCTGGTGTCCTCTGTCCCCTCATTTTACCCCAATCCTTCTGCCCCTCGTTCTGCAGGTTTCCCTGATCTGAGGGAAGGGATGTAATGACATCTTGTGAGAGCTGTGTATTCCAAGCTCCTCTCTCTCTCTCTCTCTCTCTCTCTCTCTCTCTCTCTCTCTCTCTCTCTCCCTCTCTCTCTCTCTTTTTTCTCTCTCTCTTTAATGTCTGACTGTCGGTCTCTATATTTGTTCCCATGTGGTGCAAGATGAAGCCTCTCTGATGGTGGATGAATAAGGGACCAATGTATATCAGAATATCATTAGGTGTCATTTTGTTGTTTCTGTTTTTTTAAAGGACTAGTAGCAATTGGTTTTACCCTAGGTGTCTGGGCTATCTAGTATATGGTTCTTGGTTGCAAATGCAGTATTGGGTAAGGATTCTATCTCATGGAGTGCACTTTAATTCAAATCAGACATTGGGTGGTTATTCACATAAGGTTTGTGCCACCATTTCCCTATGATAATTTTGAGGCAGGACAAGTTGTTTATGTCAAAAACATTAGAACATGGGGTAAAAATTTTTATGTAGGCACCAACTCTACTTTTCCATTTTCAATGAGCTGTTTGGATGCTGTCTTTAACAACTGGGCCTAGCTGTCAGTTTCCTGAGAGCAACTTATTGTCTTGGCAAAAACCTTGATGGTTTGGGCATTTCCATGAGACCCTTTTGTCCAACAAGTCAATTGAATGAAACCCAGGCCTGGCAGTGGAATCTGTGCTTGGTGACAAGAGATGGCCACTTGTGGTTCTGTCTTCCTCATTATTTGGAAACTTCATTAGGATCACCTTCATAAATTACAGGCAGTTTCCACTGCACTAGGTTTACATACCACCCCCAAATGACTTTCAATTCCAGCTGTCTTACCATTCATTCCCTCCTCAATCTCATCTCCCGTTCCCCTCCCATCTGATCCTGATCCATTCTCATTACACCTGACTCCAGTCCACTCATAAAATCTATTCTGTTCCCCTTTCCTAGTGAAATTCATGTATCTCCACTAGTCCTTTCCTCTATGCCTAACTTCTCTGGGTCTACAGATTGTAGCTAGTTATCATTTATTTAATGGCTAATATCTGTATGTAAGTGAACATATACCCTATTTATGTTTCTGCAACAGGGTTACCTTACTCAGGTGTTTTTTTTTCCTAGTTTCATCCATTGGCCTGCAAAGTTCATGTCATTATTTTTTTAAGTTCTGAGTGTAAATGTACCACATTTTCTTTATCCATTCTTTGGTTGAGGGACAGCTAGATTGTTTCTAATTTCTGGCTATTATGAATAGAGCTGCAATGAACATGGTTGTGCAAGTGTCTTTGTGGTGTGACTGAGCATCCTTTAGGCACATGCCCCAAAGTGGTAAAGCTGGGTCTTGTGGTAGATTGATTCTTAGTTTACTGAGAAACCACTACACTGACTTTCAATGTGGCTGCACAAGTTTGCACTCCCACCAGGAACAGAGGAGTGTTTCCCTTGCTCCACATCCTCCTCAGCATGAATTGTCACTTGTATTATTGGTGTTGGCCATTCTGACAGGTGTAAGATGTAATCTCAGAGTAGTGTTGATTTGCATCTCCCGGATGGCCAAGGACATTGAGCATTTGCATTTCTCTGATGGCTGAGGACTTTGAACATTTTTGCAAGTGTTTCTCTGCTACTTGAGCTCCCTCCATTGAGAGTCCTCTGATTAGATCTGTACCCCTTTCTTAAATTGGGTTATTTGGTCTCTTGATATCTAGTTTCTTAAGTTCTTTATATATTTTGGATATCAGTCCTCTATTGGATATGGAGTTAGTAAAAATCTTCCCCATAGGCTGCAGCTTTGTTCAAATGATGATGTCCTTTTCCTTGCAGAAGCTTTTAGTTTCACATGGCCCCATTTATTAACTGTTGATCTTAGTTCCTGTACCTTTGGTGAATAGTTCAGGAAGGTGCCTCCTGTGTCAATGCATTCAAAGCTATTTCTCGCTTTCTCTTCTATCACGTTCAGTGAGTGTATGAAGTTTTATGTTAAGGCCTTTGATCCACTTGGACTTGAGTCTTGTGCAGGGGGATATCCATGGATTTTTTTTTTTAATTATTCTACCTATTGACATTTAGTTTGACCAGGACTAGTTGTTGAAGATGCTGTCTGTTTTACAGTTTTCTTTCTCAAAAATCAAGTGTCCATAGGTGTGTGGGTTTAGTTCTGTACCTTCAATTTTTTCTATTGATCAACATGTCTGTTTTTAATGCCAATACCATGTACTTTTTGCTATTATATAGCTTTGTAGCATAATTGAGATCAAGAATGGTGAGACTGCCCACAGTTACTCTATTGTTCAGGACTGTTTTAACTATCCTGGGTCTGTGTGTGTGTGTGTGTGTGTGTGTGTGTGTGTTTCTATATGAAATTAAGAGTTGTCCTTTAAAGATCTGTGAAGATTTGTGTTAGAATTTTGATGGAGATTGCATTGAATCTGTAGATTGCTTTTGGTAGAAAAACTATTTTTCACTGTGTTAATCCTACCAATCAATGAGCATGGGAGATCTTTCTATCTTCTGATATTATCTTGAATTTTTTCAAAGACTTGAAATTTTACCATACAAGCCTTTAATTTGTTTTGTTAGAATTACACCAAGATATTTTTATACTATTTGGTACTATTGTGAAAGGTGATATTTCCTTAGTTTCTTTCTCAATCTGTTTATAATTTGTATATGAAAGGATAACACTTTTTATGATTTAAATTTGTATCTAGCTGCTTTGTTTAAAGTGTTTATCTTTAACTATAGGATTTACCTTAAGCTATAGGATTTTCCTGTGGAATGTTCAGGAACACTTATGTATACTATTATGTCATATGCAATTAAAGATAGTTCTTCTTCTTTTTTAACTTATATTTCCTTGATCTACTTTATTTGTCTTATTGCTCTAGCTAAGTACTTCAAGTATTATATTGAACAGGTATGGAGAGAGTAAAAACCTTCAATTGTTTCTGATTTTAGTAGAACTGCCTTGAATTTCCTTCCATTTAAGTTGATGTTGTTCATGAGCTTTCTGCAAACTGCCTTTATTATGCTTAAATATGTCCCTTGTATTGATAAGATCTTTAGGACTTTTATCATGGAGGGTCAATGGATTTTGTCAAAGGTGGTTTTGTTTTGTTTTGTTTTTCTTCTTCTTTTGGGTGGTCTATATAGTGGATTACATTGATTGACTTTTGTATATTGAATTATCCATGCATCTGTAGGATCAAGCCTACTTGGTCATGGTGGACAATCTTTTGATGTGTTATTGGATTTGGTTTGCAAGTATTTTATTGAGTACTTTTGAATTGATGTTCTTAAGGAAAATTGGCCTATAATTGTGTTTCACTAAATCCTCATTCTTTAACCCACTAAATGAACACATCATAAGAAAGCATATATTATGCAATAAGATAGATGTGCAGAACATAATCATACCTGCTAGATATCACCCTTATACTCCATTAATTCCTTCCATTATTATCTCACAGTCAAATTCCTGGGGTGAGAGGTACATAGAAAATTGACTTTTACTTCACCTGCTTAGATTCTAGTTAGAAGAAAACTGATATGGGTTAATCTTCTACATTCTATTTCTACATCTAACTTAAAGTTAGATAATATGTTCCCCCATTTTCTGTGAAGTAAGTACATGAAAATTTTCAAGCTAATGTAAAGGGAAAATTATTATGCAGTTAGAAATAAAAGTTATCTATTAATTTATAACTGTGAGTTTTCAAGTATTCCAGTTGAATAGGAAATTGCAAAACAATGTCCTGTTTTGAAAAAGAAGTTAGAAGACCCTTCCCTTACAAGTTCTTGGTGTGAAACTAGTTTCTCATGTGATATGGGGATTGTGGAGCCACTCAACGTAATTATTAAGTTATACAATCAAGCTGGGAAGCTGTGTGTTTCTTTAGTAGTCATTGTTCAAATACATTTCTACACACATCCATTAGAGCAGCATTTTTTTCTTTTTTTATTATTATTGGGCAGCATTATTATAGAGCAGCATTTTAATTCAACACTGAAGATCTGATTTTTTACCACTGGTGTCTTTCTTTCATATGTGTCATCTAAATCTGGGAGGATCTACCTGGTTCTGAGAAAACCTCTTGGGTTTGTTTGCTTTCACAAGTTTTAAGGACTGTCAGAAATTGGGTTTGATGTCTCCATGATTCCAGTGACTAGATGAAGAATTAATTATGGTGGGAGTTGAGATGCCATTCAAAACTAAACAAATAAAGAAGCTGGTAAATAATGCCATTCAAAACTAAACAAATAAAGAAGCTGGTAAATAAAACACAACTCTCTCCCTATGATGTCTAATTTAATTTTCAAAGTAGGATTCTTTCAAATTTAAGACTTTCTGGCTGCTTTGTTTTCCAACATGAATGCACATATGTTTAAACACACACACACACACACACACACACACACACACACACATGCACACACACATGTACACATAAAGGAAGATATAAAAACTAAGTGCATTCTGGCTGATTGGGACATCAAGATTACCTTAAAACATGAACATAGAAATACATAATGAAAGCATTAAAATGTTCAGTAAACAATGACATATTTAAAATATCCTGACTATTACTTAGTCCCCTTTGGGAAAAAATGGTAAGACTTCAATTTAATTATTTTTGTCAATACAGTGTCAGAGAATTGTACCCAGCACTTTATTCCACCTCCAAATGTGTAGATACTGTGCACTCATACACTGCTAAATACATAAACCATAGTTCTAAACCTCTTCTGACATTCCAGGCTTTATCTAAGTGCTATTGTTATAAGTGCTATTAATTATCCCTATTATTCTTATACTTATTGATAATTTCATAGATTGTTTTATAAGATAAGATCAAAATTATCCCATAACATTTTTCTACAAACCAGAAAGGCAGAAAACAGGGTAGCTGTTCAATCAATTGTGCTGGATGTCCCAATAAACCCAACCCATGCGGAAGGCCTGGAAGATCACTGGAGAGTCAGTGATGTTGAGTTTATATTGAAGACCAAAGGAACTGCAGTCTCACGTCAGGGTAAGAGCCACACACTCATACAGGAAGAGAGTTTGATTATACGCACATGGTGCCTTCTTTCCACTTCCTTCCACCAATGCTGTTTGCCTGTTGGATAAAACAATCCACACCCCGGCAGTTCTTTCTCCCTCAATCACTATTCCACATGTCACACTTCTTCAGAAATGCCCCCACACATGCATGGAAAGAGATTTTGCCAATCTTAGTTTTTTTCTTAATTCAGCAAGTGGAAAAACAAAATCAGTAATCACAAGACCACCTTTGTCAATTTGAACCTCCATTGTATCTCCTTATGATGTAATTAATTTCTAATTATGCACAAATCTATCAATAAAATGGTAAGGAAGCTCTCATGACAATTACAATTCTCACAGCAATAACTAGTCACAATGTTATAGCTGAAATTTGTAACTGCCTTCTACTCATTTTATATTCTTTCCAGCTTCAACAGGCTCATCAGTAACGTCTTACCTCTGTAGGGAAAGGTATGGGGCTGTTGAGCGTCCTGCCAGGATTACATTGCTCTAGTTTCTCTTTTACCCCAATCACAAGAAATTGTAAGAGCAGGAGACTCTGTAGGGATCTTCTTTACTCCAGACATCTTTCCCCCACTAGGAGTCTTGATAATTACCACCAATAGTACTGTAACTCTGTTTTTAGTCAGTTGATTTAATGGTATGATGAGTCCAAAACCTTAGCTACCAGTACAATGGAACTATTGTATTTTTCTGGAAGAAGCATTTCACTTTGTAGAACCAAGACACCCAGGCCAGTAGAGCATACACTTACGGTAACTGGAAACTAACTTTTCAAGTAGATCATAAGGAGTGATAGTGAGTGGTATGATTCTAATTCTCTGGATTCATAAATACTGTTTATTAGAGAAACAGTACTGTATATAGGACACTGATTCAGAACACACACAGACTTTGGGAGAAACTTTCTCTAGCCCTACACACTATTTTTGTCTGACACTTTGGTAAGGATAAATAAGAGCTAATATATACCTTTTATTGTATAATGAACGTTACCTTTCTACCTTGACAAATTATCAATAGACATAATAACTCAATATCAATTTGAGTCAGTTACATGTATCATGGTTTAGAAGAATCTTCATTTTGCACAACCAAACTTCCTGAATTCTTCTTCTGATTCCTCCACCATGTGTTATCACTCTAATCTTCTTTGACTCATTTCTCAAGTTCTCAAGAGCATAGAATGTGTTGTTTGGTAAGGTCATGAGTATAGAATATTCCTGAAGGATAAAATGTCATGAGGTTACTACATCATTGTATCAGTTCTCAGAAAAGTTTTTGAACACAAAGCCTTCATCTGACCACTTGTTTTCAGGGATGGCAGGGATTGCAGCAGCTCTTCTTCTTCCTCATTTTGTCTTGGTTACCTACGTTTGATCCTTGTCTGTTCTTCCTCTTCCCCATTCTTCAATATGCTTCCCTTATTTATCCACTAGAAATGAGGTTCACATTCCTTCCCCTTCTTCTTACATTGGCATTAGTGGGCATATAGGAAGAACAGTGACACACAGAGCACTTGACTGATGTTTAGGAGCACAACCCTGAGACAGTTCCCTGAGCCTTTCAATGGGCTGTGTTTTCCTTGAACTGTAGACAAAAGAAACAAAGAAATAAAGCAGAGTTCTTGCTTTTCTTCTTATTGCTGCCAAGGGGATAAAGATCAAATCTTTATCTGTGATTATCCTTCAGACAATGCAATCAAATATTCAACTTGCTGTCAAGGCTAACTGTGCTATCTTTCAGAACACATTCATCTTCTAATCTTGAATGTTTTTCTATCCCCTAAGGCTTACAGGGCCTGCGAAGAAGTATCTCTGCCAACAATATCTACACAATGTACAGATTGCTACTAAATAGTATATATTTTCTGGGCAAGGACCTGGCTTTCCCCTAGGCATAAAAGAAACTTAGTACATAACCCCATGAATGTAGGCCTGCCTGGAAGTTCCAGGGTAGCCTGGTAGAGATCCTGGTGGAAAGAAGGGTGTAGCAGTAACCAACATTTTTGTCATATTAGGGTCTTTCCATTAAGGAAAATAGGTCATAGACACTTGAACACATAGCTTAACAGTAGAGGTAAAAGAAGGAAACATGGGTTACATGCCTGAGGTTATGCCTGAATAGATGGATTTGGACCTAAAGAGTATAATCTTCTCTCCTTAATGAGGACTCTTAATGTCTGTCTTTGTAAAAATCATGAGAAACAGCCTGATGCTCACAGACGATGATGAGCCACATAACAAAGAAAATATGAATTGTCCCACCATTTGTTTGTTAAGGAGAATACAAAGATCCACTGTGGTGTGAGGCCACAGGAAAAGCAATAGTTAGAAGTTGATTGATTTGAAGGGGAATTCAATGGCCCTTTCAATTCCTAATTATTTTTCTTCTCATTGTCTGTGGAGGTAAGTAGATATTTTGAGTAATACATTAACTTAGAAGGACCTGAACTCACAGAATGGTGATGAAAAGTCTCTCGTCTACTCTCTGAGTCCAGTTTGGTGAATTGGATAAAAATTTCTGAATTAAAACATTGCACCCTAAAGAAAGACTCATTCAATCTCTAGAGGTAAACAAAACTTGCAAGGCTCAGAGTAAACAGCTTTCAAATCTCAAGATTTGTTAGGCCCCAAAAGGCAAGGCTGTATGAGCAGAATTGACTGCTGGGGAGGGGAGACTCTCTGACCAGCAAGCTACCTGCAAGTCCTGCAGGGGTCTCCAGGGATGCAGCTTTCAAGATTCATCTCCCTGGCTGTGCTGGGCTATTTAGTGATGCAGCTTTGAGTTATCCATGTTCCACTAAATAACCCTTTACCCACACTTGGGAGAAATTAATTCTTTGTTCTGTTGTTGATGTCCTCCACATCTGGGACAAAGAGACATTTGTTCATGTCTTCCCAGAATAAGTCACACAACATATGAATTATATCTTTCAGACATCTTTCCTCCCTTCCCCTCTCCTTTTCCCGGGTCTTCTATGTGTAGGAAGAAAGAACTTGCCTGGCACCACAGAAGTAGGATTTGCTTTAGGAAGTCAATGGTTTGCTGTTGTCTTTGTTTTAGATTCTCTACCTTCCTCTACTTGCCTGTCCAGATGTCTGTACTTTAGTTGCAGATGGAAGTAGGAAGGCCAGCTTTGCCAAAGGAGAGTTTTTATTTGACATCCTTCCCCTTTCTCCAAGTGATCACAACATAAATAGGGACAGTGAATGACTTAACTGCATTCCAACTGGAATCAAAATGTGTTATGTCTGGGACCCTGCCATTACTCCACCTTAAGTTTTACTTTCTAAATGAAGAATATAAAGTCAACTAGCATTTATTATTTTAATATATGTATATAAAATACAAATTTTCATTAAGTCCAATTTAAATGTATGGTTTGGTGGTACAAATCACATCCACAATATTCTGCAAACCTCGACAATCCATCTTGAGACCTTTTCATTTTCTAAAACTTTGCTCTGCTGCACAGTCACTTCCAATTCCTCTTTCCTCTTAACCTTGGCTACCAATATTCCATTTTCTAGCACTGTGCCTGTGGAAGTTCATAGAAATAGAGTCAGATAATTGTCATTTTGTTACTGTCTTTTTTCATGTGCTTTTAAGGTTCATCCACGTTGTAGGGTGTGTCAGAAATTCCTTTATTTTTAAGCTGTTTTATGTCATGTATGATATATCTGTGTATATGCTCATGTGTGTGAGTGCAGACTGACATGTGCCATGGTATGCTTTTGGAGGTCTGAAGACAATTCCATTGTTGGCCCTCAAAATTCATCCTGTTGAGGCAGGTTGGTTTCTTCTTGTTTATTGCTGCACATGCAAGGCTAACTGGCTTGCTTGGGAACTTCTGGGGACTCTCCAGTCTCAACCTCTCAGTTTGCAGTAGGAGTGCTGGGATTATAGATACATACTACCTGTGCCTTCCAAGATTTACTTTAGTTCTGCAGATTTAAATTCAGGTTCTAGTTTGGAAACTGAATTTCATGGTTCTCCTTTGAAAACCACTATTCTAGGATCATCATACTCCCTGTAACTGAGCTCCTATCCAGAGCAAGCTTAGGATTCTTTTATAAACATTTTCTTCACTGACCCAAGCATCATCTCAGCCTTCATCATTAAACTAGAAGTGAAGTGTGTCAGTGGGTGGCACTCTTCTGTATGAAGGAAGCAGAGATGAATGCTGACTTTCAAGCAGCTGGATGAATCTCTTACAGACACTGTAATTTAAGAGACATGGCTTCCCCAAGTCAGTTTGAATAGGAGAGCATGCCTAATAAGTATGAGGCTGCCAGAAAAGGGTCTGTCTGAAGTGGCTCTCTAATAGCTGGGAGAAAAGAATGGAGCATCCTACAAAAGGAATATGCATATCTCTTCCTTTCCATGCTGGACTGAAGCCTCTCTCAAAGGCTATTAAGGGGGAAAGGGGGAATATGATTGTCAATTCACAGAGATTTTCCCAAAGAGAATTTGCATCTTTTGTTGATACCATAAATAGGAGAAGTCATCTGATCACATAACTGCAGGGAGTTTATTTCTGTTCAACAGATGAGATACGGCATGCAAAAGGGATAGTAGCTGGAGAGGCCCAGTCTGAGCTGTGGGGAACTTCTGAGTTCCCAGGCTGGAGACATGTTGGCTGTATTCTGTATAATTCCTTGGATTATACAGCTGGTTTGGGTGTTTTCAACTGCCATATCCCCAGCTGGGCCATTGTATACACTCTAATAAGTAATCAGAGAAAATGAGTTAATAACAAACACTGGTCTGACTGATGAGTTCCTTGAAAATCCAGGTGTTTCATCCGTAAAATGGCTTTGCTGTTATTTTAGAGTTATATTGTTTGATTTCTAATCTGTTTTCCTGGGGTGGCTATTTGGCCTCCTCCTAAAGGAAGTGCATCGTTCTTGAGGAGTGATAATGGTTAGGCATTCCACCCACAAACTCAGTGTTCCTTAGTCCTTGTGGAACATACGTAAGAGAGTCTTATCCATGATACAGAAACACTAACACTGGCCTGTTAAATCCCTGAGACATAGACATAAACTTACATTATGTTAAATTCATTTTATATTTGGGGGCTTGCATACTGCCGCCGTGAGGCTTCCTATAGCCTCTAGCTCTTCCTACTCAGTCGTCTGCTTTACCCAGGCAAACATTACCCTCCTTTAATTGCTAACTTTTGTATTTACATCAAAATCTCTAAGTAACATGCTTATTTTGAGACTTCTTTTTTCCACAGTGTTATTAATTAACTCTGACTTCTCATCAAGGAATACCATATGGTACTCATTCCCTACTGGCCTGTGTACTGATTCCATGGCTTTTTTCTCTGATATCTAAAACAGTTGCAACATATTTTTTACACTAATATTTATTACGTAAAATATTCTTCTTATGTTAGGACTGACTGATCACAGTTGGGATGTGTGAGTACAAAATTTGGTCATTATTTTTTTCCTTCTTTGTGGGAAAGTTTGGTTTCATGTAGAGTTAATAATTTACTTTCCCCCCTTTTTTCATTAATTTCATCTATATTTCTATTTGTTTAGTTTTCTATATATCATGATCATACCTTCAAATTCTCCAATAATTGAATGGATTTTTCTCTTCGTACCTTCAAACAAGTTAAGTTGTATGAATTTAATCTTCTTATAGAAGTATTTGATTAGGCATGGTGATACATGCTGAGGCAGGAGGATCAGGTTTGAAGCCACCCTGGGCTACTCAGTGAGTTCAAGTAAGACCTTTCTGTATTTCCATCTCTCCCCCCTCCTCTTTCCTAGTTCCCTTCCTCATTGCCACCCACCCCCATTTTCAGCTTGGAATTGCTTCCCTCAGCATCATGTAGTCAAGGTCAAAGGTCTTATTCCTTCCCAGAGGAATTTTTCAACAAACTCAGTTACTAGCAGCCTTTCAGGAATTCTTCCTTAAGACTCTGTTGCCTTTTCACCAAAGATAGAAGTCAATGTTCTTGGTTCTGCTAAATTAACTTTCGCTTGACCATTTGCTTCCAGCTTCCCAAGTCTCTCTCTGTGTCTGTCTCTGTCTCTGTCTCTCTCTCCCTTTGAAAATTCTATATTTATTCTTTAGTGTTTCATGCTTTTGTACATTTCTGTCACATTTTTTTTGGCCTTCAGGAAAGGACCAAATAAAACTATGTGTATTTTGGATCTGCCCTGTCTACAAGCTGAATACAACTTAATTATCATCACTAATGACTTGAAGCATAGACTTATAATGCAAAACTATCACTTGGATGAAATGAGTTCTAACCTGTCACCAAACCCAGAAAACTCTCTTTCCTGACAGTAAAGCTACATGGGAAATCAGTGCACATGAATTTAGATGATTTTACAAACTCAGCATTCATATGACAATTATTTGGAGAGAGTGACATGTCAGATACTGGGAGGAAACCCACCAACAAACAACACAAAACCTTACTTTTACAATTCACCAAAACTGATATTGAATTCAAACAAATGTGACCAAAAAAGTTAAGGGATTTCAATAGAACTAACCACAGGCAAGTTTAGGGGTGGGACAGATGGAAGTTAAGGGCATGTTAAGAATTAGAAAGCAGAAGAATATATTCTAATATTCTATCCAGGCAAATTAGAAATCATGCAGCCCTAGGGATACTGGAATGTGAGGTGGCATTACAGATGTATTTATAACGTATGAAGACAGAAAAGCATAGCCTGAATGTTTGATATGAACCAAATTGTAAGTGCTGTCAATGTTACATAGCTTAGATATTAAGCTATAGACAACCGTCAAACATAGAAAAGCTTCCATCCCATATAAGAGAGATAAATGGAACCGCATGAGGAGAGATCATAAGAGACCCACTTACACCCACTAATGATACCCCCAAAGAATTTTGTCTTCTCTATCACTGCCTAACTTGTTAACTTGCCTTTTTACAGTTATTCTAGATTGATTTCAGTCTTCTTGCAAACAGCCGAGATTGAATGTGCAATCTGATCTAGTGCTCAGTCATTACAGCTGGAACAGATGAATCATTCTCACCTTTAGCCATTCTGTCAGTTCTTTCCCTGAAGTTCATACTATAAACCACTTCCAGCAATGTAACACATGAAGACCTGTGTTTTCCTAGAGATTCATTTCTTCTCTCTTTGTCATTTGAAGCTTCATATCCTAGGAGACTCCAGGTTTCCTTGTGTAATCTAAAAGTTTCCTTTACGAAATGCAAGCACAATATCTGAGGAGGTCAGGGATGATCAATCTAAAGTTGTGTTCTCCAAAGAGAACATGTGAAGGACAAAAAGTGATCGAGAAAGAATAGGGGAGATACAGATTGAAACACTAGCTTCATAGTGTGGTTTTTATGTGTTTGGGGGAAACAAGTCTCTGATTCTTTTCCTTAAAGTGCTAGAATATGTATACATTCATAAATTTATTCTAAACATCAAGTTAGGCAATTTAATTGGAAAGAGATACTGAATTCTTAAATGTTAGACCCTATTAAATAGCATACATTTTAGATTGCAAAGTATGTATCTTCTTAATACTTGTGTTTCCATGGTTTAATACAACATAAGAATTTTAAAACTGTTGAATTCAAAAAGAACCTTCTAGACTAGGTTTAATAGTGGCTCATGGAGAAATCGTGAATGCAGTGGGGTTTTCTTTGAGCTCTGCTCCTCTTTGCCCTCTGTGACCTTTAGTTTTTTTCCCCCTGTCTTCTGGGTCCTTGTTTATAATTTCCTTTGCTTCTTTTAACTGCAGAAAATAAAAAAGTAGTGTCTTAGTGTCAAATACTCTTTCTAACCCAATTTAGGAAGATTTTAGCTATAAATATCAGAAAAAAACTTTTCTAGCTTCCTTAAAAATTATGAAATGAATGTTTAAATGAAATCTGGTATCAGCGGATGATTCAGTCACACTGCTTCTACAGCCCAGCAGGGTTATCAATGGCCCATTCTTTGTTCTGCAATCACAGTGCTGGCTTCATGGTCAGGTACCTTGCTCTGTGGAAGGATGACTCCCAGTAGGCATGCCTATTTTTTTTTTGTTCACATCAAGTAGACAAAAATTATAAATTAAATATATACATAATGACTACAATTATGGAGGATTTGAGCTTTCTTCAACATTGTGGGGCCACATAAAATGTCTAGTCCCAGATCAAGCACTGCCTTAAGATTGTTACCATCCCCTGCCAGTAGTTCTACTTTTGGAAATTTGAATGAGATTCTCTCCCTCTAGGCTCAAAAACTGCCTTAGGGGCTTTGTTAGGAAGGAAGAATGGAGACATGGTGCTATTTGGACTGCTGTTCATGTCCAAAATGTTTCCTTTTTCCTTGAAAAAAAATTACATTTCTCCATGAAAAGTCCTTTCCATCCAGTGAACATGCACAAAGGTTAATTGGAAGGACAAGAGAATTACATCTTCTGTAAGATGAAGGAATGAGCAGACTGCTTGAAGTCACTGTGCAAAGAACCCTGGGACTTCTGTGCCTGGCCTTAAGAATGCTGGTGTCCTCTGGGTTTGCATGGATGAGAACTGAAGAGGAGAGTGCATTTATTTCTATTTCTTCTATTAGTCCTCCAGACAGAATCATGTAAGTTTCCCCCTTATCAATTAATCCAGACACCTTTTCCCTTAAATCTTTCAGGAGCATTTAGAAGACAACAGGTGAAAACAAAGAAGTTGGCTTGGAAAATGCTTTTTAAAACACTGCTGGAATTAGACGACTTCTGTATGCTCCAGAAGTACAGGATAAACAGCCTTCCCTTCACGTTCCTGTCTGTAAACAGGCTGTGGATTGGAGATAATACCTAGGATTTGATAATAACGAACATTTGTACATAAATGTACCACTAAGTTTCTTATAGCCTTGAAGGCAACTATTTGATTCTGAGCTTACCACAGTCACTGTTAATGTTATTCTTTTGAGTTTAGTTCTTTTCCCATCTCTCTCTTCCTCCCTCCCCACTGCTACCCCTCCCTCCTTTACCCTTTCCCTCCCCAACTCCTCTTATACTGCTTAGGTACAAAGGACCTTGAGAGAGATTTGTGTGTGTGTGTGTGTGTGTGTGTGTGTGTGTGTGTGTGTGTGTGTGTGTGTATGTGTGTGTGTCTGTGTGTGTGTTTGTATGTGATTTTTAATGTAAGTTCTAAGGTTCTAACTCTAGTGCTCATGTTTGCAAGAAAAGAATTTTACCATGGAGTTGTCAACCTGGCCCGAGAGGTGGGTTCTTTATTGTTATCTTTGTAAACAGAAATATTTCTACTCCTCATAAATTATATAATAATGAATGAAAAGTAAAAAGCAGAGCCTGTGCTTGTATAAATTTGGGGCAGAAATAATTTGCTTTTGTGTTTGGTTTTATTATGAAGTCACAGATTGTTGCAAATAATAAAATTAAAGCTTTTAAATGGGACAACAAAGAGGCAAGAGAAAATCATTTATCTTTGTATAACTTGTGTGATGGATCATCTATATATAATCTCAGAGTTGATAAGAATCCTAAGCATTAGATTAGCATAAAGCCACTTGAAAACAAGTGACACTAAATAGACTCCAGAAATCAGAGGATTAATTAGAAGACTAGCACAGTGGTTCAATGTTGAATGAAGAAGGGAACAATCAGATTTCTGAGAGGTCAGGAACAGTGTAACAGCAATAATGAGCTTATGGGCTAGAGATGCAACAGTTGATAGAGTCCTTGCCTAGCATTCATGAATGCCTAGATTTGAACTATAGCACCACATATGCCAAGCCAGGTAACATATGCTTATTCCAAGATTTCTGAAGGCATAAAAGAGAGAAGTTCAAGGTGGTTCTCTACTATATAGTGAGTTCTAGGCAAGTCTGGAATGCAAAATACCTTGTCTCAAAAACCTAAGCCAAACTATAGCAACAGAAAACTCCTAGTAAACAATAAATACTGAGTTTATGAGTTCATGAGCCACTACTGTTGATAGGCTACTATCCTAAATTTCTTAGCAACTTTAACTTGTCTAATATATTAATTTAACAACAATTGTATTTAAGGGCAGGTAAGTGAATTACAGCATTAAACATTTTCTTGAATTTCCAGCGTAGGTGTCATAAACTCAGAAAGAAAATGCCTCTATCAGTAATTCACAAGTGGTAGTCAGTTGAGTTTTTGTTTGTTTGTTTAATTTCCCTAGGCTTTGTAAGTTGTAACACACAGTGCTTCTATTTATATTCATAGCATTATGGTAGGAATGGCTAGAAGGCTGGATGTAGCTGGGCCATTTCCACTCTCCATGTAGTTTAGGCATCTTTCTGTGGCCTCACTGGTATAGAAGTTTGATTAGGAATGTGAAAAGAGGTTTTTCAAGAGAAAAAAGTAGCTGGACAGTGGTGGTGCATGCCTTTAATCCCAGTACTCAGGAGGCAAAGGCAGGCAGAACTCTGTGAGCTAGAGGCTAGCCTGGGCTACAGAGTGAGTTCCAGGACAGGCTTCAAAGCTACACAGAGAAACCCTGTCTCAAAAAACATGAGCGTGAGAGAGAGAGAGAGAGAGAGAGAGAGAGAGAGAGAGAGAGAGAGAGAGAAAGAAGTACCTGCTGTCAGGTAGATGAAGCCTGGACCATGAAGTCGCCTTAAGGTACTTTCTGAACTAATCACAGAACTCTCAATGGTCTAAGAGGAGGAGTCAAATCCCAGGAGAAATACCAGACTTTGAGGACACCCGTAAAGTGTCATAGCCCTGTAAATTAAGCATGGCCTCCCACATTTTCATGAAGGTTGTATTGAGTTAAAGAGAAACTCCATGACTCTAAGATTCACAATAAAAAACAAAACAAAAATAAACAACAAACAAACAAAACCAATGCATTTAAACTCAGGAAGCCTGTCTCTTCAAACTGTTTTTAATCACAAAATAGGCTTAATCACATCTAGACATTGGCATACTCACATACCAAAGTTATTTTTTTTTCTTTAGAAGTCTGACTTGAACTTGTTTCTCTCCTTCGACAGGAAGAGCCACTGCCTGTTCTTAGCTCAGAAAATCTCAGATTCCAATTTAAATTGCCATGGAATATTTCAACTGGGCTAGTGAGAGTCTTGAGAATATCTTTGAATTATTAAATGTTGTCAAAGGGTAGAGATATTCCATTTGCCTCTGACTAGGTTCTGGCAACATTTTCCCACAAAGCAGTGTATGTAATCTGTTACTAAAAAGTGTAAAGAAGGGTCACAAGATAGACAACCCCCCATAGGCCTATGGGGATATGATCTGACCCTGGACTTTAACTCAACCTTTGAATCACTGCTCCCACAATCCCAGTGAAGTACACAAATAACCTAGTTTTTCCAAGAGCTCATTGCCTACCAAGAATGCCCATTACTGTTTAAAGAACTTCAAGCTTCAAAGAACAGATGAGGGAAGTGCTTTGGAGTGCTAAGGCCATTTCCAGTCTTTGTGTTAGAATTGTGCCACAAAGACCCATCAAAGGAGTATATCGTCCACTTAAACCTCCCATGTTTTCACTTGGGGATTTCTAGAGTCTAGCACAGTTGGATAGATGGGTGAAAAAAGGCACAGTTCAATGCAGTTTAACAGGCATTTATTGAACCATCAAGGTAATGGATTATCTCTCAGTAAGACTGATAATTGTGACAAAAAAAGACAATAGTAGATGCAGGAGTTGTGAAGGAGTCCTTAGAGAGCTCTGGTTCCTAAGTCAACTGTGTCTATGCAAATTCTCTAAGGGAAGAGAAGGGCTACATGGGTAACTAATCATTAATGTAGACAAAGTTCGTCTAGGTATCAGAGCACTATAACGCAGAAGTCTTCACATATGGATGTGAAGTTGAGAGAGTATATGTTGCCAGGTACTATCTTTGAAAGTACTTATCTTCAGAAATAAAATATTAAAATTTATAATGCATGATCAATAAAGTCTCACCTAATTCAGTGTTTATGATTTATAAGTTTAGTGCTTCCCCCCAAAAATTGCCTAGAAAGCTCTTTATCATTTTTTTGAAAATTAAGTTATATTGTAAATATATTACAAATAACAAAATTTAAAAGAACTCTATTGTGAAATTCACAAAATAAGGACTTACATTCCATAACCAGTCCATTATTCAGCCTTTTTCACAGGCTGCATTTGTCTCAGCTGCCACTGCACTATTCCATTTCCTACAAGCCAAGCTTCTCCAGGATGCTGGGCTACTCCACCAAAAGTCACTACACACTATTTACTATAGTCTGTCAGCTCAGTCTCTGAAAACTGACATTGAGACATGCTGAGGAAAAGTGGTGTGTTATAAAAACATATGAGTTCAGAACCAACATGTAAAGAAGTGGACCACCATTTCAACTCTCCCTACGCATTCAGTTGATCTGGGCTATGAATAAAAATCATATCCACTGACTGTTCTTAGGCAGCAGTGCCCCCTCAATTACCAAAAGTGGACAGGAGTCACAAGATAGGAATTCAAGCTTTATTCTTCTTCCTCTTGCCACAAAGATGATTAATTTTCACTGAGAATATTAATATTAATATCCATAATATTAGAAATGGATAAATACATATGCATGAGTGGGTATAGTCATATATATACATGGGTATGTTTATATATATATGCTTATATATTCACACAGGCAAAATACATAAATGCATTTACAACAAAAAAGGTCTGACTTCATTGTGCCAGGAAAATATAAACAAAACAGTGAGAGAAAACGAAATCTTTCCTGAATAATTGCCTTGTAGGTGTGTGATACAAATCAACTTAGGTATGAGTGATTATTTTTCTTACATAAAATATTGCTAGGCAATGGTTGGGTAAAGAAAGAAGAAACAGCTGGTTAAATCACTAAAGGGCATGGAATACCAGCTCAAAATGTATTTTGGACCATAAAGTATACCCTGCATTTGCTTTCTGGATATATGCCAACCAGTTTTGACAGCTAAATTATGAGACTTTAGTAAAAAAGAAAAGAAATGAAAGAAACAAAAGGACCCCTCTTTTCAGATTTGAAATGGGGTCAATGGAATTTGACTAAGACTGTAGAGATATGTTACAGAAATGAGTCTGAGTACAAATGGCACCTATGGAGATTTCCAGCCTCTAGTGTCCCAGAACAAAGAACTAGACCACACCATGGACAGTAATATTAACAGAGACAATTTATTAAGAGAACACCTCCAAATGTAAAAGTTGACCTATGTGACCATGTTGACTCTCTGTGAATAGAGACCCGGGGGAGAGAACAAATTAACAATGATCACAGATACTCATATGCTGCAGTCACACAAAACCCCCAACCCTTGCAAAACCTCATCTCAAGGCTTTTACTTGTGGTGGCTTTTTGTTATACAAAAACCTGGTATGGAGGGGCTTTCATGTCTTTCTTTCAACTGCCTATTTTCAAAAGTTGATCATGATGCCCTTCTCTCCATACCCTGCTCACACCCACATAGAATAGAGAAGAGAGCCTTTTCTGCACCAGGTTTTCTCAGCTGTGGCACAATTTACTCTGTGAACTCTGTGAGTGTTTGTTGTGGGACAATGTCAAGTGCATTGAAAATTCACCAGCATCATTTCGTGACAGGAGTAAGATATTAATAGCACCTTTCCACATACCCACAAACAGAAACATCTCCATGATTTGCCAAATGTTTCCTGTTGGACAGTTACTACTCACTGAGAAGCACTGGCTTACAGTCTAAACTCTGTCACCTGTCCATTAGGCCTTCCTGAACAGTCATGTAACCCCTGAATGATGTTTGCAAATGTTCAGTATCAAGGCACAGAGTTTCACATTATAGCCTTATGTTTAAGGTGTTATTTCTTCGAAAAAGAGCCCACTATAAACATTCACAGGCAGATCAAAGGAATATTCCAGAGAGAAATCTGTGAATGAAAAGGGATGCAGAGGAAAAGGTAGCAAACATATGGATTCAGGTGAGGTTTAGCCTCAGGATCACTAGGAATCAGTAAACTGCCCAAGAGAGTTTTTATTTTTGAGATTTGAGGCAACAGAACTGAACAGTTGTACCCCACACTGGTCTGTTCTTGTCTAACTGCTTCTGGGAGAACATGTGGAAGCTACCCACAATGAATGCACTCCATTCCCTGTATCACGAACTTGATTGGTTTACTGTATTTTGTCTGGAGATGAGTGTGGTTATTAAAATAGAAGCACACCAAGAATGACCAACACTGGCTTCTCTCTGCCCTCACACAAAACTTATCCATTTAAAATACCATTTCTTGAAAAAAAAAAAGATGTTTTAATAGAAACTAAATTAGTGACATTTCTAAGTGTCCTTTGCATATTACTATGCTCCTCACCATAAATTC
The DNA here is from genome assembly GCF_903995425.1 of Onychomys torridus. NCBI lineage: Eukaryota > Metazoa > Chordata > Mammalia > Rodentia > Cricetidae > Onychomys > Onychomys torridus. Next base: position 168,057,063 of record NC_050443.1, read on the forward strand.
AAAATATATCTCTTTTTTGTTATTTATTATATTTGTGTTTTAATTTTACATATCAGCCATGGGTTCCCCTGTCCTCCAACCTCCCACTCCCACCCCCACCTTGCCCCCTAGCCCCTCCCCTCCATTCCCATCTCCTCCAGGGCCAAGACTCCCCTGGGGGATTCATTTAAATCTGGTGGATTCAGTACAGGCAGGTCCAGTCCCCTCCTTCCAGACTGAGCAAAGTGTCCCTGTGTAAGCCCAAGGTTCCAAACAGCCAGCTCATGCACTAAGGACAGGTCTGGGTCCCACAGCCTGGATGCCTCCCAAACAGTTCAAGCTATTCAATTGTCTCACTTATTCAGAGGGCCTGATCCAGCTGGGGGCTCCACAGTCTTTGGTTCATAATTCATGTGCTTCCATTCATTTGGCTATTTGTCCCTGTGCTTATCCAATCTTGGTCTCAACAATTCACGCTCTTACAGTCCCTCCTCTTTCTCAAAAATTGGTTTTTCGAGACAGGGTTTCTCTGTTCCTGGAACTTGCTTTGGAGACCAGGCTGGCCTCAAACTCACAAAGATCTGCCTGCCTCTGCCTCCCGAGTGCCGGGATTAAAGGCATTCGCCACCAACGCCATGCTGGATAAGTGAGACAATTGAATAGCTTGATCTGCTTGGGAGGCACCCAGTCTGTGGGACCAGGATCTGTCCTTAGTGCATGAGCTGGCTGTTTGAAACCTTGGGATTACACAGGGACACTTTGCTCAGTCTGGAAGGAGGTGACAGGACCTTCCTGTACTGAATCCACCATGTTTAATTGAATCCCCAGGAGGGCCTTGATCCTGGAGGACATGGGAATGGAGGGGAGGGACTGGGGGAAGGGTGGGGGTGAGGGCGGGAGGGGGGAGGACAGGGGAACCCATGGCTGATGTATAAAATTTAAAACACATACTAATAAAGAAAAAAATAAAGAAAAAAATTAATTAAAAAAAATAGGACTACTGGAGCTCCACCTGGGGTCTGGCCAAGGATCTCTGCATCCACTTCCATCAGTTATTGGATGAGAGTTCCAGTAGAACTAAACAGAGAATTCTCAGCAGAGGATGTTCAAATGGCTGAAAGACATTTAAGGAATTGCTCAGCAACCCTAATTATCTGGGAAATGCAAATCAAAATGACTCTGAGATACCACCTTACACCTGTCAGAATGGCTAAGACCCAAAACACAGAAGACAGCTTATGCTGGAGAGGATGTGGAGCAAGGGGAACTCTCCTCCACTGCTGGTGGGAATGCAAGCTTGTACAGATACTTTGGAAATCAATATGGTGCTTCCTTAGAATATTGGGAATCCATCTCCCCGAAGACCCAGCTGTAGCACTCTTGGGCATATACCCAAGGAATGATCAATCATACCACAAGGGCATTTGCTCAGCTATGTTCATATCAGCATTGTTTGTAATAGCCAGAACCTGGAAACAACCTAGATGCCCTTCAACTGAAGAATGGATAAAGAAAATATGGTACATATACACAATGGAGTACTACTCAGCAGAGAAAAACAGTGACAACATGAGGTTTTCAGGCAAATGGATGGATCTAGAAAAAGTCATCATGAGTGAGGTAAAGCAGACTCAGAAGGATGAACATGGTATGTACTCACTCATAGGAGGATACTAGATGTAAAACAAAGATGACTAGACTGCTGCACAACTCCAGGGAGGCTACCTAGAAAATAGGACCCTAGGAAAGACACAGGGATCACCCAATGACAGAGAAATGGATGAGATCTACATGAACAACCTGGATGACAGTGGGAGTAATGAAGGGCAAGATTTGAGGGAAAGAGCGCTTAGGGGAGCAGGAGATCCCAGCTGGATCAAGAACAGAAAGGGAGAACAAGGAATAACAGAACATGATAAATTATGACCACATGAGAACAGGAATAGGCAGAGTGCTGGAGAGGTCCTCAGAAATCCACAATGATACATGCTTTGTAGACTGCTGGCAATGGTTGAGAGAAAGTCTGGTGATCAGATGGCCAAACACCCTAACAGTCATGCTGTAAAATATATCCCTTTTAACTTTGTCACTTTATACATTGTGAGAATATACATATAAATTTAGATAAGCAGAAACCTGGATCTCTGATACATACTTGAATTTTACCTCTTGTCCTCACTTATCAATAGTTCCCTTGTGCTCAGTGAAAGTGAAAATTAAAATAAGAATAGCAAGGTCAGAATAGCATGGTCTTAAAGGAAAGTAAGAAGCTTTGCTTGAGAGCAACAAAATATTAGAAATAAATACAATGCTTTTATATTTAAATTTTTAAGAAATATTTTCTTTCCTTTGTATTTTATTTTATAATTTAATTAAAATTTGCATATCAGCCATAGATTATCCTGTCTGCCCTCCCTGTGCCACCCTGTGCCTCCCCCCCGCCCCCCCCCAATCCCATCTCCTCCAGGACAAGCTGAATCCCTGGGGACTCAGCTCAGCCTGGTAGATTCAGTCCAGGCAGGTGCAGTCTCCTCCTCCCTTCACCCAGGCTGAGCAAAGTGTCCCTGCATAGGCCTCAGGTTCCAAACAGCCAGGTGACACTCTAAGGACAGGTCCTGGTCCTACTGCCTGATAGCCTCCCAAACAGTTCAAGCTAATCAGCTGTCTCACTTTTCCAGAGGGCCTGATCCAGTTGGGGGCTTCTCAGCTATTGATTCATAGTTCACATGTGTTTCCACTAGTTTGGCTATTTGTCCTTATGCTTTTTCCAATAAGGGTCTCAACAATTCTCGCTCATACAATCACTCCTCTTTCTTGCCCATTGGACTCTCAGAGCTCCACCTGGGGCCTGACCATGGATCTCTGCATTTGCTTACATCTGTCATTGGATGAGAGTTCTAGCATGACAGTTAGGGTTTTTGGCCATCCAATCACCAGTGTAGGTCAGTTGGGCCTTTCTTTTGACGATTGCCAGTAGGCTATTGTGGAGGTATCTTTGTGGATTTCTGGGGACCTTTCTAGCACTTTGCTTCTTCCTATTACCATGGGGTCTTCATTTATCATGATCTCTTTTTCCTTGTTATCCCTCTCTGTTCTTGATCCAGCTGGGATCTCCTGCTCCCCTCAGCTCTCTTTCCCTCGACCCTTGCTACTCATTACCCCCTCTTATATGCAGTTTGCTCATGTAGATCTCATCCATTTCTCTGTCATTGGGTGATCCCTGTGTCTTTCCTAGGGTCCTGTTTTCTAGGTAGCCTCCCTGGAGTTGTGAGTAGCAGTCTAGTCATCCTTTGTTTGACATCTAGTATCCTCCTATGAGTGAGTACATACCATGTTTATCTTTCTGAATCTGCGCTATCTCACTCAATGTGATTTTTTCTAGATCCATCCATTTGCCTGCAAACCTCATGATGTCATTGTTTTTCTCTGCTGAGTAGTACTCCATTGTGTATATGTACCACATTTTATTTATCCATACTTCAGTTGAAGGACTGAGGGATGATGTCCAGAATATATAAAGAACTCAAGAAATTAGACATCAAAATGCCCAACAGTCCAATTAAGAAATGGGCTATATAGCTAAACAGAGAATTCTCAACAGAGGAAGCTCAAATGGCTGAAAGACATTTAAGGAATTGCTCAACATCTGTAATCATCAGGGACATGCAAATCAAAATGATTCTGAGATACCACCTTACACCTGTCAGAATGGCTAAGATCAAAAACACTGAAGACAGCTTATGCTGGAGAGGATATGGAGCAAGGGAAACTCTCCTCCACTGTTGGTGGGAATGCAAGCTTGTACAGCCACTTTGGACATCAATATGGCGCTTTCTGATAAAATCAGGAATCAGTCTCCCCCAAGACCTAGCTATACCACTCTTGGGCATATTCCCAAGGAATGCTCAATCACCACAAGGGCACATGCTCACCTATGTTCATAGCAGCATTATTTGTAGTAGTCAGAAGACATAATTTCTAAAAGCTGAAACAAATGACTCTCTCCATTCATTGCTTGGGGCTGTGGTGTCATTATTCTCTTAGATATCATGTATACACACACACACACACACACACACACACACATTCACTTTAGCACAGTCATTTGTAAAATACCTCACCAAATATATTAGGTTTAGAAAAAGATTCTATGCATGTGGTTGGAAACTACTTACCATTTGGCATCATTCATAATTTAACGAGATCTATAATATAAAGGTGAACAAAAAAGAACATATCTAAGATATGACAGAAGAAATAGGTGCCAAGACAGAGACATTAAGATTAACATAGGAAGGAGTCCTATTGGCAGAGGAAGAGACTTGACCACACTCCCCACCCTGAACATAGGTTACTTTAACAAAACCAAGTGTGTGCAGAAGAATGAATGTTATGTAAGTGACACATACAAATATCCCAAAGTTCCAAACACAGGTTTATTTAGACTTTGACTTCTCTCTATCCCTGGCCTGCTTCCAGACTGGAAAGTGCTTTCTCCCTTAAGTTAACTTTCTCTGTTTCTACCATTGTCCAAATGTCCTTGATTCAGGTTCAGGAACACAAAAACTTAGAAATCCCAGCAGGTACCCTCTAGACCTTAGTCTGTGTCTATAACAGAGAAAAGTGCTTATCTATGTTTGGAAATGGAAAAGACTCACATTAGAGGTATTTAAATCACATGCGTACAATTCCATTAAGAGTTCTGCTAATTGCTGTCATGGGACACCTTAATTTTTTAATGTTTACATTACTTGGATGGGAAGAATAAACTAACAGGAGTGGATGACAATTAATTCCAGGTCATAAGCAGCTTGCAGATGGTAGTTCTAAGGATGTGGTGCCATATGGAGGTCTTGAGGGATAGACCCTGCTCTTCTGCGATAACTGGAATGCACAATGGAGAAGTTAAAATTTAAATTCAGTTTGAAACGTACAGGAGGTAATTCATCTGCTCCTATATACTTTTCTATTGTGAAGATCAAAAATTCATATGGATAGCTTAAATCCACAAATGATGCTGGTTTCTAAAAGCAATCCAAAAGAAATAATATGACCTTTTTTCAAAATACATTAAAATTTCTGTTTGAAAAATTATGAGTGTTTATTTGAAGATATTATAAAGTTTAAGGCAGAAAAGAACAATGACTGCATGACACTGACAGCTACTATAAATCATAGCTCATTTTGGTAAAAAACGAGTAAGCTTCATTTTCAATTTTGAGTCATACCTTTGTCTGACCCAAGAGTGCAGCAGCTTGCAATAATCAGGAGGTTGGATCCAAGCCTATACTAGCAAGTCCTGTTCTCCCAAGAAGAAAACTGTTCATCAGTGATCCCTAAGGGAACCCAGGCTGTTTTCAAAGACTTGATGTGGTTTTAAAATGTTTCAACTTTTTATGTCTACCTCTCAATTACCAAATATCTCTGATTCTTAATCTTGCCTTTGGTTTGGAGTTTTTGTGAATTCTTGGTGGCCTTCACTGTCTTTTGTTCTGGCCTCCATTCCTTCTCTAGTGTATAGCCTCTATGGCACCCAGAAATAAGCCTGTAGTTTTAATCTTTTGAGGAAGTTAAGCAATATCCAAATTTTCACAGATTCATAAGAATGATGTATTTTGATAGGATGTAACTCAGAACTAATAATTGATGTAAGGTATGTGTGACAATATTGCTATCATGCTAGAAAGGCATCATTACTTATCTCTGTCCTGTCTGCCTTTCTGCCAAATACCATCCACTATATCTCCTAGGCTTTGTATTCAATATACAAAAGGAAATAATCATTTGTGTCAGTTTTTTCCCATTGAATAAGACAGAGAGAATATGATGTAAAACAGAAAATTGAAACCCAAGAGTTGGCAGTTCTATGAATTTCTTTCTTTTTGTTATTTATTATATTTATGTTTTAATTTTACACATCAGCCATGGGTTCCCCTATCCTCCCACCTCCCAACCCTGCCCCTACCTTCCCCTCCCCAACCCCTCCCCTCCATTCCCATCTCCTCCAGGGCCAAGACTCCCCTGGGGATTCATTTAAACCTGGTGGATTCAGTATAGGCAGGTCCAGTCCCCTCCTTCCAGACTGAGCAAAGTGTCCCTGTGTAAGCCCAAGGTTCCAAACAGCCAGCTCATGCACTAAGGACAGGTCTGGGTCCCACAGCCTGGGTACCTCCCAAACAGTTCAAGCTATTCAATTGTCTCACTTATCCAGAGGGCCTGATCCAGCTGGGGCTCTACAGCCTTTGGTTCATAATTCATGTGCTTCCATTCATTTGGCTATTTGTCCCTGTGCTTTCCCAATCTTGGTCTCAACAATTCACATTCTTACAGTCCCTCCTCTTTCTCAACAATTGGACTCCTGGAGCTCCACCTGGGGCCTGGCCAAGGATCTCTGCATCCACTTCCATCAGTTATTGGATGAGAGTTCCAGCACAACAGTTAGGGTGTTTGGCCATCTAATCATCAAACTAGGTCAGATCAGGCTTTCTTTCGACCATTACCAGCATTCTACAGAGGATGTATCATTGTGGATTTCTGGGGACCTCTCCAGCACTCTGCCTATTCCTATTCTCATGTGGTCATCATTTATCATTGTCTGTTACTCCTTGTTCTCCCTTTCTGTTCTTGATCCAGCTAGGATCTCCTGCTCCCCTAAGCTCTCTTTCCCTCAAATCTTGCCCTTCATTACTCCCACTGTCATCCAGGTTGTTCATGTAGATATCATCCATTTCTCTGTCATTGGGTGATCCCTGTGTCTTTCCTAGGGTCCCATTTTCTAGGTAGCCTCCCTGGAGTTGTGTAGCAGTCTAGTCATCTTTGCTTTACATCTAGTATCCTACTATGAGTGAGTACATACCATGTTCATCCTTCTGAGTCTGGGTTACCTCACTCAGGATGACTTTTTCTAGATCCATCCATTTGCCTGCAAACCTCATGATGTCACTGTTTTTCTCTGCTGAGTAGTACTCCATTGTGTATATGTACCACATTTTCTTTATCCATTCTTCAGTTGAAGGGCATCTAGGTTGTTTCCAGGTTCTGGCTATTACAAACAATGCTGATATGAACATAGCTGAGCAAATGCCCTTGTGGTATGATTGATCATTCCTTGGGTATATGCCCAAGAGTGCTACAGCTGGGTCTTGGGGGAGATGGATTCCCAATTTTTGAAGGAAGCACCATATTGATTTCCATATTCATATGTTGTTGGCAATAGCATGAAAGTTTTTGAAATTTTTCTTTCACTGAATATGAATCTCAGTGACCACCAAGAATGCATGAGTACTTTGTGTAAGAGACACAGTCAGGTGTCAGTGGCACCTTTGATCCCAGCACTTGGGAGGCAGAGCCAGGAGGACCTCTGTGAGTTCAAGGCTAGCCTGGTCTACAGAATGAGATCCAGGACAGGCACCAAAACTGCACATAGACACCGTGTCTCAGAAAACAACAACAAAATGCTGTGGGATAATGGTTTGTATACTGCTTTAATAAAATGCTGATTAGCCAGTAGCTAGGCAGGAAGTATAGGCAGAATAAGCAGACAAGGAGAATTCTGGGAAGAGGAAGGCTGAGTGAGGAGATGTAAGCCCACCTCCAGGGAGCAGCAAGTAATGGCACACAGGAAAAGCTACGGAACACTTGGAGATATATAGATTAACATAAATGGGCTGAGTTTAAGTCTAAGTGCTATTCAGTAGTTAGCCTGAGATAATAGCCAAGCACTTATAAATAATATTAAGCCTCTATGTAATTATTTTATAAGCAGGCTATGGGACTTCAGGGCCCAGGCAGGACCAGAGAAACTTCTAGCTACAAAAAAGAAAGAGACACATAATTCTTTGGGAACAAATTATCCTTGAGTGATTGTCAATGGAAAAATTATCCATGAACATATAGTACGGGAATAACATGGTGAGTGTCATTTATTCTTTGCTTTTATGCTTTTCATCCATTCCTACACTGGCATCTCAAGATCAAAATGGATTCTAGACAAGTAATATAAATCAGTAACACAACAGGTATGGCCAGTGTCTCCTGGAGAAGGCATTTAAACTCAGCATCAAACAGTAGTGCTTCTGTGGGATTTTGGTCCCACCACCGCCACCCAAATTGCCATAATTTTTAAGAGATACCAATAAATTCTTATTTTTTGTGCACTCGCCCATTTTTCTAATAAAATTAAATAAATAACTTTTAAAAACAATAAGATGAGTACTACTGAGTTTGAACAAAGAAAACATGTGAGACCCAATTAAAAAAAGAGTTTGTAAGATTGAACAAGAGATGGCTTAAATGGAAGCTGAAATTATTCTCATTGAAAGTAAATATGGTTGATATGTATAATGAAACGATCATATACTAAATGGAGCAAATGCTCACGCCCAACATAGAGAAATGGGACTAACCACTAGTATATGACTGTGAAAGAGAGATGTAGTAATTTTTGACATGTGAGGCAAATGTAAGGGGACACAAGAATTGTTATTGAACAGGCTGTGTGAGCTCTGTTTATGCTGATCAAAGGAAAACTTAGATTAGAAAGAGTTAGAAATGGAGACAATGAGAGCACTAAGAGAAATGCACAATACAAACAACTTTTAATAGACTTGTTCACAGAAGAAGCATGCCTGGGATGGGAATGAGGAAAATTATGGAGCTGGTGTCTTCATCTGCTAAATTCACACTATTGACATGTTCATAGAATTTTAGCCTAGGGGTAGATGATGGATGCCTTTGACTGGTTGGAAGATAACTGAGCTACCATTTTTAACTGGCAGAACTGGGTCTTTGTACTTCTGTGCATTAGCTTCCTTCATTCTTTCAGACCAGGAATATTTTCTAAGCACTCCATTCTATACTCTGCACTGTTCTAAGTGAGGAACATACAAATACTAAACATTTAACTCTTCAAACTCATGCGACTTTTTACTCCATCTTTTCCCAATGAATTATTGGAAAAAGGTAGACATTTCATATTTTAACTTCAATGGCATAATTTGTCTTCCTACCTAAAATCAAGAATTTATCTTAGAAGAAAACATTCTTATATCCAGAGGTGCACCTGTTTAAGAATATAGCAGCAACTTCTGGAATGTCAGCTTCTAGTTCTTAGTGCTGTCCAGAACGGTGAGATGAATTTATATCTGCCAGGGCTCTTCTACTTCAAAGATTCCTTGAACACAAAAGTAGACATTCCCACCCTTTTTAATATACCTATTTTTTTCAAGCAAACAAGTTATTTGAAAAAAAATAAATTTTTTATGTGTGTCACTGAATAGGAGTGCATGTTAATCATTTTGGTAAATAGATTTCAGCTTACTCTCCAACTGAAGCACTGTGCAATTATTTTTAAATGAACCAAGGTCAACAGTAGAAATGGTGCTTGATGAAGGTAGGTTCTGTCACTATGGCAGTCAGCTTCTGAACATAAGGGTTATATTTTATCTGTCTTCTGCAAAGGCCAAATGAACAGGGTGTTTAAAGGTAAAGATTTTCCCAGTAGTACCAACTTCCTACCAGCTCAATGTTTGGTATATAACAAGAGCTAAATATATGTAGGTTTAGTAAACCAATAATCTCCAAAAAGAAATTATCAGCAGCATGGTTTCAGTAGGGATAATCGGATTTTGTTAGGGTGGGTACATTGATGCTTAGCCAGATGATAGATTGTTTTTCTATTTGGGCAAAGTTTAGGAACCACAGATATGTTCCAGAGCTTTTCACAAAAGCCACTGTTATGTTCCTCTATAGTAACTGAGCAACTGAAAAATGTATCCCCAGCATAATTTCCATTTTCATAGGAAATACATTTTGTGGACCAAGCCTTTGTGAAGAGCTTATCACAAATTTGACAATATGAGCTACATAGAGAAGAATTAGGATAGAGTTAATATCCTCTAATTCATCACCTCCTTATCCCAATTCACTACTATTGACCAAATAGTTATCTCTTCTAAACTTTGCAGAATGACTCAGGTGACTTTGAAAATTTCAATTAATCAAACAAAAGTTAGACCCGGTAGAAAGCAAGTTTATTGTGCTTCTGTAAATTAGGTAACATGAATATATATTTCCATTAAATATTTTGTCCTGTACTGAGAGAATAGCTCAGTGACTAAAGCATGAAGACATAAATCCAGATAAGCATTAAGACCTGAGTTCAAATCTCTAGAATTTATATAAAGCAAGTGTGGTAGTGTGGGTCTGTTGTAGTCAGAAGCTTTCCCATGTCCCACCCAGTTCCCATAGCCACTCAGACACCAATAAACACACAGAGGCAATGTAGTGGATAGCCATCCCAACATTGGCCTGGAAGTTCCAACCCCCAATGAGGCTTCGGTAATGGTCACGCCCACAAGGCAGGGCAGAGGAGGAAGCGGAAGACCAAGGATCCGGAAGAGGTCGCTCTCTTGGTTCCCAGACTCTGGACACTGGAGGTAGACCAAGCAGAGTTCTCCAGAGAACACCACTGGACTGCACTATACCTTTGGCAGACCCTGCAACCTACCCCTTCATTTATAAGTTAGCCCACAAAATAAACCTCCCTTTTAACTACGTGGAGTGGCCTTAATAATTTAACCAATATCACTTATATTAATGATGAACTGTATGGTCATGGCCTATGGCTCAAGCTTCTTGTTAGCTAGCTCTTATAACTAAACTTAGCCCATTTTTATTAATCTTTGACTTCACCTGTATTCCATTATATGCTGCTCCTTGGATGGCAGGCTGGTGTCTCCCTGCCTCTCCTTTCTCTTCCTGTCTATCTGCTTGGATCTCTACCTGCCTCTAAGCTGCCTTGTCATAGGCAAATGCAGCTCTATTAATCAACCAATCAGAGCAACACATATTTACAGCATACAGAAAGACATCCCATAGCAATTCACCTTCTCTGCTTAATCAAAAGGGAAGTTTTTAACTTTAATATGATAAAACTACATATAATAGAACAGTTATGAAGCAAGAATTACAGTTACAATATCTAGTCTATTTCTATTTGGCAAATTCAAAGTAAATATTCTATTTACCCTATATTTGTGAGTCTAAGGTTTCATAACATCTTTTATCACAATCAAGGAAAGTTATAATTATAACTATCTAGTCTTAAACTACATCAAAGATCTCAGAAGGATATAATAATACCCAAGTAAACAGGAAATGCATACATTGTAAGCAACTTTCAAAATTCTAGAAATGACAGAGACAACTGTCTGCCTGGACTGTCACCCAAAGTTCCTCTGTAACGTTGAGCATCCATCTCTCAGTTGCTTTTCTCTGTGTCCTATATAATATCTGGTAGTCTCCTCTGCAAAGCAAAATCCTGAAGAACCATTTCAACTTATTTTGACAAAACTTAGTGGTCATTTTCCCATGGGTCCTGCACATCCAGTCTCTAACTCCTGTGCTTGTATAGGAAGATGGAGGCAGAGAGGAATCTTGGGGAAACAACTAGCCAGCAGGTATACAACAAAGAACAACAAAGTTGGGTGAACAACAAAGAGCCCAATGCTTAACAAGCTGGAGGCGAGAGACAATACCTAAGATTATGATCTCCATATATACACCATGGAAAGCATGTGCCTGTACTCACAGACATGAACACACATGCACACACACATGCTCTCTCTCTCTCTCTCTCTCTCTCTCTCTCTCTCTCTCTCTCACACACACACACACACACACACACACACACACACACACACACACACACATACACATACACATACACACACTCTCATATGTTTTATGTAATCTCGTGATTATTTCTAATAATGCAATGTAAATACTATGTATACTATATTTTATTGTATTGTTTAGAACTAAAAACAAGTAAATGACTGTTTTGTGTGAAAGATAATACGGTTATTTTTTCCTAAATACAGAAGATTCAATATTAGTTAAACCTGCAGAAGTATAACTAAAGGACACAGAGTTGTAGCTGTATAAATGTATATAGTTATGCTTCCAATGTTACCTGAATATGAAGAAATCTCAAAGAGATTCACTTTCAAAAAGTACACAAGGGTAATATTCTAAATTGTAACGGTAGGTGCACCAGTCTGAATTATGTTAACATGAAAAGACAATTATCTGAATGAGGCTGAAATGTAATTATTCCCCTCAATTGAGATAGAGTAATGCATTACACAAAAAGTCATCGCTGAAAATTTGAAATACATTATGACACACTGAATATGGCTAACACCCAGCAAAACTGACCCTCTTTCAATTTTAATATTTAAGACTATACCTGGAGCAACCTTACTGACAAACTAGCAGCAAAATGTGGGAATAGAGAAAGATGGAAATGTTCTATTTTTAGTCATCTCAAAATTACCTGGAAGACGCCCAAGGAGGCTATCTATTTTATTTAAGACCCATTGAATTATGGTTGCTGGCAAACAGTGTCGCAGTTAGGTGTACAGAATGTTATGGGAATTATTTTTTAAATGTAGCCTCTGCTAATGTAATCTACACTAATACAGTATCAATAACAGTTGGCAGATTAAGATAAAAAGTTCTATGGAAAATAGTCCCAAATCTTAGTCTTTGTTTTCCAAAGACATGGGAACCTATATCATAACCTACAGTTATATCATGATATCAGGGTTCTTCTATGGGAATATCTCAGTTGACAGGCTTGGACCCTCAGCTTGTTGACAGTCAGTGCATAGATGTTTGAGGACAGGTATGTTTAATAAAATCTAGGTCTAAGATTTGGAATAATCTTAGAAGTCATTAAGTTCCACTTCACCTTGTGGTTCTTTCACTAGACTTGGACCAAAGGATTAGATTTTGTGGACCAAGATAAAGTTTTAAAATCTGCCCTGGCAGAACTGAGAGTGATTCAAAGATGCTACACATTGACAAGATTTTTGCCTGCACACACTGACCTTCCATTAGCTAAAAACCCACAGAATCAACCTAAGAGGTGTTTAATAGAGGCCTCATGTAGGCTCCATGTTATCACAGTTTTATAACAGTCACTCAAATAGTAATGCTTTGGTAATTGTTACTCAAAGTCTATAATAATGGTATCTCGAGTCACTATTACAACATTTTGCAACACTGTAAGTTAAAGAAAACATGTAAATTCTCTTTAGATATACATATTATTTATTTATTTACTTACTTACTTAATTTACAACTTGACCGTGTTTCCACTTCTTCCTCTCCTCCCATTTCCCCAACAGCTCTATGTATTTATGTACTTGAGTCAGGATTTCAAGAAGCCCAGAACGGTCTTGAATTCACTATGTAGTAGCTAAAGCTGTTTAACCTTCAACTTGGATTCTTCTGCCTCAGCATCTAAATGCTGAGATTGCAGGTATGCACCATTGTAACACAAATTGCTAAACAGTCTTATTAATAAAAAAAAAAAACAAAAACAACAAAAAAAGCCCCAGAGCCAGATTTTGTGGTGATGCTGAAAACTCAGAGAAATAGAACAAGCCACAGCCAACCTCACCTCACTAACTTCTCAGCTGATTCTGGTTCCATAGACTGAAAGGGTCTTAGCTGAACTGCTTAAAAGCCTCTAGTTCCTGGTCCTCACACTTTATATACCTTTCTGCTTCCTCCCATCACTTCCTAGAAATAAAGGTGCATGTCCTCCCCAAGCTAAGACATGAGATCTCAAGTGCTGGGATTAAAGGTGTGTGACACCACACCTAGCTCTGTTCACAGTGTGGCCTTGAACTCAGAGAGATCCAAATGATCTCTGCCTCCTGAGTGATAGGATTAAAGGCATGTATGCCACCACTATCTGGCCTCTATGTTTAATCTAGTGGCTGTTGTGTTCTCTGACCCCCCAGATAAGTTTATCAACCACACATCATCATGTCCAGCTCAACTTAATTCTTATAAAACCTCTACAAAGTACATGTACTCGATGCTCTAGTTCATATATCTCAATAAAGTTCACAAATGGTGAGGCCATGATTCATTTTAAATAGTCAGAAGAAAAACACTCTTTGAAGGTGGCATGTGTCAGTGAATGTTCACTCCCTATCCAAACTTTCCTCTTCCTGGCAGGTCAGGAACTAGGTTTTGTTTTAAGTTACCACATAATTCTAGATGTGGTACCTACAAAGGAAAACAAAGACTAGACAACCAACTGAGCATGATTTTCACACTTTAGACAGTAAAAGCTTTTCTAGTGAGTTTTCAGCCTGAGGCTCAAGACAGCCAGTAAACAGATGTTTGATTAGGAAAGCTTAGTGAAGGGAGATATTAGAGTTTGAGAGGTCAGGCTGGATTGCCATTCCCCAAAGAGCTTGCCAAGGGGCCATCTTCTGTCAATGATATATCTGTGGACAAGAATCATTGTAGGCATTCACAACATGTTACATTATCTCCAGAGGAGCTGTGTAGACCAGAAGCTTAGTTCTGTAATTACCTACAAGAAATACTGTTAGTCTGTGGACTCAAATACTCACATAAGTAGGGCCAGCACATTTCCATTCTGTAGTCAGACCAGTGTGGGAAAACAAATTATAATCAGAAGACTGCTTCACTAGTAGGGAATTAGGGCAAGGAGAATGAATTAGATGCTTTGAAGCTTAGTAATGTAAGACAAAGCAACCTAATATGTCCATCTTTATAGTGGGACTGGTATTTCAAATGATGATAAAAGAAGTAAATTTCACTGATCTTTTCTCTCTGTTGTAGCAGACTTGGGGAAACACAGCATCATTTCTATATATAAACAGCCATGCAAATGTCCATAATAGATCAGCCCATACTGATCTTCATGAAATTAGTGGTATAAAGAGGAGAGATAAGATTGAAGAATGATTGCTAGTGAGATTTATTATAGGAATGATGATAGCATCCTAAAATTATATATCAGCAAACCTTGCTCAGTGAAGTGCCAGGAGCAGCTTACCTGTTGAACAGCACCTGAAAAGGGGAGTGAGGATTAAAAAAAGACAGAGAGAAAAGACAAAGACATAAAAGAAAAGACAGAGACACAGGACAAAATCAGGAGAGCTCTTAGTGAATACTGAAGCATTCCTGAATTTATTTCTAAAGCCTTTTTATACCCAAAGCAAGTGGGCAAAAAGACTTTCCTACCATGGTTAAAGGAACAGTTGAGCAGAGCATAAACACCTCCTTTTATTCAGCTTTGAGGAGTAAAACATCTGGTAACCACAGCATTTAGTAAAAGTCCTATTATTCAGCCTTGAGGAGCAAAACCAAGCTTGAACTCTCTGACCTTAAGTCAAGACAGAATCAAGTCACAAGATGGAGTCAGTGTGGGCTTCCACAATGAAGAAAATATATTTACTATATATATACTTTATAAGATGAATTTTGTGATATAAAATGTAACAAAATTTTATATAAGAAACATTAGAAAAACTAAAAATGAAAATTTAAGGAAAATATAAATCTTTGTTGTTATCTTAGATCCCATTAACTATCAAACAGAAGCCTCTATTTTGTTTCCACTATGGATAATTGACTTTGAGAAAGATGACTGACAATGTACTTACTACACATGAAACAATATTTTTTACCATTCTTCATGTTTACTATTCTTATTAAAATCAGCAAAAAAAAATACTGCAGAAAACTATTTTTTCCTGGTTATTTTTATTATTATTATTATATTTGTGTTTTAATTTTACACATATCAGCTATGGGTTCCCCTGTCCTCCTCCTCCCGCCCCCCCCCCCACCTTCCCCCCAGCCACTCCCCTCCATTCCCATCTCCTCCAGGGCCAAGACTTCCCTGGGGGATTCATTTAAACCTGGTGGATTCAGTACAGGCAGGTCCAGTCCCCTACTTCCAGACTGAGCAAAGTGTCCCTGTGTAAGCCCAAGGTTCCAAACAGCCAGCTCATGCACTAAGGACAGGTCCAGGTCCCACAGCCTGGATGCCTCCCAAACAGTTCAAGCTATTCAATTGTCTCACTTATCCAGAGGGCCTGATCCAGCTGGGGACTCCACAGCCTTTGGTTCATAGTTCATTTGCTTCCATTCGTTTGGCTATTTGTCCCTGTGCTTTTTCCAATCTTGGGCTCAACAATTCACATTCTTACAGTCCCTCCTCTTTCTCAACAATTGGACTCCTGGAACTCCATCTGGAGCCTGGCTGAGGATCTCTACATATAATTTTTTAATGCCTAAAGTCTTGTTCCAAGTCTGTCACCAATATCAAGTATAACTGAAAAACAAGTGCATTGTATTTG
Organism: Onychomys torridus; assembly: GCF_903995425.1. Classification (NCBI taxonomy): domain Eukaryota; kingdom Metazoa; phylum Chordata; class Mammalia; order Rodentia; family Cricetidae; genus Onychomys; species Onychomys torridus. The sequence goes on from NC_050443.1 coordinate 168,073,238, forward strand.
AACTTTAAGTTCTTGGAGAATGGAAGGAACTAATATTAGCTCTCTTGAGAAGGCTGATTTTAACCACTATCTCAATTGACAAGAAAGCTTGATGGTTACTGTTGATACAAACACCTAGCTCTACCTCAAGAGGAAAAAAACATACTCTGGAGCCAAATATGAGTAATCAAGTCCTAGGAACACAAATTTAAACTACTCCAAATATCCCAAATAATATGATTCAGTGCAGTAAGATTGTCATGAAATTTTATAAGTAAGAAAAAGAAGAAAAATCATAATCATGACATTTTATTTTTTTAAATATATTTTTTTATTTTATAATTAATTTAATTTTACATATCAGCCTTCCCTTCTCCTCCCTCCTCCCACCCCGAGCTTTCCTCCCCAACCCATCCACCCCCTTTTCCACCTCATCCAAGGCAAGGTCCCCCCTGGGGATTCAGCTCAGCCTGGTAGATTCAGTTGAGGCAGGTCCAGTCCCCTCCTCTCTGCATCAAGGCTGTGCAGAATGTCTCAGGCTAGTCCCTAGGTTCCAAAAGTCAGCTCATGCACCAAGGACAGGTCCTGGTCCCACTGCCTGGGGGTCTCCTAAACAGTTCAAGGTCATCAACTGTCTCACTTATCTAGAGGGCCTAGTCTAGTTTCATGTGGTCTTCTCAGCTATCAGTTCACTGTTCATGTGTTTCTGCTAGTTTGGCTATTTGTCCCTGTGCTTTTTCCAATCATGGTTTCGATATCTCTTTCTCATATCATCCCTCCTCTTTCTCTTGCTGATTGGACTCCTGAAGCTCCACCTGGGTTTTGGCCTTGAATCTCTGCATCTGGTTGAGAGTTCTGTCATGACAGTTAGGGTGTTCAGCCATCCGATAACCAGGGTAGGTCGGCTCAGGTACTCTCTCAACCATTGCTAGTAGTCTACAGTGGAGGTATCTTTATGGAATTCTGGGGACCTCTCTAGCACTCTGCTTCTTTCTGTTCACATGGGGGTCTTCATTTATCATGGTACCTCTTTCCATGTTCTCCTACTCTGTTCCTGATCCAGCTGGGACCTCCTGCTCCCCTAAGCTCTCTTTCCCCCAACCTTTGCCTTCTATTACTTCCCCCCAGTTTGCTCATGTGTATATATATATATATATATATAGCATTTGCAGAGAGAATATATGTATATGTATGTATGTATTTTTTTTATTGGAATGAAGTCCATCTAATCCAACAATGGCTAGATGTGAACAGAAAGTCCAAGAATATAGTAGTTACCCAGTCTCACAAGGCTGGATGTCTCAGCTGGTCTGTATATGCTGGAATCTGGAAGATGTAGGCTCCAATGCCATTGAAATAATGGATGTGCTAGCAAGGCAAAGATAGAGAGCTTCCTTCTTACTTGTCCTTATACGGGCTTCCAGCAGAAGGTGTGTCCCAGTTAAAGGCATGACTTCTCTCTTCAAGATCTGGATCAAACACCTGTGTCTTCCTGCCTCAGTGATCCAGACTAGAAGTACATTGACCCACTTCAAACCAAGCAGACAATATCTCACAGGTTTGCCTTCTATTTCAGGATTATAGTTCATTCCAGATATAGCCAAGCTGACTACCAAGAATAACCATTACAGTGCAAATGCATACATGCAGGCAAAACACTTACATACATGAAATAAAAATTTAAATAAAGTGGTGGTATGGTTTAGACTGTCACTACTGTAGCATCAACTTGGAAATCCTAGATTCAGAATGCTAAGATAAAAAGTGCACGAAGTGACACTGTTTTTGAAGGTAGAAGATGACTTGCTAAAGTGAACTGGTGGTAGAACCATAGTCAGCTCTGGCTATCAGGGTCAGCACTCAATTTCCATATCTCCAAGTGGAATGATGGGCTTTGAGCAGCTGTAGATCTCTACTTCCTGTAGGAGTTGAATAAAAAGCAATTTATGAAGGAACTTTGTAATTGCAAACAGTAATGATGCAATATAGAATTTAAAACCCCGATGGTTTATGATCTGATTCACAGTTAGCCAAGGTCAAGGGCATAATCTCCTGGATAGAGTCTCATTATCTAGTTCAGGAGATACAGATCATTGGCTGCTCCTGTGACAGATTCTGAAGACTGTATGACTGGGTCACAAGTGTTGCATGTCAGCTAGATGCTGCTGATGCATGGCTGCCTGTCCTCTGCTATGACAGGGCCCATTCTTTGTTCATGCTCTACCTGAAAATGATTCAGACAGGCAGGAAGTAGAGCTGGCAACTTGAAGTCTAACTTCTCCTAGTCTCATTTTTCAGCCACATCACACACACTGCTTCCTGTGACATTTATTCCTGTTCTCTCCAACTTGGTCTGTCTCTTGGGCCCAGCCAGGGACAGTTCAAATCAGGCTTTTAGAAAAGTTCACCTTAAGTCTCTCTAGTTCTCTATAGGATCCTCAGGAACAATTATCCTCCTAAGAGCGCTTTGAATGCAGTAACGGTGAATCTCTTCATATGGTGGATTACCAACAAGAGCTTCAATCAGCTCCGTGGCTAATGCCATAAAAGGAAGGTTCCACAATAAACCACACAACATGCTCTAGACAAGTCACTTCAAACTAATTAATGCAGCATATACTTCCTCTGAATAAATTCAGTTTGAATGCATCTGCAGACAAGCAAAGAGTACAATGAACTTAATAATTTTGTTAACCAAATGTTAAGTAAGTATGGTGCATTCCGTTTCACTCTTTCCACATTTACCTTCATTCTATGGTATAGTATACATTGTAAAACTAGTAAGCTTTAGTTCAGTCAATATTTATTAGTAACTATGATCTTAGAAAACTATTTAGGTTTTCTGTGTCACACAAAAAGTAATAAAAATGTTTGTTTCCATAAAAGGTAGTTACAGAGGTGAAATGTTGTTATGTTTAAACTTGTTAGAATAAAATAATAGCCTAGCACACGTTAATTATTTCATGTTTAAGGCTTTTTAAATTAAAAATAATTACACAGTCCCCCTTCTCTTCCCCTATCCAAGTGCTCCAATTACCCTCCTTTATTCCCTCTCAAAATTACTACCTCTTTTCCTTGTTATTATGACATCTATCTATCTATCTATCTATCTATCTATCTATCTATCTATGCCTAAATATTCAAATGCAAGTTGCTGAGTCCATTTAGCGTTGCTTATATGTAATAGTTACAGGGATGACCACTTGGTATTGGATAACCAAATAGGGGCTCATCCCTAGGATGGACTATTTCGCCTACTTTCAGATTTCCCTAGTTTCCTACATTTCCTCCTCTAAATTTAATCCATAAGAGCACAATTGAAATGTTCATACTGAAGCTGTGGATCTTTGGGGGGGTTACACCTTCACTATAAATTATATTTTTAATAAACTTATCTATCACAAAAAAGAAAAAAATACAAACTGAAACTAAAAAAGCAATTACCTTAATATACTCTTTCATGTCTCATATGTGCTTTTGTCTGAATTTTATTCTTCCTCATCATGTGACATTAAGCACTCTTGGTCTCCCTTCTAAAGGCTGTACTATGTGCACACTCACATCTGACTACATATGAACATGCATACATTGTAGGCTGAAAGCTGCATAGACAGAAGTTCACTGAGATTCAGAGTCTGGGACTAAGCAACTGTTTGAGAGGCTGATTTTTTCTAGCTGTGTGATATTTGAATTTGTGAGCTCACTATAATAAAGTGATGTTATAAAAGGGAATGAATTCTTATGGAGTTATCAAGACCTACTACTTCCTTGACATATACTTTATTTTCTGCTTTGTAAAACTACAACAAACAAAGAACTATATATATTAAAGGTGAATAATGTAGTGTTCAAATATGCATACATAATTGATCTCACCATTGGGCCTAGCACATCTGTCACCTTACATAGTCTCCTGTTCTTTCTTTGTGGTGAGAACTTAATATGTAATCTTCCATAAGTTTTCCAGTATTCCTTATTATTAAGGTTATCATTACTGCACAGTATAGCATTAAGGCTTTTCATGTTATAGCTGGACGTTTCTACTCTTTGAATAAGATCTCTCCACTGCATCAACCCTTAGCCCATGCCAATCACTATTTTACTGCCTACTTCTCCAAATTCAGCTTTTTAAGAATTCACGTATTTGAGATATTTGTCTTTTTTTTTTTTTTTTTTTGGTTGTTGTTAGAAGGTCTCTTTAAATTTTTTATTTTTTTAATTTAATTTAATTTTACATATCAGCCATGGGTTCCCCTGTCCTCCCCTATCCTGCCCCCACTCCTGCCTTACCCCCAGCTCCCCCACCATTCCCATCTCTTCCAGGGCCAAGACTCTCCTGGGGATTCAGCTCAACCTGGTAGATTCAGTCCAAGCAGGTCCAGTCCCCTCCTTCCAGGCTGAGCAAAGTGTCCCCCATATGCCCCAGGTTCCAAACAGCCAGCTCATGCACTAAGGACAGTCTGGGTCCCACAGACTGGGTGCCTCCCAAACAGTTCAAGCTATTCAATTGGCTCACTTATCCAGAGGGCCTGATCCAGTTGGGGGCTCCACAGCTTTTGGTTCATAGTTCATGTGTTTTCATTAGTTTGGCTATTTGTCCATGTGCTTTTTCCAATCTTGGTCTCAACAATTCATGCTCTTACATTCCCTCCTCTTTCTTGACAACTGGAGTCCTCTAGCTTCACCTGGGGCCTGGTCGAGGATCTTTGTATCGATTTCCATCAGTTATTGGATGAGAGTTCTAGCACACCAGTTAGAGTGTTCGGCCATTCAGTCACCAGACTAGGTCAATTCAGGCTTTCTTTCTACCATTGCCAGTAGTCTACAGTGGAGGTATTATTGTGGATTTCTGGGGACCTCTCTAGCACTTTGCTTCTTCCTATTCTCATGTGGTCTTCATTTATCATGGTCTTTTATTCCTTGTTCCGCCTTTCTGTTCTTGATCCAGCTGGGATCTCCTGTTCCCCTAAGTTCTCTTTCCTTTGAATCTTGCCTTTTATTACCCCCACTCACGTCCAGTTTGTTCATGTAGATCTCATCCATTTCTCTGTCATTGGGCAATCCCTGTGTCTTTCTTAGGGTCCTGTTTTCTAGGTAGCCTCCCTGGAGTTGTGAGTAGCAGTCTAGTCATCTTTGTTTTACATGTAGTATCCTCCTATGAGTGAGTACATACCATGTTCATCCTTCTGAGTCTGGGTTATCTCACTCAGGATGACTTTTTCTAGATCCATCCATTTGCCTGAAAACCTCATGATGTCATTGTTTTTCTCTGCTGAGTAGTACTCCATTGTGTATATGTACCATATTTTCTTTATCCATTCTTCAGTTGAAGGGCATCTAGGTTGTTTCCAGGTTCTGGCTATTACAAACAATGCTGATATGAACATAGCTGAGCAAATGCCTTTGTGGTATGATTGAGCTTTCCTTGGGTACATGCCCAAGAGTGGTATAGCTGGGTCTTCAGGGAGATGGAATCCCAATTTTCTATGGAAGTGCCATAATGATTTCCAAAGTGGCTGTACAAGCTTGCATTCCCACCAGCAGTGGAGGAGAGTTCCCTTTGCTCCATATCCTCTCCAGCATAAGCTATCTTCAGTGCTTTTGATCTTAGCCATTCTGACAGGTGTAAGGTGGTATCTCAGAGTCATTTTGATTTGCATTTCCTGGATAATTAGGGATGTTGACTAAACATAATAAATGCAATTTATAACAAGCCAACAGCCAACATCAATTTAAATGGAGAGAAACTCAAAGCAATACCACTAAAATTAGGAACAAGGCAAGGCTGTCCCTTCTCTCCATATTTGTTCAATGTAGTACTTGAAGTTCTAGCCAAAGCAATAAGACAACATAACAAGATTAAGGGGATACAAATTGGAAAGGAAGAAGTCAAGTTTTCCCTATTTGCAGATGACATGATAATATACATGAGTGGCCCCCAAAATTCAACCAAGAAACTAAAACAGCTTATAAACACCTTTAGCAACATAGCAGGATACAAGATCAACTCAAAAAAATCAGTAGCCTTCCTATATACAATAGACAAACAGGCTGAGGAAGAAATAAGTGAAACATCACCCTTTACAGTAGCCACAAATGATATAAAATACCTTGGGGTAACTCTAGCATGTGAAGGACCTATATGACAAGAACTTTAAGTCCCTGAAAAAAGAAATTGAAGATGTCAGAAAATGGAAAGATCTCCCATGCTCATGGATAGGCAGGATTAACATAGTAAAAATGTCGATCTTACCAAAAGCAATCTATAGATTCAATGCAATCCCCATCAAAATACCAACACAATTCTTCACAGATCTGGGAAGAATAATACACTCAACTTCATATGGAAAAACAAAAAATCCAGGATAGCCAAAAGAATCCTGTACAATAAAACAACCTCTGGAAGCATCACAATCCCTAACTTCAAGCTACAGAAATAAAAACAGCTTGGTACTGGCATAAAAACTGACATGTGGACCAATGGAATCAAATTGAAGACCCTGACATTAATCTGCATGCCTATGAATGTATAATTTTTGACAAAGAAGCCAAAAATGTACAATGGAAAAAAGAAAGCATATTCAACAAATGGTGCTAGCATAACTGGATGTCAATGTATAGAAGGCTGCAAAAAGATCCATATCTGTCACCGTGTACAAAACTTAAGTCCAAGTGGATCAAAGACCTCAACATAAATCCAGTTACTCTGAACCTGATAGAAGAGAAAGCAGGAAGTAGTCTTGAACACATTGCCATAGGAGATCCCTTCCTAAATATAACACCAGTAGCACAGACACTGAGAGAAACAATCAATCAATGGGACCTGTTGAAACTGAGAAGCTTTTGTAGAGCAAAGGACATTGTCAACAAGACAAAGTGACAGCCTACAGAATGGGAAAAGGTCTTCACCAACCCCACATCTGACAGAGGGCTGATATCCAGAATATATAAAGAACTCAAGAAATTAGACATCAAAATGCCCAACAGTCTAATTAAGAAATAGGCTATAGAACTAAACAGAGAATTCTCAACAGATGAAGCTCAAATGGCTGAAAGACATTTAAGGAATTGCTCAACATCCCTAATTATCTGGGGTATTTGTCTTTTAATAAACTCTTAAGAGACAGTTTCAAGTAAAGGAACAATGGAAGCTACTGAGAAAGAAAGGCAAAGATTTGGGAAAACTGAAGGATGGGAATAGGTCCATATAATTAAAAATTCAAAAATTTCAAAACTAATCCTCTTTAAAGAGTCAAGTACTGTTTAATGGAAACTATAGGAATTCTGGTAAAAGGCCATTGCATCAAATAATCCAACAATTATTGCTAACCTGAGATGGATGAGGAGAAAAGTGATCAGTGGAATAAAGGGGAGGTGAAAATTGAAGGCAGGGAATGTGGATAACCATGTCAGTATATTACCATGGAACTGCAGCTCATGGCTCCCATTGCTGAGACCGGAACACAAAACCCTCATGGGTATATATCAAGGAACTTCATAAAGTTTTACATTAAAACTTCATATACAGAATGTTTTACTTTAGATAAATCTTTGAAATGATTATATAGATTAAAGGTCTAATTGAAAAATTGGTTAAAACAACTGTGATAATATGCAGAATTTCAGAAGATTAACATCAAAATACATAGTTAGTCAGCAGCAGAAATCTATCCTTTCAGCTCGTTGCTATGTGATCAGTCCTATATTACCCAAACACTAGCAAGGTTGGTGGAAAATCTAGTCAGACTGTCATTTTATCTGTGTGGTGCCAAATACTTGCTTTGGCACACTGAATACTTGTTTTTCTCACTAAATTGACTCAATCATACATTTGTGGTGGCATCATTTAGAAAAGGCCTTGGGTGCTTAAAGAGTGCTTTCTAAATTGCATGATATGACCAGACTTTATTCTTCTGTGAAGGCAATGAACACACACACACAAACACACACACACTCTCTCTCTCTCTCTCTCTCTATATATATATATATATATATATATATATATATATATATATCTGTCTATCTATCTATCTATCTATCATCTATCATTTATCTACATATATAAATACACACACATACACACACATACACACACACACACACACACACACACCTTTGCATATCAAATGTCTGCCTAAAATATTATCATTTAGTTGTCTGGATAATTTAATTATTTTCCATGACATAGCAATGGGAAACTTGTTTTCTCTGTTATTCTTTAAATATAAGATGAAAGTGAGTCAGGATATTATTTATCAAGTTTAATGTATTTAAAGTTGTAGAAAGTTAGAGGAAGGAAGAAGAAAAGGGTGCCTAGTATTTATACTATCCTTAGAGTATGAAAAAAATGCAGAGATAGAATAGGTGATGGAAGAAAGTCACTGCTTCTGAGAACCAGGTAGAAGCTGTGGATAATCCTTGTTTCTGGAATAAGTTCTTATCCTGGATATTCTTTTCAGCTATCAAGACAAGATACTTTGAGGCAGATTTCTGGGGTCATAGCTGAAAATTTCAAATCAGGATTATTTTAAATCTCTAGATCTCTGAGCTTCTACATTCTAAACAAAATACACAATTTTCTCATGGAAGGTGGATGGAAAGTTAACCTAGTGGGATGTTTTAAGTAATTCCCCAGAAGAAATACTTTTACTCTTCTATTTAAATGGGTGAAAGAGCTAAAATTAGCTTTAATAGACCTCAGGATTATCCAATATATATCTCTGTAACTGCTTTCAAATAAAGTTCACACTAAATAGGAAAGTCCAAAGAACATAATGTGCATAGCACTATTTCAAATGACTAATTCAATCTATAGCACCATTTTGGATTATTTCAACTCAAAAGAATAATGATGTGTACCAAGCATTTATGATTACAAATATTTCTCTATGGAATTCACTCTCAAACTAAATCTTGGAAAGCATATGCAATGTAAATGATTGTCATCTCTCTGTCATAGGAAAATATAGTTGGTGAAGAAATTCCAAGAATGAAAAACTTTGCGCAGTATGAACATTTGCTAATGTTCAAGTGTGAATGAAGGTACCCTCCTGTTAACTTGTCTTTCAGAATCCTTGACTTCATATATGCCTTCTTATTGTCAATAATTAATTTTGAATGGCATATCACATCCCTCCCCATCACTACCATAGCCTGTCTCCACTCCAGATGGTGGTGAGTGACATAGCAACCTGGTGTGGCAGGGTGGGGGTAGGCAGAAGCAGTCTGGGAAGATAGTAAATACTTTGACAAAAACAACTTAATGGAAAAGAGGTTTGGTTGGCTTATAACTCCAGGTTACAGCCCATCATTGTAGGAGTCAAGGTGACAAAATTTGAAGCACCTCACCACTTTGCATGCTCAGTCAAGAGCAGAGAGCAATGCTTGTTTGCTAATGCCAAGGTCTCTTTTTTTTATTCTTACAAAGCTCAAAATTCTCTGCCTAGGAAATGGTGCAACTCACCATGCAAAGATGTTTCCACTTCAATCCACTCTGTCAAGATTTTCTCAGAGGACCTCATCCCAAGTGACTCTAGAATGTTGAGTTGATAATTTTAGCCATCTAAGAGGGTTTGTTGAACAGACAGGATTTAAATCAGATTTTTAAAAAGTGGATCAGAAAGGGGATGGTAAAGACTTCACAAATAACCAGATGTTAACTATAACATTTCCAGATTCTACATTGCTGTTATGAAAATAAGTGAACAAAGAACTAATACATTGAGGTGGAAGTTGAGTAACGTCTCTCTCAAATTCAGTGCTATACACATTTTTTTTTCTCCTATTCAATGACACTCTAGCTCTGGAATGTTCAGACCCATGAATGGATCTTAACAATGAGCAGGGGGAGGTTTAGTAAGTTTCCCAGCAAGTTCAGTGAAGCCTCCACCTTGATGAGAGGTGTTTGGTGGGTAATGGGCCATGCCAAGAGAGTCTCTCCAGTATTCTTTTCAGGTTTAGGAGGTAGAGGTAAATAAAAAAATTAATTATTTAATCTAATTAACTTTAAAGGATCATTTCATAAGTCTACATCTGCCTCTTTTTGCAGCAGTACTAAATGCATTTTCTTTATTGGTGTCCAAATGTCTAGAGAGGAAAGGAAAGAAACCACATGGAAAACACAGTTCTCACACTTCATATGCAGTCACAAAGTCCCCAAGACCAAACTCTAAGTGGAAATAACTTAGCACAATGACACTAGCGAATGCATTCTTTCCTATTCAGACAGAGTGGCATGGCCCAGTGAGCATAAGTAGGTGAATGGCTAAACAATGAACTGGCCATGTGCTCCTAGTCTTGTGCTGATTTCTGTACTGTGTGTGTTCCACTTTTCACCTTCTACATCTGCTGAAAGTTTAGTTTTCTTAAAAGTGATCTTAGATAGGAATGTAAACTATATTTCACTTCTCATAAATGTAAAGTGAAACCAGCAAAAATGAAGGGGAAATACACATTGCCTTAAATCATGAAAATACAACTGTGTGACAGAGGCTTAGCATCAAGCACAGCTGGATTGAGCGTTTGAACACATCATCTACAGCAGTATTGTAACAGTGGAGCCAAGAGTTGGAAACACTGCCATATGAAAGACAGACACTAGTGTCAATGAAGAAGAAGACAGCTTCTATGTAAGGTCAAAAAGATAACTGGTTTTGCTGTCCTGTCTGCTTTGTTGTGGACTCTGCATTATGGCTAGAATCATGGAATCAAGTGTTCAGATCTCACAGGTGCACAGTATAATTAAAAGCTTTGCAACATCAGATCATGAAGTCTCAAGTGGAGAAATTGTCCCCCCAATTAAATGAGATACAATTCTGTTGTAGCTAGTATGAGAAATCATTGGGTGAAAAACAGATCAGCTAAATGACCTATAGATGCTGATTCAAGAGTCAGGTTCAGATTTCATCTCTTTGCCAACTGTGTTCTGATGTGCCAGCAACAAGGACATTTTCCTCTCTGAACTTTGCTGAGTGGTCCTGGCCTGTGGCCTCACCATATGGACTTGTTGATGTGCCTCCTTCATCCTTTGTGAAGCTTGATGAAAAGCTGTGAGTTGTGTTTATACCTGAATGGAACCTGTAGTCGAGTACACATTTCACACACAGAGTGTCTCCTTAGGAAAAGACAGCAGTGTTTATGGATGGATGACTTTCTAAGTTTGAGTTTATGTTATATTCACTGGTTGTGACCCATGGAAATCAGTAATAAAAAAAAATCTGCTGGATTTCTAATAGCATTTCAATAGATCTTTCCATTCTCATATTTGTCTCATTGTTCTAAAATTGTGAAATAATATTGTTTAGAAACTTTATAATTTTATTTTATCCTACCAGGATAAACCTAGCCTTACTGAACACATTTCCCATATAATGAATCAGATGTTTAAAGAATGTAAGAGACAGTGCATCTGCAGAGTGAGAAGTAGGGAGATATATGATTTTATTTCAGACTTGGTATAAAAAACATGAAGGCTATCACTAGAATATACATGTTTTAGCCATTGACATTGCTGTTTGGAGAACCCTGTCATACAGACATGAGCAGAAGTTTTTCCTCTGGCATTTACTGCAAGGTGAGAGCATGCTTGCATCATTGATGACCTGTTTTGTTAAGACCTACATGCAAGGTGAACCTATTTTACCTTTTTCTTTCCCTCCTTCCTCGTTCTTTGTGTCCCTGATTTTTTCTCTCTTTCCTTCTCCTATCATTTCAGAAGGATTGGTTGTGAAGCATCCAACCCTTAACGACTGGATAGCATTGGGGTTCCCTCAGTTTCTAGGGTAGACAGATGTAAGCTGTTTCTCTATCCTTAACTTGTACAACCTCAAAGTTGACTGTAAACTTTAGTTTCCTTTGTTTCTAAGTAGCCAACAACCATGTAATACTTATGTTATAGAGATTCTATGAGAATTAAATGGAATACTTTATGAAAATAAAACAATTATCTGTGAGTTCAGTATGTAGAGAAGATGATAAAATATTTGTTCTCATAGACTACTGTTTATTTTAGGCAATAAATTTTATGTCGCAGACATGATATTCAAACCATTTTAGAAATTTGCATATATATTTCCAGGATGAGGAAGCTGAACTTTTTAAATCACCAGGAGATATCAATCACATAAAGGTTAATAAGAATTATATATATTTATATGTAACATTGTATGCATAGAACAATCAACAGAATCCTGTAGTAGCAGCAAGTCCTAAAGGGAGGCAGATACTCATAAAGTGAACTCAAAATCAGAATCAGTTTCTAATAAGGTCAAACCCATCTTATAAGAAACAAAACAGATCCAAGCTCTCATTGCAAAATGAAATCCATAAAAAAATAAATATTAGCCAATGCAACTATTGAAATATTTTGTTTACAAGCTAGTTCTTTTTTTAATCACACCCAAAATGTGAGAAAGAGCAGATGCATAAAATTGAAATGGGACATTATTATTTTTAACTATAACACTGTGCACCATGTGAAAGATCACCTTTATTTAATTTAGCTAGGTCAGATCATTGGCTCGATGGTTAAAGGACAGAATAGTAAATCCCGAGTTCTGGGTGGCAGTAGGACTTGCCATTTGCAATGACTGATAGATAGGCAACTTGAAAACAAAGAAGACAGAGGATGGATCATATTTAACATCTGCAGAATTAATGATAGTTCCTTCTTTCTGTAACCTGCTCTAACATCACCCTCTCTCCAATGTCCTGTGGTTGCTAAGCAACCTCTCATAGAAGTAGTGGAGTGAGAAAGATCTGTCAAATTCATTATTTTTGCCTTAAAGAGGCAGTGGCTGTGATGAAACTAAAATACTCTTTTTGTTTATAGTAGTGTGGACTGGAAAGAGAGATTTTTTTCTCTCTACCTCACTTACTTCTCACTCCTCGCTTTCCAATATGAGTGCCCCTGAGAACAAGGCAGACTGGAGACAGAAACTATGGCCAGTAAAGAAATACAGAGGAGGAAGCAGTACAGGAGAGAGAGAGGGAGAGAGAGAGAGAGAGAGAGAGAGAGAGAGAGAGAGAGAGAGAGAGAGATCTGTGAAATTTTAAAAATCCCATTTTCACTTACTCTGGAAGCAAGTTATAAAATTTCCAACTATCTTCGATGCTGCAAAGGAAATACAGGAAAAAAAATTAATGGGTGCTCTTTGGAAAGGGACAGAGACTTCAAGGGGAGAAGAAATTGTAGCTTTCCCTGCCCATTTATTACATGCTGCTCAGAAGCTCGGGAATATTTGCCATGTATGAAATATGGGTCTAAGACAATTTTCAAGCCAGACAGTGATGACAGAATAGTGAAGACAAAAGGGGGTCCTCACACACAAAGTCCCGACCCTGCATTTCCTTTCTTCTAAATATTATAGTGGGAACTGAATTTCTGATGCTTCACTTCTTTCACTGGAATTAACTGCTTTCCAGAGTAGATTGATCTGCACCTCTTTATTCCACACAAGTCTACTGGATCTGTTTAGAATAATGGCTTGGTGTCATCCCATGGAGTATCTAACATAAGATTAAGTGGCACTATATACAGATATGAAATTATGGCTTAATTAAAATTAACTTGTCTGATGACTTAAATGGATCACTGAAATCTTGATGAATTTCTGATCTGTAAAATAAGAACACTTAAAATGGCATAACCTGGAGTTATAGAAATTAAATTATATACTCCATAATCAGAAAAGTCAATTAAACATATGTACTAAATAAACATTTTTCATTATAATAAAAATGTTTATTATTATAAATTATTTATAATTATTATTTGTATTTAAATTTATATTTATTATATATAATTTAATAATATAGAATTATTTAACTATAATAATAATAGATATTACTATTGTGTTGTTATTAATAATTAACTTCTGGTGATTCTCCACAGTTGCATACTTTACTATGAGTACATATGATTTCTGTACCATTTATACCATGATAAAGTAACAAAATGAAAAATAAATATCATTTGACCCTAGTATCATCTCAACATCACCTTCCTAGGGTGGACTTTTTATGTCTTATTATATTTCTCAAAGTTAATATTTTAAAATGCCATTTTTAGTTCCATTGAATGTCAGAGCTTCTTGCTGAGAGGAACTGGGATTGTGCTCTGCTGGAAGTCCATCTAGGTGTCATTAATCAGGGATGGTGACCCAGTGCTCTCTCTCTCCACTCCTGCTCTTCAGCTTTTCAAAAGAGCTAGATTATACATCAGCAAATGTCCTTACACTTAAACAATAATGCCAAGGGGACAGTTTGGATGACAGAATCAATCTTGCAAGATCTCTGAAATGAGATGAAGAATTTCAAGTCTCTGGGATTTTTATTGGATTTTTAATATAACTGGGTCAGCTTGGGAAACCCAGAAAGCTAGGTAATAATTCTAGTACTAAAAATAAGAGTTGAATGTCTTTCTCTTTAATGGCTTGATTCCAGTATTGTGTGCTCTTTACAATTTTATTTTCTCTGCAGAAACATAATACTCATCAACCTGTTTCAGGAAGTAGTGTGCATGGGGATTTATTAATGCCTTTGAGAAGGAAAGAATTCCAAGCTAAAATAAATTTTAAATAGGAAAGTTTTTTTAATAGGCTGATTATATATTTCAAATGTGGTGTGTGTAAGTTTTTTTGAGAAGACACTTAAACAATGAAGATGTATGGGTATTAGAGTAATTTAGTTTTAGACTTTAATTGTCTGTATTCCCACTTCCTCGTCTAAAAGTTAATAGCAACAGTGGACTGTGTTGTGTAGCTTTCAAGCAAAATGTGTTGAAGACAAGAGAGTACTTTCAACTCTTTTAGAGGAAAAAGATATCAATCAAAGAATTTCTGAGGAAATTTCTAGCAGGATTGGAAATATAGATAATTTTTTTGGATGCTGTTTGAAGGCTATGGTTTTCTTTTGTTGTTGTTGTTTTATAATGGTTACAACAACAAAATTTGAACCAGTTGTCCCTGATTTGGGCCTGGATTCTTGCATGTCCCTACACACTCTCTTCATTTCAGTCTCTACTTTAAATAGTATTGTGAAGACTGTGCCTAGCAGAGAGTCAGGAACATGTGTGCCCCCATATCCCTATTACTACTCTCATACTACTTTTCCTACTCAAGTCCATATTCACAGCTCCATCGGTTGGCCAAGTATTCCAAAAACATTCTGAATTTCAGGCTGTGTCTGCCTATGAGTAACCCAAACCTTCAGTTTTAGAGAAGGCATGTGACTTTTATGAGAAGACAAAATCACACAAACACAAATTTCCGTGGTCTAAGTCAAGGAAAGAAGCAAATTCTTAGTGAAGGAGAGAATGAGAAGAAATGCAAGCAAGAGTGCTTGTTAGCCCACCCCACGTGAAGTCCTTCTCAAGCTTTGTGCAGGGTTTCTGACTGTGATTTTCCTGTTCAGGAATTAGCACACAAATATGCTTTGAAAGATAATTCAGAATAGACAGATTTTAGGCTTTATTTTTTATACTTTTTGCGCTTTTGTTCAGAGGTTATCGGGTCTTGGACAACACAGATATTTCCAATTAAATAAATTGCATTATATTTTGCAGTCCTAATAGTACATACTTTAGGGCTATACATTCTTTGCATTCCTATACCATTGAATTTTGGCTAATTAGAATAAATCAAATATCATTTCAAAGTATTGAGAATTGTCATTCATTTTCTATCAAGTATATTGGCTATTGTTTCATGAACTATGATGATCTTATTGGAACCATGCTTGCAGGAATTTTCTCTATATGGTGCCATTGAAGGATCATTATGATTGAATCTAGTATGAGAACACACAAGATAAAGTGTTGGTTATTTATCTCTTCAGACTTGTATTTTCAGCACAATTCAAGGTTACACTGATTTACTCATAAGAAAATTACCGTTGTATGCACTTCCTACCAAGTTACATCCCCAGAATCATTTTCCAATCCATTGGAGATAGTGCTGTTTGCTAAGACTTCATGCATTTCAAGGAATTCTCATAAAAAGTGATTTTTAGTTTAAATTAATTCAACAATAAATGTCTAGCATAATTACTCCCTAGATAAAATTAATTTCATTCAACTAACATTTACTTTATGCTTAGAGAAGGCTTAAATAAGTTTCTTTTCTAAAGTAAATTCTAAGTCATATCATTTAAACTAATCTTTGTTCCATAGGTTCTGCAAGCCCACAGAGGAGGCTTAAAGCTATGACAGATGCTACTATGAATTGTGCACAAAGAGCTTATAACTGTGTGCCTGGAAAATAAATAAAAGGAACATATTTGCGTTTAGCCTATTGTAATACACACCCATTATCAGATGCAGAACCACAAACTTCAATTTTTTGCAAGAATAAATTCTAATCACAAAAAACTCTCTCCCTCTTTCTTTCTCTAGGTTGTCCCTTATTCATTCCAAATATTATGTATTGAACACATCAGACTATGTAGTTCTTGTATGTTTCCTTCATAATTATGCAGCTTTAACCTTTACACATGCATGAGCTGCTGTGTGGGTGGTAAGATGAACAGTTCAAAAGCTCCCCTATTACAGAACAAGTGTGGGAAATAGGGCAGCAGAATGACTTAAAAACTTTACGTTCTCTGAAATGGCTTTTTGTCATGATTACATCAGAACAAGAACCCATAAAAGATTACAAATACCTTTGTTTCCACTGTTGCCTTCCTTTATTACTTAAGGAAGCTGCAGATTTCTCAATCTCATTCAAGAAAGTTTATATAGCAGGATTTCCTCTTTTTAGAATCAGTAGCCATCATACATTAATTTATCTGACCAATGAGCACTTCTATACTCTTTAAATGTAAGTAACTAAAGAAGCTATTCCTGTCATGTGTGTTTGTGCGTATTTAGAAGTCAGATGACAACCTTTCCTACCACCATCAGGAGCTGTCCAGCTTACCTTTTGAGACAGGGTCTCTTTCTGGTCACTGACTAGACTAGGCTGGACAGCTAGCATACTCATGTGACTGCCTCTCTAGGGAAGGGATTATAAATGTGTACCACCACATCTAAATTTTTCCATTAGTTCTGGAGGAATCACACTTAGGTCCTTGCTATACAAAGCAATGCTTTAGAAAATCTTGGGTCCCAAGCTCCAAGAGGTTCTTCCTATTGTTTACTAAATAATATTGCTAAAACCAACTTAGGCTTTAATCTTTTAGAGAACTCTAGAGTCCATATTGAAATATTAACAACTGTAATATGAATAAGAGTAACAAGAGACTCAATTATCAACAGAGCAAAGATATGTCAACCTGTTGTGTGTATGTATTGAGGACTGAGTAGGTTGAGAATGATGGCAGTTATCAGAAAGTGAACTATATTGCTTTATGTGTCCCTACTATTTCCATGGCACCCATATTTTGAACTCCTGCTTCCAAAACATGTACATATCATGAAAATATACTTAAATCCTTCTCTTCATACCACAAAGTTATTAAAAATAATATGCTCCCAGATTCTGTAGACATGATGACTTGTAGAATATTTGACTAGAATTTAAATGATTGACGACTCATTGATTTGAAAAAATATATTATTTAAGGTTATTGCATTTCATTGAAAGTATCAGAGTAAATTTAAGAGGAGGGAGGGAATAAAAGACATGGAATTTGCATGATACAAGTAAAGTTTAGCAAAAAAGAGTGAGCAAATCTATTAAGTAAACTGTTCTTCAGATAAAATGTGAGTTTTATAAAATATATTAAATAGACCTTCTGAGTCAATTTTAACTTATGAGTTTTAGCTCTCTATTTACTTACTAATGGATACTAATGATCATGAATGGCTAGCATTTAGGTAAACACTTCCAACTGCAAGATTCATGCATTGCCTTTCTCAGTGAGCATGTAAACTGGAACATTATCCCTCACTTAGACAAAAGCCATGCGTCAGTCTTTCATGTTGATAGTGGCTAAAATCCAACTCAATTCTGGTATAAGTCATAAAATGGTCTAAATATGTAATCATGATAAAAATCCTAGAGAACTGACTCTCCATTTGATTAACTAAAGGTATGTAAAATACATATCAGTGTTCTGCTTTAGGAATGAACACTGTTGGGAATACATGATAAAAGCTGGAGTAATTGTAAAATGAAATAATTTTCACCTTTGCTTGTGTTTTTATTACATATTATGTGCTTTGAAATTGTTTTAATATTTTTTCTCTGTGTAAGGGTGATGGATTCCATGACATTTGCATAGAGGTACATCACTGTACTTTTTACCATATTCACCCCCTTTATTTAATTATTTATTTGGTTCATCTTCCATGCTCATTTGCTAGTTTTTTTCTGTCTCCATAAGTAGCTCCCCTTCTATTTTTTCTTCACATACAAAAGCACATATTTTAAAATCTAGGTTCTATACATGGGAAAACTGCCTTATCATTCTGGGGTCTGGTTTATTTTGCTTAACTTAATCTCTGGTTCCATTCCTGGCAAGTCTGTTCTTTCCCATTTGTTCAGCACCTAGTCATTTACAAAGTTTAAGGATATCCTCTCCCCTTGATTAGTATTTACCTTTTAGTAAGGAACCCACACGTAGAATAAAGCTGTGTCTCAATGATGCCAGAGACTCAACCTCAATTGGAGTGCTGGTTATATATGCACTCATAGTGAATCAGCTATATGCTCTCTCTATCAGAATTGAGGCATTGCAGCAAGCTTATTAAATTTTTGCAGCACCCAAAGCCATTTTTTAATAACAACAACAACAATCATCATCATCATCATCATAAGGATAAGAAAACTTAAGTTGTTTTCAGTCTAGAGTTGACCAACTCTTAAGATGTATAGTTGAATTTTTGTGGACTGGAAACTTGAATTTTAAAACATCTTTCATATCAAGAAAGAAGCAACTGCTGTCCTAATCAATAAACACCAGTGGGATTTTCACTTCTGAAATGAATTCTGAATTTACAGCTCAACTTTAATGTGCTATAGAGCTTGCTAGTAACCACACTATGAACAAACAGAGATGTGAAAATGTTAATTTGATGAAACTGTGTGAAAGAAAGAGGGAGAGGCACCCAAGAGACATGAGTTAAGGTACAAGTGCTCTGTCTTTGATAATGCTTAAAACCTCTTTGCTACCTGGAAATGAGCTGAGTTCTAGGGTTGTTTGATGTCCTGACACTCTATGAATCACTAAGTGAAGGTTGGTTTTCACTGGATCATAAAGGATGCTATGAGGCCTTAGGCGTGTAGTTGGTACCAGATACCTGTGGATGGCTTGGGAAGAGAGGAAAAGGACCAGGTGGCAGAATACCTGGGTTCTTTGCCAATGAATGCATCCCTGATTCTAAACACAGTTAGTCTCAGCCCACATTAATTAGGAGTGTTTCCGCTTGCTGTTTCTGCTCTCTGAGCAAGACAGCAGTTTCCCCTATTTTGTTTTTATTATAGGAGGATTCTGTGAAAGAGAATTTGTTTTGTTGTGTAAAAGTGCTTAGTTGGCAAGCTAGTTCCTCCTCCATCCGCTTCTCACAAGCACCATAATAATAAAGACCAAAAGAGGCTAATTTTGCCAAACTAAGATTCCATCAGCCAGCTCTTCCCAAAGATTGCCATGTTATTGCAAAATTAGACTTTTTATGACTGGAATAAATACTGTGCAGTCTTTGTAGCCGGCACTTAATGGATTCCTTTGCTAATTCCACTGAATAACAAGGATTCCTTGTGAAAATAAAAGCAGACAAGGTAGAGTAAACCAGCAATTACATATAATGTGCTGCTGTTAGCCTGCCAAAGTAGTTCATAAACCCGGCAGGAAAAGACTAGGGTATTTTTCAGGGCTTTCACCCCAATTGCTTTGCTGAACGCCTCCCCCTTGGTTAGCTGTTTACACGGAGGTGAATGGATCCTGCAGCTGCTTCATTCTGTAGCCTGCTAGGAAGACTTTATTACCTTCCTGTCTTGTTCTCTTCCCTGAGAGAATTCAGTTCCAGCTTAATACCTTACGGGCCTATGAGCCAATGCTCTGAGAAATCCAGAGCTACAAAAGAATACTGAGTCAGAGAAGGGCAATGTATTGCATCAGTTCAGACCATGGGTATTAATGTGAGCTGTGAGACGGCCCTGAGTTCATATTGAAGCTGTGTGTCTTTAAGGGAAAACAGCTGATTTCTTTTTTCCTTTAACAGTTTGTATATTTCAGATGGGCTCACTGCAGGGTTTCATAAATTTGGGATGTGTTGCAATCACCTGGAGAGCTATGGTAAATATATCTACCAGGAAATTGTCTGGTCTTATTCCAAGCCTAAGATTCAGAAATACTGGGATGAGGACTGTGGATTTGTGTTTTTAACATTTGCCATGTGACACTACTGTGATCTTGAGCATAGTAGTACTGTGAGGATTCCACAGAATGATGTACTACAAGTTTGTTTCACAGAGAGCTGTTCTTCAGTTATGAGCACTATACTATCACTCCATTAATACACTATGTACATAGAAGTTCTCAGTATATAGACCAGGCTTCCTACAACTTGACCCTCCAACGTGAGAACATTTTGTCTTAGCCTGCTCCTCAAATGCTGAGATAGCATGCCCATCCCAAACTCTTAATTTTTTATGGTTTCCTTTTCCCTCTGAAATTATTGCCATTTTATTGTTTTTTTGTTGCTTGTTTAGAGAACCATGGCCTGAATAGGCAGTCTTTATTTTTTCCCTCTAGTATGTTATAGGGTACGGTTACTTCTACTTGGTCTCAAAATTTACTTTTCTTTGAAAATGTCATAGCTTGCTTCTCTGTTGCTGTTATACGACACTGGCTACAAACAACTTGGAGAAAATGGAGTTTATTTTATTTCATTTTACATGCCTATGCATCAGCCCATCACAGAACAAAGTCAAGGCAGGGTGAGAAATTTGGAACAAAGGCAGGGAGGAATGTATTTTGCTGGTTTGCTTCCCCTGGCTTGCTCAACTATCTTTTTTATGTATCCCTGGCTACTTGGCCTAATGATAATATTGTCCACAGTAGACTGGGCACAATTGTATCCATTAACAATGAAGAAAACATTCCATAGACATGCCCACAGGACAGTCTAAAATGGGCTATATTTCAAGTGAATTTACCTCTTCCCATGTGACACTAGTTTAGCATATGTTTACAAAGACTAAGAAGCTGTTACAAGTGATGAGTTCTGAAGGAGAACAATGATTATCATTGGGCAGGGGGAGGGGTTTACTCTCATGACTCACAGATCTGGTAATTATTACGATCATTTGTAGCTACACCACTGTCATATATCAACACTTATTTTAGTGAAGATCAATGTTATAGCTTCAAAAAGCTTACTAGTACAGGTTCTTAGGATCTCTGGGACTCTCAGAAAAAGATGAGTGTGTATTATTTTCCCCATATTTATCACTATGGAAAGAGAAACAGAAATAAAATTCTCAACATTCATTAAGGTAGAGTTAAAATTCATTACTGAGCAGGCTAACTCAAGTGTTTTAATACTATTGTCATATTCAAATTTCTGTATTGGTGACTGGTTTATTGACATAATTAATAAATATTAATTATGCAAATTAATGAGTTTTGCTTCATTATGTCCATATATGAACTTCGTTCTCTAGTCTATGTTTTCTTGACCTCCTCTCTCTGCACCTGCCTCTGTTTATCTTTCCTTTCCTAGGAGTCCCTCTTCTCCTAACTCATCTCCATTTCTTCACTTCATGCATATGAAAGAAAACCTGTCATTCTTGTCTTTAAGTTTCAGTCTGCTTTACTTAACATTGCTGCTTAACTGCTGCCAGTTCTATCAACTTCTCCCAAATTAACAACTTTGTATTATTCTTTAAAGATGAATATTTCTCCACTGTGGATAATATATATCTAATTTCCCTTATCTATTTATTGATACCTAGATCAATTCCTTATCTTCACTGTTGTGAATGTGTCTTAGTTAGGGTTAATGCTCTGATAAAACACCATGACCAAAGCAACTTGGTGAGGAAAGGATTTATTTTACTTAACATTTCCAGGTAACAGCCCATCAATGAAGGAAGTCAGGACAGGGACCTAGAGCCTGATGCAGAGGCCATGGAGGGGTGCTGCTTACTGGCTTGCTTACACCTTCAGAGATTTCATTAATTTTTATGATGTGGGGAGCTTGACAGCACACAAATGGGCAGACATGGCTCTGGAGCCGTATCTGAGAGTTATATCCTGATCTACAGAGCAAGAGAGAGGCTCTAGTTTTGGCATGGGATTTAGAAACCCCAAAGCCTACACCCAGTAACACACTTCCTCAAACAAGATCATACCAGTGATCTTTTTAATTCTTTCTAATAGTGCCATCCCTTCTGACTAAGCATTTAAGGATAGGAGCTTATGGGGCCATACTTATTCAAACCACCAGAAAATATTTTCACAACAGATATGAATATAGAGCCTTTGTATGCTGGGCTCATTTCTTTCAGAAAATACCAAAGAATGCTATAGTTGGAGCAAATAAAACTTCTATTTTAGATCAAAAAGATCAACAAATAAAAACAGCACTCTAAATTGATATGGAATCCCAACATAACTTTTATTTTCATGCTCTTTCTTAGTAGAAAGAAATGTTGACCATTTTCATGCAGTTGTTGGCCATTTGTGCTGCTTTTGCTTAGTGTCTGTTTTGATGATTTACTATTCTGTTTTTGTTTTATATCATTTTATTTTGATATTGTTTGAACTCATCCTCTATCAGATTTTCTCCCATTCTGTGGTTTTCTCCCCACTCTCCTAGTTTTCTTCTGCTGTGTAGAAGCCTTTGATATGATGTAGTCACATTTCTTTATTTTTGTCTTATTTCCTGGGCTATTGGATAATTTCCCAGGAAGTCATTGCTGGTGACAATGCCTTGAAGTTTTTCCCTATATTTCTTCTATTATTTTAAGAGTTTTGTGTCTTGCAGTAGGATCTTAGATACATTTTGAGTTTTATACGGGGTGAGACATAAAATAAATAATAGTTTTCAGGACATTGTAGATTAGCAGAAATTTCATAACATGTCACAAAATATGATATTAGGCAATAAAACAAAATTAAGCATTACCATAAAAATTTATTTTAATCAAATATAACAGATAAATTGTAATATGATATCAATATAGCAAAAGATTCATCAAAAAATCTTAAACCCTTCACAAATCAATGTTTGAGGAAGACTGACCAATTAAAATGGGCAAACAACTTGACTAGATGCATCATAAAAAAAAGTTTTCTGAATGATCAAGATACTTTGATAAGTTCCTCAACTTCATAATCATCAAGGATGCTGCATGTCTCATATTCTTCTGTAGATTTAACAGTCTTATTAAATAAGAAGCACAGAGTCAAATGCAGATTTAAAAGCCCAAGAAGTCAGAGCAGTAGCTAAGAGCTGAGACTTAAAACCGCCTTCTTACCCTTTGCTGCCACTACTGTCCTTCCCCCTGAGAAAAAGACCTATTTGCTGTGTATCTGTCTTTTTAATTGACTTTCTGTTCTGTCTTCTCAGTGGTTGTAAGCCCAATCACATGACCTCCTTGTCACTGCCTGACTATACACACCTCCAAGTCTTCTATGGTTGGTATTGAGATTAAAAGTGTGTGTCTCCATGCCGGTGGTGTCCTTGAACACACAGAGATCTGCCTGTCATGTGATCGGGATTAAGGGCATGTGCTACCACTGCCAGACTTCTACTATGACTTGCTATTAACTCTGACCCGCAGGTAACTTTATTTATTAACATACAAATAAAATCACATTTCAGTACAAATAAAATATCACCATACTCTTCTGTTGAGAGATAAATGTGTACAACCACTTTTCTGGGTGCATGTGAGTTGGGAAGAAAAACTCATATGTACCCATTGTGTGTATTTTCACTTTTGAAAAATATTTGGCAAGACCTACCAAAGGTGATCATGTATGATTTTATCTGTGATGTATGCATCTCTGTGTCCATATTCCTTTCCAAGAGCTGGAATACATATGTTTATTAAAGCATAAGATTGTATACACACAGCTTACAAGCTGAAGTCCACTCAATTTTCCAAAAATAGAGTACATAGATTTTGATATATTTCTATAATGAAATGGACTGAATAAGAAATAAGAGTAGTATTAAAAGAAAAATATACATGAGCCACACAATAGTGACTAAAATTAATATGATATAAATGTAGCCTACTACACAATTCTATGCATATGAAAGTTAAAAAATAAGGCTAAAATAATCAAAGTGATCAATGCTGTTAGTAGTTGTGGATATTGATTGTTCATGGAAATTAGTAATATATGAAAGTTAAAATGAATGTGAGGTTTCCAGAGTAATTTTCTTTATTGACCTATATGCATGTTGGAGGGTAGTATTTTCTTTTTAAAAATGTATCTAGTTATAAACATGATTTATGGACATATATGTAATACTATGGTAATTTCAGGAAAATGCATACTTAAAAATAATATTAACAACAACAACAAAACTCTGAGAATAGATTGATTTCAGTAGCTTTCACTAAAAAGTTCCACATAAGTAACTCTCTGCATGCTTAGAGCCTGTGTTTGCCTTGCATGAAGTTCCTTGTGTTTATGGACTCTAAGATTTGTATGCTCTGGGTACTGGGATTGATTTTGAGGACAGGCCCTTTATTTGCTGATGCTTACCCACTTGTGCTGCATTAACAAACCTCTTAAACAGGCTGCATACAGAATATTGTGAGGTTTACAGTCATCTGCACATGCTCAAGAAAAAGATGGAAACCAAAGATCTGGTTGAAGCACATTAAGAATATCCACTGTGTTGTAACACAAATCTTAAAAGGTCTTATTATTAAAAAAAACAAAAAACAAAAAACAAAAACAAAAAAACAAAAACCTGGAGCCAGGCATTGGGGTGAACACTGAAAGATCAGAGAAACAGAACAAGCCACAGCTAACCTCATTTCGCCAATGCCTCAGCTAATCTTGTTTCCTCAAACTAGAAGCTTTTGTGTCATCATCTGAATGGATCTCAGCTGAACTTCTGGTAGAAGCCTAAAAGCTTAACAGGCTGTAGTTCCTCGTCCTCATGCCTTATATACCTTTCTGCTTCCTGCCATCACTTGCTGGGATTATAGGCATGTGTCTACCATGCCTGGCTGTTTCCAGTGTGGCTTTGAACTCACAGGGATCTGGATGGATCTCTGCTTCCTGAATGCTAGGATGTGTGTGCCACCATTTTCTGTCCTTTACATTTATCTAGTGGCTGTTCTGTTCTCTGACCCAAGATAAGTTTATTAGGGTGCACAATATAATGAGGAACACAATTATCACCACCACACTGTAAAGCAAGTGGGGGAGGGGATTTGGGGGGCTTTATGGTTAAGCCTGTGGGAGAAGTGATCTCAGAAATCCTTCTTCTATGACCTTTTTATTTCTGACAGTAGGATTTAAGGTTGAGGCAGATTTCCAAATCCTCCACTCTAAAATAAGTATTAAATTCCTCTTAAGGCACTCCCCTTGAAGGCAATGTGTAACAAACTGAAGAAAAGAGATAAGGTAGACACTGCCTCTAACCTGGGGGAGAGTCACTGGTTTCTGGTCCTGGTTTTGAAAGGTTAAGAAACTTCTTGCTTCTACTAAATTGAACATCAGGTTTTGAACCAGTAAGAACTATGCTTCCCAGAATTTAGACTCATCATAGGCCTATCAGACAGGTTCACAGTGCCCTTGCCTGCATATCCCTGCATGTCCATCCATCTCATAATATGCATGCTTTGGATTTTAGGATTCACTTATTTACTAAACCTACATTTTTAATTTGCAATAACTCTTTTAGCATGGGACAGACTTTGGTTCTCACAACCAAAGATTAAACCAGAGACAATTGGATCACAAGAAAAAGTAAAACATTGTGTTGAACTTTGTCCTCTATATTTATGATATTGTTTAGTGATGTTTGTGGTCACTATCAATGTGACAAAGCAGCCTGATCTGTAGCCTGAAGGTCTCACTGGAGCTAACCCCCCTTTTCTTCTGATAAATGTTGGAGGAAGAAATGCCAGGACCTAATTAAGGCAAGCAATAAATAGTATGGTATGTTGGGGCTCAGAAGATAAGGGGTAGGGCAAGAGAAGACATTTTAATTTTGTTGAAATGTTCTAATATATGAAAAACTAGAAAGTTACTAAGTCAGGAAGCTTTAGCTTTAGGCTACATGATTGATAGAAACCTCAGATTTTATTATTTTCTCATACTGTATGTGTGCTGGAAATTGGATGCAGGAGTGGTGATCATGATTCAGCACAAATAGAAATGAAGGAAGATTTGGGGTAATCTTTATTATTAGTACTCTTTTACAGAGAAGCAGGTGCAGTGCTTTAGTCCATTCAACAATATGCTCTATTTCTAGCACACTAACTATTTAAAAGCTGAACTCATCTCTTGTTTAAAGACCAGGGTACTAGCCATGCAATAGCACCACCAGGGGCCATTCTCATACTAAGTAGAAGTTTGGGCTGAGTATATGCCCAAATATGTCAGTGGAAGTTAAGTAAAAAGATTGATACTTCATGTCATTGGGAAGAAAAATGACATAAGAGTTTCATCCATGGATATGTAGATATATAAATTTAAAAAATGAAGCCTAAGTAATTTCAATCAAGAATTAGGATGCTGGATATACCTAATAGATTGTACAAAGGAAGGCCTGGACTCTGAGTGCATGGAATTTATGCATATGGACACAGACAATAAACCACAAGGAAATGATACGTATTTAGCCATTTTGGCAATACATATGTACAAAAGCAATAGGAAGTAACAGAAAATAAGAGAAGAGAAAGCTGAGACATGTAGTTTAATCAATATCATGATGAAAGATTCTGTTCCTAGGCCAAAATCCTATGTGAAATCCTCCAGACCTAACTACTTCAAGGCAACTTCAAGGTTCCCAAACATGAGGTAAGGAGGTTGCCCTCTAATCTCCAGACTGATAAACAAATGAGTGGCAGTGTTCTAGAGGATATTACAAATATTATAGTCAAGAATTTATTCCTTTATTCAGAGGCAATCTTTTGGGGAATTTTAGCAAGGCATTCCCTGGTGCCTTCATCAAGTCAACCTTAAGATGAGCCTTGGATGTAGAAATTTTTTTAACTCACATCAGTTGCTGGCTATTTCTAACCATTTCCCATCTTTCTCCACTCTGCTCAATAGTCCATGAAGATCTCCATGATGCTTTTATTTGTTGGTGTGAAGATGTGTACACATATGGCTATGTGTCTGTATGTATAGTCATGTGTGTGTGCGTGTGTGAGGTACACATGTGTACTTGCACATGTCTGCATGGCATGTGTGTAGATCCATGCGTGTGGAGGCCTCAAGTCAACATCGATATCTTCCTACATCACTCTCCACCTAATTATTGAGGCAAGGTCTCTCACTCAAACTGTTGCCTACCTGTATTAGTCAGGGTTCCCTAGAGTCACAGAACTTATAGAAAGAATCTCTCTCTGTCTCTCTGTCTCTGTCTCTGTCTCTGTCTCTCTCTCTCTCAGAATTTATCGGAATGACTTGCAGGCTGCAGTCCAACACTAGCTAGCTGTGAATAGAAAGTCCAAGAATTTTCAGTTGCATGAAGCTGGGTATCTCAGGTGGTTTTCTGTATATGCTGGAATTCTGAAGAAGTAGGGTTCCGTGGATGTGCTGACAAGGTGAAGGCAAGCACAAGAAGAATGAACAAAACCTTCCTTCTTCCACTGTCTTTATGGAGGCTTCCAGCAGAAGGTGTGGCCCAGGTTAAAGGTATGTCTTCCCGCCTCAAGATCTGGATTAAAGATGTGTGTCATCCTGCCTCAAGATCCCCATTACCTGTGGTCAGACACCTTGCTCACCCTTAATACAGGGAGGAGGGGCTTGATCCTGCCTCAACTGAGTGTACCAGGCTTTTCTGTTCCCCCATGGGATAATTTATCCTTTTGGAGGACAGGATGAGGGGTGGGTTAAGCAGGGTGTTAAATGAGGGTGGGGGGAGCTGGAGGAGAGATGATAGAGGGATCTGTTGTTGGTATGTAAAATGAATAAAAGAAATTTAAATAAAAAAGAAAACAAACAAATAAAACAATAATAAGTTTATCTAAGAAAAAAATAAAATAAAACTATCATAAAGACCAGAGATTTCAGAAAAGATAAAATGTCACACAGGTACAGGCAGATGATTCAGTATGTAAGATCACTTTCTTTGTAAACATATGAATGTACACTCCCTTGATTATTGCCCACTATTAATAATAGCTCAGATACAGACTCAACCAAAAGGCTCAAACTAGATAAAGAAAATGTAGCATATATAAATGATAGAACCCTGTTCACCCATTAAAGTAATCTCATAATTTATGACATGGACAGTCCTAGGTATTACATTCATAGAAATAAACCAGCGACAGGAAAAGAAACACTATTAGTTCTGGTAAAATGACTGTCCTAAGAGTTGCAAACTGAATCGTGAGCACCACAGAGACTAGAGGGAAGAGCTGGGCGGTGGATCAACAGCTGCAATGATCCTGTTACACAGGAGCGCTGGTGTTCTATGGCACAGCAGGTGGAATGGAGCTAACAGCAATGCTTTACACATTTCATGAGAGAACAGTAAAATTGGAATGTATTTAACTGTAAAATACAACAAACTTTAAGATAGTGGATGTATTAATCAACCCAAGGTTGTGTACATACTGATCTTTTAACCACCTAGACCAGAAGTCCATGTAAATTCAAACAATACCCATGAGTGTGTATAAAATGTTGAATGAGACACTGATGTGGGAATGCTGACAGAAATATCTTACTGATCCATTTCTCATAGCTTAATGTTGATTTGGGGTATCTATAGAGATACTCTTGATAGTTTGGTTAATAATCCAAATTCTGAAGACTTTGTTAAAGTCTAAAGGATTTTTCCATAATTTAATAGTTACTGAAGTATATCCATCAGGCTTTGAGTGGAAGAAAATGATTTCCAGTTATAAAAATATCATTTTATGGAAACTGGCAGATTTTTTTTTCTATTTTTCTCCGTAGTTCTACTGCCCATATTATAACTAGAAACAAATATTTTACAGGAAATTATGATTTTGGACCTTATTTCTAATTATTGAAGGAAATTTATAAAAATGTTAAACTTGATTTTTACAGCCTAACAATTGATATCCTGAGCTTATCATCACACACTTTGCTAAACACTCTTCATGCAGCATCACATTTATAACACCCCAGTAAGTGGGAGTAATCCCTATCACAAATGTTAGATCAGTACATTCAGTCATTGATGATGACTCCAAGTCCTGAGCTCACAGAATCAGACCATAGGCCCAGAAGGGTTCTGACCATTAGTGACACTTCAGATACCCATGTTTCAACCAGAAACATAGTAAATACAAGGCCTTTACGTAGCTTGTGAGCTTAGTAGATTAGAAATACAGTGGAGGTAATTCCCTTTGGCTTTCACTCATTCCCTTGTTCACCACCACCCCACAATATGTATTTAAAAAAACAAAAACAAAAACAAAAATGTACTTTTCTTACTTGCAAAATTTTAAGTATTGCTCTATCTCCAAAAGTTAGTGATATTCTATTGCTATGTGTATGTGATGAAATCAAATCACGCTTTGACATTTATCAAAACAAGGTCCAGTGTTTATTCCTTCAGAGAGACACAGAAACAGAGACATAGACAGACAGACAGACAGACAGACAGAAACTGGAGAGGAGGTGAGAGACAGAGAAACAGAGAGAATGAGAATATTCTCAGCATAGATAGATAGATAGATAGATAGATAGATAGATAGATAGATAGATAAGTGAGGGATTGATAATTACTTTAGCCTGGATCAATTTTGGGTGGGGGCTGCCAGTTAAGATAATGAGAGTCTTGTTGCAGGTGGCTTTGCTGTAAACAGAGGCCTACTTTGGTATTCCCTATTTGCCTGATCTTCTATAAATTACCCAAGAAAAACATCTAAAGGCCTCCTGCTACTATTTCTTCTTTCTCAGAAGCTTTAGATTTGGCTTAGCCCAACATTTTGCAGTGTGTATGAGAATTAAAGTAACATTTAAATTGTTATTAGAGATAAATATTACAAGTTGAGGAGGCTGGACATTATACTTGGTATAAGGATCAACCAGCACTCTAATGTCCGCTTTGTTAACAGGCCTCTGTGATTTTTCTCTTTCTTACATGGGCTATTTAGAAAGTATTCTCCCTACAAATGCCTGTTGAAAAGTTGGAAACAGAGGCTACTAACTTAAGACACCAAGAAAAATTGCTGTGTTGTTTCCTATAACATTTACAGAATTCTGTGTCCTTAATAGATTTTTATAGGCATTTTCCTTCAACTATGTTATTTTAGTCTCATTAAAACGCTACAGGCTTTCTACTATTTTAGTCCCCAATGTACAAATAGATAATTAATCCAAAGGTAGTGAGCATCAAAATCAAGATTAAAAGCACAAAGTTTTGTACTTGAAACAATATTATGTTGTAGGAATCTTAAAGGTACTTGGTAATAAGATCAAACCTGAGGCCAGTTATTGGGGTGATTGCTGGAAGATCAGAGACACAGAACAAGCCACAACTACCTCACCTTGCTAGTTCCTCAGGTAATCCTATTTCCTCAGGCTGGAAACTTCTGAGTCCTCCTCCAAATGAATTTCAGCTGAACTGTGTTGCTCCAAAGCCTTAACGCTTAACCAACCAAATGCTTAACTAACTACATGCTTTACTCACTTAGTTCCTGGTCCTCATGCCTTATATAATTTTCTCTTTCTGCCCCCACTCCCTGGGATTAAAGGTTGGATTTCTGGGATTAGAGGCGTGGGTCACCATGCTTACCTGTTTCTAAAGTGGCCTTGAGAGATCCAGAGATCCAGCTAGCTCTGCCTCCCAAGTGCTGATTAAAGGCGTGCACCACCACCGCCCAACTTCTGCTATGGCTTGCTCTTCCCATTTTCTAGCCACCATTTGTGGCTCTGTATCTAGTGGCTGTCTGTTCTCTGACCCCAGATAAGTTTATTTCGGGGAACACACAATATTTCAGGGAACACAATACCACCACAATATTATTTATTCTAACTTTTTTTTTCACCAAAAACTCAAGCTATAGTTCAACTCACTGTGCAAGGAAAAGACTTCAGACATTTAAACATGTGTTGAATTACCTTTGAAAGGTGATTCTCTGCCATGTGCTATTTATAAACAATTCTGTTTACCCCAAAGTAAAGTATTTAATACAGTCAAGGACAAAAATAATATATAATAAATTTCTATCAACTTCATGTATACATTTCAAAAAATATTTTAAAAAATGCTTAAGAACTTTCCTATGCTCAAAATGCCCACTAATGATTTGCCTGATATTGTTTTCCCAATATCATCAAACAGCTAATTACCACTGTTGATTTACTCTAGCTTAGTTAAAACATTTGAAAGCAATGGCACTCTTAAAAAGGCCACATCAATAAAAGCTCTGGAGCATAAACTCTATCACTCATTAATACTAAAGTGGGACACACCAATTCTTACTTTATTGGAAGCAATAAGTATTGGTGTAATTATTAAGGCCACTCCATGTAGTTAAAAGGGAGGTTTATTTTGTGGGGTAACTTACAAATGAAGGGATAGGTTGTAGGGTCTGGCAAAGGTATGGCACAGTCCGGTGTTCTCTCGAGAACTCTGCTCGGTCTACCTCTAGCATCCAGGGTCCCAGAACCAATAGAGACCTCCTCTTGTGCCCCACCATGTGGGCATGACCATTATCGAAGCCTCAATGGGGGTTGGAACTTCCAGGCCAATGCTGGGATGGCTACCCACTACATTTCCCCCTATTGTCTAAATAAGAAGGTTCTAACCTAATACAAGACTATATACAAAGAGATGGTTATCAAATACTGTCCAGGAGTAATGAGGGATAATGACCTAGATAAGTTGGAATTACAATAAGTGCAAACAATATCAAGAAAAAACCATATAGTAAAATCCAGGGAAGTCTAGAGCGTGGGTAGGTGGCATGTTACAAAGATCATTCCAAAAGCTGTCCTATCCTAAAGAACCTGAGTCTAATACTTAATATATTCTATCTCAGATTTTATATATGTATATATACTAAGTTGTAACTGTAACTTCTAGTCTTTAACCTCATCAAAGACCTTAGAAGGAATATAATAATACCTGAGAAATGGAAGAAGGATGCAAGCAACTTTCGGGAGTCTTGCAAGAATAGATAGAGACAGCTGGCAGCCTGGACAGTCACCTAATGTTTCTCAGCATCATTGGTGCATTCAAATTGGCTACAGGCCTAGATTATCTGACAGACCATTTTTAGAATCAGGAATTCTGAAAGACCATCTTACCCTGTCTTGGCAAAATATAGTGGTCACTTTCCTTGTGTCCCGCTTGTTCAGAAAGGACAGCATTTATACTGTCAGCAGTTGAAGCAAGGACAGTTCTTTGCCCAGTAGGCCATTTTGTGCCAAGAAGACAAACTTCCAAATGGAAATGTCTTAGAAGCCCAACATTCTCTCAGGATCAAATTGGTGCTGTCAGGAGCAATTGTGTCTCACGTCAACAGAATTCTAAGTTATTTAAATGCCATATTCTCTAGGTCCATGAAGTGTTTGAAGATTACCTGTCCATTTGACCTATGTATTTATAAATCTGGATAACCTAACTGATATAATTATAGAAATGACAAGCATAGGTGACAATAAATCTATAAGTCTTATCTACCTAAACAACCTAAGGACTAAGGCTTCCTATAAATAAGGCAAACAGTCTGTAAGCAAATGTACAGTAAAAGGACAATGACTTTAAATTGTGACAATACACAAAATATCTTTAACAGAGGTAGGAATGTATAGTGCAATATGATAATAATCCTAAATATATATAATTATATAGAATATCTTAAACAGAAGTAGAACATACATATAGTATGACATATATAAATTTACATTTGTATCAATGTACAAATTAAAGAGTAAAAATGTGTTCAATATAACAAACATAGTTCTGTATTTGTATCAATATACAAATTATTTTAAATAGGAATATAAAAAGTTTATATTTGTATCAACATATAAGAATTCATAACAATGTATATTATCTAAGGCTGCTATATTATTAAATTTGTTTACTAATGTATATGATACTCTACCATAATATCTTATACCTATCCATTCCATTTCTTCTCCCCCCCCCCCTTTTTTGAGACATATTTTCTTTCCTTAAGGAGAATACTGAGTTTAACAGTTTCTTCCACCCCCAACCCTAGGACCATTACCCATAACCCTGAGAAATATGAAACCTTAGGGGCGTTGTTTTCTT
Source organism: Onychomys torridus (assembly GCF_903995425.1). Classification (NCBI taxonomy): domain Eukaryota; kingdom Metazoa; phylum Chordata; class Mammalia; order Rodentia; family Cricetidae; genus Onychomys; species Onychomys torridus. The sequence goes on from NC_050443.1 coordinate 168,106,572, forward strand.
AGAATTGCTTCCTGCTGTTTAGGGGGCAGGGCGATGGTGTCTCAGTTGGGTACTGTGAGAAAGCTCAGATAGTTAAATCTCAGTGAGACTAATTGTAGATTCTGCAGCAACTCTCAGATTAATGGGTAAGATTGTCTGAAATTCTGGCAAGAAGCGTAGTATGATGATGATTACCATGGCATCATTCTGGATTGGGTAGAGTTGTTGTTGTTGGGGCCCCATCTTCCTTCTGGAGACTTCAGAGATTGCTATTGGAAAAACTTATTTTTTATCAGAATGGAAGATTTGGATTTAAAAATGTCATGACATATAAGAAAGAATTCCAAGAAATCAAGAGTAAGCATGGAGAGAATTAGAATCTTGAAGACAATGATCCCTTATAATTGGTTTCCTTCTGTCTCACATCAGAGGGCTCTTTTGATATGGGACTGAAGAATCTCTCAACCTTTTCTTTTATCAATATGCTTGGGTTTAGAGAAGGAGTGAGCCAATTCCATCTCCAAAGCCACCTTGGTTTACAATTGAATTGGAACCACAACTATTCTAGATTGATAGAGATATAGATGTTAGACAGTGATATCTTACCCTGTGTAGATTGGTACCAATAGATTTTTTCTTTCTGCTGTAAACATCTGGATATCCAAGGCCTTATGATTTCTGGAAGATGGGTATTTCCATTATCCTGGAAAGACAAAAACAGAACCCTACCCCAACCTTTGATTGTTAAATTTTTCTTACAACCTGAAGAGATGTCACATTGGTGGATGATCTTTTACTTCTCATCAAGGGGTTTCTCCTGTTTGAATAGAATTTTTTATTAATTTTGTTGGTATCCAGAGCTTTTCTTCTCCTGTGGAAACAAAAGCAAAACCGCTCCCCCAACGTAGGACATATCCAGGTTTCCATTCTGAGGTCAACATATCTTTGAAATAAACTGGTTGGTTTAGCTCAGGAGTTTTGTCTGTCATCCAATGTCTCTCTGCAGCTGTTGTTCCTTTCTCATCAGCATTGAGAAAATTCAAGGTTAATAAAGCACTATGCATTCTATTTCTAGGAGTCATTGTTACCTGTTGCGGTTTATTTAGCATATCCTTTAAAGTTCGATTGGATCTTTCTATGACTGCTTGGTCTGTGGGATTGTGTGGTATACCCGTAATATGCTTTATATTGTAATAAGCAAAGAACTGCCTCATTTTATTGGAGACATATGCTGGGGCATTGTCTGTCTTAATTTGTACAGGTATTCCCATGATGGCCATAACTTATAATAGGTGTGAAATCACAGATTCAGCCTTTTTAGAACTCATAGGAGTTGCCCACTGAAATCCTGAATAGGTGTCACTGGTATGGTGTACATACTTTAATCTTCCAAATTCTCTCGAGAACTCTGCTCGGTCTACCTCCAGCATCCAGGGTCCCAGAACCAAGAGAGACCTCCTCTTGATCCTGGGTCTTCTGCTTTCTACCTCCACCCTGCCTTGTGGGTATGACCATTACCAAAGGCTCAATGGGGTTGGGAACTTCCAGGCCAATGCTGGGATGGCTACCCACTACAAATAAGCAAATGGAAATCTTTCTAATACATCAAAAGTCAGCTTATGTTGTGTGTGTGCTCAAGTCTCAATTCTAGCTGACTTCAATTTTTAAACCTGGGGGCTGGTGGATGAAGAGAAAGCTGTCAGCTCAGTCAAATGGCCCAGCTGGAACATCTGACTTGCCGTTTTCAACTCTATTAAAGATAATGAGTGTCACATATGCTGAAATACAATCAAATGAGAAATAAAACATTTTATTTTCATAGGTAGTTATGCTTCTAGTCACTCCTAGATATTTTGGAGATTAAATGTATGGTGCAGTACTACAATACATAATTGCATTCTAAGTCCCTTGCCTTTATTGAGGGTCCTCAAGGTTTGGGACTAGCCGTCATTATGTGTTGTCTGTGCTACAATTAGTAAAGGGAAGTTGTTGATCTCCATGTATCTTCCTGCTGGGTCATTTGTTAAAGAAGTATTGAGCACTGTATGCCAGCCACTAATGTCAGTAGCACTGGTTATTGCAGTTCCTTATGGAAATATTCATAAGAACTGTGATGAGATGGCATGGAAATGCTCCCTGAGATGTGGCTATTTAAGAGGAGATTTTTTTCAAAGGTGACTTAGGCACTACCAAGATCCAAGGAAATAGAATATCACATGTACACAGAACCAGAAAAAATAGTTCAGTATTCAAGGTAACCATCTTAAACCCCATGTTCATAGCACTCAATCAAGAAGAACAAAGCAGCTTGTGGTTGGCACCAACATAATAGGCTAAAGCATCAAAAGGTGGCAGAGCCATCACCGGGCTTACCTCTGGCTTTGCTCAGCCTTATGCATTGGACAAAGCACACAATCCTTATATATCAGGTTTTCTGAAAGTGGAGATAATCATTCCTCTTTGAAAGAGGTGCTGGGAAGACTAAGGTTGGGAGTATCACAGAGATGTTATTCAATTTGCCAGCTTCCATGAGCAGCTCTTATTAGTTGAATGACTCTCATTTCCAAAGGAGACAAAGCATAGTTTTGTTCTGAACAAGAGTGATTAACGTGAATGGCTATGCTATGCCTGAAGTTGACTGGTCTTAACTCAGAGACAATTGTTTGTTAATGTGGAATCCTTTACTAACATTTGATTATAAAGTTATAAAAGCAATCACAGCATATTAAACATGGTTTGATCAAAATGTCAGGTGTGAGCTGGTGAAAGAGCTCAGTGCATAAAGGTACTTTCCAGCCAGCCTGAATTAGCATCCCTGGACCAACATGGTGAAATGAGAGAGCCAATTTCCACAAGTTGTTCTCTGACCGTCACAAGTGGACTATGGCATGCATGCACACACCCCAAATTACATAAATAAATGTAATATTTTTTAACATCTTTTGACTTTTATTTTAACACTGTGACTTTTAGTTTTCTAATTAATAAATTGTAGTGGAAACCTCTGTTGGGAATCATGATGGTACAGTGATGTGAAACAGAACATGTCAAGAGTCTTGGCATTTGGGTCTTCAGTATATAGTCACTGGCTCTGACTGCTGCTTTAGGGTTTCCACTGAGACTATGGGCCTCGCTCCATCTGGCTACACAGTAACTCACAGTGGTGACCCCTTTCAGTAATTAAAAAATGAATGTAGTGCAAAGCTGTTTTTATTGCTGTAGCTCTATAGTAGAGCTTGAGGTCAGGGATCGTGATGCCTCCAGAGGTTGTTTTATTGTATGGGATTCTTTTGGCTATCCTGGGTTTTTTGTTTTTCCATATGAAGTTGAGTATTATTCTTTCCAGGTCTGTGAAGAATTGTGTTGGTAATTTGATGGGGATTGCATTGAATCTGTACATTGCTTTTGGTAAGATCACTATTTTTACTATGTTAATCCTGCCTATCCATGAGCATGGGAGATCTTTTCATTTTCTGACATCTTCAATTTCTTTTTTCAGGGACTTAAGTTCTTGTCATGTAGGTCTTTCACTTGCTTAGTTGGATCACCCAATGACAGAGAAATGGATGAGATCTACATGAACAACCTGGACGACAGTGGGAGTAATGAAAGGCAAGATTTGAGGGAAAGAAAGCTTAGGGGAGCAGGAGATCCCAGCTGGATCAGGAACAGAAAGGGAGAACAAGGAATAACAGACCATGACTTTTAGTCATTTCTGATATCCATTTTCCTACCCTTTGCTTCATTTTTTTAAAGGGGTCTTCCTTTGACAGGAATAGTGATTATTGCTTTAGATCTGTAGTGGCTAAAATGGATTTAGATGCTTATACATGGAAACGATTCATATTGATTTTCTATTATCTGTCTCTTCCTAACCATGAGTCTGTTTTACTTAGGACACTTTTTTTTCTGCTCCAAAGGCCGTAACCCAGCTGAAATGATTGTAGGACTTCCTTCTGTGTTACCACTACAGAGTTTAGTGATTAAAATGAGGGAGGGTGGTTTTCCTTTTCTGAACATAGTGATTTATACTCTTTCCGTGGTTACGAAGATATGCTTCTCTCCCCAGCATGGACTGCAATGCACCATCACCTCTGGTAAAAAAAAAAAAAAAAAAAAAAAAAAAAAAAAAGGGTGGGGGTTCAGAGTGCTAATGTAGAGCAGGCAGGGAGAAGCATTAAGTGTCCTCAGTGACTTGAATGGTCATAGGGAAGGTATGTTCTATGGAGAACATTAGTCTTCTGTAATTCAATTATTACAATGAGATTCTGACAGGATAGCCATATTTGTTCAACAGTTGTGTGTATGTTTGTACTTATAAACAAATTCATGGGAATATGTGGTTATGCATGTATGTATGTGATGTATGTGCATAAAGACTGAAGAGTGAAAAAGGCCAAGAAAAAAACATCCTGACCCTGGCTTGACTCCAGGACCAGGGCTTGAAATCACACCAATCCCTGAGCTTGCACCAGAGTCAGGCTGCAGAATTCCACCAGTCCCTAAGGTCCCTGAGCTCAAAATGCCGTCAATCTTGAGCTTGCCCCAGAATCAGACCACCAAATCCATCAATCTCAAGCCACCCTGGAAAGCTCTGCCCTGTCCCCCAAGAAATACTATATAAGGTCTGTACCCTGTTTGCTGCTGCCTTTTACTGGAGGCAGCAACTCTCCTGGATTCTTCCTTCCCAGTCTGAGGGAGGTTTGTTGTGAGGTGTGACATTTTCACCCAAGTGAAGCCCAGCTATAACAATTTTCACTAGAGCAGGAGCAGAGCAGAATTGTAACACTTTCTCTTGGGAAACCTTCCCCTAGGGGAGCAGACTAGTTATGCTGGAGAAATCTTTCCCTGGAGCAAGGCTGTAAACTCCTATGCTTAGAGTGACTTTGTGGTATTCCTTGGTTACTGCAGCTGTAAGTTTTCTCTGGTCCCACCAGGCCCCACAAAGCCCAGACAAATCTCTTTCACCCACAGACAAATTTCTTTCACCTACAGTCTGGCAGCTGCTTGGACCCAAGTAAACACACAGAGGTTTATGTTATTTACAAACTGTAAGGTCTACGGCAGGCCTCTAGCTAGCTAGCTCTTATAACTTAACCCATTTCTATTTATTTATAAGTTGCCACATGGCTGTGCCTACCAGTACTTTCACATCTTGCTTCTCCTGGAGGTGGCTGGAGTCTCTCTAGACTCCGCCTTTCTCCTTCCTTTCTCTCACCTTGGATCTCCCACCTGCCTCTAAGCCAACTTGCCATAGGCCAAAGCAGCTTATTTATTAACCAGTGGGAACAATGTATATTCACAGCATACAGAAAGCACTATACACCTTAAAAACAAAAACAAAATAAAAATAAAGCAGAACAAAACACAGCTCTCCTTCTAGCCTATGACTAACCAAGTAAGGTAAGGCTCACTATCTAGATGGCTCCAGGGATCTATTTGCCTCAACCTCCCCAGAACTTTGATTGCAAGTGTATGCTAACATTTCTGGATTTTTTTAATCTTTTTTTTTTTTTTTAATTTTACATGGGTTCTAGGGAATGAACTCTGGCCATCACACTTGCAAAGTAGGCATTTTACTGACTGAACCATCTCATCAGTTCCTGTTAGTTCACCATTTGCTCCTTTAATAAGTAATACTTCTTTCCGACCAGGACATTTCTTAGAAATAGACATACATTATTAGATTTAGTTGGAGCCCATCTTTACAAGACCTCATCAAGATCATTCACTCTTGTGTTCACACCTTCACACTATGATCGCTTCTTTTTCCAAGCATACAAAGAGGCTTCATATTCCCCTTCTAAAAACAAATACAGGAACTCTCATCCAATAACTGATGGAAGTGGATGCAGAGATCCTCAGCCAGGCCCCAGGTGGAGCTCCAGGTGTCCAACTGTTGAGAAAGAGGAGGGTCTGCAAGAGCGTGAATTGTTGAATCCAAGATTGCAAAAAGCACAGGGACAAATAGCCAAACGAATGGAAGCACATGAATTATGAACCAAAAGCTGTGGAGCCCCCAACTGGAGCAAGCCCTCTGGATAAGTGAGACCACTGACTAGCTTGATCTGTTTGGGAGGCACCCAGTCTGTGGGACCAGGATCTGTCCTTAGTGCATGAGCTGGATGTTTGGAACCTTGGGCTTATGCAGGGACACTTTGCTCAGCCTGGAAGGAGGGGCCTGGACCTGCCTGTACTGAATCCACCAGGTTTAAATGAATCCCCAGGGGAGTCTTGGTCCTGGAGGAGATGGGAATGGAGGGGAGGGGCTTTGGGGGAAGGTGGGGGTGGAGGCGGGAGGGGGGAAGACAGGTTAACCCATGGCTGATGTATAAAATTTAAAACACATAATAATAAAGAAAAAATATTTAAAAAATATACAGTATTTACTCGACAGTGAAAGTATCAGCAAGGGATTATATAACATTTGTGGCTTAATTTACTTAAGTGAAATGTTTAATGGTATCTTTTTGCCTTGTTTATTTTCTAGCAACCTGGTTATATAGGAATGGTTCAGTGTATTGTTATACTTATGAAATAAAAGTGTAATCTCAACCTGTGTAACAGCAGCTCTGTGAAATATTGTTCCTGTAGTTAAGGAGAATATGTTCACAGAAGCCATGTACACCATATTTGTTTAAATGTGTCAACCATATCCATATCCCTCAAATGCAACCTTACATGAGCAACTGAAGTTTTTTTGAGAGAAGTGAATTGTCTTTGATCTTGATACCACCCCTTCTGTCCAGTTTCCTCTTGAGGAGAGGAATCTTGCCAGCCCATAGCAGGGTTTGTTTTCTTAATGGCTCTCCTCCAGAAGCATAAAGCAGTGAGAACACTTCAGCAAAGCCTGCTGTTTGTGCAGTGGCTCCTTTTTCACAGTTTGCCATCCTGATTTCCCCATTCATGAACCTCTCTCTTTATATAAAAGCAGAGCAATCTAACCCAATGGAAAACCAGGGGGTGATCTCAAAACTAAGTCTTGTCATGTGTGTAAAACAACTCAGTCCTCTGATTTTCCACAGAGCAGTGTTCTGAGTTAACCATTTAGGCATCAGATGTTCATCAGGGTATTAAAGAATGCCCTTTGGATTATGACAGTCTTTGCATTGCTATTCTAGTGATTTTAGTGACTAAGCTGATATAGAAATCATAAATACCATTCCTGATCCAAAATTCTGAATGAATGAAAATAAATACAACTCTGAAACTTAAATATGAAAAACTCTTTAGCTAATTTTATGTTTAGAACTCAGTGATTTAATAAAATTCTTTAAAACAACTTGAGATTTCCTTGACCATAATCTCAAAATGTCATCTAGTACTGTCTATGTGTCTTACAGTAGAAAATGCAATACACTTTGACTTGATACATTTTATTTTTGAGCAGGTATCTAGATACACTTTCAATAAATGGATAATGTTTATAAAGTATTATATAATGTCTTTTACATGAGTCTGTACTTAGGAAAGAAAGATTCTCCAACTTACAAATTCTGCATTTCAATTTGGAAGGAGCCAATCAAGTTCTCTGATGCCCAAAGATAAAAGGCAACCCATAAATCTATATTGCTATAGTTTCAAAGATAGCTAGATATTTTCCATGCTTTCAAGGAAAGCTGAAGGACCTATGTATCTTGCAAGATTACACCATAGCTAGATCATAGGAGTGAACATCCAGTGAAGATGTTGTGTTTTGTTGGACACACTTATTCATAGACCAAAGTCCAGTGTAAACCAACTTAACTTTGGCAGATGTCTACCATGAACAGAGGAAGAACAGATATTTCCTTCCAAGTCAGGGTTCTACAAACCTCCACAAAATATGGGATGGATCTAAGAACAGGAAGAGAAATAGAGAAAAACATGACTTTGTTGAACTACTTATTTGTAATACCAGAACACACCAAAGTATCTGCTTGAGTTTGCACAGAAATGACTAGGTCATGTTGGGATTCAGAGAAAAGGCAACTATGTTTCTTCACATATGAATGTACCTCTTGAAGAATGGTTTGCATGATATATGTTAAATAAAATTGACCTCTGTTAAATTTATCTTTGTTGACCTTTATGGTACCTTCTGAAATCATTAAGAGCTGCCCCAGCTGAGGAGAAGAAAGTGGAAGCAAAGAAGGAAGAATCTGAGGAGTCTGATGACGATGTGGGCTTTGGTCTTTTTGACTAAACCTCTTTTGTTAACATGTTCAATAAAAAGATGAACCTGTAAAAAAAAAAAAAAGAGTATCTTTTTCCATATGATAGCCTAATATGTTGAAATACAGCTCTTATGTACTTCAGAGTCCCTTTCCAGGTTAACATGATCAAAATAACCTCGCTCCTCATCCTGCTTCTTGACTCCAAAGCTTTCAGCATAGATATTTATCTTCTGCCTATAGGATACTTAAAACCAAAAGAGTTAAAGAGTTATGGTCCCTTCTATAAGAACTCTTTATTCACTTGGACTTGATTAAAGCTCATATATGAGTGCTTCAAGCTCTGGATATGACAGTGTCATGCTACTGTATGTGCAGATTAAATCATAGAATGGCAAATGATGCATCCAGCACATTGTGCTCTTGTTACTGCCCATTCAAAAATGATAAGTGAGTAAGCCATATCAAGAAGGGATTTGTGAGTCTTGTAGGAGAGACTGATAAACAGATAGCTTTGGTGTTATGAAACAAGTGGTGGGGAACTTAGGATTTCTATAGGAATGCTAAAGAGGCACCAAATGGGTTTTTTTTTTTTATCACATTTGAGCAAGAAGTCATTGTAAATATATTGAAGAAATAGGATGATTTATGGCAGGAAGAGACTTGCATATGTATCTGAGGATTGCAAACTCCTTGTCTGTGACCTGAGGAGTACCAGCTTGGTGCTTACCCTTGGCACAGCTGATCATCACAGAATGAGACTTTTCAAAGTAAGAAGTAAAAGCTGGTCCAAGGATCATAAAACTGAATGTGACAATTTAAAATTATTGGTCTATTTAGCTAATTCTCTTCACATATAAAATCAGTGTTTCATAATCCACAAGGTTGTTCATCTTAGTCCTCTAAGGGATATTGGTTAAAAAAAATTGCATATTCTAATTCTAAAATTGTGCAATTGGGTCTCAGAATGCCACACATACATGATCTTGCCTTATGATAGACATTACATTGCTGATTTCAGGCCACATGTGAAATAGCAAAGCAGTTTAGACATATCACTAGAGGCAAAAAAAAAAAAGTTCTATATTCAAAATCTGAGGAATGAAATAGTATCCAATTCTCAGAAGACCAATCAACAGAGCACAGAGTTAGAAGGGTCTTTCGTCAATCTCCTCCAGCTCATCAGCACAGTAAGGAAGGAAATTTGTGGTAATTGATTATAATTTGCCACCAAATTATCATCAGCAGAGAATATTAAAGGAATGCAGTACATAAAAGGATCCTCACTGATATGGTGTAGCCTCCTGGGCTACCCATCTATCACTTCCTTTGTTGTCACTGTTTCCAAGGTACAGTTTAGTTGTAGACTCCATTTTTCTTCCCTTTCACACATGAGTCCACTTCTGTGAGAGTAGCTACAAATAGGAAGAGTAAATATGGATTTGCTATACGATTCAGAAAGACTGCTTGCCAGTGCTGCTCACTCAGTTCCCATTCTCTTCGGCTAATTTATCCTACATGGGATTCATGAGCATGCTGGGGAATATTGGAACAGATTGAAGCAAGGATTTCCATCCAATTTCACTGCTAACTTCAAGCAGCAGTGAGAGACAGTTTGAGCAAAGCAAACCCAGAAATCTGCATCAGTTCACATTGATAAACCTACTCAGTTTTAAACATATTGAATGCTTGACAACATGTCACATTTTAAAACTCAAAAAATAAGCTTCCAGAGTTTTCAAAACCTTCTTCTGGTTTTCTACTTCCTTTGTCATGAATGGTCATATCATCATATTATTCTGCTTGCCAACAGGACTCTTCAGCACTGGATAGCAGGTAGGAAAGTGCTAATGTCTTCAATGTGATGCTGGTTTTAAAAACAGATATTGGTTTAATGATCTATCTCTACTGGCTGTGAACTTGAGTATCATTAATAAAAGGCATAGTAGAAAAAAGTCTTGCCCAGTAGCAGCACACCAGAATCCCTGGCAGTTCGAAAATCTCATACATAATTCCAATGATCTGTGATAGCTTGAATTAGACACAACAGCTTTTTCTGAGGGTTTTGAATTATTTGATATTGAAATGGTGAGCAGAAGATTTTTCTTCTTTTCTCTCAGGTCTGTAAGATCAGTCTTTCTGCAAATATTAGAAGAAATTTTATGTGAAATGGGAGATGAGTGCTTTAGGTCAGATTTTTTGATTGGTAGTCTATTGATACTTTATCCTGCTGAACACACTCAACCCAAAAGCAATGAAAACTTATGGCATATTAAGATAGAAATGCTATTTAATCTTTTATCCACAGGAGACAAGAAAAGATGATAAGCAAATAAAAGACCATTCTTGAATGATTAATTGAAAGTTATTTTACAATGGCTCTTTAGCCTCTCTGTCTCTGTCTTTCTTTCTCTCTCTGTCTCAATGTGTGTGTGTGTGTGTGTGTGTGTGTGTGTGTGTGTGTGTGTGTGTGTGTGTAGTGGGTAGCCGTCCCAGCCTTGGCCTGGAAGTTCCAACCCCCATTGAGGCTTCAGTAATGGTCACACCCACAAGGCAGGGCTGAGGGAGGAAGCTGAAGACCCAGGATGGAGAGGAGAGGCTTCTCTTGGTTCCCTGCAACCTATCCCTTCATTTGTAAGTTACCCCACAAAATAAACCTCCCTTTTAACTACGTGGAGTGACCTTAATAATTTCACCAATATGTGTGTCTGTGTGTTGATTAAATCAATAATACAGACGAAAACCTCTTTCCAAGGAAAACTTTCAGTTGGTACATGAGAATTAAAGGAAAAGTTAGAATAAAATTAGAATCAAGTACAAATGTACCAATCCGAACAACCACAAGTGAAATACAAAGTATGTTATGTTTAAACCAAAGCAAGCACAGAGACTAAGGAATACCTGGATCTAATTAGATTTTTGCTTAATTTCTGCTAGTTTTTTGTGCAAAAATGTGTTATCAAATTTAAGTGACAACATTTTGAGAGATAACGACTTCTTAACCCAATTACTAAGATGTGAACAGACTTAACTCTGCTTCAGTGAGAATCTAGTAGGATTCTGAAACTCCACAACATAGCTTGGATTACAGTTATTGCCCATAACCATTGCTCTAAAGAAGAAAAAGCCAAGTCCACTGAGAAAATTCATTTGCCTGCCCACTTCCCTCCTTATTGGAGTCTTCTTTAATTCTTAAGTAACACCTATAGACTCTTCATTTTTCTTGAAATATTATTGAGATTTTCAGTCACATGAAAAATCAAGTTTAGAAGAATGTATTTTCTCTTTCACCACACAATATTTAGAGTGTAATGTTGGATGTGCATCCCAGATGCTGTCTCTAAACTCGGCTCTCTTATCCCATGTATGAGAAATACTGCTCTGTTTCCCCCATCAGTTATGCACAGAGAAGGGATGCAAAACCAAACCTTACTTTCATTTCACCCTTTATTTTCCAAATTAATTTAGTCATAGGATGCTTGCTTTGTAAGAGAGTTTATAAGTGATATGCTCAAATTCTCTGAATGGGTTTTTTTGCTACATAAAGATTCATTCAATGATCAACATCTATTGTTCTGAGATCATTATGAATCAGTCACTATCCTTCCTTCACTCTTCTGAATTTAAAAGAATGATACTATGACAAATGAAAATTTTAAACTTTAATTTTTTTTTCTGGTTTGTTGAGACAGGGTTTTTCTGTGTAGTTTTGTGCCTTTCCTGGAACTCACTTGGTACCCCAGGCTAGCCTTGAACTCACATAGCCTGGCTCTGCCTCCCAAGTGCTGGAATTAAAGGCATGCGCCACCACCACCTGGCTAAACTTTAATTTTAAATGTTACATTATTATTATTTAGAAAAGCAAATGCATTTTTGATTTTAGCTTTGCATCTTTTAATCTTCTCTGATTTCATGATTAGTTCTTGATTTTTTAGCCAAAATTTTGAGATAGTTATACATTACATAAAAGAGAAAGTTATAGCTGTTTCTTCTCCATATTTTATTCCACCTTATTTTAGTGTACTACCAAGGACTTCCATTGTAATACTAAAGAGAATGGATGGGAATGATTATTTGTGTCTAATACATAATCTTAGGAAGTTAGTGTTCAGTCTTACCAGAAGTACCCTAATAGATGTGTTCTAAGTAGATACTTTTAAAAACCTTGAAGATGGGATTAAATCCAAGATTTGGAGAGTATTGTCATGCATTTTTCAGATATTATCTAAAGTTAGTGCCACATAACATATTATTATAAGAGACATTAAAGGAGAGATGCAGTGAGAAATGGAATTGGCTATGAGGCAAGGGAGAGAGAGAGAGAGAGAGAGAGAGAGAGAGAGAGAGAGAGAGAGAGAGAGAGAAACAGGGTTGAAAACATGTAATCATAAGCAAAAGGATGTCTACAGCTAAAGGAAGCCAAAAAGACAAGAAGGATTTGCCACAGGATTGGATTTGCACTATGGCAGTGTTACCCAACACTACCAGCATATTCTCTGTCCCCCACCCTACCTCCCTCATTTTTTATTTCTTTGTTACTGCCTTCAAGTACATCTTCCAAATCATTAAGTTTCTTCTATTCTGTTCATTGCTTTTATGGCATTATTACTGTTTCTCATTTATAGGATAGGCAGTTTGCATTCTCATATTACCTTATTTTTGAGATCATCTTCTGTTCTTTAAGATTGTCTTCTACTCTTTGACTATTTTTATCCAATTAATTTCTCTTTAATTTTCATATAGAAAGCTTGACTCAAACATATCATCTTAGAATAGAGCAGGCTACTTAAAAGTTCACTGAGAGACTGAACCCTGCACCCCACATATGATAGGAAATAGTGCTGCCTCTCATCTATATGTCCAGCTCATTGGAGAATCTTGAAAATCTGTATATTTTTAGAGGGTTAATCAGTTTATCTTCCTCAGTAAGGTAGCATGTGCATTGGGCCCAGTGTTTTGTGAGTTGAATCAGAGGGATAGAGGTCATCCTTGTCTGTATATATAGTGCTAGTACAACTCTACATACATGTGTGATTGCACATGATTGTAAGAAAACCACATCATCATGCCCTCCAACATCTGGTTTCCAAACACTTCTCAATTATTATTCTTCAAGGAATCTTACCTAGCACAGAAAGGAGTTTTTTTAACAAAAATGAAAGAAGCTATCTCTAAAAATTTAGTAGCTGATTTTTTAAAAATTCTAGGACTCTTTTTGTTTTTATCACACTATTAAATACATTTTAAATATTTCCAAATGCTGTTGTATCTAAGACCTTTTTATACACAATCATCATTAAGCTTAAGTTATGTTGGCATCATTCCACTCCAGGCACTTACATTTCAATTAAATACGTTTTCACTCTTCTGTCTTCTATTCATCTACTTAGAACTCTAAATTTCTCAATTGCTGCTGCCTACTTTCTCATTCTACCAATTGTTTGGGGATTATTGCTTTTATTTAAAATTTAAGTATTCTTTCTGTTGTTCACTAATATATAGTAGACACAAATATGTGTGTCAAATTTGCTATATAATGCATAGATGCTATGTTATTATAGCATAGATAAGAATGTACCTCCTTAATAGGATATTCACATTCTCTTCCCTAAAACCTGTCTATATGCTACCTTACATGACAAAGAATAATCTGAAAGCATGATTTAAGGATTTTGAAAAGGAAGGTAAACCTTGATCAACCAGCTATGATGATGAAAGATAGAAACCGGGAAATAGTGATTTTATATTATATTATATTATATTATATTGTATTGTATTGTATTGTATTGTATTGTATTGTATTGTATTGTATTGTATTGTATTGCATTATATTATATCATATCATATCATATTGTATGTGTATGTATTTGTCTGTATACATAAATAAATAAATGTATGTGTGTGTGTGTGTATGTGTGTGTGTATTGATGCACAGTCTCAAGTAGACTAGAGTTTGAACTCCTTCTCCTGCTGTGTCCTATGTGCCAGGATTATTAATGTGCGCCACTAATACTAGTGAGAAATTAAAAGATGCTACAGCTGGAAAAAAGCATGCAAGTATTTCATAGAAGATGGAAATGGTAAGGAAAAGGCTTATAGATAGAGTTTTGTTTGCTGATACCTTGATTTTAGTGTGTAAAACTCATTTTAAACATCTAACCCCTATAAGGAAGAAAATGTATTTATTTGATTTTAATTCACATAATATGCAATATTTTATAGCTGAAATAAAATAATTCAATAATATTAAGTTAAAAACTGTGTACAGACAAAAATAGTAGAATGACAATTCTGCATTTTCTTTAAAATCTGGGGCAAGGTAGAGAAGGAGTACAGGGAGGGATAAATAACACTAAAGACCTTTTGAAAATGTCATATGGAAGCCTACTACTGTAGAAGATCCCTAAAATATATATGTATTTAAAAATATTTTAAATAGAGCTACACTATAACAAACAATGATGTACGGTGCCAATACATACACTTAAACACACACACAAACACAAGAAAAATGTGTCAGGAACATCTCTGTGGGTTGTAGTTCAGTGGTATCCCACAGATCCCCAAACATTACATGCTATTGCCATTGCTCTTTGTTATACTGTAGAACTCACTATTGATGAAGAACACTAATATTAAAGTAATAAAATATAAAGAAATCAAGTTGGTAGTCACCTGGAAGCTTTCTTACTACTGAGTAGCTTTCATAGTGCTCACAGATGTTAAGCAGAGTACAGGAGGAGAACAGTAATCACTGATCTTTCCCAGATGTGAACCCTGGGAATTACAATAAGTAAGGAATGGCCTGGCAAGATATGCCCACTGGTCCAATAGTTGAATGAATATTATGAGAGTGACCAAGTACTTTCCAATTAGATTTAAGGCCCACTCAAAGAGATGGAACTCATTCCTGGAACTATCAAATGCCATCGGCTTTAGGGAAGAACCCACTATTACTATTATGACAAATGGACATAATATTAAAGTCACTCCTAATGGCTTGTCACTGTAACAACAGATTAATGCATCTTTCAACTCTCAACAGAGATGTTTTTATCTCTGTAGAAGTTCTTATCTCTGTAGTTGCTGATTAACAGAGACCTACAAATGGTTAAGGTGAAGAATAAGAAATTGTGACTGTGAATACTCAACCCTCTGTGGGACACTTGTATCACTTCTTTTTTCGAAGCTTGGGATCTTTGTGGAGGAGATGCTGGAGAACTTTATGCATTTTATTCTTTATGTATTTTATTCTTCCTCTCAAAATTAGAATGAACAAGGATATATTTTCTCCCTTACAATATCTCTGGTTTTGGCTACTTCAGTGTGTATTTTCTTAGACAAGTCAGTGTAAACAGAGGTTTCTGTCCTGTGAGCAACTCTCAAATACCCAGCAGCTGCTTCCCAAATTACTGCACAGAGACTTGCATTAATTACAAATACTGGGTGGGTAGGTCAGGCTTAACTAACTAGCTCTTACAATTAAATTAAGCCATAGTTATTATCTATGTTTAGCCACATGACTTGGTACCTTTCAATAAGACATTCTCATCTTGGCTGGTGTCTGCCTGACTCTCTCTCTCTTCCCTTCATTCATTTTGTTGTCCTGCCCATATTTCCTGCCTGGCTACTAGCCAATCAACTTCAACCAATGAGAGCAACACATATTCATAACATTCAGAAGGACATCCCACATCAAGTGGGTGTATAAATGTTGTTGAGTGATAATATAATGTATGTCAGTGGTTCTCAACTTTCCTAATTCTTCAACTCTTTAATACAGTTCCTCATGTTGTGGTGAATCTCAAGCATAAAATTATTTTTATTGCTACTTCATAACTGTTATTTTGCTACTGTTGAGAGTCATAATGTAAATATCTGATGTGCAGGATATCTGATACGTGACTCTGTGAAAGAGCTGTTTGATCTTCCAATGGGTTGCTACCTATAGATTGGAAGTGCTGATGTAGTTCCACGCTGCTCCCCAACAGATTTCCCATCTTAAATAAGAATTGTGATGATGGTAATGAATAACTTACCAGAAACTATGTAGCTAATAAAAGATGAGAAAGTATTTGAATCCTGGATGTTAACATTTAAGACATTTTAAAAATATGGGAGATAGATATAAATGTGAAAGCTTCTAGAAATATTGCATAGCATTTTTAAGTTATGATTTTAAAGTTAAAATTAAGACTCATCTTTTATGGATCTTTAATGACATACATTACAGAGGACCAATTACTCTCCCCTACTTTGGACATGGATGAATTTAAAAATTCTATCATTCTACATGTTCTGCACTCCTAGACTAGTTGCTGAGTGTTCTTTGTTCTAGTACATATAAGTCTGAAACAGTATTAATGAATTAGAGATGTTTTTAGCTGAGACTCGCTGGATTCCTTTCATAAAAATTATATTGCATATTAAGAGGTAGAAGCCACAAAATTCCAAAATTGTACACTTAAACTTTTCTGTATAACCAAACTTCAAAAAGTTGAGTTCCCCAGTGAAGGCATTCTCCAGTGATAGAAAAACTTAAGAACAAGGATTTATCGCTGTGTGGTTATTGTATGTGTGTTGTCACTGACACGCTTCCCCAATGAACACTTCCCAAGAAATAGAAGAAGTCCCAAAGAAACTCAAATTTCTGATTTATCTTGGGCTATAAAAGTGACATTCACATTTCCAAAAAGCAATTTGCCATGAATTTGAGCAGACCAGTAGGCAGTAGATAGGATCAACCTTGCCCCAAAGACTATTTATAGGAATAATAACATGATAATGCGGAATAAATTGGAGATGGACATCGTCTATTATTCTAATATGTAAAATCTAACTCTAATAAGTTTAAAATTCAAAAGATGAATGAAAAATGTCATATGTAGACTGAGGCTACATCTAGAGTTGAAGCCACAGGGAGTCCGTACATTCGCCTCTACTCTTCTTAGGTGTCATAGCACACAGTTATTTAGGATAAATTCATGAGCTCTTTTTGGTGCACTTCCTTATTTCTACCAAATCTGCACATCAGCACATCAGCCCAGGTTAGTTGATGGGTAGCCAGTCTTCAAGCACATTTTACTGTTCCCATATTTCTCTTTTATCTGGGCGTGTTATCACTTTAGTAGACTGTGTAAATGGTTTGCCTCTCACTAAAAATAAAAATTGAAGTACCACAATGGCCTCCAGAATGCTATGTAATTTATTCTTTAGCTGCCCCTCTGAACTCAACACTCAATCTCTCTGTTGTGGAATATTAGCTTGAGATGTACTATATTCATTTATGCTGTGGAATATTTGTTTAATGGTACAAAGACGTGTTGCATTCTTTTATGTTGCATTTGTTTAACTCTGTAAAGCTGTGTTACTTTGCCTGTCTAAAACACCTGATTGGTCTAATAAAGAGCTGAACAGCCAATAGCTAGACAGGAGAGGGATAGGTAGGGATGCCAAGGAGAGAGAATAAATAAAAGAGAAAAGAAGAGGAAAGAAAAAAGGAGGAAAGGAGGATGCCAGGGGCCTGACACCCAGCCACACAATCAGTCACTGAGTACAAAGGAAAGAAAGATATATAGACAAGAGAAAGGTAAAAGCCCAGAGGGAAAAGATTGACAGGATAATTTAAGAAAAGCTGGCTAGAAATAGGCCAAGCTAAGGCCAGGTATAAATAAGGAAGAATAAGTCTCCATGTATTTATTTAGGTATTGAATGGCAGGCCCGCAAGAGAAAACAAAACAAAACAAACAAACAAAAAGCCTAAATTTTGCTGTACCAATGTGAGAATAAAAAAAAAGCTAAGAACACCTGCCATAGTGCAGGGAACTAGCATTCCAGATCTGGGACCGAGGAGGAGTAGAATGCAGTTATATACCTCTCTGTCACCCACTGGCCCAGGAGCTTTTGACTTGGCTTTCACAGGTCAAGAAGAGGGCAGAGCCAGCCACCAAAGACACAGAGGAGGTCCTACCCACATTGCATAGCAGTTTAAAGGCTTGTGCAGTCATAAAAGGATAGATATACACAGTAAAGACAGATTCAGACAAGAAAAACCTCTACATAGGGTCCAGTGTGTTTAAAAATGTGCATAGGCTTAAGAAAGAAAAGGGAAAGAATATAGACAGATATAGAAAAAAATTAAAAATAATAAAGTCTTTAAAGAGAGAAGTAAAGTAATAAAAAAAAAAGAACAAACCACAAAACAATGGAAAATACAGAAGAAGTGTGGACTTTTTAGTATTGTGCTTATTTTGAATTTTTGATTGCTGATAAACAAACAATAGCTGCTGAGAGACATGGGATTGAAAGAGGGACTGCTGACATAAACCAGCCTAGATATTTTAAGAATGCCTTAATTTTAAAATGGAACTTAAAAAAATGCATTGCTTTGGAAAAGAGGTTTTGCTTTTATTCCCACAGAATACAAGAGGCTGTGGATTCCTTCAGGATTGATATGGATCAGGTTAGGTCAGGGAAGACCATCTGAATCTTGACAAATGATATATATCAACAAAGGTTACAACTGATCTTCCCAAGACGTGGCCATTATCTCAATTTTCTCAAGGACCCTTTCAACCACAGACAACAAGAAGCAGTCTAGAAGAAATGATGCCCACATTCCCAAGAGTTGGGATGAGGTTGGGGGTTTTGGTTATTTGGTTGGTTATGGATGTTTGTAAACATTTAGGGGAATATAGGAATGTAGAATAAAAAGACAATTAACCTCTAATATTTTACATTGGTATGGATTTTGGTATATTGATACAAATTTAAAGTTGTTTTTGCTATATTATATATATGTTTCTACTCTTATTTAGAGTATTGTGCTTCAGAAGCTCATTTTAAAATGCAATGGATAATTAAGAAATGAGGTTAGTAGTTAATTTATAATAATCAAACTTGTAATAACATTAGGTATGTTTGCAAGGTTTAACAGGTAGATTTTAGAGAGACAGATGTTTTCAAACACTTCAAAAGCCTACAGAATACGGCATTTAAAATGTTTTGTTAACATAGGGCTTTTCTGTGACAATGAGACACATCTCCTTTTGGCAATACTAATTTACTTCATAAAAGGATAATGGATGTCGAAAAACTTCATATGGAGTTTGCTTTCAATGTGGCATGGATAGCCATTTGTGCAAGAAACTGCTCTTTCCTTGACTGCTGACATTATGTTGTATAGACTGGATCAGCAGAACATAGGAAAAAGATTGTTAACTTTGCCAAGACAAGGTAGGACAGTCCTTTGAGATTGCTTCTTCACAAAGAGTCTGCTAGATATTCTGCAGGACACAGAGGAAAGCAGCTGATGAACTTTGCCAGTACAAGGAAGGTCAGTCCTTTAAATTTCCTGCTTCACCTAAAATCCACCAGATATTCTGACCTGTAGGTTGAAGATGAATGCCCCAACATTGCAGAGGAACTTTCAGTTATTGTACAGACAGGCAAATGTCTCTGCTGTTAGGTAATAGTATATCATCCTAGGGTCTTTGACAGAATAAATAGAGTTATAGTTTTCCTTATTTATGATACAAAACAAATTAGGTAAAAACTTTAACTTACTAAGATAAGATATATAATGGAATAATTTCTCTGAATTTGCTAAATATAAATGGACTAAATATTGTAAATGTAATTCTTACTGGATAACTCTTTTATTGTATATAGTTTTATTATGTTAATGTTAAAACCTTTCATTTTTATTCAGAAAAATAGGAGGAAGTGCTATGGAATATTAGCTTAAGATGTATAGCATTCATTTATGCTGTGGAATATTTGTTTGATGATGCAAAGATGTGTTGCATTCTTTTATTTTGTATTTCTTTAACTCTTTAAAGTTGTGTTACTTTGCCATCTAAAACACCTGATTGGTCTAATAAAGAGCTGAATGGCCAACAGCTAGGCAGAAGAGAGAAATCAGGTCTGATAGAATAAATAGGAGAAAGAGAAAAGAAGGAAGAGTGAGAAAGGAGGAGAGGAGGACACCACGGGTAAGCCACCCAGCCATCCACAGAGTAAAAGTAAAAGGAAGACATATAGAGTAAAGAAAGTAAAAGGCCTAGAGGCAAAATGTAGAAGAAGATAAATATGTTTCTTTAAATTAAGTTAGAAAAGATTACAAGAAACAAGCCAAACTAAGGCCATGCATCCATTAGTAAGAATACATTTCTGTATTTGGGAGATGTGTGGAAGGCATCCCAAAGAGGTTTAAAAAAATAAGTAAAACAATAACAACAACAAAATCTCTTCATGATTTTCTACCTACCAGTCATATTCCTCCAAAGCATTATTTTTCCTAATATTTCAAGTGTGGCCCTAGCTCAGGGCCTCTCATTTTTGGTTCCATATGTGGCTGATTTCATTAAAGTCATTGTTGAAATACTATGCTACAAGAAAGACTCACAAAGCATACCACAAAACTTCTACAGACATAGCCTGACTCTTTTTATTCTATCTCCTCCTGAGGGTCTCAATTTCTGCATGGAACTCCATAGCTGTCTGAAGTACATTTACTTCACTTTTTGTATTATATTCATTCATTGGATCCCAAATGTAAGTACCTCAAGATTTGGGATTTACTTTGCCATTTCTCTATTCAGTTTGCTTTTATCTTTTGTTTTTAAGACAGGTTGTCATTCTGCTTAGCATAGCCTAGACTCAATTTTCAGTAATCATCTTGCCTTATCCCCCTAAAATATGGGGTTTTACATGTAGTGGTTACTTATCGCATTGCTGAAACAATATATCTGACAAGAGGATATTTAAAGAAGAAGTATTTATTTTAGCTCATATTTCAAGATTGTTTATTCCATCACTGCAATAGAGACAATATGTCAAGAGTGGGAGGTTTACTGGTCACTGTGCATCCATAGATAGAGAGCAGAAAGTAAACAGAAATTGGGCCAGGACCATAAAAACTCAACAACTGTCTTGATTGACCTACTTCATCCAGCATCCAGCAAGGCTCCATCCCCTACAGATTCCAAAACCTTCCAAAATGTATCACCAGCTAGAGAAAATGTTCAAACACATGAGCCAATGAGAGATGTTTAACACTCAAACCACAACACTCTACTCTTGACTCATACAGATAATGGCAATCTCAAGATGCAAAATGCATGTTAAAACTTTCAAAGTCATTGTAGTCCTTAACACAGTCCAAAAGTCTCTCCTAAGACTCAAAGCAAACTCTTAACTGTGAGCACTCACTAAAACAAACAAAAATATATATGTCAAACATGTAATGGCACAAAATAAAATAACATTTTTATTCCAAAGGGCAAGAATGAAGAACTAGCAAGAAACCTCACACCAAAGCAAGACAGAAACCCAATAGGGAAAATAGTAAATACTGTAGCTCCTTGTTTGTCATCTTGGACTCAGTATAGACTCATTTATGCTCCAAAGGACTTAGTTAGCCCTGCCTCTTCCACTCTGCTGCCTATAGCACACACAGACTCTCTTGTGAGTCCATTGTACTAGATGCATGCATGCAGTTTATTTTAGTGGGCATCTCAACGTTCTGCTACTTCCAACATCCTGGAATCTCCACTGCAACCTTGACTTTACCTAAAACAGTTTTACAAAATGGCCTCTCTCATAAGACTTTCTTAGGAAGCTCTGCCACAGCTCAACCTAAGACCTCAGTCACTCTTTGGAATATTGGTGTAAGACTCTAGAATACTTTCAATCATATATTTTCATGTATGTAAAAAACAGTATCACATGGATGGGTTTGTCAAGTTCTGCTGGTAGATTGGCATGAGTCCTGATCCCTTTGGATCATAGTTGCACCAATCTGTGCATGCACATTCCACAGTTTTTTGTTTGTTTGTTTGTTTTTGTTTTTGTTTTTTTGGTTTTTGGAGACAGGGTTTCTCTGTGTAGCTTTGTGCCTTTTTCCTGGAACTCACTTGGTAGCCCAGGCTGGCCTCTAACTCACAGAGATCCACCTGGCTGTGCCTCCCAAGTGCTGGGATTAAAGACATGCACCACCACTGCCTGGCCCACAGTTGTTTTTGAGCAGGGAAATTAATAAGTACATTCTTGGGCTAGTCTCTCTCTTTTAAAATTAATTTGCGCTGGGCGGTGATGGTGTACGCCTTTAATCCCAGCACTTGGGAGACAGAGGCAAGTGGATCTTTGTGAGTTCAAGGCCAGCCTGGTCTACAGATCGAGATCCAGGAAAGGTGCAAAGCTACACAGAGAAACCCTGTCTCAAAAAAAAAAAACAAAACCAAAAATGAAAATAAAAAATAAATTAAATAAAATTAATTTGTGTTTTTAGAAACAGGAACTTCTATAGGTGTAATTTTTAGTTTAAAGGCATCATACCCATTGTTTCAGTGAAGAACCCAAAGTCTCTTCTTAATAGTTAAAATAACTTTTCTAGTATATATTATGACTTCAGCTTTAAATTCACTAGCTCTTTCTTCATCAATAATCTATACATTTAAAAATTACATTTCTGTACACTTTGTTACAGTTTTTCACTGGAAACCTGAATAATATTAGCCAATGTGGTGTTTTAAATGAGTATTGCCTGCATAGGTTCATATATTTGAATACTTGGTCCCCAGTTATGAAGTGGGTAGCCATTCCAGCCTTGGTCTGGAAGTTCCAACCCCCATTGAGGCTTCGGTAATGGTCACACCTACAAGGTGGGCCTGAGAGAGGACGCTGAAGACCTAGGATCAAGAGGAGAAGCTTCTCTTGGTTCCAGGACCCTGGATGCTGGAGGTAGACTGAGCAGAGTTCTCCAGAGAACACTGCCGGACTGTGCCATACCTTTCCCAGACCCTACAACCTATCCTTTCATTTGTAAGCTACCCCACAAAATAAACCTCCCTTTTAACTATGTGGAGTGGCCATAATAATTTCACCAATACAGTTATATGGGTAAGATTAGGAAGCGTGACCCTCTTGGAAAAGATAGAATGGGCTTTGAGTTTTCAAAAGCCGACACCATTCCCAGATCCCCCCCCCCCCACCATGGTTGTCTCAACATTTAAGCTCTCTGCTACTTCTCCAGCTCCAAGCCTGCCTGCTGCTATGCTCTCCATCATGATGATCATGGAGTAAGCCTAGTTTTCTGAAACTGTGAGTCCCAGTTAACTTTCTGAGTTGCCCTGGCCATGCTGTCTCTTCACAACAATAGAACAGTAACTAAGAAAATAAAAAGTAGCAAAGCCATAAACTGTATTGCAGTGGTATTGTGTTCCCCAAAATATTGTGCACCCTAATAAACTTATCTGGGGTCAGAGAACAGAACAACAACTAGATTCAGAGGCTAGCAAATGGTGGCATACCCTCCTTTAATCCTAGCATTCCAGAGGCAGAAATCCGTCTGGATCTCTGTGAGTTCAAGGCCACACTGGAAACAGCCAGGCATGGAGACACAAGCCTTTAATCACAGGAAGTGATGGCAGAAAACAGAAAGGTATTCAAGGTGTGAGGACCAGGATTTAGAGCCTGGTTAAGCTTTTAGGCTTTTAGCAGCAATTAGGCTGAGATTGATTCTGGATGAAGCCTCAGAAGCTTCCAGTCTGAGGAAACAGGATCAGCTGAGGAATTGGCAAAGTGAGGTGGCTGTGGCTTGTTATGTTTCTCTGATCTTCCAGCATTCATCCCAATACCTGGCCCCAGGTTTGTTTTAGTTATAAGACCATTTAGAGATTAGTGCTACACTGCATTGCCTGTTTTGAAATTGCTTCACCAAATACAAATGCTTTTAAACTCAGCCTCATTCTAGTTTTGAGACAAGGTCAGAATAAAACCTGATTCTTTATCAGAATATAAACCTGAGTGGCCTCTTACCCAGTTTCCAGTTAGACTCAGTGGTACCCTGTGAAACTTCATGTACCAAGCC
The DNA here is from genome assembly GCF_903995425.1 of Onychomys torridus. Taxonomy (NCBI): domain Eukaryota; kingdom Metazoa; phylum Chordata; class Mammalia; order Rodentia; family Cricetidae; genus Onychomys; species Onychomys torridus. The sequence goes on from NC_050443.1 coordinate 168,130,575, forward strand.
TCCATGCTGCACATTATGTTTAGGTATGTCCCTTATAACTAATCTTTCCAGAACTTTTATTATGAATGGGTGTTGGATTTTGTCAAAAGCCTTTATGCATTTAATGAGATGATCTTTGTTTATTTATTTATTTATTTATTTATTTATTTAATCTTTCAGTTTGTTTATATGGTCATTTACATTTATCAGTTTATCATCTGCAGGATAAAGTCTACTTCATCAACATGGATGATCTTTTTGATGTGTTCTTGCATTAGGTTTGCAAGTATTTTTGCATCTATGTTCTTAAGCAGTATTGGTCTACAATTCACTTTTTGTTGGGTCTTTATGTGCTTTGAGTATCATGGTAATTGTAGCCTTATAAATTTATTGGGCATTGCTTCTTCTATTTCTGTTTTGTGTAATAATATGAGGAGTATTGGCATTAAGTCTTCTTTGAAAGCAGGAAACAATTCTGCACTAAAACCATCTAGCTCTGGGCTTTTCCTGGTTGAGAGACTTTTTTTTTTTTCATTTTAATAGCTTGATCTGCTTGGGAGGCACCCAGTCTGTGGGACCAGGATCTGTCCTTAGTGCATGAGCTGGCTGTTTGAAACCTTGGGCTTACACAGGGACACTTTGTTCAGTCTGGAAGGAGGTGACAGGACCTGCCTGTACTGAATCCACCAGGTTTAAATGAATCCCCAGGGGTGCCTTGATCCTGGAGGACATGGGAATGGAGGGGAGGGCCTGGGGGGAAGGTTGGGTGGGGGGGCGGGAGGGTGGAGGACAGGTTAACTCATGGCTGATGTATAAAATTTAAAACACATAATAATAAAGAAAAAAATTTTAAAAAAATGATAAATAGACATAAAGGAGCAAACACACACACACACAAAGAAATTTTCTACTCACTCCACATGCTATCCACAGACCCCACCCCCTTCCTACCTCCCCCCACCCCTCAGCCCTCTTTCCCAAGCCACTCCACATCTCCTCATCCCCCAAATCAAGGTCTCCCATGGGGGGTCAGCAAAGCCTAGCACACTGAGCCTAGGCAGGTCCAAGCCCCTTCACACTGCACCAAGGCTGTGCAAGATTTCACACCACAGGCACTGGATTCCCGAAGCCTTTGCATAGACCAGGGACAGATCCTGATCCCTCTTGCCTAGGTGCCCCCCAAATAGTTCAAGCCAAATAACAGTCTTCCATATCCAGAAGGACTAGACCCAGTCCCATGGGGGCTCCACAGCCACCAGTCCACAATTCATGGGCTTCCACTAGTTTGGCCGGTCATCTCTGCACATCCTCCCATCATGATTACAATATCTCTTGCCTGCAGGATCTCTCCTCTCTCTCATCAGTTGGATTCCTGGAACTCAGCCTGGTGCCTGGCCATGGATCGCTGTATCTGATTCCATCTGTCACTGAGCAAACGCTCTATGATGACAGGGAGGTTATTTGCTGGGCTGGTCACCAGATTAGACTGGTCCAGGCACCATCTGGACCACTGCTGGCAGACTAAGGTGGGGTCAACCTTGTGGATTCCTGAGAGCCTACCCAGCACCCTGCCTCTTCCTATTCCCATGATGTCCTCATAAGTCATGCTGACACAAATTTCAATGCTGTATATAACTAAAGCAGATGTATTTTATCTCATTATCAGGAAAGTTAAGCAAATGCTCTGGTTTTCATGGAGGAGCCAGTATAAAACCCAGCACCAAGAGCATCCTCTGGTATGTGTGTGTGTGTGTGTGTGTGTGTGTGTGTGTGTGTGTGTGTATTTCCAATGTATATCTGCTGAATGAAATATTGAAGAGAATTAATACATCTAGATTAATCAATACCTAGTAAAATTGTCTTTTCTTCGTTTATTTTGGCATATGAAGGTATTAGGACATTAAACATATAGTCGGTGACTAGAATACCTAACTGACCTAGTCTGATGATGGAAGCCAAACACCCTAACTGTCTTGCTAGAACTCTCATCCAATAACTGATGGAATTGGATGCAGAGATCCTCAGCCAGGACCCAGGTGGAGCTCCAGGAGTCCAATTGGCGAGAAAGAGGAGGGATTGTATGTACGAGAATTGTTGAGACCAAGATTGGAAAGGCACAGGGACAAATAGCCAAACTAATGGAAACAAATGAACTATGAGCCAAAAGCCGAGGAGTCCCCAACTGGATCACGCTCTCTGGATAAGTGAGACAATTGATTAGCTTGAACTGTTTGGGATGCAGACAGGGACCTGTCCTTAGTGCATGAGCTGGCTGTTTGGAACCTGGGGCTTATGCAGGGACACTTTGCTCAGCCTGGGAGGAGGGGACTGGACCTGCCTGGACTGAATCTACCAGGTTGAGCTGAATCCCCAGGGGAGTCCTTGCCCTGGAGGAGATGGTAATATGGGGTGGGCTGGGGGGAAAGCGGGGGCGGGGGTGGGAGGGGGGAGGACAGGTGAACCCATGGCTGATATGTAAAATCAAATTAAATTATAAAAATAATAAGACAGTTAGAGAAGAGAGGAACCATCTTTGATTCCAGCTCATTGATCAAGGAAATTTACAGTAAGTCTTACTACAGAATGTCAATGTAGAATAGAGTCCCTCTCTCAGAGAACCCCTTTTCTCTCTTCCAAGAAGCTTTGCAAAGCAGAGGGATATATGGTGGTACACCTAGAATGATCTCTCAGGGATTCGGTGAACCAGAAAGAGCTGTATCATTGATGCCATTTTCTATCTCTCAGGCTAATTTCAGCTTATAGGTAATTTTCAAAAATGCTATTGAAAAATAGAAAAACACATCCTTTTTCAGACTGTAAAATGATAAAATTTCATATACTTGAGGAACATGTCTCATCTTTGGGCTAGTTGTCACAATTTGGATTAACAAACCAAGCAAGAAATATATTCTAGTCACTGGTTGAGAGACTTTTGATGACTTCTATTTCAATGGGGGTTAGTTGGTTTAAATTACTTACCTGATATCTGATCATTTTTAATTAATTAATTAATTAATTTTACAGCCTTACTGCAGTTTTCCCCCACCCTGCCTTCCTCTCCTTCTACTCTCTCCCCCCACCTCCCCTCTGCAAAACCCCTATCCATTCCTCCTGCATTTCTATTTAGTAAAGGGCAGGCCTCCCATGAATATTAACAAAACATGGCATATCAAGTTGCAGTAAGACTAAACACCTACCTTGTATTAAGTCTTAGTCTTGCCTGGTCACAGGAGGTGGCCAGTTCCAGGAAGTATCTCCTAGAAGTCTTAGCTGGGATGAGCCTGGTAGATTCCAGGGAGTGTCCCTTGCACTGGGTTTTTACCTGTCCCTGGAATGACCCCCTTTCCTGTAGACTCTTTTAGTACTCTCCCCCTCACCCAACTCGTACCTGATCCCTCATGTTCGAATTCCCACCCACCCCCAATCCACCTATGAAATCTCTTCTATTTCCTCTTCCCAGGGAGATCCAAGTGTCTCCCATGACTCCTCCTTGTTACCTAGCCTCTATGGGTCTGTGGATTGTAGCATAATTATTATTTACTTTACACCTAATGCTTATCTGATCTTGATTTAATTTTGGTAAGTGATGTGTATTGAGAAAATTATCCATTTCTTTTAGATTTTCCAATTTTGTGGGACATTTTAATCAGTGCAAGCACAAGTTATGACAGCCAAGTTAGTCACAGGCTTTGTATCATCTTAAATTACAAAACGTTCCTTGAAGAAGAATAAGGAAGGCAGGCTAAGGAAAGAAGGGAAAGAGAAAGTGAGCATTTGAAAAGGTCACTGTTTCTGATAGAACAATGAGGGGATTCATTTACTAGTACCTGATGATTTTTATGACTCAACTTCCTTATCTTGATAATAACAGCCAGGCGGTGATGGCACACACCTTTAATCTCAGTACTCTGGAGAGAGAGGCAGGAGGATCTCTTTGAGTTTGAAGCCAGCCTGGACTACATAATGAGTTCCAAGAAAGGTGCAAACCTACACAGAGAAATCCTGACTTGAAAAACCAAAAAAAAAAAAAAAAAAGAAAAGAAAAAGAAAAGAAAATAACATATCATTTGCACAAGCCTATTTAGATGTAAACCTTACTTGCTACCTATTAGTCATACTATCTTGAAGAAAATAACTTCACAAAATCTTCTTTACTGTTTTATAAGATTAAAACAATAGGTTTTTTTAAATTATGTATATGGGTGTTTTATTTGCACATATGTTTGTCTAACATGTTGGAGCCTGTTGACCTTGGAGGTCAGAAAAGAGATTTGGATCTTTTGGAACCAGAGTTATGGATGGAATGACTGTGATGAACCATATTAGGGCTGGAAAGTAAACCCAGGTCCTCTACAAGAGCAACAATGGCTCTCAACTGCTGAGTCATGTCTATTGCCACCATTAGTGTCTTATTCTAATCCCTAAAGATCACAGGGATTTGATATGCCATAGTACCCAGCAGAGTGCATAGCCTAGAGCCAACATTCCTAGGGTAGTTTTCTACTAACTGCATCATTTTCTTCCCTGTCTAAAATAGTAGTACCTAAGTTTACTTTTTTTTTTAAAACTTCAAGACTAAAAAAGTATTACAACTAAAAACATATGTTTATGAAACCTGCAAGTAGAGGAAAAGGCAGGAACCAAAATTCAAAAGGGAATAGGAGAGTAGGTTTACTCCTCTATCTATAAACAAGGCCAGGATTCTCAAACATGGTAATGAGATGAACTGCACTGGAAACCAAACAAACCAAATATATGCCTCTGTCTTCACAGGTTGCGATGGAATCTCCTACATGTAAGTGTTTGCTGATAGTGTGGAAACAATGTCCTAAGAAAGAGACACCATAGATCTCTATTCTTCTCTCTGCTAAGGAAGGATACAGGAAAATGTTAGTCTGTGAACTCTGGAAACAGTCTTCATCAGGCTGTAATATTCTCTATGACCAACTTACCCTAGAATTTTGAGAAAGAAAGTGATTATTGTGGGGATCCCTATAAGCTCTTCTGCTGGCAAGAAATGAACTGTGGGAAGCAAGAAGGAAATGTGGTTCGGTACAACTTAATTAGCTTGGGTGGCTCAAACTTCTGGAATATGACACCAAGCTATTTATTTTTTTAACATATTTAGACACTCTAAATTTTTTGAAAAAGTTTCCTCAATAAAACTATAACAATAAAGCATAGGGCACAACTATATTGAAACTCTTTTGCAAAATACTGTCTCTTGCAAAGTACCTGTGACCTCCTCTGCATGAGTGGGTTCTATTGACTGAGAAACAATGCTCAGGATATGGGTCTAGGGAGGAAGGGTTTGTAATAAGCACAAAATCTTTTATAAAGAACACGGGACCTTTTTTATGAGGATGGGTTCTACTGACTGAGAAACAATGTGCAGTAAAAGGGGGATTTGAATGAAGGCTGTCTTTACAAAACAGCAACATTCATTTCCAACCTTCTGGGAAGAAAAGTGTCAAAAACCTCTTCTGTTGATGAGAAAAGTGTGCATGCACATTTAACAATTCTGGTTTCTCTGTTTTATCTGTGAGCACAAGAACCTTATGTTCTTCTGCGAAATGATCCTAAGCCACCTAGTTTTTGATATTTTGCTACAGCAACACAAATATACTGAATGCAGGTTCTTGACTTCTTTGCCACATTCATCATCTGCCTCTGCATTATTGTAACACATCCTTTACTTTGTGAGTTACCAGACAGCTTCCTGGATGTGTCCTTCTTCCAAGAGATGGGCAACTTCAAGGGAATATGCTTAAACTTGGAACATTAGAGGTTTTCTTATCAAAGAAAGGAGTGGTAAGGGCCAGTGCTCCTTGAAATTTAATGCTTCTTGTTCCCATCAGGAATTATTTGGAGAAGGGATATTTGTGCAGTATCCTTCATCTTTTACCATGAGGATACTCAGCTTGGAAGAAAGGAACTTTCTCTTCCATAAGACAAGCATTATATTTTTTAATAACCACGAAGGGGCAAATAATTACTTCCCTTTATACTCAGCCATTCACCGTAGAATGAGAAGGAGACAAATGGATTTGTAGCAGTGTCATCACAACATGTTTATAACCAAAAAGGGATACCCATGTATTTTTTAAATGTTTTTTTTTGTTTGTTTCTACCTCACCATGCTGATAGCAGTGATTCTATTTACTTTTCCTAGCTACATTGCTTCTAAGTGTTTGAAACCACCCCATAAATTTCATTCAGGCTGAAGGAAGTCCTTTAAGCATCCTCTCCTTGTTCTTTGTTTCATGCACCTGCTTCCTGAATGAAGCTTGTAAAAATCCAGAAGATGTTACAAATAATTCAAGTTAATAAAGACTCTTTCATTTCTTTTCTTTGATGCAGCATATTCATGTATGTGTCCCTTTGTATATATCTTTCACCACAAAGCTAGAGGAAGAATCATCTACTTAATGTCTCTAGTCGTAATGGTACATTCATCTGTCATTGTATTTTACATTTAAAAAATGCTCATTATTTTAGAAATAGATAATATTCCTTAGAAGAAAAGAAAGGAAGAAAGAAAGGCAAATCAAATTAAACACAAACCTCTGGGTTCCATTATAACATTAAGCTTTATGACTCCAAGTTGGACAGAGCACACCTTGTGTATAAGAAAATTTGTCATTCTTGGATATGTTTCATTTATTGAAATTCTGTTTGAGAGCAACTTTATTAAAGATGCAAGACACTGGAACAATGCCACTTTACTGTGTGTCAGTGCTTTCAAATAAAATCTTTTCTCCAAACACTTTGGAGAATTAAATAATACAAGACAGGGGAGTGCATTCTGTATAAATTATACAATACTATGGCATAAAGAATAATTTAAAGAATTTCTTAGAAACCCAATAGCTAAGTCTCAGAGAAATTGGAAGAAAGAAGAAATAGTTTTCAGAATTTTCTTTGTCTGCTGTTTATGTAGAGTGCTTGAAGTGGTTAAGAAAGATGAGATTCATGGTAGAATATGGTATCAAAATTTATTGTTGAAAAATGAAATCATTTAACATTTCTTGTCTAAGGGAAACAGTTGTTCTTGGTGTTTTGACATTTTGAAGATTCTTAATAATGATAAATGTTGGTTACTTACTATGACTTAAATTATTTGGAAGCCTGAGACTTCAAGTTTATTATGCACATATAAAAGTGAAGTTCACTGAGGTGAGGTTACCTATGCACATGATCAAATAGCCACCAGACAGTAACCAAAGGGCAAATCCTTGAAGCAAACTCAAGTACAACTGGATCCAAATCCCAGCACGTGCTGCCACTCAAGTGCACTTTCAAGAATCAGAATTAATGAGCCACATTTCGATTGAGTATATTCCTACTGTCTTCTAAAAAATGCTATGCAGTCAAGTGCTCTTGATCTTCATTCTAATAGTCTTAGTTCATAAAAACCAAAGTAGCTAGAGTGTCATGACCACCCAGCAGACAATCTATAAACAATTTTCATTGTCCCAAAGTGCATCCTATTTCTACACCCTTACATTAACCTTTGCTGAGAGTTGGGCAACACACAATTTATCAGGTGCATTAAAGGAATATCAGTTTTCATCTCAGAACACAGACAGAACAGAAACCCATAGTATGGTAAATGTTATACTTATTTTCTTTCTTTCTTTCTTTCTTTCTTTCTTTCTTTCTTTCTTTCTTTCTTTCTTCCTTCCTTCCTTCCTTCCTTCCTTCCTTCCTTTCTTTCTTTCTTTCTTGAATGAGCCAAGATTATTTTTGAGAGAGAGTATACTGGTCTTAAAACATTGACTCCTCTAAATCCATCGTAATATTCCAACTCACAGTTTCCAAGCTACCCCCCATTCTCTCTAGCTTTGAAGAATATTCACATTTCACTATTTGTTCAGTGAGAGTAAAGTTTGTTTACGAGCCCCAGACCCCATTCTTCCACATGGTTCCTCAAAGTCTGCTTCCCTTTGTGTTACTACAGACCCATTGAAGAAAAAGAAGGGACAGAGGAAGGAAGAATGAGGGCTGGGGCTCGTAAATGAACTTTACTCTTATTGATCAAATAGTGAGATGTGAATATATAACATATACTCAGGACTAAAGAAAAGAAGTAAAGCATCCAGACCTCAGCAATATCACTGAGCCATCTCTAAATGTTTGATATGTGAAACATACAAAATCTGTTCAAATTTCATAAGAGCAGATAGCTTGGTTATTTCAGGCAAATAGTTTGGCTGTTGTTTGTTTACAGTTAATTCAATATTAACAGAAATATAGACAATTCCAGCAGACAGATCAAATGACATATTAAGGAAGGTTAGCCTGTGGTGGTATTGTGTTGCCCGAAATATTGTATGTTCCCCAAAATAAACTTATCTGGGGTCAGAGAACAGGACAGCCACAATATTAAACATAAGGATAGGCAATGGTAGTGCACACCTTTAATCCCAGCACTTGGGAAGCAGAGCCAGGCAGATCTCTGTGTGTTCAAGGATACAGCCAGCATGGCAACACATGCCTTTAATCTCAATACCAACCATAGAAAACCTGGAGGTCTGTACAGACAGGCAGTGATGAGGAGGTCATGTGGTTGGGTTTACAACCAATGAGAAGGTAAAACAGAAAGTCTATAAAAAAAAAAAAGAGAGAAAAACACAGGAAGTAGGTATCTTGTGGAGAGGAAAGACAGAGCAGCAGTGAAGGGTAAGGTTTCCAGCTCTCAGCTGTTGCTCTGACCTCTTGGCTTTTAACTCTGCAATTGGCTCTGTGTTTCTTATTTAACAAGACAGTTACATCTACATCTGGTGCCAAACATTTGTGGTATGAAATTCACAAAAAAGCCTCTTGCCTGTGGCCTTGCGGGCCCCAGCTCAGACCTGAGCTACACTTGGCTAGCTGGTTGTGGTGGTGCATGCCAGTAGGATTTTCTGAAGAAAGCAGAGGCAGGAGTATCCTGAGTTGAGGCAGTGGTCTAGGAGGCTTGCTAAGGAGAAGCTTTGGCCGGGGCCCAGACATAAACGCTGGTGGTGGGGCCATGAAGGTGGTGGCTGCTGCTCTGAGTTGCTGGCTTCTTCTCATCATGTTGGTGACTGCGGTGATGCTGCTACCTGGGACAAAAGGTTTACTGATGCGTATTCAGAGAAGAATTGCCAGGACCATCGTGTTACAAGAAAGCATCAACAAAGGTCAGTTTGGAAAAGTTTAGCAAGACAAATGGTGGGGAGAAATTGCTGTGAAGATTTTCTCTTCTAGGGAAGAATGTTCATGGTTCCGAGAGACAGACATTTATCAGACTGTGATTACTCCAAACGACAGAGGAGGCACACATACAAAAAAAAAGTCTAAAGTGAACCATGACCATGCCTAACAGCAACTTTGAAATCTTCAAAAGGATGAAAGAACCCCAAAATGATGATTCCACCAGAACCATGATAAAGTTATTAAGCTGATTAACACCTTGAAAAGATCAACTTTGGACTACAAACTGCTTAAGACAATTTTGAGATGGCTAGCTGAGATGATCCAGCATGACAGACTACTTGAACAAGGACTTGAAACAAGCCCTGCACTTTCTCATTATGCAGCAGCTGGACAAATGATATAGGACTTGACAATTAACCCAAAAATAGAGTTTTTGTTTAAAAAAGAAAAAGGAGAATAAAGATATGAGGTAGATCACTGAATCTACCCTGAGAAAAAAGAGGAAGAAATAATAGGATAAATGGGTAGATCATTGAATCTACACTAAAAAGAAAAAGGGAAAGATATAAAAATGACAAAAGGTAGATTATTGAAACTTTTATGAAAAGAAAAAAAGAGAGAATATGAATATAAAAAGATCAACTTTTGAATCTACTTTTAAAAAGGAACTACTTGGATAAATAATGAAAATTTTTGGTCTGACTTTATCAAATGTTACTGGACTGCACATTGTTATATATAATGGAGTTTTTCACCTGAATCTGTCAAATGTTAATGGACTAGACATTGTTAATGTAATCTTGACTATGTATACTGTATATACTTATTGGATATGATTTTTCTTGTATTAGTTATAAACTTTTTTAATTTATAAACAGGGTAAATGTGGTGGTATTGTGTTCCCTGAAATAAACTTATCTGGGGTCAGAGAACAGGACAGCCACAATATTAAACATGAGGATAGGCAGTGGTAGCACACACCTTTAATCCCAACACTTTGGAGGCAGAGCCTCTGTGAGTTCAAGGCCACATCCAAAACAGCCAGGCTTGGTGACGCATACCTTTAATCCCAGAAAGAGAGTCTTTAATCCCAGGGAGTGATGGCAGAGAACAGAAAGACATATAAGGCATGAAGACCAGAAACAAGAAGCATTTGGCTGGTTAAGCCTTTAGGCTTTGGAGCAGCACAGTTCAGCTGAGATTCATTTGGATGAGGACTCAGAGGCTTGCAGACTGAGGAAACAAGACCAACTGAGGAACTGGCAAGGTGAGGAAGCTGTGTGTGGCTTGTTCTGTGTCTCTGATCTTCCAGTGTTCACCCCAATAACTGGCCTCAGGTTTGTTCTTGTTAATAGGACCTGTTAAGATTCCTGCCACATTGGCCTTGAGTTTTACAGCTTGATAATTAATTTCCACATTACTATGATAAAATCCCTGACAAAATCAATTTGAGGTAGAGAAGGCTTATTTAGGCTCATGATTTCAGAGGCCTTAGTCCATCTTAATGCAGAAGGCATGGTAGAGAGTCTCCGTCCTGGTGGCTGAAGTGGGAGGCAGCAGGTACTTACATTGAAGGAGACCAGGAAAAAAAAAAACTATTACTGAAACTAGGGTATATATAACTTTTTAGAATTGTCCTCAGTGACCCATTTTTATGAACTATGTACTACCTCTTAAAGCCTCCACCCATATACTCCTAAGAGTTCTACAAGCCAGAAAGTCATCATTCAAAGCATCAGCCTGTGAGAAACATTTCAGATTCAGACCATAACAGAGCTAAATGAAAAACTAAAGAGTAATAGAGGAATTCCCTCTGTGATCACAGAGGGAATTTGACAAGATCACTCTTTTCTATGACATCTAAACTGTAGATGTTTAGTTGTCAATCAAAGCTATGCATGATTTCTCAAGGCAGCTTACCAATTAGCCATGAACATCATTTATGAAGTAACACATGTATTGCTTTCCTCCCCAACCACAGGTGATTGGACACATGAGAAGGTATGCATTTTAGCATATTTTTCTCTGTAAGACCAACAAATAGACCACCAATATAAAGTTTGGATCCTGTCCCTGGATATTATACTCCATGAGTATTTCAATCACAGTAGAATAGATAATGCTATAATGAAAGCATAGTAAAAAATAAGAAAAGCAGTCAAAGATCCTTATGGTTTAAAATAGTAAATGGTTTATTATTCACTCACATTCTCTGTCAGGCAATAAGGATGCTTTTGTCACTACTCTATTTACATAAGAATAGAGTGACAAAGAATCCATCTACTTGTTTCTGTATTTTCTCATATAAAAGGAGCAATAAAATCAAAAGCCCCTCCATGTAGTTTTTAAAGCTTCCAACACAAAGTAACATATATTACATTTTCTAATTTTAATTAGAAAATATGTCACATGGCCATTTTGATATGCTGAATATGAACTTTTGAGGGAGAAGAAAATGATTGAAATTCATAAAACCCACCCTTACACAATGGTCCTACATATACAATTTTCCTACTCTGCAGACCAATTCCCTTCTTTTGCAACAACAATAATAGCAATAATATCACAATAGTAGAACCAATTATTTTAATCCTTCCTTGACTGTCATAAACATATGTAATCTTTGAAATGGATTTACATAATTCCATCTTTTTCTTTAATTGTTATGCTAAGTATCTATTTGTCTTCATGAAGGCAAAACCCAAGAAACCTTCTATCTCACCACTCAGCAATTTGATAGTTTAGGCAGCTAAATGAAGAATATGAGGTGTGGATGTATAAACAAGACAAGATGTTTTGGGCTTTTTGGAACTGCTCTGCAGGATACTGGTGGGCAAAACAAGTTGTTTAACCATGCTGGGTAAATAACACCAGGTGTGATAGATGGGAGCCAAACTGGGTTTTTTCTAAGCTTGCTGTAGGTACTGGTTCTCATTTCTTTTCTTAAAGAATCCACAGTAATACTTTATGTAACTCTAATTAACAACTCCATTTCCCTAAAGATGACCTGTGGCTGTCATCACATTTGCTTAAACTACAATCTGGCAAGGTTGGAAAATTCACATCTTGTGTTAAAGCCATATCCTGTTATCAGCTGTAGAATTGAGAAATGGCTTCCAGTTTGTCAATATGTTTTTGATAATTTTAAAGACAATTCTGTGGACTTCTGACACAAAACCCCACTTTGAATGAGCATATAAGAGATTCCTGGGTGCTTCCCAAGCTGTTCCTATCATTAGTGCATGAGCTGGCTGCTTGGAACCTTGAGCTTATACAGCCTGGAAGGAGGGGACTGGATCTGCCTGTACTGAGTCCACCAGGTTGAACTGAATCCCCAGGGGAGTCTTGGCCCTGGAGGAGATGGGAATGGAGGGGAGGGCCTGGGGGGAAGATGGGGACGGGGACAGTAGAGGGGAGGACAGGGGAACCCATGGCTGATGTGTAAAAAAAAAAGATGCTTTTACATAAACTTGTAAGTTCCTTTGCAGTAAAACCTTCCTGTTGATGAGCTGTTATTGGTTGTAGTATTAAGGCAACTTCACATAGTTGAAAGGGAGGTTTATTTTGTGGGGTAACTTACAAGTGAAGGGATAGGTTACAGGATCTGGGAAAGGTGTAGTGCAGTCCAGCAGTGTTCTCTGGAAACTCTGCTCAATCTACATCCAGTATCCAGGATCCAGGAACCAAGAGAGCCAGCATGTCTGGATCTCGGGTCTTAAGGGCTCCTGTCTTGGCCCTGCCTTGTAGGTGTAACAGTTACTGAAGCCTCAATGAGGGTAGTACTTCCAGGTCAAAGCTGGAGCAGCTCCCCACTACAAGATATGCCTTCAGATATGTTTCCCACTTAGCTGAGACTGAGGGAGGCAAGACCATGGAAGCAGCAACTTCAACTGTACCAAGCTTTCTCTCAGGCATGACTTGATATTTTCTGTATTCTGCCTCAGGGAAAATAAAATGATCACCTACATGTTTACAGGGCATATGATAACAACCTGGCCTTGACATTGACATTTTTAGGTCAGGATTACTAAGTGCTTTTATTTTATTTTATTTTATTTTATTTTAATGTAAGAGGATAAGCAAAGAAACCCAGATGACTCAACTTCTACACATTTATTTTAAGAGCCCACTCCTGTCTTTTCTACTCAGTTAAATATAAAGGATGTTTCCAAATCTGAGTGACAAAGCTGCCAAAATGGTGATGAATATTTCCGTCAAAGCTGATAAAACAATCTTTCGATATCATCAGCCTGTAAATCACCGAATACCTCGAATGCAATTTGTAGTATAGAGGGTTTTATTTGTTTCAATTCACAATGAATTGAATTTTTCAGATGGAAAATGAGAGTAAGAATTGGTTTATTATGAGAGCGCCATGCTGGGAACTAGAAAGAACAGTGAGCCTCCCTAATCTTTGGTCTTTGCTGTTTGCTCACTGGAGAATGTCAATTCTTCTTCAACTGCTAACAAAGAGATCTGGGTTACAGATTAAAAATGAGAGGAATGAACTCTTCCTATTAAACCCCATGAGAACACTTCATTAATAATGTCATATAATAGAAGGACCTAATGTTTTCTGTTACCTGTCTATGTCACTATAATTAGATCTATGTTGCTGGCCTGATTTCACCCCACACCTGCTTTTGCACTACTCCATGCTGCATCCTGTGGAACAACTCAGTTCTGGCTTTTCTTCCCTCACTTTGTCATTTAGCATTCTTATTCCTTCTAAGTTCCACTTCAAGTCCTTTTATGCCCATATGACATCTTCTTCCTAGACAGTGTTATGCTTCCATCTATTTGGAGACTCCTAGTAGAGATACAAATGAAGAATTCAAATTTAGTGTGTTCAAAACTGAATGCACCTTCTGCTCTTTTCCTATCTAAGGAAATGTTACACTTATCTTTTCAAAAAGGTAAACCAGAAACCTAAGTGAACCTTCTTGATTAAATATGAATAGTTAGGGAAAGAGTAGATTCTGTGTCTAAATATTGAATGTTTTGATATTAAAATGTAATTCCTCTTCTTTTTCTGCCTCCTTAATATCAATCCTGCCAGAGTTGAAACTCCATTCTTCACATGCTAGATTATTAAAATGATCATCAAACTGTTCTTATTTTCATTCATCACTATCTAATAAACACCATAGTCTATACCACAGGATAAGTGAACATTCAGGAACATAAATCTGCTCTCATCACTTTCTTTCCCAATAGTCTGTACTGTCTATCTAGTTATTTCAGAATGAAGTTTACATTCCTTGGTTTATTGTATAAAGGGGAGTATAGTAACTAAAATGTGCCCTCTTCATAGGTGGTGGTGTGTAGGAAATAAGGGGTATGTGTAGGAAATAAGATCTCCTCAAAAGGTGCGTTCTAATACCATAAGTGGGCTAATATTGTGGGTGTGTGCTTTTGTAGCAGAGGGTTGCCAGATCAGACTGGGGATTGGTGGGGAAACTTAGAAGCATTAAGGTATTATCTGAAGAAAGGAGAGATGGGGAGATGAACTAGTGGCTTGCTGTGCACAAAAAAGGACCTGAGTGTGGATGTTCAGCATCCATTTAAAAGCCAGGTGTAGTAGCATGCCTGTAACTGCAGTTCAAGGAAGCAAAAAGCCCAGGAGCTTGCTGGTTGGTTGTCTAGCCAAAATGATGGGCTCCAGTTCAGTGAGAGATCCTATAAAAAGGGTGAGGTTGGAGAAATGATTGAGAATGATATTTAACATCAGCCCCTATACACACACACACACACACACACACACACACACACACACACACACACATATCTCATAACATAGATTAGAATAAATATTTAAACTGGATGGTGGTGGCACACACCTTTAATCCAAGCACTCGGGAGGCACAGCCAGGCAGATCTCTGTGTGTTCGAGGTCAGCCTGGTCTACAGAGCGAGATCCAGGACAGGCACCAAAACTACACAGAGAAACTCTGTCTCGAAAAAGCAAACAAACAAACAAAAAGAAATATTTAAAATACAAAAATAAAACATTAGATGGGTTTTGAATAATGAAAAGAGACACCATAGATGGAAAATGTACAAAAGACATGAAATATTTGATAAACTGGAGGTGTTTACTATGGTAAATTCATAAAGACTGAAATACATGTATATCTGTGTATGTATGCATGGATGATTTCATTTCATGCCATGAAACTTTATCTTGAATGATTAGGTTATCAATCAACCACTTATGAAATGTGAATGCTCTATATCTCAGCTTTCAAAGGTGAATGTTAAATTCAATGATCTCTCTCCTTCAAACGTTAGCTGCTTCAGAAAATAGAAATCATTAACATGAGCAAAAGTTAGAAACAAACATAGAAAATTGAAATACCACATTGATATATAACTGGACCTCCCCGCAGAAGCAGTGGAAATCTGGAACCATATTGATACAGGCCATGTATCTCTCCCTTGTCATTTTATAGGAAGTAATTTCATAATTCCTCAGTCTATGCCTTGTTATCTACCAGATACAGCCACAGCAAGACAACTCCTTCTTCATTGTTTCAGAACAGTTCATGATACATGTTAGATATGTTTTACCACTGGAACTCTGAATATGTGATTTCACAACTCAAATCTTTGGTGCTTTTGGCAGGTGCTGAAGAGAATAATAGATTGTGTGTGTGTGTGTGTGTGTGTGTGTGTGTGTGTGTGTGTGTGTGTGAGTTTTACAGAGTTAAATGTTCATTACGGTCTAAGATCTGAAGTTTATTATTCTGATAATTTCATTAATTTAGCCACACCTGCCACCTATGGCCTTCATGTGAGAGTAGTTGTGATATTTTCTAGATGACTGAAATAAGAGGAAAGTGTAAAATGTTGGGTGGAGAGAGACTTTTTTTTGCAAACTTCATAAATCTTAGGAAGAAGTGAACCCCTGTTTGACTATTTTATGTTCTGCATCAGCTCATTGGTTGCACAGGTGAAAATGAAATTTCCCCCATGGCAGATTAGACCATATAAATCCTCCCACAGGTTTAATGGGGGCAGATTATCCAAAGGGGAGTCAGGCATAAGGTCCTGTGTGTCCTGTTACAAGAATGTTGTTTTACGTCACTCTCATATCCATCTCCTTCTATGGTGCTCTAGAGCTGAGGCTTGGTCTGGTCCATTACAAATGAACTCCCCTCAGGAACCCAGATCACGTATTGCCCTCAGGTCAATCTGCCTGCTCTGAAATAACCACAGCACTTGCCAGTTGTGCTCCACACTGAAGGAAGATCAAGGAGGCACGTGCAGTTTGTCTACATCAGGGTCCCTCTATGGCCAGGCAGCAGAGCCAATGTCTTGGTTTCTTAACTTAATTGTAAATAAAAGAGTTATGCCTATCACAGACAACCCTCTCCAAGTATCAACAAAGCTTGACTAATGCTTACTTGCAAAGGCATCTAGAATCCAAAAAAAAAAAAGTAGTTTATATTATAAAGATTTTTATTAAAAACAGCAGACATAGAGTCAAAATTTCATTCTATTTCTGTTCAATATTGAAAACAATGACAGCCATAAATAAACGCTGAGTTATGCTCCTTCTTCTTCATATACTGCTTTCTTCCCAAAAGAAACCAAAGACTTGACAAATACATCAAAATGAAATACTGGATGTGGCGGGGGGGGGGGGTGTTGTGCTTTAGTGATGTTGCCTGGTTTTATCATTTATGTTGTCCTTTTATCAACCAGGAAGATGACATTTCTCATTAAAATGCCATATTTCATTTTGATGGAATATAATATGAACTAAGTTTTTTCAGCAACTTTTATATATAAAGGCATGAAAATTTAAGACTTAATGCCATCTTGCTTTGATTTTTCAATCATTCAAGATATATTCTTAATGTTATTTACTTTGCCACTTTGAAAAATGTATCTATATGCTTCCCTCAAAGGTGGAACTTAAAAAAGAAACAGTCACATCACCCCTTCTATTGAAGTCCTGAAGTAGATTCACAATCAATTTTACTGCTTCTTTCATTTTCTAGTTAATATTCCCTGTCATTCATAGAACTACCATATTCACAATACAAAAGGCCATGGACTTGATTATTTTCTGTAACTGGAATAATGCAGTTTAACTGATAAAAGAGAATCTGTGTTCTATAAAATGTCAGTAGCATGGTATGGTATAGAATAAATGAACAAATACAAACAAACAAACAAAAATCTACTGCCCACTGGAAACTTTCTTTCTTTCTTATATTTGTGTGTTTTTTTTTTTTTTTTTTTTTTTTACACATCAGCCATGGATTCCCCTGTCCTCCCCCCTCCAACCCCTGCCCCACCTTCCCCCCAGCCCCTCCCCTCCATTCCCATCTCCTCCAGGGCCAAGACTCCCCTGGGGATTCATTTAAACCTGGTGGATTCAGTACAGGCAGGTCCAGTCCCCTTCTTCCAGGCTGAGCAAAGTGTCCCTGTGTAAGCCCAAGGTTCCAAACAGCCAGCTCATGCACTAAGGACAGGTCCGGGTTCCACTGCCAGGGAAACT
Source organism: Onychomys torridus (assembly GCF_903995425.1). Lineage (NCBI taxonomy): Eukaryota > Metazoa > Chordata > Mammalia > Rodentia > Cricetidae > Onychomys > Onychomys torridus. The sequence goes on from NC_050443.1 coordinate 168,148,243, forward strand.
TTCTTATATGGGAATATGAATTCTAACATTACCCTTCAGAGTAGCACATGACTGGCCATTCAGACATATCATGACTTCTCCCACTATATTCACCCATATCCATGCTACTCATGGTATTTTGTTATCTGTGTTTCCTCCAAATATCAAAGTAGTATGTCTTCCTTGACTTTTAACACATGCTATTCTCCTTCCTTGTGATTCTCTTTGTCTGGATACCCAAAAGTGCTTTGGTATATTTTGATTGCATTATGATACTCCAGAGACTGACAATAAAGTTTAACCTTGAATCAGGGGTGGGGTTAGCAACTGGCTGACCAGAATTAGTGATAGAAGTTTTGGAGGATGCAGGATACTTATAGAGAGATATGGAAAGCAGTAGGGAGAGGCTTAGGAAGATGCATAGGCCCTTTTGGATCAAGGAAGGAGATAGAGAGGAGGTCACTTGTCACTTCTCTGTCACTTCTCTGACCAATCAGGTTTTTACAAATGATATCTGACTCCCAAAATTTTATTGATAAAGGAATAATTAGATAAATGCCTTATCTGGCACTCAGTGTGGGGCTCCAATATCCAAACATAGGGCCTGAGAAAGCTAAGAAAAGTTCTGGATAAAATGCCAGATGTGGCCTGGTGGTGGTGGTGCACACCTTTAGTCCCAGCACTCGGGAGGCAGAGCCAAGCAGATCTCTGTGAGTTCGAGGCCAGTCTGGGCTACCAAGTGAGTTCCAGGAAAGGCACAAAGCTACACAGAGAAACCCTGTCTCGAAAAAAACAAAACAAAACAAAACAAAACCAAAAAAAAGCCAGATGTGGTTTCCTAGTCCTGTAGTCTCTCAGGTGGGCCAGTGCTCAGGGGTGTACAGAGGGATGACTACTGGCCACTGCCTGTTGACTGAAGCCAGCCTCCAGCTCCATGTGCTAAGCTGAGTCCAGGCAGCAGCTGACATGGCAGTTTAAGGTTTGTCTCACAAGGCTGGAATGCTGCAGCCACCTAGTAAAGGCAGGTTCAGACACAGAAAACCTCTAAAATGATACATTATGTTTTAAAATGTGCTTAGATGCTAAAGAAAAAAATGGATCTAGACAGTCACAGAAAAAAATTATAGTTTAAAGATAATAAAGTGTTTAAAGAGAGAGTGAAGTCACTTAAAAAAAAAAAGCAAGCCACAAAAAGATGGGAAATATTCAAGGTTTCTGAATCCTGTGTGGTATTTTGTTGACTTTGATTATTTTTAAATGCTGATGTACAAATATAATAGCTCCTAAGAGACATTAGATTATGTAAACTGCTGAATTAACCCAACCTGTGTATTTTAAGAATGTCTTAACTTCTAAGTAGAAGTCAGAAAATATGTTGCATTGGAGGGAGAGTTTATGTTTTTGTTTCCACAAGAAACAAAAAGTTGTATTTCTCTTCAAAATTAGTGAAGATCAGATCTGATTGGGTAAATAAAAAGTTGGCTACAGACTTGAGGGGAAAATCCAGGAAAGACTATAGGACAGGTGACACATATGCTGTTAGCTTGACATGGGAACAGCTCTGAGACTGGATGAGACATGATAAGTCTTGTTGGCTACAGAGTCCTCATGACTTATTATTACATACATACTATCCTTTCACATGGATGGATAGAGATGTATATTACAGTTTGGTTATGTAGTACAAATGGACTTACAAAACTGACAGATGTCTGTTACTTGCTCAAACATAGATCAAAAAAATCATCTTCAGCTGATTTGGGCACAGCACACATCATTCCATACTTGTGTTAATGCAGATCTATATGTTACCTTTAAAAGTTTGTGTTTTCAGAAAAAAAAAACAAAAAAAACAGACACCAATAAAGACAAGTAAGTGAGTTGATCCAGACTTAAAATGCTTCTGCTGCAGTTTTTTCAAAATTCTGCATCCAGAACAACTTCAAAGCTACTAGCTAAGATGGTCCAGCCTCATTCACTACTCTAATCAGGACTTCAGATATGCCCTGAACTTTCTCATTACACAGAGACTAGACAACTAATGATATAGTTAGCTCTCCCAAAACTTGGCAAATTACCTTAATTTTCTCAGGGTCCCCTAAAGATGCTGTCACCCCTAGAAAACATGAAGTAATTTTAAGAATATGATACCCACTCTCCCAAGAAGTAGGGTGGGCATTTTTGGTTTTTCAATGAGCTATGGATGTTTGTCATGATTTAGGGGGAGTTGGTTGCAAATTGTTACTGGTCATGGTAAGAGAGGAAACTAAACAAAGGAGGTTGGATTCAAGGATCTCTTTCTGAAAAGAAAAGAGGGGATATGAAAAGGATAGGATAAAAGGCAGAGTACTGAATCTGCTTTAAGCTAAAAAGTAACCATTATCTCAAATATCTTACATTGGTATGGATTTTTTATATTAATACAAATTTAAATTTATTTTTGTTATAATATATATATTTCTACTCTTGTTTAAGGTATTATAACTATGCAACTCATTTGATAACATGATATAAATTTCTAGTCCTTAACAATTATTATTACAAACTATTTAGGATAAGTAAGAAATATAGGTTAGTAGCTAGTCATCTAACAATCAAATTTGCTGTCACATTAAATATATTTTTAAGGTCAAACAGAGATATCTTTTAGATAGATAGATGGTCTTCAAACACTCAGAGATGTACAGAATATGGCACATGAGATGTTTTAATAACATAAAGTTTATCATGACAGACACATCTTCTCCTGGCAGCAACAATCTAATTCAGAGAAGATGATGGACATCAAAGAACCTCCATATGGAGTTTGCTTTCTTTGTGGCCAAAGCTAGTCACTAGGTAAGAAACTACCCTTGCTTTGATAGCTAATAGTATGCTGTCCAAATTGGACAAGAAGGACACAAAAAGAAAGCAACTGTCAAACTTTGCCAAGACAAGGTAAGATAGTCCCTCAAAATTCCTACTTCACAGAAAAATGTGTCTGGTACTCTAGGTCTGTAGGTCAAAGATGGATGCCCCAGAACTACAGAGGAACCTTGGGTGATTGTCCAGGCAGCCAAATGTCTCTGTCATTTCTATAGTATTAGAAGTTGTTTGTTTTATACTTCCTGTTTATTCAGGCAATATATCCTTCTTGGGTTAAAGACTAGACAGTTATAATTACTGCTTTCCTTGTTACCAAATTCAGAAAAGAAACTCACAAAAGAGGTGTGAAGTGTATAACATTGACAGACATAAAACCTTAAACTGTTTATCTAAGAAAATATTTTGAGGTATAAAAAGATAGTTTTGGGTTAGTAGCATAAATTATGATAGAAAGTGAATTAGGTACATAACTTTGGACTCACCAAGACAGAATAAATAATAGAGTATGTTCTCTCATTTTGCCAAATGCAAATGGATTGGACATTGTAAATGTAATTCTTACCTGATAATAGTTCTTATTGTATACAGTTTAATTAATTTAATGTCAAAATGTTCCCAAAATGTTCCTTTTTTTTTAAGACAAAAAGAAGGAAATGTTGTGGGATATTTTGATTGCATTCTGACACTCCCAAGATTGTCAATAAAGTATAACCTTGATTAAGGGGGAGGAGCTAGCAACTGGCTGACTAAAATTAGCCATACAGGTTATGGAGGACCCAGGAGGACCTACTACTTTCTGTGTCTACATATAGAGAGACACAGAAAGTAGTAGGGAGGAGGTTTGAAAGATTCATGGGCCCTTTTATATCAAGGAAGGAGATAGAGGGGAGGTGGTCATTGGTCACTTCTCTGCCACTTCTCTGAGAAATGAGGTTTTTACCCAATATCTGACTCCTGAGTATTTATTGATAACAGAATAATTAGTTAAATGCTTTACACAAATCTCATTCTTTTGCTTCCATTTGGAACATTTCTAAAAGTGATGTTCTCAGTTGGATATTCCTGGTCAATCTAAATAAACAATCATGCTTCCCCTGAAAATAAGAAATAAAAGAGCTGCTAATAACCCATGTCTTGAAGCTGTGGGTCACAGTGTAGATAATATCAGTTAGAATGCCCTGGAATTGAAAAATTGAGTAATATAACTACTCACCATTCCTTTCTTTCTTTCATTCTTTCTTTCTTTCTCTCTCTCTCTCTCTCTTTCTGAGATGATAACATGACTTTTATTTTTAACTTTTATTTCTGTTGTAAACTGTACTGATTTAATTATGTTTTAAAATTTCAATGTATTCATTTATTTTGTACACGTGTTTGTGTGTATATGTGTGCATGTGTGAACACCTAGCATGTATGCTGAGGTCAGAAGACAGCCTGTGTGAGTCAGCTCTTTCTCTCCACCAAGCAGTTTCTGAGGATCAAACTCAGGTCATCAGGTTTAGCAGCAATCACTCTTACCAACTGAACCATCTTGTTGGACCCTGATTTAATTGTGAGTGCTAATTCAAACCCATATTCCTGGTACAATCCTTTCTTGGTTGTGATATAATATTCTTTGAGTGTAGTATTGGATTAAATTGCAGGGTAATACTGAAGTCAGAATGAACTGTGAAGCATTCTTTCTGATTTGATTTTTGTTATTTATTGTATTTGTGTTTTAATTTTACACATCAGCCATGGGTTCCCCTGTCCTCCCCCTCCCACCCCTGCTCCCACCTTCCCCCCAGGCCCTCCCCTCCATTCCTATCTCCTCCAGGGCCAAGACTCCCCTGGAGATTCATTTAAGCCTGGTACTCACCATTTCTTGAGACAAAAGCCATATAATATGAGACAATATGAAGGAAATCTATCTCTGATGGACCAATTCATGAGTCATTAGGGATGGGATGCTTGATTATCATCACTGGCTGAAGTGTCCATAAAGCACTAGAATTTGGAAAACATTAGAGAAAGGAGAATCATCACTGAGAATCTGGAATACAAGAGACTGTACTTGATGCTGAGTTTGTTGAGATAATTAGGAGTGTTTAATAAGAGATTGATTTGTCATAGACCTTAGGCTTGTTTGGGGACTTTAGTGACTTTGCCAAGCCCCATGATAGAACACAATATTTATAATTAAGGAGAAGCTCTGGAAGCTCTGAATGCTTTTGATTGGCATTGACTCCTTAAGATGCTAAGGCATTCAGAAAGAGATGGACACAAAGGAGGGGATACAGTGGAGGCTGTCTACATTACCAAAAAGCCAATATGGCAAAATTTGGAATAATCTAGCATTATTAGAAAGAAAAAAATAAAGACAGAAGGCCAAATGCAGTGCTTGTGAGTTATTAGAAGGCTTGAAAGCCTGAAAAGTTCAGAAAACTGGAAAGAACATGGAATATAGAATGATATGTGTAGTCCTCACTATGTCCCTTGCTATGGAGGAAAGAGATCTCCCAGGATGGGAACAAACCCAGACACTCTTCCAATGAATGACCAAGACTGTAAGGGAAACACATTTGTAACTTTAGGATCCATATTAATTTATACCTTCATTCCCCACCCCCACTAATATACAAAATCTTCAATCTCCAGTGGATATTGGAGTAAGTTAACTATACCTTAAATTTTTATAACAACTCCCTGGGACAAGAGAGAGCAGTTTATGTATGTGAGACAAATATAGTGCAGGTGTGTAGATGTATCCGGCTTGTTAAATAAGAAACACAGAACCGATTGCAGAGTTAAAAACCACGAGGTCAGAGCAAGAGCGGAAAACCTTACCCTTCACTGCTTCTGCGGTTCTTCCTCTCCACAAGAGACCTACTTCTCTGCGTCCTGTCTATTTAAAAACTTTCTGTTCTCCTCTCTCATTGGTTGTAAACCCAGCCACATGACCTCCACGTCACTGCCTGTTTGTATAGACCTCCAGGTCTTCTATGGTTGGTATTGAGATTAAAGGCATGTGTTTGCCATGCTGGCTGTGTCCTTGAACACACAGAGGTCCGCCTAGCTCTGCCTCCCAAGTGCTGGGATTAAAGGCGTGCCCCACTACTGCTCAGCTTCTGCTCTGGCTTGCTCTGACCTCAAGGCAACTTTATTGACATACAAATAAAATCACATTTCAATACAAATAAAATATCACTATATTTCCCCTTTTCTATTTTAATAAAAAGAAAAAAAGGAAAAAGTTATAACTAATATAAGAACAACTATATACAAAAGTACAATAACAATATATACCATATATACAAACAATAAATACCTAAACAATGTCTAGTCCATTTGTATTTGACAAATTCAGAGAAAATGATTCCATTATCTATCCTATTTTGGTAAGTCCAGAATGTACCTGATTCACTTTTTATCCTAACTTATATAGCTAATGGAACTGTCTTATAACGTCTTTCAAATTTATACACTTACAGCTCTTAGTGAGTTTTTCTGAAATCCTTAACAAAGATAATTATAACTATAACTAACTGATCTTCAACTCCCTCAGAGACACAAGAAGGAAATAATACTACCTAATAAAAATAAAAACAAGAAGTGCATGCAAGCAGCTTCCAAAAAAAAAAAAAATGTGAGTTGACAGAAACAGCCAGCTGCCTGGACAGTCACCTGAGGTTTCTCCGCAGTGTTGGGGCATCATCTTCAGCCTATAGGCTTATCATATCTGACAGACTCTTTTGTGAACTAGGATGTATACAAGGTCAACAGTTTGACCTCACATTTGGTCCAGAAACACCTGAATTCCATTAGTGTCATGTCATGATTCAGGATTTTAAATTCTGGAAATTATTGATGTCTTTTCAATTCAGCTGTCCATTTTTCTTGGCTGTGTATATGTGGCTTCATCTTGGCATCCTGTTCTTCTCCACATCTCTCTATTAAACGCCAGTCTACTATTGAGAGAGGTGAGCTTAGTTATTCTTCAAGAATAACTGTGTCATCTGCTGTTCCATTGCACATCAGAAGCCATTGGCCCACTCCCTGTTCAGCTGCCTTCGAAGAAAAGGGCACCGTACCTTTTACAGATTGCAAAGGTCACTCATTTCAGGGATGGTAGCATATTGTCCTGGCTTCAGAAGATGCCTTTTGTTAAAGCCACAACCACACTTGTTTTGGCAAGAATTGGTAGTCCTTGGTTTCATGTCCTGTCTGTCCTGTTTGTCAGCAGTTGATTCGAGGATACTTTGTTGTCCAGTGGCTAACTTTTGCCACAATGAAAGTTAACTCCATATGCAGTTTCTTCAATGCCCATATTTTCTCTGAAGTAGATTGGTACTGCCAGGAGCCGTCATGTCTCATAGTCATAGCAAAAAAGAAAAATTCTTAAGTTATTAAAACATTTTAAATGCCATATTCTGTAGATCTCTGAAGGGTTTGAAGATGACCTGTCTATCTAAAATATATCTGTTTGATCTTGAAAACACACCTAATATGACTACAAGTTCAATTGTAATGTCTAACCACTAATTTTCATTTCTATATATCCTAATAGTTGGTAATACTAACATTCAAGGATTAGCAAATTGTGTTACATTGTTAAATGAATGGTATAAATACAATATCTCAAGCAAGATTAGAAATACGTGTATGGTATATTCTAACAATCTTAATCTCAATAATAATAATTTGTATACAATATAAAACAATCCAATTGAATGTAAAGTATTTAAAACTAGTAATTGTCTTTTTCTTTTCTTTTTTTTTTTTAAACAAGCACCTTTTGCCTAGCCCTTTTCCTAACCCTTAACAACAACTTGTAACCAACCCTCCTAAACAATGAAAACTATCCCAGACCCAATACCCATAAAAAGACCAAAAAACCACCCACCCCACACCACCCCTTTGGGAATGTAGGCATCGAATTCTTAAAATTGCTTCCTGCTGGGTATGGGTGAAGTTATCTTTATTCTGAAAAGAAAAATTTTGGATTAATTGACAAATTCTAGGAAAGGTAACTATATTCTTTCTTATCCATAATGCCAAAGTTCAGGGTTTATTTCAAGTCCTTATTCAAGTAGTCTTTGAAACTGGATCATCTCAGCTAGCCATCTCAGAATTGCTCTAAGCACTTTGTAGTCCAAAGCTGATCTGTAGATGATGTTTCTCAGCTTAGTGATATTATTTTCCACGTGGAATTGTCGTTGTGGGGCCCCATCTTCTTCCTGGAGATTTCAGTTGAAGTTAGGCCTGGCCATGATTTCCTGCAGAAAACTGAAAAGAGACTCGAACACAAAGACATGTATAGGCAGCTAATTGAAGCCTTTTCTGTAGAATTAATTAGTACTCTATATGACCATTATTATCTTAACAAAGTTTAAAATATATATATATATATCTTGTAAATTTTTATATAAAAATCATACTTTAAGAAAAGTTTAAAGAATCAGAATAGAATCAAAGAATTGAGATTAGTAATAGAATAGTCCCTTAATTAATTTGGTTTTTCTCCTGTCCCATGTCAGAAGATGGCTTTTTCTTCTGGTATGATACAGGGAGTTTTCAATTTCCTTTTAACAACATGCTTGAGTTTAAAGGAGGAGAGAGCCATTCTCCAACTCCAAAATCAGCTTGAAGCTTTAATTGAACTGGGACTACAAGAAGATTAAGAGTATTAATTTTTTAGAGAAGAGCAGAAACAAACATTTAGAAAGATTTATGAAATTTTGTAGATCATATACCAATAGGTCATTTTACTCTTTTTTCCTGGGACAGATGATTTGTCATTTTTCTTCAGTTGTCTCATTTGTCCAGTGTTCTTCAGATTCCTTAGCCTTCATTCTCCTAAAAGACAAAAACAAAAACCCTTCCCCAAGACTAATTTTGGGGAGGTCCCCTTTTGGCAAGTTACATCTGATTAAATGAAAAGGCATGTATTAATGGTATAAGTGAGTTTAAACTGGATGGTCATGTTGGTTGATGAACTATCATCTCCTCTAATTAAGAGGTCTCTCTTGTTCAAATCAAACCTTTATCAGTTTTGATGGTATCCACAGCTTATCTTCTCCTGCAGAAACAAAAGCAAAATCTCGTCCCCAACGTAACACATACCCTGGTTTCCATTCTGAGGTCAGCACAACCTTGAAGTATATAGGCTGATTTAATTCTGTTGTTTTTTCTATTAACCAATGTCTCTCTACAGCTGTTGTTCCTTTCTCATTAGCATGGAGAAAATTCAAAGTTAATAGAGCATTGTGCAGTCTATTTCTGGGGGTTTTTTGTTACCCCTTTTTGTTTATTTATCATGTCCTTTAGAGTTCTGTTGGATCTTTCTATAACTGCTTGGCCTGTAGGATTATGTGGTATACCTGTAATATGCTTTATATTATAATAAGCAAAAAACTGTTTCATTTTAATAGAGACATATGCTGGAGCATTGTCAGTTTTAATTTGCGCAGGTATACCCATGATGGCCATAACTTCTAGCAAATGAGTGATTACGGAATCAGCTTTTTCAGAACTCAAAGCAGTTGCCCATTGAAATCCTGAATAAGTATCAATGGTATGATGTACATATTTCAATTTTCCAAACTCCACAAAGTGAAACACGTCCATCTGCCAGATTTCATTCCTCTGAGTACCCTTTGGGTTACATCCTGCTGGTAATGGTGTCTGATTGTAGAAGGAACAAGTAGGACATTTCTTTATAATTTCCTTGGCTTGTTGCCAGGTTATGGAAAAATCCTTTTTTAAACCTTTACTATTGACATGATGTTTCTTATGAAATTCTGAGGCCTCCAGCACATTTCCTATCAATAATTTATCAATCTCATCATTACCTTGTGCTAGAGGGCCTGGCAGACCAGTATGGGATCGGATGTGAGTTATATATAAAGGATGACTCCTTTCCCTGATTGAATCTTGTAATTGAATAAATAGTGAAGTTAATTGTGAAGCATTAGGGATAAATTCTGCAGTCTCAATATGTAATACCACTCTTTCAGCATACTGAGAGTCAGTTACTATATTGAGAGGTTCTGAAAAATCCATTAATACCAACAGAATAGCATACAATTCCGATTTTTGAAATGAATTATAAGGACTTTGAACCACTTTACTTAAATTTTCTGATTTGTAGCCTGGCTTTCCTTGTTTGTTGGCATCTGTATAAAATGTCTGAACTCCAGATATGGGTTTTTCACGTACAATTCGAGGCAAGAGCCAATCAGCTCTCTTTATAAGATCAATTCTATTGCTTTTAGGATATTTGCTGTTAATTTCTCCCAAAAAATTACTGCAAGCTCTTTGCCAAGGTTCACTTTCTGTCCATAATTTTTCAATGTCCTCTTTAGTTAAAGGTACAACAATTCCTGCTGGGTCTATTCCTGCTAATTGACAAAGTCTCAATTTTCCTTTCAAAATTAAGTCAGAGATTTTTTTCCACATAAGTTTTTAATTTCTTATTTGGTTTATTTGGTAAAAATATCCATTCCAATATAATATCTTCTCTCTGCATTAATATTCCTGTAGGAGAATTCCTAGAAGGTAAAATAACCAAAATGCAATCCAGCTTTGGATCAATAGGATCTATATGTCCTTCATGTACTTTTTTTTCTACCAAGACAAATTCTTTCTCAACTTCAGGTGATAATTCTCTTGCACTATTTAAGTCCTTGTCACCTTCTAAGGTTTTGAACAAATTATTCAGTTCATCATTTTTTACCCCAACAATAGTTCGTAGATGAGAAATGTCCCCAAATAATCTTTGAAAATCATTAAGAGTCTGTAGGCGATCTCTCCTAATTTGTACCTTTTGAGGTCTAATTTTTTGTAGCTCTATTTTATATCCTAAATAATCCTCTTTGTATCTTTTCAGGAGCAATTTGTAATCCCCTGCAAGGCAATATTTTCTTTACTTCTTCAAACATTCTTTCTAAAGTATCTGCATTTGAGGCAGCTAGTAAAATATCATCCATATAATGATAAATTATAGATTTAGGAAATTTTTTACGTATCACTTCCAAGGGCTGTTGTACAAAATATTGGCACAGGGTTGGACTATTCAACATTCCCTGTGGGAGGACTTTCCATTGAAATCTTCTAACCGGTTGAGAATTATTGTAAGTAGGCACCGTGAAAGCAAATCTTTCTCTGTCTTTTTCTTGTAGGGATATTGCAAAGAAACAGTCTTTTAAATCAATAACTATGGGAGGCCATCCTTTAGGTAACAGTGTAGCAAAGGAATTCCAGATTGTAGAGAGCCCATTGGCTGAATTACTTTGTTAATTGCTCTAAGGTCTGTTACCATTCTCCATTTACCAGATTTCTTTTTAATAACAAATACAGGAGAATTCCATGAGCTAGTAGATTCTTCAATATGCTGAGCATTTAACTGTTCTTCTACCAGCTCTTCTAAAGCCTGGAGTTTCTCTGTTGTTAAAGGCCAGTGATGAACCCATACAGGCTTGTCTGTTAACCATTTTAAAGGTAGAGCTGTTGGTGTCTTTGGAAGATCATCAGTTTTTCTGCCCTGTTCTTGTATAATATGGATGCCTGGTGACCATTCATTAGAATAATACCTTCTAATATTTCTCTCAGAAACATGTGTTAGTTTATTATTTATTTCTGAGGTTGGAGGGATGTTAATCTGAGTATTCCATTGTTGTAACAGGTCTCGACCCCACAGGTTCATGGCTATGTTAGCCACATATGGTTTTAATCTGCCTCTCTGTCCTTCTGGGCCTATACATTCGAGCCATCTTGCACTCTGTTTGACTTGAGATAATGTTCCAATCCCTAACAGTTGAACATTTACCTCCTGAAGAGGCCAAGATGGATGCCAAAATTCTGGTGCAATTATGGTAACATCAGCACTGTGTCTACCAGACCAGACAACAAAACACCATTTATTTTTATTGTTAATTTTGGTCTGTGTTCATTTATAGAAGTTTGCCAAAAAATTTTCTTTATGGTTTCTCCTGAATTTTCTGTTCTCTCTGTCTCAGTTGTTCCTTTACTCTGAGAAGCCTGCTTTATTCCAATGGGCATTTGGTTATTTAACTGCACTGAGTAGGGATCTCCTCTATGATTTCAGGAAAGGTCTGAACTGGATTCACTGTAGGGGCCTGCCTGAGGCCCCTCTGGGAGTTTCCCAAAGACTGAGGCAAAGTATTACCTTGTCTGTCCCTTGTTGATCTACATTCATTGGTCCAATGTCTTCCCTTACCACACCTTCTACATACTCCTGAAGGAAGGGGCATTCTGTTGCCATTGTTCCTTGAAGAAACATTGTTTCTAGAAGTGCCCTGTTTACAGTCCCTTTTCAAATGTCCTTGCTTTCCACATCCAAAACATCTAACATTCCTCAAACCTCTTGAAATTGCTTCTCCTACCCACATATTATCATGATCATGAGCGTCAACATTAACCGTGTCTCTAATTCAATCTTCCAAGGGTGCAGATCTCGCCTTTAACAGCCTGATTATTCTCTTGCATGCTTCATTTGCGTTCTCAAAAGCCAAAGATTCAATTATTATCTGGCTAGCTTCTGAATTTGGGACCATTCTCTTTACTGCTGAAGTCAGTCTTTGTAAGAAATCTCTGAAAGATTCTTTTGGGCCCTGTATAACCTTTGTAAATGATTCAGTTTTCTTTCCTGCTTCCTCAACTCTGTCCCATGCATTCAAGGCTGCCATTTGACATAGAATTATAGTTTGGATATCATATAAACATTGTGTTTCTACTGTAGCATATTGGCCTTCTCCAATAAGCTGATCCTTGAAAATTTGTATACCACTATCACTACATTGTTTTGCTATGTTTTTAGCTTCCTGTTTGAACCACATTTGCCACTGGAGCTGCTGTTCGGGTTCCAGAACCGCCTGTGCCAGCTCCCGCCAGTCCTGTGGTATAATCATATTATAAGTTGACCAGGAGTTTAACATTTGTTTTACATATGGAGAATGCATGCCATAAAATACTATTGCTTCCTTAAACCTTCATAAGTCTAACATTTCAACTGGAGTCCAAATATTTTGTGTAGTCACTTTACCAGGTTGCTGTTGTATGGTTACCGGATAAATTAAGGGTGATTGTGTGAAAACAGGCTTTCTTTCTGTAACCTTATAATCCAATCCGAAACAACTTCACTGTTAATTTCTTCTGTCTGAATCTGAATTTCTCTATAATTCATTTTAACAGGTTTAACAAGTTTTTCTAAAATTTTTATCCTGGCACTTAAATTGACTGTCTTTTAAAAGTGTAAAATAAGGATAAGAAGAATAACAATGTACATAATTGGATCAACATTAATCTTCTCATATAGTTGTTCCATTACCATACTGCCTAAAATTTCAAACAAAGCCCAATTTTCTTCCAATGTACACATAAAACCCATTTTTTTTAATGTGGAAAAAAATCTCTTTTAAATAGTTTCCTTTAAAATATCTGATATAAATGACTTACCAATTCTGTGTAGAACAGTAGAAATCCGAGGGAATTTCCAAACAGCTACCTAGTGTCCGAGGTGGGAATTGAGAGAGAGAGAAAGAGAGAGAGAGAGAGAGAGAGAGAGAGAGAGAGAGAGAGAGAGAGGGAAAGCAAGAAAGCGTAGCCACGTTCTGGCTAAAAGCTTGACTCCAACAGCTTCAATGTTCTCGTTTGAATGGAGTCGAGCCTGGGCTCTGGCTTCCTTAAGCTCCGACTGACTACGTGCGCTGATGTTTCAGCCAAAAGCAGCCTATCTGCAGTTGCATGTAGCTACTGCAATTAGCGGTAGCTCCCACAGGCCTGAGTTGTTTGTAGCACCAGCTTTTTAAGCAAGTAACTCCAGCTGTGGCTGTAACCGCCCATAGCTAAGGTAGGTTGGGCCTGAGTCCTAAGCTGAGCTAGGCCCGGGTTAGGCCGGGGCTAAGCTGGAGCTAGGGAGCCAGGCCCGCCCAGGCGGGAAGCTGGACCCACTGCCAAGGCAAACAGTTTTTTAATGAATTCTTGCCCCACATTGGGCGCCAAATATAGATGTATCTGGCTTGTCAAATAAGAAACACAGAACCGATTGCAGAGTTAAAAACCACAAGGTCATAGCAAGAGCGGAAAACCTTACCCTTCACTGCTTCTGCGGTTCTTCCTCTCCACAAGAGACCTACTTCTCTGCGTCCTGTCTATTTAAAAACTTTCTGTTCTCCTCCCTCATTGGTTGTAAACCCAGCCACATGACCTCCTCATCACTGCCTGTTTGTACAGACCTCCAGGTCTTCTATGGTTGGTATTGAGATTAAAGGCATGTGTTTGCCATGCTGGCTGTGTCCTTGAACACACAGAGATCTGCCTAGCTCTGCCTCCCAAGTGCTGGGATTAAAGGCGTGCCCCACTACTGCTCAGCTTCTGCTCTGGCTTGCTCTGACCTCAAGGCAACTTTATTGACATACAAATAAAATCACATTTCAATTCAAATAAAATATCACTATACAGGTGAAACAAACTAAGCTTGTCCTAGGTTTGGACAATGATCTCCCCCAAGTATGCACTTGTGTGTATTTGTCCTCAGAGAGGGACCATCCTCAGGGAGATGTACTTCTGTGACAAGACTGCAACCGACTATTGTGGAGGCTCACTCAAGAGTGAGAATTCTAAATGCAGTTATTTGTGGTTGAGTGAGATGCTCCTAGTAAGGTTGTGAACCTCAAGCAGGATATACTGCTTGGAGTTGCAGCAGAATCACAGAAACTATAAGAGCATTTTAAGGGGAAGAACTCATTTATCTAATCCAAAGCCCTTTCAACAGCTGGATATAGCTTCTGTGAGAAGTCAGATGTCTTCTGGAAAATGACTATTATATAAAGTTAAGTAGAGTCACATCTTCTGCACCCATGCCACTGTCCTCAAAATTGCTCTTTAGAAACAACTACTAATGCAAATAATGAATTTTTCTTCCACAATGGACCTCACAAATATTTTCGTTTTTGTATATCCTTAGCTGCCAAGTCTTGAGAGTAATTTATACTTCCTTGAAATGAACAGCAAGTATCTTCAGAGATTTTGCCAATTTTTTTTTTTTATTAAAAGGTTTAATTATATAATGCTAGCCATTGAAAGTGTACCGTGGAAAATGGTAAAAATCACAGGTAAAGAGTCTGATACTATGTATGAGAGAGAGAAAGAGAGAGAGAGAGAGAGAGAGAGAGAGAGAGAGAGAGAGAGAGTGATTGATTCCCAGGAGCCATCACGTAGAAAAATCAAAGTGCCTAAGTTGAACTCTTTGCCTCTGAGTGGTTAGCCAGTGAGACCATCAAGAGCCCCAAACTTATCGGACTTGAATACTGTTAGCTGTGTGCCAGGACTACACAGCAAATCCTTTTTGCCAAAGGCACGTTGTGATTTGGCTGAAAGATATGGGAAAATCAGATAAAGAATGAGTTGGAATCCATCTCCCTACTGGTTGGCTTTTGAGGCACTGGGGAATACTTTATAGTTTCTTGGGAGAATGTTTTGCTGCCAGTCGTGTTTGATTACAGCCCACGTGCTACACTACTAACATGAAAAGCAATGTATGCTTGTGGGTACAACAATGCTATGAAAGCTATTGTTGCAACTCCACTATTGAATTTAAGGTTCACTCTACATGAGATAATCTGTGTCTGATACTGTGGCCAGGGATAAAGTCAATGGCTTCATTGTTATAGAGCTTAGCAGGAAAATACTTCTCTTATACTGTTAAATAGAAGTGATGTGTTTTTCACAACTCCTTTTAATTCTGTGTATTTATGCCTGTAGATTAATGTTGTCAGCTTCCATCTTGGAGAGAAACTTCTTTATTTGTGGTGGGCAGTGGTTATTGCTGAGAACATCACGTGCCAAACTGCTGAGAATAAGTGATTGTTCATACAGGCTAGTGTCATACTGCTGAGCCATAAATGGATGAAAACAAATAGATATCTATATTACTCCATTAATGATGGGGTATCGTGGAAGATAATGTAGAAAGAATGGGAGAATTAAATAAAGAGGTAGAGCATTATATACTGTTTCCTCTGATTAAAGATATTCCCATGTAAAGGGGGTGGGGGAACTACTAAGACTCAGGCAGTGAAGAAAACACACAAGGTTCAAGATCTCACAAACTTTGCAAGAGTCAGAAACTTTAGAAATTTAGAGGAATCACTAGGTTCCTTTAGTTCATATAAACAGGAAACAGTTTCCAGAGAGGAAAAGATTATCTTCAGTAGTCTACATATTGGCTGCAAAGCCCCATGGATGTGTGCTGTGGATATCATATCACTCTGTGTAAATAAAATTCTGATTGGCCAGTGGCCAGGCAGGAAGTATAGGCAGAGAAAAGAGAAAAGAGAATTCTGGGAGGTAAAAGGCTGGAGAGAGACTGCCAGCCACCGCCATGACAAGAAAGAAATAAGGTACTGGTAAGCCATGAGCCACTTGACAAAATATAGATTAATAGAAATGGTTTAATTTAAGATAGAAGAAGTAGATAAGAAGAAGCCTGCCACGGCCATACAGTTTTAAAACAATATAAGTTTTTGTGTGTTTACTTGATTGGTTCTGAGCATCTATAGGCCTGGCAGGTGAAAGAAATTTGTCCTGACTGTGGGCCAGGCAGGAAAACTCCAACTACAGATGTGGCTCTTCTGAATTACTACAAATGCTGAGATAAGCTTTGCAGTCATTTGGCTGATGTTGAGTCATCCATGTTCTTATTAGAATTCCGAACCCATGATACTGTAAGTAACATCAATGACCTCATTGACTCACCAAGACAGACTTGAGAAGAATCTTTTCTCTTTTTTTTTTTTTTTTTTTTTTTTTTGAGACAGAGTTTCTCTGTATAGCTTTGTGCCTTTTTTCTAAAACTCACTTGGTAGCCCAGGCTGGCCACGAACTCACAGAGATCCCCCTGGCTCTGCCTCCCAAGTCCTGGGATTAAAGGCGTGCTCCACCACGGCCCAGTGAGAAGAATATTTTATTTATTTATTTTTGGTCAGCTATGGGTACCTTACCCATTTTAGTTCATGAAGTCACAGGACAGGAACATATTAAATGTTCAATAAATATTTAATGAACAGATTAATATGTATATGGACAAATAAATGATTTGGTGATTGAATAAAGAATTCTAGACATGCCTGAATCAGAAGAACAAAGTTCCAAATACAGCTTGAACACAAATTTGATTTGTGACCTTAAATAATAATTTAAATTACCTGGACCACAATTTCTGCATCTTTAAAAACATTAGTCTTTTAAAGTAAAAATTGTTGGTAAAGCTGTATATTCTACAATTTTTTAATTAAAAGCTTCTATTTGAGATAGAAAATTCATATATATATGTAATATGAACTCAGTGATAAATGTATATGTATGTATATATGTGTCTACATACATATGTATGTGTATATGCCTAATACATTACCAAAGATAATATGGAAGTATCATAGTCTGTTGATAAGGAGAAGAAATAAATGTCAATTCCTCTGGAAAGCAACCCGACTTTTTATAATATCTCTGGTTTGTTTCTTTAATGTAAGTTTAAATTAATCAATCACTTTTGATTTGATTCCACAAGTGATTATAAAGGAAAATATGAAATTGACTGGCATTTGTATTTTTAAATGTTTCAAGGAAAATGTAATTTCCTGTGGAGGACACATAATTCTTCAATGAAAAATGACCTGAGCACTATGCTCTGCATTCCTTGGACTTGTTTCTTTCATGTGCTTTGTTATATAAATTATTTGAAAACTACTTATGACAGAGAAAAATATTCTATATAATTATATATACATATGTAGATCATATGTAATATAAATATAAATATATATGTGTATATATATATATATATATATATATACACACATGCATATATATGTAATCTGTTCCTCAAATATATATACTTGCATATTTTGGTAATATATGTGACTTCACTTGTGGTAAGAGTTCAGTAGATGGTGATTAGCATCTGGATCACTGTAACTATTTTACATATGCCCTTATTACACATTTTCACTCACTAGGCTCAGAACTGTTTGTCAGCAAAGTATATGTCATTTCATAGTTCACTAAAGACATTCTAATATTTCAACGGCTCTGTTCATTTTACTCAGGAATGAAAGGGTGAAATATTTCCTCTATAATCAGGAATGAGATGTAACTTCTCACATTATCTACTTCTATTCCATATAGTACTGGGAATTCTAGACAGAGCAAATAGATTTTTTAAAAAAATAAAGAAAAGACATTAAAAATGAAAAAAGTAAAGTTAATTTATTGCTACTTGTAGGCTCACATATTTGAGTACTTGACTTCAGTTGTTTGTCCTGTCTGGGGGGGGTTTAGGAATTGCAGTCTTACTGGAAAAAGTACGGCACCAGTGGTGAACTTTGAGAGTTTATAACTTTGTCCCACTTCCTATTTCTTCTCTTGCTGCTTCATGTTTGCAGTTGAAGAATAAAATTGGCATGGAAAAGTGGCATATGACAGATGTATCAATGGAATTAGAAGAAATAATACAGAAATAAAAGCTATACATTTAGGGCCACTTAACCTTGGGCAAGGGTGCCAAGAATAATTCTGTGAATAGATAACCTCTTCAATCAGAGATGTTGGGGAAATTGTGTGCACAAATAACAGAAGAATGAAGATTCACCTTCATCTTGCAATATATATATATAAAATTGAGATGGGTTAAAGGCTTCTTTGTAACTAAAACCATAAAACACCTTATTATTGGCATGGAAAAATCATTTGCTTGAATAGAGTCACCAAACCTCAGGCAACAAAATAAAAAGTAAATAGAATGGCATCAAACTTAAAAACTTGTGGGCAACAAAGGAAACAGTTCTCAAAATGAAAATGCAATCTTCAGATAATTTCAAATCATTCATCTGATAAATGGTTAATATGTTCGATATATAAGGAATCCATAAAACTCAATAGCCAGAAACCAAGTAATTCAACTAACAATGGAAAAATGACCTCAATAATCATTTTTCAAAGATATGTGAATAGCTGACTGATTTTAAAAAAAGGTGATCAGTATCACTAATCAACAGGGAAATACAAATAAAAATTAAAATATTATCTCACAATCAAAGAGAAGTGTTGATGAGGCTGAGTTGAAAAAGTTATTTGATATAAGAATATGAACTAATTTTGAAAAACATTATTTGCATTAGTCTACCCTGTCTTGGACTCAGGAAACATTGCAGAATACTGAGGTAAGATCTGGATGATTTGAAGAAGGGCCAAGAAATGTCATCTTCTGCATATGATATTCAGGAACTTACAGCAGGCGTGGCTGCCTGCACTGGGCCAGTACAATATGAGCCTATCACCAGTTAGTCATGGATGCCAGAGGGCCTCATGCGGCTCTACCTTACTCTGGTGAATGGCTGGCTACTGATGGGTTTTGGCAGAGGGTGAGTCATTGCCTTTAGTTGTGGACATACTTAGTTAAGGGAAAGGTAGTTTCCCTGTCCCATCTACTGCTACCATTCTATTTGAGCCTTTGATGCAACTTCCTTTAAGAAATGCAGAGGTTCTGTCTGATCTTCCTGTTTCCCTTCTTGCGGCCATAAATTCACCCTTCCACAGAGTTCATATATTAAAACAAAAACGTGAGGCCTTATATCTAAAGTCATCTAATAACTCTTCAGTGGATTTAGATTAACAGATATAGTCATATCCTGAAAGTCCCTAGGAGTCCCAGCCTTTGACAACTTTTCGGGTCCCTTCCACAGCCCCTCTTCCCACTGGGCCACATGCTCTGGGCTCTTTAGGCTTCTTTCTGTTGTATAGGACTCATGCTCAGGCTGACTTGTCCTTCTCAACTCCTTTACCTACCTCCTGAATATCTCTACTGTCAGATTTACTTCTTGTTCTTTTGCAGCACTCAATCCTCAGCTAAAACACAGCCCCTAGTTGACATAACATGAAGTAGTGGCTGCTCTTCTTGACAAATTTACTGACAGTATTTGATATTTCCCTCATACAAAGAAAAACTGCAGCAAGAATAAATGGATTGACCAAGCTCCTGAGCATTATGCTTACATAGAAGCCATAGGCTTCATAAGTAATTTTTAAAATAGCAATGATTAAATAATGTTGATACTTACAAAACTCTAAATATAGTAAAAGGTACTAAATTTTATACTTTAAATAAATGAATACATTTTAGAGCACAGATGTTATATTTCAATAAAATTATTGTGTAGACAATCATGAAATGTAGTATTCTTCTAGCCCTACCTTTTAAATTATTTCACATTAATTATTCAGTTTAATTTAGTGGGGTACTGGAAGCCTATTAAGCTGTTTCTCCTCTATAAAATTGACTCCATTAATTAGATCTCACATCTCCTCCCTCACAGCAATGCTTCTTTGTTGGAAGAATCTCTCTAGATTTTCTCATTAGAAGCCACTATAGACATATTCTATCCTCTGGGAAGCTTTACATATTCTACACATAATGTCTATTATATTAGTTTTCTAAGCACTTAAAGAACCAGAATTACATCTTCATATTCCCTGTAGGGAGAAGATACTTATTTACCAGGGAATAGTAACATATTCTCTAAATATGAAATTAACTGAAGACCTTAAGCAGTTTTATTCTCAAATGGCTATGTCATTCATATAAAGTGGTGCTGATGGTGGTCTCTAAAATTAGGTTCATAGCCTCATTCTTTCCTGTCTCTGAGGCCTGTATATCTCCCTGTGTGATGTGCTCAAAATTGCTATGGTGAAACCAGACTCCTCTTGAGTACTGAAACTACCTGAGAATCAACATCATGCTCTGCAACCTTTGTGAAGAAGGCCCAGTCCAGAGAACTCTGCAGCTATCAGATGTTGATATCCTAGAAGGCAATTGGTCTGATTTTACTCTTTCTGTTTTGCAGCAAGTGTTTGAGCCCCTTCGAGGACTTGAGGGGAAATGGTGCCAACATATACTTGACCAAGAGACTTAAATCTTTCCTTCTTAGAGAGATCAGAACAACTTGCTTCATCTTAGACAAAAGATACAATACTGAGAAACCAGGTGATGAATTCAGAAGTGATTTTCACTACCACAGAAAATGTTGAACATTTGAAGCTAAGTCATCTATGTAGGGAACCTCGAAGTTGGCTCAGGACACCTCAAACCAAGTTCTAAGCACAAATGAGAATTATTTGCCCCGGAGGGACAGGGGGAAAGGAGTAGGAGACAAAGGCAGGGGATAGAAGATGAGAGGGAAAGGGAAGTGAATAAGGGAAATGGGGCAAAGGTACTTGTTCCAGAGGAAAAAGAACTGTTTCTGGATAGTGAAGAGACAGATATGTCACATAGGAAAATGGTGGTTTATAAAGCTACAAGGGGAAACTCCATGTTAGGATGAGGTTTTTTATTTTATTTTGATGTTAACTGGGTGAGCCAAAGGGGGCTTTTGATTACTGGACTTCAATACTTTGATAGATGGACCTTGGTAGTCAGTCCCAGGAAGAGGAATTGGCCAAATAAGGGAAGAGACTTTGCGGGCGATGTTAGGAATGTAATCTAACTGTTTAGCAAATCAGAGATTGGAATGAGGGAGAAGGGCAAGGCCTGTTAGTGTCTCATGCTCAAATGGACTAGTGTCTCTTCAATCTAGCCATATTTTAATGACATTTTCCAATTCTAAAGAGACCTTTTTACGCCTTCATACACATACACATACACATACACACACATACACAGACACACACACACACACACACACAGGAAAGGGGGCATGGATCATATTTTACTATAGATTCTAACTTTTCTTGTGTCTTGATTATGTTTTTCTGGTTAGACTAGATTTCAGAATACTGTATGCAAAACACAACATATGAAGTGCCAAAGTCTCAGCTGAGAATACTACGAGATGAATATGGGAGCTGATTTCAAATCTGGCACTAATAAGCAGCATTGTTATTCTTTGTTTTTAAATAATATAATAATAATTATTAATAACTATTATTGGTATGCCGAATACTGTCTTTACTTCCATTTTCTGCATGATATCCTAGGTGTAGAATTTTCACTAGGAAACTAAACAATTCTCATAAGTTAGTTATCACTTCAGTCTCCAAAGATATCCCCATTTATAGCCTTGGCTACATTTCCCTAAGTGATGGAACTGGTTACCAAGCTTCTGGATTTCAGACAGAAAAACCTCAGAAGCATATGGTTATTGAAATATTCCAGTAATTTCAAACACAGACACACACACACACACACACACACACACACACACACACACACACACACTACAAAAACAAAGAGAGAAGGAAGGGAAGGAGGGAGGAATGGAGGGAGAGGGGGGGGGAGAGAGAGACAGAGAGACAGAGAGACAGAGAGAGGAGTGCTCCCTGGTTCTTAGTAAGTAGCTTTATATTCAAATAGATCTTACTTACTAAACACATGCGAATTAATCCAGAGTAATGGTCAGTTAGGGAGGGGGATGAATCTCAATATGTCTGGAAACAAACAAGCAAACAAAAATAAAACCCAGGAAGTCATTCTCCACTCGAAAAGCCCTTTAGGATTTTCTTTAGCATGGATTTATTTTTGGTTTCCCTGCTCTCCTTCTGATGTCTCTCAAAACACACTCCAGTGGATTCCTTTAATCTCATTCACTGATTTCCTTTCTTGCAAAATGAACATTCTGTAGTTAAGCATCTCTTTCATGCTCTTCTCTCCGTTAGCTGCAGCCCACCTGTGGCGTTCAAACATGCGCCTCTGCTGAGATTTTGATAACAGACACCTGTGCAGCCTAAGCGGTTCTTGACTTATTTCTTTCAGAATGTGTTAATAATTGTGGCCACATTTATTTTCTTCCAGATGTGAATTAAAAATACCATAAGGGCCAATTTCAGTGAAAATTTGGAAGTGGATTGAACTACTCCCTCTCCATCACTGCCCCCACACAGCATTTTACCATCTTCCAAGCACAGCAGAGGGCATGCTCATCAATCAGAGAACTGCTGGGCATCCCAGGAGCACACTGCAGGTGGCAACTCTCACCACCACACACACCTTCAAGTGCGTCCTTACCCCACTGCTCAAGGCAATAAACATTCTGCCATTTAGACAGCAGCCATCATCTCACACAAATACAACAATGTCAATTGACTCAAGTATTCAAATTGGTCCCCAAAGTAGCTGTTACAGGATAACAAGGCAGAGGTGTAATCCACCCTGCCATTTATATCCTTTGGAAACAAATTTTAATCAAAATTTTCGGGCTTACTAACATTTCTTTTTCCCTAGCTTAATATTCAAAATAGCAAGTCAATTTCTGCGACACCAAAGCGGCCATGAATGTAAGGTCCTCTCCGAGTCTTCAGCCACTCTTCACTGTGGCCCACCCCGACTGTGATGACTGGCCCTGCATTCTAAATTTTTGAAGATTTTATTTATTTATTTATTTTTGTTTTTCACTCAGCTTTACATATATTTAGCCATGTGAGACCAGATCTCCTTTTACAGGTTAACTCACAGCCAGACTGCTATTGATTTTGAAAGCAAAAGGAAGGAATGCATAGAAACAGCTGGTAGTTAAATCAGAAGTTACATTCTGTACAGTATTCAACCAGCTTCAAGAACTACCATCCACCTTCAGTCACACATTTATTCACACAAGCATGAAGTATGTCCCTCATTCCATATGCATCCCTATGCATGCATCCCTTAAATATCAAAGGCTAGAAAATTTATATGAACATGAACTCATAGAATAATATTAGTCACTGGAGGATCCGTGAATAGCACCAGTTAACAAAGGATTTGGAACAGAATTGATTGTTTTGTTTTGTTTTTCATTTTTTTCTTCTTCATTTTTGCAAACCTCTGCCTTTTTCTTAGGAGCTGGGTTCCATTTACCAAATGACCTTCTTGTGAAAGGAAGGAAAAAGAATAACCAGAAAGACAAATTATGTTTCTCACTCAGAAATGCTAAGAACTCTCCTTGCTTCATGTTGTACATAAGAACATGGATATATTGTATTATATTGTATTGTATTCCTACAGCCCTCCTCATTGTTATGATAATGCAGTGATTTTTGTAATTTGCTATTCCTTTCTCACCCTAGAGAAGGAGATCTAAGCTCCAGAAGGATTTCTGCTCTTGCTGAAGATTCTAAATTCAGAGAGGGAACTTCATTCATGTAGCAATCACCTGTTGCATTTTCTATGTTTTCTAAAGAGCTCACCCTTAGAAGGAAATACTTTCTGCTTGAAAAAGGAGCATTCTCTGGTGAGGAGAAAAGTGGTAACAAACACCTCTTATATAGGTATAGTTCAATCCATTTTGGACAAACCACCAAAGGTGCAAAGTACAGAATAAGCACAGGACAAATGATTAATATAAAAAATATGAATTCTAAATTGTACATGTAGGGTGGGGTCAGGTATGTTCGTGTAACTACAAGGGCTCATAGATGTCAGAGCTGTCAGATTCCCCTGTAAGTGGAGTTAGGGATGACCTTGAGTCACGCTGTGTGGGTGCTATGGATTGAACTCAGGTCCTCTGCAAGAGCAATGCATGCTCTGGACCACTTAGTCACCTCTCTAGTCCATGATCAAGATATTTTTATTTTAAGCTATGTGTTTCAAACTGAGGAGAAGATTTAGCAGGTAAAGGCTAGTAACGTCAGCCTGATTGCTCATGTCAATCCATGGACCCACGTAAAAAAGCAAGATGTAATGGCATGTATCTGTAATTCCAGCACTCAAACAGCTAGATGAGAGAATCCCCCTGAAGCTCATGGGACAGCTAGCTTGGAATACCTAGTGCAGTAGCCAAAACAAAAAAGACTCCACTTCAATAAGGTAGAAGGTGAGAACTTACTCTCTAAGATTATCTTCTTTCCTCTATACTAAAGCTAGCCTTCACTAGTCACACCCATGCACAAATGAATACATGCCCACATGCAAACTCCATAAAATAAATACACTAAAAATAAGATTTGTGATCCAGGACTTTTTTTTTCTGTTTCCTGTTTCATTTGTTTTTGTGGTGCCTAGGCTCAGTCTCAGGACCTTATGCATGGTAGGCAAGTAGTCCTCCATTGAAAAACCTCTTCTACCCTAGGCCAGCCATTCCAGAAGCCTGGCCTGTCTCTCTTAGACCATATTCATCTCAGCAATCACTCTGCAGTCTCCTCCTCTCGGTCTCTTTTCTCCACCTTGTCTTCTCTTGTCTCACAGCAGGCAGAACAATCCTTCCAGAATAATTGGTGCAACATATCAAATTTCCATGACAAACCAAATCAGAATTCACAAAGGTGGGACCTAAACTCAAAATTCCTTATTATATCAGGGGCTTCCTCATCCATTTCATTTTTAGGCTCACAGTTTGTCATTGGCTACATTCTTCTGAAAACCTTACCCAGATTGAATTTTATTTGAGGATAAAGCAGAGGCCCCAAAAAGGAAGGATGAATTGGACAGATGTGACCTCTGCTCCCCTGGTAGCATTATTCACTGCATATTTTCAGATCTTACATAAAACTCATAAGTGACAATAAGTTGTCTAGAGTCTCTGCTTTGTCTAGGATCAAATTTGTTTCTGTTCATATTAGTCTTGTTGAACCCCATTGCCTTGTTGCCTTTTCTGTCAACTCTAAGTTCCTTTGAGAAAAGTCCTGTGTCTTTTTTTGATCTTCATCACATATCATTCCTTGGTAAAAGGATGGTGACTGATTGACTATCTGAATGTAAGAATGAATGAATGAGTAAACAGGGTTATTGAGGTCCAGAAGCAGAAATGCTAAGGATAAATAGTGGAAATACACCATATTATGACAACCTAAAAGGATTGTTTTACCATTAGAAAAAGAATATCTCCTTTGGACCATGGGGAAGGGCACATTAGTTAAATATTTGTCATGGAAGTACAAGGACCTGTGTCTTAGTTTGAGTTTCTGCTGTTGTGAAGTGGTACCAAGCTGATAGCAACTCTAATAAAGGGAACACATTTAATTAAAGTGACTTACATTTTCAGAGGTGTAGTCCATTTTCATTATGCTAGGAGACTTCATGTAGGTAGACATGGTGCTGGCTACATCTTGATCAGAAGGCAACAGCAAATTCTGATACTGTCTCACTGGGTGTAGCTGGAGCATATATGTGGTCTCAAAGCCTTCCTAGATAGTGACATACTTCCTACAACAAGGCTACACCTCCTAATACTCCTAATACTGCCACTCCCTTTGGGGGTCACTTTTTTTCAAACCACCACATTGCACTCCCTGACCCCCAAAGGCTTGTAGCATATCATAATGCAAAATGCATTCAGTCCAATTTCAAAAGTCCCATACTCTCATATAACAGTCTCAAATTTATTTAAAAGCTAAAGTTCAAAGACTCTTCTGAGATTCAAGCAGTCTCTTAACTGAAATCCCCTGTTAAAATCAAAATCTAAGAGCAGATCACATACTTCCAACATATGATCTCACAGGATGTTGATTACCATCCCAAAATATAAGGAAGAGAGCATAGTGTAGAAATACTGGACCAAAGCAAGACTGAAACCAACTGGCAAACTGTAAATTCTGCATCTTCATGTCTCTTGTCAAAATGCTCTTCAGATTCCTAACTCCTTTCAATGTTGTTGACTGCAACATACTTCTTTCTTTTGGGCTAGCTCTATTCCCTGTTAGCATCTCTCCTTGGTAGGCATCCCACAGCCCTAGCATCTCCAACATCTTGGGATCTTCAAGACAATCCAGGCTGCAACTTAATGCTTCATGCAATGGTCTCTCTAGGTCTCCATTCAGGGACACTGCTGACACATGCCTGGCCTCAGTGGCTTTCCTTAGTCTTGGAGGCAAATTCCATAACTGTTTTCTTCTATCCTTAACTCGAAAGTTAGAACCACATAGCTGAAGTCACCAAGTTCTGCTGCCGGCTGAAGGTTGAAATTGGTCCCCTTGTTCAATCACATCTTCACCAGCTTTCTGTATTTGATGGTTACCTTCACTGCCTAAGCTTAGCTGTCCTTGAACTTGCTCTGTAATCCAGGCTGGCCTCAACCTCATATATCCACTAGCCTCTACGTCTGGAGTACTGAAAAACACGTGGTTCTAAGCTTTTCATTAATTCCTTTTCACATGCTGGAAACTTAGCTGAGTGGAATCTCGCCCTGAGGTCATCACCCCATTATTTCATTTCTTAATTCTTGAACACAAGATTTAGCTCTATTCCACTTCCTGGTGCCCCTCTTCTCAATCTGTACATTTTGTGTTTTTATTTGCTTAGCTTGCTCCTTTTCATTACAAATCTTCATCAGAGTTAACACTAATAACCACACAACAGAGTCTATATCAGGCTGCTTTGAGACTTCCTCTGCCAATGGAATTAATCCAAATCTCTTCACTTTAGCCTCAGGCAGATTCTCTGGACAAGGGCAAAGGCAGCCACATTCTTCACCAAAATATCACAAGAATGATCTCTAGGCCACATATTAATATTTTTCTCTTCTGAAATCTCTTGATCCAGGCACTCAGCAACATTGTCTTCCATACTTCTACTAGTATGGCCAATTAAACTTAAAAATGTTCAACTGCTTTTCTAATCCACATTCCTAAGGCTTATATTCCTTTAACAAAAACATGGTCAGGCCTATCACAGCAAAACCCCAGTCCATGGTACCAACTTCTGTCTTAGTTCGAATCCAATCCCAAGAACCCATATAAAGCTAGGTATAGTAATACTCATCTATTATCCCAATACTCCTACAGGATAATTTCTGGAAACATGAGTCAACTAGCCTGGTATACATATCAGCAACCCTCTCGCAAAGGAGTTAGAATTAAGAATGACTACTGACATCAGAAGAAAACATGTAGATATGCAAATATCACACTCCCACCCACCTACAAATATTTAAAATACCTTGTTCTAAAAGAGATAAAATGGGGCATTAGAAAGATATCTTCCTCATAATCTTCAGTTTTGTTTTACTCACTTTAAATAATGTTATCATAATGTTTCTGACATCTGAACTCCTACAGTTACAGATTTATGGATGGATCTGAGGCATTGTCTTCTATGGAATGCCCATAGAAGGGCAGAATCTACATGCTGCAAATGCAGTCAGAAATTCATGGGAGAATTTCTGAGAAATCCAGAATTATTTTATACTATGTGGGGGGGGGGGCAGTATATGCATACTAAAAGGGATCTGCTCTTCATAAACTCTCAAATTAGCTCAAACTATGAAAAATGATTCCATTTATACATACAAAAAGAGAATCATCAAGTGCCCCAAAGGACAGACATTTCAGAACGTTTTCTTGACTTCACATCATGCTCCAAGACTCTTAAGTTCAGGTTTGTGTATTTCTGCAGAGACCCAAGGGAACCACAGTAATGGTTAATCCTCATTGTCAGCTTCACTGGATTTAGAATTATCTCGGATATATGAGGATGTTCCCAGAGTGCTTTAGCTGAAAAGAGAATCCCTACCATGAATGTGGGTAGCAACTTACTATGTGCTGGTCTCATAGTGAATAAAATTTGAAGGATAAAATCACAAGAGACTGACATTTTCCTTTCTCTGTATCTTGCTTTGCCTGGATATGGGAAAGTAGCCTCAAGCTTCTCCTGCTTGTTCACAGCCAAGTGCCATTACCTGCCCTAATATACTATCCATTCAAACTGTAGGACAAAAATTCTCCATTACTTTGCTTGTTTTGGGGTATTTGGTCCTAGCAGTAAGAAATGTAATGCAGCTGCCATCAGCTTCTCAGTTGTACAAAGCATGAAAGGATCTGAGTCCTCCTCTAACCCTCACTTGGATTCTCAGTCTATTCCTTTAGTAAGTGTTTGTTCAGTAACTTTTATGCATCTTACAAAGTGTGGGAGTCCAACAGTGAACATGAGGATTATTTTGTTTATGTGCTTTGTTTTTTATTTTCTCTACCTCTTGGTGGTGTGGTGGTATTGTGTTCCCCAAAATATTGTGTGCCCTAATAAACTTATCTGGGGTCAGAACAGAGAACAGAACAGTCACTAGATATAGAGGCCAGAAAATGGTGGCACACACACCTTTAATCCTATCACTTGGGAGGCGGAGATCCATCTGGATCTCTGTGAGTTTAAAGCCACACTGGAAACAGTCAGGCATGGTGACACATGCCTTTAATCCCAGAAACTGATGGCAGACAGCAGAAAGATATATAAGGCATGACAACCAGGAAGCCTGGTTAAGCTTTTAAGCTTTTGAGCAACAGTTCAGCTGAAATTCATTCTGGATGAGGACTGAGAGGCTTCCAGTATGAGGAAACAAAATCAGCTGAGGAATTGGCGAGGTGAAATAGCCGTGGCTTGTTCTGCTTCTCTGATCTTCCAGCATTCGCCCCAATACCTGGCTTCAGGTTTGTTTTTATTAATAAGACCTTTTAGGATTCATACTACATGGTGGTTTTTAAGTTCTAATAGAATCCATCTTGAAGATGAAATGGTACCTCAGAGAAAGCTTATTTAACAATTGGCTTAACTTGTGATTGAAGACATAAACTATAATTATGAAGAAATAAAAATTTAATATCTTTTCCTCTTCATGGATTCTGTAGAAGCAATAACCTGTGAGAATTCAGATCAATTAGTTCTGGTTTCACCACTGAGAAGCTGGGTGAACTCAAGTATGTTATCATGCCTCTAGACATCAGTTTTTCACTGGAATATTGGGACTTTTTTTCAAAGAATTAAGGAAAAATATTTATTATAAAATTTCTATAATAAAAATGTAAACTCTGAGAATATTAGAAGTCAAAATGCCTTTATTTGTAGATGATATGATAGTATACACAGGTGATGTTAAAAAAATTCCACTAGGGAATTCCTTACAACTGACACAGTTTCATTAAAATGATCAGATACAAAATTAACTCGCAAAAAATAGTAGCCCTCCTATATAAAAATGACAGGCTGAGAAAGAAATTCAGGGGAGCCACACCTTTCACAATTGCCTCAAATAATATAAAGTACCTTGTGGGTAACACTAAATAAAGAAATAAAAGACTTGTGTAATACAAACTACAGATCATTAAAGAAAGGAATTGAAGAGGATATCAGAAGATGGAAAGATGTCCCATTGTCCCATGCTCATGGATATGATGGATTGAGAGTAAAAAAAAAAAAAAAAAAAAAAAAAAAAAAAAGATCATCTTACTAAAAGCAATCTACAGATTCAATGGAATCACCATAAAAAGTCCAACAAAATTCTTCACGGATCATTAAAGGATAATTTTCAGCATGATATGGAAACACACACACACACACACACACACACACACACACACACCCCAGGATAGCTAAAATAATAATGAATTAAAAATTGCTGGATATTTTACCATCCCCAATTTGAAATTGTAATACAAAGCTATAGTAATAATAATAAAGTATAGTATTGGCATGAAAAGAGACACAGTGATTAATGGAATCAAATTAAAGATCCAGACATGAACTCTTCCATCTCTGGACAGCTGAATTTTGATAAAGAAGCCAGAAGCTTAATCTTCATCAAAAGATAGCATCTTCAACAAATGCTGTTGGTCCAACTTGGTGGCTGTATATAGAAGAATGCAAAAGGATCCATACCCACCACTCAGTCCCCAATGGATCAAAAACCTCAACATAGAACAAGATACACTGAACCTGATGGAAGGGAAAGTAAGGGATAGCATTGAAAACACTAGCACAGCTCTCTTTCCCCCGACCCTTGCCCTTCATTCCCCCCTCACATCCAGTTTCCTCAGGTAGATCTCATCCATATCTCCGTCAGTGGCTGATCCCTGTGTCTTTCTTAGGGTTCTTTTTTCTAGGTAGCCTCCCTGGAGTTGTGAGTAGCAGTCTAGTCATCCTTTGTTTTACATCTAGTAACCACTTATGAGTGCAAAGATCCTCGGCCAGGTCGCAGGTGGAGCTCCAGGAGTTCAATTGGTGAGAAAGAGGGGGGATTGTTGAGTGAGAATTGTTGAGACCATGATTGGAAAAAGCACAGGGACAAATAGCCAAACTAGTGGAAATACATGAACTATGAACCAATAGTGGAGGAACGCCCAACTGGATCAGGCCCTCTGGATAAGTGAGACAGTTGATTAGCTTGAACTGTCTGGGAGGCCCCCAGGCAGTGAGACCTGGATCTGTCCTTAGTGCATGAGCTGGCAGTTGGGAACCTGGGGCCTATGCAGGGACACTTTGCTCAGCCTGGGTGAAGGGGAGGGGACTAGACCTGCCTGGATTGAATCTACCAGGCTGAGCTGAATCCCCAGGGAGTCCTTGCCCTGGGGGGTGGGGTGCTGAGGGGAGGACCAGGGGGAGGAAGGACAGGAGAATCTGTGGCTGATATGTAAAACTAAATTAAATTATAAAATTAAAAAAAAAAAACATTAGTACAGGACAAAACATTCTGAATAGAACATCATTAGCACAGGAAGTCAGATCAACAATTAATAAATGGTACCTCATGAGACTGAGAAATTTCTCTATGGAAAAGGACACCATTATTTGGACAAATAAGCAGCCTATAGAATGTAAAAAGACTTTGACCAACTCAACATCTGATAAAGGGTTAGTATCCAAAATGTATAAAGAACTCAAGAAACTAGATATCACAATAAATAAATAACTCAAATTAAAAAAAATGGGATACAGATCCAAACAGAGAATTCTCAATAGAGGAAACTCAAATAGCTGAGAAACATTTAAAGAAATCTCCAACATCTTTAATCATTGGGAAAATGAAAGTCTTTGAGATTCCATCTTATACCTGTAAGAGTGGCTAAGTTAAGTAACACAAGTGACAGTTCATGCTGGCAAGGATGCAGAGCAAGCAAAACACTCTCCATTGCTTGCGGGAGAGCAAACTCATACAGCCAGCATGGACATCAATATGACAGTTCCTCAGAAAGTTAGGAATCGACCTACCTCAAGACCCAGCTGTACTACTCTTGAGTCTATACCCAAAGGATGTTTCATCCTACCACAGGGCCATTTGCTCAACTATGTTCATAGTGGTTTTATTCATAATACAAGAAACTAGAAACAACCCAGATGTCCCACAGCTGAAGAATGGATTAAAGAAATCTACACTTACACAATAGAATTTTACTCAGCTCTTAAAAAAATGACATCATGAAATTTGCAGGTAAGTAGAAGGAACTAGAAAAAAAATCATCCTGAGTGAGGTAACCCAGATCCAGAAAAATAAATATATAAATATGTTATGTATTTGCATATATGTGTCATTAGATAAATGGTAGTTAAATGATAATCCATAGACCCAGAGAGGTTAGGTATTAGAGGAAGAGAATGGGGGACACCTAGATCTCCCTGGTGAAGAGGTAGAATAGATTTTATGTCTAGACTGGAATCCAGGGCAAAGAGAATAGGACAATTTAATAGGAATTTTGCTTCATAGAGCTACAGAAGAAGTTAAATGGAAACACAAAAGAAAACCATCTAGTGATGAGAGAAAAATCCAACTATTTTAAATTACTTCCTTTTTCTAAGTTCCTTCCATGAATCACAGAGGAGTTTCCCACTCTCAGTGTTTTCCCCTTATATAAGAAGAAATTTGTATAATCTTAAAAGGCTAACCTTTACTGCCTCATAGTTGTTCTCCAAGCAAACCAGACCAACTCCTGTCACCTCCCTCCTGACATCACCTTTAAATAGAAAAGCTGACAGTGTTGGGGCATGGACTTAGCATGTACAAAACTCTGGGTGCCAAAATCAAAACTATACTGAGAGACACTAGTTAAAATGGTCTAATTGACGAAGGACTTGGTGGAAAACCATAATGTACCAGAGGCAAAAACCTGTAACACAAATTGCTAAATGGTCTTATAATAAAAACTCGGAGCCTGATATTGAGATAAATACTGAAAGATCAGAGAAACAGAACAAGCTACTGCCATGTCTGTCTTCACCAACTCTATGAATCCTCTTACTGAAATCCTCTGAGTCCTCACCTGAAAGGCTCCAGCCCAAAAAACCTCTCTCTGAAAGGGATGCCTTTGCCAAAAAGCCTTTAGTTCCTGTCTCCTCACACCTTATATACCTTTCTCTGCTAAGCCATCACTTCCTGGGACTAAAGGCATGTGTGCTTCCCGGTACAGGATTAAAAGTGTGTGCCACCACTGCCTGGTCTCTGTTTTCTCTCCTTGATTGAGTCAATCTTATGTAGTCCAGTGTGGCCTTGAACTCACAGAGATCAAGATGGATCTCTGCCTCCCGCATGCTAGGATTATAGGTATGTGCCATCACTGACTGGCTTCTATGTTCAATCTAGTGGCTTCTTCTGTTCTCTGATCTTCAGGCAAATTTTATTAGTGTACACAATATATCACCACAAAGAACAAACTACAAAACCATATAAAAGTTGATCTGATTATATGGCAGTATTCTTTGCAATAACTGTGAATTAGCTTATTGCCAGAAAAACTAAAAGGCACATCAGACAAATACATCTCAGAAATCCTATGTCATCATTTATCTCAAACAAATTTCACCTCAACCTTTAAAAAAGTTCATTTGTTTGTTACCACTAGTTTTATGCCCCCAAAATATATACACACATATATAAATATTTTCCCTGTGAGAGCATGATCACAGAATAAACATACTTGTAGTAATCACAGGTTTTCAGAGAAGTCACTTCTATTTAAGTGTCAGATTTGAGTTTAGTATGACCCTATGTGCTCAACCAAACTCTGGAAACTCCCAGCTTCCTGAAATTATGTCATTATCCAATGACTGGAAGATTGGGGAAGAAAGTCTCACTTTTAAATATGATTTATTTGTGGCTCATATAGGGTCTTTAGATTCATTTGTAAGTTTTTTATTACCACATATTCTTAACATATAGTTTATATATTGCATATAGAATAAGTATGCATTAAGCCTTCAAAACTAATGCTTCCAATTATTCTTCCCTTCATCCAGTATCTAAAGCTATTCCTGGAAAAGTTGTAGGAAACTCTATATCTTACACAATTTAATACACTAAGGGACAGGAATGAAGTCAATTTTTGCTTTATAGATGAGATCTAAGTTATACCCAACTTTCTTTAATGGGCTGATTTGAATAAAAGAAATAAGAAATGAATCAGGCCTTTCTGCTTCCTATCTTGTTTTGCAAAATGTGAAGTATTTCATATATTTTCACTTTTGCATAGAACTTTATATATTATTTGGAAATTACTTTGCAATAATTGTCTGAAATCTGGTGGGTGTAGTGGTATACCCCTGTAATTCCAGAATGCAGGGAGCTGATATAAAATGATAGCCTAGGGTATAGGGCTAACCTGGGTTACAAAGCAAGGGCTTCCTACTCCCACTCAAAGATGTTTAAATCCTGTTTTAGTCTCTTTGATACATATTGTTTTTGTTTTGTAGACAATTTCTTGTAAAATTTTCTTGAACCTCTCTGTGAGAAAAACCTTAAAACTGCTCCATCTGCTGCTATCTTAGGTAGGCAAACTCACTTCTCAATTTATATAACAGAGTGGAAGGGAGAAGCTAGCCAAAGCATTCAAGTGTGCCTCCAGTTGTCATAATTCAAATTTCCTCAAGTCTTCTTATAAGTTATTTTGTGGTTTCATTGTTCATATTTTAATATTAATATCAACCATCTTTATATATTTTTTCTTCATGGAGGAATCATGAATGAAAGAATGACAACAGAGAGTATCAGGAAGACTTCAGACTTACTTGATTCTTAGAAAGTAGGCCATTCCAACACTCTCAGAGTAGTGCTTTGAGGTAAACTCACCGATCTGCCTAGAACTATTACTAGTAGAGGCAAAGAAGCTAGGTGAAGACTTACACATTCTGCTCAGAAATTTTGTTTATTTATAAAGATAAAAATAGTTAATTTGTACATAAAAATTACTTAGCCTTTTGGGACACTAGAAAAACAAATACAACTTTTTTAGTATTAGAAAGTTGTTAACTCACACTGGTTAGACTTAATTTTAACTAATTGTGGCTTTTCTTATAATGTACCCTCTCGCAAAAGATTTTTGTTTTTTCAAGGTTATGGATAATTGTCATCTGTAAGGGGTTGGTTATAAGTTGTTATAGGATTGGAGGTAGAACAATAAAGATTAGATTCAGGAATCTCATTTGGAATAGAAAAAAGGGGGAATAGAGCCGGGTGGTGGTGGTGCACAACTTTAAGCCCAGCACTCGGGAAGCAGAGCCAGGCGGATCTCTGTGAGTTCAAGGCCAGCCTGGGCTACCAAGTGAGTTCCAGGAAAGGAGCAAAGCTATACAGAGAAACCCTGTCTCGAAAAAACAACAACAAAAACAAAACAAAACAAAAAAACATGGGGTGGGGGGGATATATAGGATAGCATAATAAGGTAGATTATTATAGTTGCTTGTAAACTAAATTAGCAACTATCAGTTTCACATAATATGCATTAGTATAGATTCTTATATATTGATACAAATGTTAAATTATTTTTCTATTCTTGTTTAATATAATTTGCATATTGATACAAAATAAAGATTATTTTTGTCATATTGTATATATGTTTCTACTTCTGTTTAAATATTTTTGTATACTGATACAAATGTAAAATTATTTTTGTCATACTGATGATATATGTTCTACTTCTGTTTGAATATTTTGTTTATTGATGTAAATTAAGGATAGTTTTTGTCATATTGCACTATACATTTCTACCTCTGATTAAGATATACTTTTCTACTGTCACAATTTTGAGGTCATTGTCCTTATGTTATATATCTGTTTAAAGATTGTTTATTTTATAATGTGAAGCTTTAGTCTTTAAGCTATATAAGTTGATAAGAATTGCAGGTTAATAGTCACCCATGTTTTTCAAACTTATAGTCCTGTTAGTTAGATTTCCTAAATGCACAGAGACACATCCCACAAAGATGGGTAACCTTCAAACATTTCAAAACTAGAGAATATGGCATTTAAATGTTTTAATAATTTAGAATTCTGTTGATGTGAGACACGACTGCTCCTGCCAGCTCTGATCAACAGCTCCAGAGGATGATGAGCATTGAAGACATTCCATATGAAGTTTGTCTTCTTGACAAAACTGGCCTGTTGGATAAAGAACTGCCTTTGCCTTCCTGCTGACAGTAAGCACCCTGCCCAATCTGGATGAACAGGACACAAAGAAAACTGACCGTTAAACCATGCCAAGCCAGGGTAGGACAATCTTTCAAATTTTCCTGCTTCTGAAAATGGTCTGTCATATTATCTAGGCCTATACACAAAGTTGGATGCCTCAATGTTGCAGAGAAACATTGGATGTCTGTCCAGGCAGCCAGCTGTTTCTGCCATTTCTTGCATTTTTTGGAAGTTGCTTGTTTGTACTTCCTGCTTACTCAGGTAATATTATTTTCCTTCTTGGGTCTTTGAAGGGGTTGAAGACTAGATAATTACAGTTACAATCTTCTCATATGTTAGCTAAGGGTATTTTAGGTACAAGACTTAGACTCAATAGGACAACTATTGGAGTAGTCTCTGTAAATTGCCAGTTACCTACAGTCTGGAAATTTAGAATATATTTCTTGCTTGATGTTGTTCTTATAGGTTGTAGTTCCCTTTTTGTTTATGCTATTACTTTTTCTTTTGTGGTGATATTTTATTTGTGCTGAAATGTAGTGATATTTTATTTGTGCTTGAATAAATAAACCTTTCCTGGACATCAGAGGAAAAAGTCCAGCCATTATAAGTAAACAAAGAAGTCAGGCAGCAGTAGCACACACCTTTAATCATAGCAGGCAGGATCTCTGTGTGTTCAAGGCCACACTGGAAATAGAGCCAGTTGTGGTGGCAGATGCCTTAATTCTAACACTAGTTAACCATGAAAGTCTAGAGGTCTGTACAGACAGACAGAAATTGACAGAGCTGTGTAGGAAGAGGAAGTGATGTAGCTGAATGGACAGAGAGAAAATCAGATGG
This sequence comes from Onychomys torridus, assembly GCF_903995425.1. Lineage (NCBI taxonomy): Eukaryota > Metazoa > Chordata > Mammalia > Rodentia > Cricetidae > Onychomys > Onychomys torridus. The sequence goes on from NC_050443.1 coordinate 168,185,043, forward strand.
CAGAACAGCAAGGCATACAGATATGGGTAGACAGGAAGTAACTCACATTTGGAAGCTGCAGAGTTGATGAGGTAAGGTTGGCTGGTGGCTTTACCTATTTCCCTGATCTATCTAAGGCTTTCACTACTATATTTGGCATGGAATTTTTTATTTAATAAGACCATTTAGAAATTCATTTATGTTCTTTCTTCTGTACAATGGTTGATAATCATTCTTATTGCATATAGCTTGATGTTAGGATTAAAAACCTTCTTATTTAGACAAAAAAAGGAGAAATGTAGTGAGAATTCGATCTGTTCAGGCAATGGCTTTGGAGTAACTAGCACAAGGGCATGGTCTTTTCATACAGGCTGAGGAAGAGGGGTTGAATTCTCTTGGGTGGTCTGAGCCAGATCAAGTGGCAGAGAGCAGCTTGTGGTTCACCCCATCACCCTTGGGCCAGTATTTATTTGTTCTATCTTTGTGAGTGTAATCCCTATTTTATTTCTTATTAAATAAGTCTTCTTCCTAGACATCTGTGAATTTCTCACATTAATAAAAGAAATACACATGAAGAAGAAACCATACCTTGAATTTTGAATTTCAATATGCACTATGATTCTCCCTTTCTCTTTGATATTTGTGAAGACATATAATCAATTTTTCATCAGTGGATAAATCAATCAATAAAATATATACACATATTGATCTATACATATATATGTATATGTGTGTGGACATTTTTAACAAATGGTTCAACCTGGTAAAGAGCATATTAAATTAAATAAACTAGCCAAAAAAATTATATGATCACATCTATATGGAAAAATTTCAGTGTTGAACTTACCAAATCAGATGATACAATGGAAGTTACAAAGTCCTGGAAGAGAAAAAAGGAATCACAAATTTAGTGGTTAAGAGATCCAAAATTTCAGCTACTCAACTGAAGTAAGTTCAAGAAATGAATTGTACAACATGGTGACAATATCTACTAAACATAACATTCTTTAAAATTACTTATAGACAATGTTTAAAGTATCTTCATCACAATGAATGTTCTAATTAGGTCAATTGAGCCATTTACAATAACAACAAATTATGAAACAACATGCTGTATGTAACATACACATTATACTTGATGAGTAAAAATTAAAAGCTAATGAAATTAATACATAGCAAAAAAGAAAGATTTTAAAATAAATAAAAATAAAATGCTTTATTCTCACAATAAAGCTACATGTCTAATAAGGGAACTGACAGACCTCATTGTTGTTAAAATTGGTTTAAAATGGGCACATTACTTACTTTGTATTAACTATTAAAAAAACAACTATGTTTCTGGAGAACAGTGTTCTATTTATCTAGCAATATTCATACACATTAATTCTGAATTTTTTCAAAGAAAAATATACAAAATATGTTAATGGTATTAATATCTATAATAATAATAATAATAATAATAATAATAATAATAATAATAATAAAGGACATGGGAACAGCCCATGCCCACAAATAGGAGGACAAGACAAGCTAGGTAAAACCCATACCTAAAAAAATACAATGCAGGCAGTTGAAATCACATTTTTTATTCTAATGGAGTTCTATGAACATTTTTGAACCTAAGGAGAACAATAGGCAAGTGCAGGTTTATTAATTAACTTAGGGCCACTCTATGTCACCACACAAAATATCACAGATTAAAAACAAATTATAGTCAAGAGAAGCTTGTTTGGCTCATGGTTTAGAAGCTGCAGTGTGCAAGAGCAGGGTGCTAGTACATGGTAATGGTCTCTTCACCGTTCATAATATGATAGAGGGCATCATTACAGGGTGAGACACAAAGAACACACTAATTTTCTGTCTTGTTCTTAGAAATCTCCTACTCCTATCTTGTGGGATTCTTTCTTCTCAACCTCATTTAACCCTAATTCCTCTCAAAGACTTAATTTCCAGATATTTGACCATTAAGTTTCTATTATATGACTCTAGTGGACATACATTCAAACCACAACATTAAAATGTAAAAATGAAATGGAAAACAGTTCACTAGAATACCAGTAGTGGTTATCTATAAAAAAAAAGAGAGAGGGGTATTGATAGATGTAACTGTTCTCCCATATACTTTGCATTGTTTTCCCAACACAAGTTTGGTCATTTTTTTTCTGAAAATTCATGAAATGTTTCTTTCCATTTGTCTCCAACTCTGAACATGAAATTTCTGAAGGGGAGGCAAGATGATGATAAGGCAGTAGATCTGAACACATTCCCTGTCCCAAGCATCATGATTAGAATGTAAGTAGCTCTTTATAATATTTGGTAACTACATTAGTATATGATCTCAAAATTAGGTAATGGATCTTTGAAATGCCTGTCTTGGAGTTTCCAGTATCTCAAAAGTAATCAAAGTATGCTCGGTTAAGGTGTCTTTCATGCAATGTCTACCTGAGTAGAAGACTATTAATGTCCAGGGTTGGTATGTGACCTTGATAATCGACTTTGGCTCCCCAAGTCTCAGTTTCTTCTGACTTAGCATGTAGGATATATATTAGATTAGAAGGACATTTATGTGAAACACTCACAGATCATAGTAGAAGTTTTAAAATGTTCATTTTTTTGAGAAGAGATTTATTGATAGTTTAATCCATCAGAGATGTACCAGGACATGTTGACCCTAAAGAATGGATTTCATCATATAAGAGAGTCATTTGTTTAGAAAATCTTCACAGAAAGCAGTAATTTGGCATTCAGAACTATTAATGATCTGAGAACTACCTCAGCATTCTTTTTTTTTTTCATTCTAACACTTAATGCAGAAATCTAAAGTCTTTTTATTCTTGGATTCTCATGATGTATCTTCCCCTGTTTTCAGAGTACAATACTTTTTATTTCTGAGTACTTGTGATGGTCTGTGCATTCCATTTTAAAAATCAGACTTTTAGTTTTTGATTTGGACTACAATGAGTCAAACTGTTATTATGTTACAAAGACTTATTAAAGAACTAGAAAAAACAAGTATACCACATAATTGCAACAGATGTGTGAAACCTTACATACTCACATGTGGAATGCATGAGAGGGTCTATTTTTTGCCACATTAGAGGACAGCTGAATAATTTGTAAAGTTTGGTCTTGCTCTCTTTGCTGAATGTAATATGCTTCAATTGTCTTTCATAATTCTTAAGGCATCTCTAAGTGCTGCTTAAATAATGTTGGTAGAAAAAGTTTCTTGTTTTTAAAGATTACTTTGAGTTCCTAGATATGCTTCCTGGATGACAATAGACATTTTCCCTTCACTTGTGTGAGTCTCCTCTCCCTTCTCCTCCACCTATATTATTTTGTGTCTATACCTAACTTTTTACTGCATCCTACTCTGACCTTTCTTGTTGGAAAGAAAAACACTGTTTATGTCATTGTACATATTTGATTTTTGAAATTTAGTGGACTAGCCTTTAGTGTTAATTGTTTTATTTAATTTTTGTACTCTAACTGAATTACCAATATCCTTCATATCATTGTTGTTTTGATTTATGTTGAATATATAAATATTTATACAGGCATGAAGATGCTATATTCACTGCAAGTAGTATTTATTGTAGCATGGATTATACAACTCTTAGAAGATAGCAAAAGGATTCTATGTGTAAAACAAAAATGAAGCATGAGCTTTATACATACAATTAGAGCAACTCTATTCACCAGTAAAGGGATTTTGTGTTAGGCTCACAAAACAAACCTGTGCTTCATAATTTCATGGCAGAAATTCAAATATACAGAGAAACATAAAGGATTTTTTTAAAAAAAAATTATAGGAGCTTGTTAAAAGCAGATGAAATCATAGGGAATGGCAGCTGGCCAATCTTACATAGGCTGTGGATATAGAACATCCTTAATGATAGGGAACAAGATTCATCTTGGCTCTAGATGCAGGTTAAGATATTGTTAGCTAAGAAAGAAGAAAATAATATTTCCTTTTCATGTTGGTAATTCTAATTACATAAACCACTTCTCAGAACTTTGTTACCTTCCTTATCACTGTGACAGAGTTGTTCATGATAAGTAACTTAATGTAGAGAAAGATTTATTTTGGTTTGCAGTTTCAGGCCATAGTCTTCAACTTAGTAAAATCTGAGCTTATGGTAAACCAGAATGTCATGTTGGCAAGAGTATGAAGAAGAGGTTGTTCACTTCATGGTAGACAGGAAGGAAAGACAGACAGAATGGGAGTATTGAATAGTCTGAGACAAGATATAGCCCAAAGGCCATACCACTATGATCTATTTCTTCCAGCTAATTCACAATTCTTAAAGGTTTTAGACCCTCTTAACATTGTGCCTTCACCTGAGCAGAAATTCAACAAGCAAATCTGGAGGGCATCTCACATTAATAATTTTGGGAATAAGGTCAGTACATTTAAGCTTGTTGTAAACAAACAAACAAAAACAAAACAAAATAAAAAACAAAAAAAAAACCACAGGTAGTTAGCAATGTATCAGTTTTTCAGGTTCCCATATCTACTGTTAGTTTGATAAATCCCCAAGAAAGCATGCATATCACAATGAACTGATAGCAAACATGTAGGGAAGCCCTGGGGCCTGAGATATGCTATATCTTGCCTAAATTGTAAGCAAGCGCCTTCACTTGTTTATCTTTGGACTTGCACACTATGCCCATGGGGAGCTACAGATATTTTCACACAAGTTAGAAAAAGAAGTACCATTAGTTAATACAGTAATCACCATTTTCTCAGATCTAAACAGATATCTGCACCAAACTAAAGCCAGAACAAACCATTTTGGTGTAAAAGTTATATTCAAAGCTTATCAGTAATAATTTTCTCTCTGTCTTTAACAAGACAAATTATACAGCAATTGTATGAGACAGTCTTTTGTCTCTATGGATAAATAAGATGCCCCTGGACATAATCAGGTATTTCTTATGTTGTGCCTTTGCACTGTAAATCAAGGATCTGGTTAATTATAGTTGAATTCATGTCAAAATTCTCTACAAGTGCTAGTGAGTGACACCTATACAAACACCAAGGATCTCATATAGATTCATGTTATTAGAGTAAATACTAATAAAATTAGCTATAGTTGGGACATTTTCTTACTGTCCAACTTCACCATTATTTTTCTTTTGCACTATGGTGTTTTGTTTTAAAAAACTATGTAATTTGGACTTAATTGCTATCTTACTTTGTCATAAATTAGTAAAATAATGAAAAAGCGCATGCACAGTCACTTCAAAGTTGGAGGCCAATCAACATTGCACGTGTCAAGAAGAGTTGAGTTTTCAGAGGATGGTAGGTTACTGTATTAGTCAGGTTTTGCCAGAGAAATAAGTAGTATATAATTGTGGATGTAGATTATAGATGATATATAGATATAAAGATATAGATAGGTAGGTAGGTAGATAGATAGTTAATCAAATGTTAGATGGAATTTATTCTGAGAAATGAGCACACAACTATGGAGACTAAGTCCTATTATATGCTGTTTTACAGTTGAATCATGGAAGGAGGCTCAATTGGCTTTTCAAATTTGAAGTTGTCAGAACTAGGGAGGTTAATGGTTTAATTCTTGGCCAGAGAATCCAGGAGTCTTCTAATTAAGTTCCAAAATTAAAAGGCTATTCAGCCAAGAGTTCTGATATTCAAGGATATGAGATGAAGAGCATCTCAACTTTAGGAAAGCTTGTGTGAACTCTCCCTTTCTCTGCTTTTTTATTGTCAGGACTCCATGGTGCCCACCTAGTGGAGGGAAGATTTTCTTCACTCTGTCCTGGACTCACACAGCCATCTTTGACAGAAACACCCTCATGGACCTATCTAGAAATAACTGTACTCACAGCTATCTATGTATCCCTTAATCCAAGCAAACTCATACTCAAATGAACCACTGTAGTTATATCAGTTGATTAAAAACACTATTGAATAAAATTCTACATTACTCTAATTAACATCAAGTTCCAGTGTGGCAGAAGCAATGAGCATGAGGATGGAGATTATGAGCAGCATAATTGCTCTAAGAACTGTTGTAATATATTACAAGTCCTTCAGGGTGAAGTTTGAATTACATTGTGAACTTAACGTCTCTTATAAGGAATGTTGTGTGTCACCATCATTTGCTACAGTGTAAGAGGACCCAGAGCATTTGGAGTACAGTGGCATGGAAGAGCACTTGCTAATAGTTTGTGCAAGTCAATGACCTGTATTTGGCGGCTAGCATTATAAGAGAAGGTGGGCAGGATCATTCTTACATTTTTTTTCTAATATTTTGATGAAAACTCTTTAGGAGTACTCGCTAAATTCATACTTAGTGTTGACTGTATGCAAACAAAAATCATTGGAAATGATAAGAATTTAGCCTCCTATACCATGAGGTACATTTTTAATGCTTTTTACTATTATTCCATTTCCTATCTCCTTACCATAAAAAATAAATAAATAAAAGGAGTGGGGAAAGCCTTGAGTGAATGTGTAAAGCATGAGTGAAGTCCTGAGTGAACATGTATATAATTAACCATGTCAAGGACCAAGACCTTGTACCTATGGGAAATTGGCAAAGAATTTTGACAAAGACCCCCTGGTCAGGTTCAGAAAGGCCAGGTCTTCCTCTGGTCCACATATGAGTATTTATAAATGATTGACCTGTGTGTGTGCAAAAGCTAGAGATTGTAGCTATCTCTTCCCTGCTTGCCTATAGACACCTCAGAAGACTGGATAATCCACCCTCACCACCACATACACATGTACTTTGTGTTACTATGTTAAAGTTCTGGATTGGTGTGCAGTTGGGGCCACTCCATCAGAGTGGACACACCCCAGCAGACTCCAGCTTTTCTGTGTATGCATCTGTTGTTTCTTAAGTGTCACTGTGCTTTTCTAAATTCTCTCACCATCCCAAGTTAGGTAAAGGCACCAAACCACATGGATCATAGTAAACTTTCACTAAGAGAGTGTTTACACTGCAAGAAGAGACATAAGGTATCAGGGGAAAAAAACTGTCCATTTATGCTCTGAGCATTCAACAATTGAGCTCATAAAATAAACTAAGGGTGAGGACATAATGAGAGGAAAAACATAAGAATATCATATATTAAAAAATCCAAATTTTTTAAGGTTTATTGCAAAGGCCAGAGGTAAAGGAGAAAGAGGTAAGAGAAAATCAGTGAGACCATACGGGTCACAACCAATAAAAGTTGATTCACATTCTAAAATTCATGTTTTAATCTTGACTTAAACATTTGGTGCCTTGTCAAATGCCAACACCTCGTATTTATGTTTGAACATTTGGGGCTACTCACTTCCAGCCAACACAGAGGCATCATTTAATGGTGCTTATGACTTTCTGTCCTACACTTCCAAATTGACAATTATCCCTTGCTCTAGAAGCTTCTATACTCACTTATATGGAAAAGTGGAAGCAATACAGAAAATGCAAAATAAAGTGAATTATTTGTGAGAAAAGTGGTTGGGTCTTCAGTAGAATAAGCAACAGGCAACTTTTGTGAAGACTGCTTAAGTATGATGATCAGACCTATCTTATATGATAGGAATTGAATTCTTCCTGCTTCCTGAGAGTCCCTAGGAAGAAGCTCAGGCCAATTAAAATCCTTTGGGAGGTACTGGTTTCAGGTGGATTAGGTAATTATGGACAAATCCCACCCTATATTTGTTGTTTCTTAACAACTCTTGGTTGTAAGTGATCTTTATTTAAAATGGATGTATTTGGAGGTGGTCTATTCTGAACTCCATAAGGAAATCAAGCTGATAGGGCAGTGTTCTCTGTTCCCCATTGTAGGCAGAATAAACTTGTTATGTTTTATATCTCATCCTTTTGTGGAGAAGAGCATAGAACGTCATTGGAAATATATCACTATTCAATACAGCATTTCAATGAGCATCCACAATGATTATTTCATTTATCCTTGTTCCAAAGAAAAAAATAACTTGTTTTGCAAAATGTCCTCTACAAGACCCCCAAATCAACTCAGATTGGGACAGCTTGTCAGAGCAGAACCATAAACATTCATAATGATATTTTCTTCCATGGTGCTAATGAGAAAAATAAAAAAAAAAAAAAAAAAACTATACGAATGCTCTAGCTTTATTACCTCCTAGTTCACTGGAAAGCCACCAAGTTTGGAGCAGGCAACACATTATTTAGCCACTATCTTTGCTGTAGGTTTGCTGTGGAGTGTGGGCTACTTGATTACCTTCCAGGAATCTAAAGTTTGTTTAGGCTGAAAAAAAAACTGGCTCTTCACGTGGATCTGCAGAGATCTGTTGGGTGGGACTGAATGACTATCTTGGTGTCTGTGTCTTCATATTATGTCTATCCCTTTTGCTGCCATGATCTTTGGGTAAGATCCTACTTGGCTTTATGTGTGCACATATTGAACACTGAAAGAGAAGTGTTTTCTCCCAAACTGGAAACACCATATTATAGAAAGAATGGGCAATTTGTCCCGGTGCCTCTCCAATCTTGGTCTCAACAATTCACGCTCTTACAGTCCCCCCTCTTTCTCAACAATTGGACTCCTGGAGCTCCACCTGGGGCCTAGCTGAGGATCTCTGCATCTACTTCCATCAGTTATTGGATGAGAGTTCTAGCACGACAGTTAGGGTTTTTGGTCATCTGATCACCAGACTAGGTCAGATCAGGCTTTCTCTCGACCATTGCCAGCAGTCTATAGAGATGTATCACTGTGGATTTCTGGGGACCTCTCCAGCACTCTGCCTATTCCTGTTCTCATGTGGTCTTCATTTATCATGGTCTGTTATTCCTTGTTCTCCCTTTCTGTTCTTGATCCAGCTGGGATCTCCTACTCCCCTAAGCTTTCTTTCCCTCAAACCTTGCCCTTCATTACTCCCACTGTTGTCCAGGTTGTTCATGTAGATCTCATTCATTTCTCTGTCATTGGGTGATCCCTGTGTCTTTCCTAGGGTCTTGTTTTCTAGGTAGCCTCCCTGGAGTTGTGTAGTAGTCTAATCATCTTTGTTTTACATCAAGTATACTCCTATGAGTGAATACATACCATGTTTGTCCTTCTGAGTCTGGGTTACCTCACTCAGGATGATTTTTTCTAGATCCATCTATTTGCCTGCAAACCTCATGATGTCATTGTTTTTCTCTGCTGAGTAATACTCCATTGTGTATATGTACCATATTTTCTTTATCCATTCTTCAGTTGAAGGACATCTAGGTTGTTTCTATGTTCTGGCTATTACAAACAATGCTGATATGAACATAGCTGAGCAAATGCCCTTATGGTATGATTGAGCATTCCTTGGGTATATGTCCAAGAGTGCTACAGCTAGGTCTTGGGGGAGATTGATTCCCAATTTTCTAAGGAAGTGTCAAATGAATGGAAGCACATGAATTATGAACCAAAGGCTGTGGAGCCCCCAGCTGGATCAGTCCCTCTGGATAAGTTTGACAATTGAATAGCTTGTACTGTTTGGGAGGCATCCAGGCTGTGGGACAGGGACCTGTCCTTGGTGCATGAGCTGGCAGTTTGGAACCTTGAGCTTACACAGGGACACTTTGCTGAGCCTGGGGAGAGGGGACTGGACCTGCCTGTACTGAATCCATTAGGTTTAAATGAATCCCCAGGGGAGTCTTGTCCTGGAGGAGATGGGAATGGAGGGGAGGAGACAGAGGGAAGGTGAGGGTGGGGGTGGGAGTCTGGAGGACAGGGGAACCCATGGCTGATGTGTAAAATTAAAACACAAATATAATAAAAAAAAAAGAAAGAATGGGCAGAGGTGACACAATACTTTCCCTCATATCAGCTTGTCTCTCTCCTTTGCTTATTCTGGATTCTATCTGTTTCACTTAAATCCTCTGGGGTCAGAGAGGCTGATTGGTTAGCAAATCTTCCTCTTCTCCATTTGTGACCACTAAATAGCAGAGGAAAAATTAGTAGAATTATTGTATCTAAGGTAGACTGCAGAAGTTTATTCTATATACAATGATTCTGCTGATTAAATAAAGCATTTCTTTATTTCCAGACTCTTTTTCTCAAACACTGTTCCTTTTAGGAGATGAGCAGCAACACCTGGGTCCAGAAATATATTGTTATTTGTTTCATGTAGTAAATTATTGCATAACATATATCATTTTATTATTTCAAGTCACACACACACATTTGTCTTTGTACACATATCGTCATACATCTGTTCAACATGTTTCCTTGAAAGAAGAAATATTGTCAGTAATGAACATTTATATATTTCTTTTTCTTGACATGACTCCCTGGCAATACAGAAAAACAAGACTAATACAGAATTTACATGGTATTCCTGTTATAAGTAGTCCAGAAATTAATTCAGATATACAGGAGGATGTGTGCTGGTTTCTCACTATCTTTTTTTAATTTTTTTTATTATTATTATGTGTTTTAAATTTTATACATTAGCCATGGGTTCCCCTTTTCTCCCCCCTCCCGCCCCACCCCCACTTTCCCCCCAGCCCCTCCCTTCCATTCCCATGTCCTCCAGGATCAAGGCACCCCTGGGGATTCATTTAAACCTGGTGGATTCAGTACAGGCAGGTCCTGTCACCTTCTTCCAGACTGAGCAAAGTGTCCCTGTGTAATCCCAAGGTTTCAAACAGCCAGCTCATGCACTAAGGACAGATCCTGGTCCCACAGACTGGGTGCCTCCCAAACAGATCAAGCTATTCAATTGTCTCACTTGTCCAGAGGGCCTGATCCAGCTGGAGGCTCCACAGCCTTTGGTTCATAATTCATGTGCTTCCATTCATTTGGCTATTTGTCCCTGTGCTTTTTGCAATCTTGGATTCAACAATTCACGCTCTTGCAGACCCTCCTCTTTCTCGACAGTTGGACACCTGGAGCTCCATCTGGGGTCTGGCTGAGGATCTCTGCATCCACTTCCATCAGTTATTGGATGAGAGTTCCAAGACGACTGTTAGGGTGTTTAGTCATCTGATCACCAGACTAGGTCAGATCAGGCTTTCTCTCGACCATTGCCAGCAGTCTACAGAGGATATATCATTGTGGATTTCTGGGAACCTCTCGAGCACTCTGCCTATTCCTGTTCTCATGTGGTCTTCATTTATCATGGTCTGTTATTCCTTGTTCTCCCTTTCTGTTCTTGATCCAGCTGGGATCTCCTACTCCCCTAAGTTTTCTTTCCCTCAAATCTTGCCCTTCATTACTCCACTGTCATCCAGGTTGTTCAAGTAGATCTCATCCATTTCTCTGTCATTGGGTGATCCTTGGGTCTTTCCTAGGGTTCCGTTTTCTAGGATGGCTTCCTGGAGTTGTGTAGCAGTCCTGTCATCTTTGTTTTACATCTAGTATTCTCCTATGAGTGAGTACATACCGTGTTTGTCCTTGTGAGTCTGGGTTACCTCACTCAGGATGATTTTTTCTAGATCCATCCATTTGCCTGCAAACCTCACTATCTTACACAGGGGACTTGGCCACCAAGTGTTTGGTATCAGTGTATGTGTGGGGGTCCTGGATTCAAAGTCCCATTGAATGACAGCAAATATTACTTTCATTTCCTGATTATTTTGCAATACATGGTTAGCTGAATCCACTGATATGAAACTTATGGAGACAAGGGCCATATGCTTAAATACATTCATATGTAAAATAAATCAATGACTATTCATGAAAGTGGAGGTATACTTAGAATATCTGACTTTCTTTCCTCAAATGAAGACATTTAAAATACTACAAAAAATATATTTAAAGTGATTCAGACTAGTAGAGGGAATGGAGGGAGTCAGCATGTCACCAGTAAAGCAGAAACCATAAACAATACTAATGAAACAGAGGATAAATTGATAGGTTTATCATACCAGAAACAACTTGAAACTTTGCAAGTTTAATGTGCTGTTTTCTCTTTTAGTTAAACCAATAGAAAACAATATAGTGTGTCACCTCATTTAATTTTGTGTGCTGTGTTGAGTAGTAGTTAATACCCAGATTTTGTTTCTAATGGCTATTCATTTGTATTTCATTGAGTTGCCTATTGATTCCTCTTCCCATTTTTGTGGAAATCATAAAGTGAAACAATTTTATTGTTCATATCAATGTATTGTTTTCTTCATACCACTAAAAACATGCTTTGTGATTTTTATTGATATATTAATTGTGTATAATATATGTCAGAGTATTTGTTCTCTCTGATTACTCTATCATAAAATTATATGAATTATTTGTTCACAAATGGTAGACAATTTTATATACATGTGTGTGTGTGTGTGTGTGTGTGTGTGTGTAGCTATTTTTTAGTTTTCTATTTGCTTTTAAATTTAATTTAAGGGATACATGCTGTGGGATGTCCTATATGTTGTGAATAAATAAAAGACTGATTGGCCAGTAGCCAGGCAGGAAGTATGGGATAGGCAGGACAAACAGAGAGGAGAGGCTGGGAGGTGGAAGTCTGGAGGAGATGCCAGCCTGCCTTCCAGGGAGCATCATGCAAAGGCAACAGATAAATCCACAGAACATGTGGCGACATAAAAATTAACAGAAATTGATTAATTTAAGATAGAAAAACTAGATAACAAGAAGCCTGCCACAGCCATACAGTTTGTAAGCAATATACGTCTCTGTGTGTTTACTTTGTTGTGTCTGAGCAGCTGTGGGACTGGCAGGTGAGAGAGATTTGTTCTGACTGTGGGCCAGGCAGGACTGGAGAGAACTTCAGCTACAGATACATATTTTCAATGTGTATAGGTGGGAAATCCTTGGACGGTTACTGAATCTACATCTTTGCTGTTATAAAGACTTGAAAAGACAAGTAGTGAAAACCCTTCACAAGTGCATCATGGGAAGGTTCATTCTTACTTCACTATGTGAATCACTGTTATGATAATCAGTGATATCTAATAATGCTGATTATTATCTTTGATTTCTAAGCTGTACAGAAAGTTTGAATTGACCATTCTCTTTTAAACATTTTTAATTGTATGTTACCCTTGAGACTTTGAATATCTCGTACATCATAAGGGAACACATTTAAAATGTTACATTTTTTGGACCTTTAATTTGACAGTATCTCTCATTTCTTAAATGAATGCAATTATCTTTGGTTATGAAGTGTGATAATTCACTCAAAATGTAGTTTGAAATTAAAGGCATTTCAAGATCGTGTGGGCAGCTCATTGGATAGAAGTAGGTTGTTGATATGAAGAGTAACTTAATTTAATCATTATTGTTTGAATTATTGCACATAGGCTTATTATTCTTCCGTAGAAAACTATAAATGCTTTTAGTGTTTAAATGGTGTTTGAAAGATATATGAAAGGCACATTTTCATGTAGAGAAAAATTTTTCTTGTTTAAGAATAGTACATCATTCTTTGGAGTGCTGCAAGTACAGCTAAGATAAATGGTTAACACCTTGGGTAGCTGAAATCCACATCCCCAATATCCTATCCAAACTGTGAGACTCTACCTGTCAAAAAGATTACTTGATATTTATTATTATAAAATTTTGAGTAAATCAATTAAGCAAATATCATGTGTCTTCAGGTTTTAGTGATATAATAAAAAATGTCACATCAAATTTCTTTTTGTAAGACTCCAACCATTTGAAAAATAACTTTTCTGGATTTGTCTATCTTAACATGTCCAATAATTAAATTAGTTTCTGCAATCTTGGCAGATAAATAAGTAATCTAAAATAATTTAGCCTTCTTAAACTATCAGTAGAATTGATTGCAGCATGCTTTCATGCTTACCTTCAATGTCCTCATGAGTTGGTCTTTTTCTATCTCTTCACTGTCTTTTCTATGTGCTGACTCTTTATCAAAAAGGAATATGGTCAAATCGCTCCATGCCTGCATGTCACCTGCTTGGCCATGCTGGAGAAGCAGAACACTTTACATCAGAGCTTCAGGGAAAACATTGCAAGAGTTGTTTGAATCATATGCCTTTTTATGGATAAATCAGCAGAGGAAAGCAAAGGGATAAGGAAATATGATTGTTCAAACTGAAACCATTATCCATTTCTGAAGTCTAAGAACAATGTCAAGTGAAAAGAGAATGGGTTCTGTTGAAGAACAATTTAGATTCTGGATTCTGACAGTAGAGGGAGAAGTTTACTGTGTTCCAGTGTTGTTGCTTTGTTTTGTTTTTTTGTTTGGTTTTGTTTGTTTGGTTTTCCAAGACAGGGTTTCTTTGTGTAGTTTTGGTGCCTTTCCTGAAACTTGCTTTGTAGATCAGACTGGCCTTGAACTCACAAGGATCTCTGCCTCTGCCTCTTGAGTGCTGGGATTAAAGACATGTGCCACTACCGCCCTGCTGGGCCAGTGTTTTTGATACATACCAGACACCATGTGCTTGTGTCTCCCAGGAGTAGATCAGGAAATATATTGAAATTTGCCATCTAGAATTAAGTTATACACATGCCTGGGTAAGGGAAATATGTGGTTTGTCTTTTCTAAAAGTCAAGCTAACCCTTAGATCATATCAACAGTAATAGGGCTAAGGAACTGAGACATGGGAGATCTTCCAAGATCTCCATAGTTCCAGATGTGCAGGGGATTTTTTTTTTTTCACAAATACAAAGCATGAGGTTAAAAAATTAATCCCTGAGCACCTGTGTTCTATTTAAGGAGGGGGAATATTGGCCAATAGATATTGCCTAGATTCATCATGGAGACTACATTATAATTTTGGTAAACATTATTTAACCTATAAAAAGTTATTTGGGCCTATGGAGGTAGTTAAGTTAGTAAAGTATTTGCCATGCAAACACAAAGACTTGAAGATGAATCTTCAGCATTCATGAACTAAGTTGGGTGGACTTTAAGCCTAAAGTCCAAGCACTGCGGTGGCAGAAATGCAGAGGTCCTTAACACTTTCTAGCCAGTCAGTCCAGGCTAATAAGTGTGCTCCAGGTTCAGTGACAGGCCTTTGTAACATGAATCTTAAATAGTCTTATTAATAAAAACAAACTTGGAGCCAGGTATTGGGGTGAATGCTGGAAGATCAGAGAAGCAGAACAAGCCACAGCCATTTCATCTTGCCAATTCCTCAGCTGATCCTGTTTCCTCAGACTGGAAGATTCTGAGTCCTCATCCAAATGGATCTCAGCTGAACTGAAGCCTAAAAGCTTAACCAGTCTTTCATTTCTTGTACTCATGCCTTAAATACCTTTCTGCCTCCTGCCATTACTTCCTGGGATTAAAGGCGTGAGTTTCCTTGCTTTGCTGTTTCCAGTGTGGCCTTAAATTCACAGAGATCCAGGCAGATCTCTGCTTCTGGAATGCTAGGATTAAAAGTGTGTGCTACCACTGCCTAACCTGTTTAATATTGTGGCTGTTCTGTTCCCTGACCCCAGGTAAGTTTATTAGAGGCCTGTATAGTGATACTTTATTTGTATTGAAATGTGATTGTATTTTTATGTTAATAAAGTTGCCTTGGGATCAGAGCAAGCCATAGCAGAAGCTGGGAGGTGGTGGTGCGCACCTTTAATCCCAGCACTTGGGAGGCAGAGCTAGGCAGATCCCTGTGGTGTTCAAGGATATGGCCAGCATGTCAATACATACCTTTAATCTCAATACCAACCATGGAAGACCTGGAGGTCTGTACAGACAGGCAGTGACGAGGAAGCCATGTGGCTGGGTTTACAACCAGTGAGAAAGTAGAACAGAAAGTCTATAAAAAAGAAAAAAAAAAGACATACAGAAGTAGGTCTCTTGCTGAGAGGAAAGACAGCAGAAGCAGTTAAGGGTAAGGTTTCCAGCTCTCAGCTATTGCTCTGACCTTTTAATTCTGAAATTGGATCTGTGTTACTTATTTAACAAGACTGTTACATCTACAGGTCTGTCTCAAAGACAAGGTGAGGAGCAGTTGAGGAACACACCTGAATTTGACCTCTGGCCTCCACATCCACATGAATGTACATACTTTCCATAGATACCAGCATATAGATATGCACACATAAAAATATATATGAAGTAAATAAGACATTTGTATTCTCCTCCAAGTTTCTAGAAGTAGAGTTTCAATCATGATGGACTTTGAGAATTTAAAATTCTAAATGACTTGTGTCATCAAGCTTTTTTTTTTTCTCTCCTGAGTCAGCCAGCCTGACCCCTCCAAAATTATCCACTTTGAGAACAAATCCAAGAGCAAGTTGCCTGCAAATTGCTGATTCCCAGTCACATTTTTCTTTTCTTCTAATTATGGCAATTGTAATTCATTGGCATTCTCTGTGTTATATATCACACAGCCCTGATAATGACTGAATTTGCTGAGTGAAGAACCTGCCCATTCTTACCTACCTCATATAAACTCTCTCTACCTGCTAGGAAGGTGTACTTAGTGATCCACTAAGAACCTATTACTTCTCAGAGTAGAGCTTCTGATAGTGGAGAAGAACCTACTAAACTTTTTAAAGGACTGTTGTATAGGTCATAACAGACCCCAGAGTTTACCAGCATCGGAGCTTTTATTTTGACAATGAAATCTTTTCTCAGAGCAGCCAGAGCACATTAACCCTTCTTTATGGACCACATTATTACTTTAAATTACCACATAAAGACCTGGTTCCTCAGTGATGCTTTATTTTATCTGTTTTACTTTTTTCTCATGTACTAAAATTTAAATGAAGAGTAAATATTTCTTTTTCCATAATGATTTTTGGAATCTAAGTGATCCAGAGGAAAATCAATCACACCAATTTAGGTTTAACAAAACCACCTTTATTGTCTACAGACTTTCATCTCTCCAATCAATTGAACATAGAGAATGACTGGACTCAAACATGGGTTGTTCTACAATCTGCTGCCTTCATGAGGCTGTGGAAAAATTTCGATAAAATCTATGTTATATCTGCACCTTCCTCATGACTAGGCAGCTAACAGGACACATTAGCTATTAACAATAGCTGCAATTAAGGTTTTTAAGTGGAAAAATTCATTACAAATCATGCGTGTATACCAGTAGTAATAGGTTAATAGCTTCTGTGAGAGGTGGTTTTGTAATATATCAAGTTGTTTAGAGTGAGCTATGTTTCCAGCCTTCTTTTGTACATTTTTTGTTTGAGTGGCCAACATGAGAGTTTCTGTGGGAAATACTTTCTTATTCACATTGCTTCTGCCTTGTCATGAGATAGGTTTTGACATCACAACCATTTATATTTTCCTGGAACATATTTAGCTTACTAGATTCCTGAGCTAGGGCTGTGTGTGTGTGTGTGTGTGTGTGTGTGTGTGTGTGTGTGTGTGTGTGTGTTTATCTCTAGGATAAAGGGTTCTAATGAATACCAATATCACCAAGGAAACAGTCAGTAAGAACTGACAAAAGCTTTGGTTTCTCATACAGATTTCCAGCTTTTGCTGGGGCTTCTAACTTCTCCTTGTCTTTCCCTTCTTTACATTTGATCATTATCTCTGTCTGTCTATCTATCTATCTATCTATCTATCTATCCATCTATCTATCTATCCATCTATCTATCTATCTATCATCTTTCTATCTGCCTTCCTAATGCTTCTATTGAATTTGTGACTAATATAGTTACTATGTGCCAGGCACTGGAGATGATTCAATGTCACATCTGCTTAATTCTCAAGTCTGTTATCTGTTTCTACTCCATATTGTCTCCTGAAATGCATACTCTTTCCTCAAAATATTTATAAAATACAAAATTTCTAAATCAAAATTATACTACCATGATTATACTAGCTCCTGCCAAAACATGTTGAAGCACACAGAAAAAGCTGATGGAAAACAAAACACAAACAGCAGAGGGTTTCTTCTCCCTGAGGTCCATCGAGGAACTTTTCCAACATGAGCTTTGAGAGCTTGGAGGAATTCTGATTAAAGCACCAATTTTAACACCCACTTGGGCTCTTACTTAGAAGTGGAAGTCTGCTCTTCAAGATCTCCCTTCACAAAACCAAATATCCATGAGGCCTGCATGCCATTGGAGAGTTTGAAGTAAGAGAATCAAAAATCTAAGATCATTTTCAGATACATGCTGAGTTCTAGATAAACTTCAGATATATGTCTTATATAACAAAACAGGTCTTCATGCCTGTATAAAATACCAGCCTCAATTAGATAACCTCATTATTTATACTACACTATGGCTTTTGACCCAAGGTGATTCTACTTGATTTCTAAGATGTATTTGTTTCTGAATCTTCAGTTGAAAATTGAAATTAACTTTTTTTAAGTGACAAACTAAATTTCCATCTAATGAGATATTCTAATTATTTTTGTTACAAGGCTGGATGATGACTCCTTCCTCCTCCTTATTTCCACTCAACTCCATATTATCATGTTCCCTCTGCTAGCCATAGGAAAATTTTCAGCCAGCTCAGCATGAAATGCACGCAAAGAACTTAGAGACTTATTTGGAATATGGTTCCTAACACATATTTGCCATTATCTCCATTTTAATTATAGTTATTATTATTATTGAATATTGCTTTATTCCAATAATAAGAAATGTGTCACTTGATCTCAACCAAATATATTTTGAATCCCAAATGTCCTTCATGAGTTGTTTTCATTCCATTGAGAATGGTGACCTTCTTTATGTATGCTATCCTCTAGTTGGCCAGCAGAGGGAGGAAGGAGTTCTTTTTAAAAAACTAACCTTCCTTTTTGCAAGGACAGGTCAGCTTCTTCAGATGCTTCACAGATGAGTGTCAACTATGATCAAAGGTTTTCCTCCCAACTGTGTGATGGAGAAAGCATGGCATCTCCTCTTTCTTCCAGTTTTATGGACCAATGTATCCTCTATACAGAACCTATTGAAAAATGCAATTCACCAGGAACTGTTCACTGCTCTGGAAGCAAACTCATCAGTTCACAGTTTATCAATAATTTATTCAGAAATTCAAACATTCCTTCATTTGTTCTCACAGATGGACATTTAGCAAAGGCTTCCAAGACTGTAACTGTGCAATTAGAAAGGAGTCAGGTTTGCAGGAGTGCAAAGGAAGATTAAGAAAAACGACAAAGACTATAGAAATTCAAAGCGGTTTGATGTATGTGTTAGATGCCAGTTTGAAGTCAGCCCCAGAATGATGCTAACAAGCCATTTAATTATCTGACTTCTCATTAGTGGTAATTCATTAACAAGCCAATATCGTGCATGTCTGTTAATCACCTCCTGGATATGGCTCCCTCTGGAGGACCACAAAATGAGAGTTCTAATCTTTCAGGACAGCTTTCATTGCTTTCTCTTTCATTAACTAAACAACTTATGCTTCTCAAAGCAGGTTGACACAGTCACATTTGAAACTTGCAGTAGTCCTGTGTGGCCATTGTACTTATGTGAGCCTTTCACTATGAAATAAGGAAGTTCAGGTGCATGTGGCCACTGAGTAAACTGAAACCAGAATATATGATCCTGATTTCTAATACAATTTTTCAAATACACCCCCCCAAAAAATTCATGAACTAAAAACTTATTTCTAAAAGTCATATTGACAGCACTTTGGAGGTGGGGCCTCTGGGAAGTACTTAAGATTTAATGAGGTATGGAGCCTCTATGATAGGATTAGGGTCCTTATAAGAAAAAGAGAAATTAGAACAAGATCTCACTAGTCATCACTAGTGATGCCCTTTGCCATATAAGACATCTGAAAACAGTCTGGAGTCTGACAATTTGACATTAGACTTTGTAGCGTTCAGAACTGCAAGAAACTGGTTAATTTTCTTTATAAATGAGCCAGTCTGTGGTATTTTGTCATATTAGCAGAATGTGGATGGAGACACCCTGCCATTCTCTATTAAGAGGGCTGCCCAAGCAGTGTGGCAGTGGCACACACCTTTAATCCCACCACTCAGGAAGCAGAGCCAGGCTGATATCTGTGAGGTCAAGGCAAGCCTGGTCTCCAGAGTGAGACCCAGGAAGGACAAGGGACAGGCACCAAAACTACACAGAGAAACCCTGTCTTGAAAAAAAAACAAAACAAAAAAAGGATTGCCCCATCACTTAAAATCTTTTTCTCTACAGACTGCAAGAGAGAACAATGTCCCTTTCTTATTTAGTGTAGTTACAAACTTAACTTTGCTTTACTTAATTAATGCAGGCAATCTAGCATCCTGCCTGAAATCAACTCTGTTTAAAACATGATATAAAAAAGGTATTCATTCCACACCTCAAGGAATTAAACATATTCTGTTATATCTGGCTTTGCCTTATCAGTGACATGTCTCACTGTAACATGCAGACTTAAAATATTTTGCTGTCCTGTGGTTGACTTTCAAGTATGCAGCCATATCTGTACTGTCCCTGTGAGGAGGCTTATTCAAAAACACAGTAAGACTTATTTCAGCTCATCTTCAAGTGGGACCAGAAAAATGGGTTTCTGTTCCTTGTCCTCACCTCTGAAGACTCTGTAAGGAGTGAAGCAGGATGGATTAGGCAGAGCTGATTGATTTGATTTGATTGCTTTTATAACCTGCTTTATTTGCCTTACTTTAATCATGTCTCATGTAAACTTATTGTTACATTGTTTATTTCATGTTTCAAGAGTAAAATTAATTTGGTGCCATATAACGTTGAAAATAAGAGTGGTCCAAGATGAAGGCAGCTGCTCATTGGTCTACTCGAAAAAGGCTGAATTAAGTACTTAGAAGGGAAGATACTCCAATGGACCCTTTGTATGTTTTAATGATTTATATCATGAGTTTTCATTTCTTTAGCTATGCAGGAATTGAAGAATTCAGCAACAGAGTGCTAATGGATATTGGAAAATTGGATGCTTGCTTCGTTTTCAGGAAACCTGTCATTAGCTTGGAGAAAGGTAAACTTCATCTCAATCTGGCCATTGGTCTCTGGAGATCTTACTCTGGGCCAAGCACTTCATTAGCCACATGAAATTGCTTTTCTTCTTCCTCTGCATCTACTGAGGAGCTTTACTGTTGACACATGCAGGAATGGGAGAGGAATGAGAGGGAAATAGTGCGTCCTGGATAGCAGAGGAAGAACTACTCAACCAAACAAGAAGAGAAGTGGGGGGATATGATGTGAACAGATGGCAGATACACATTGTATAATGGGAGGTTGGTTTATGTCCCCAAATAGCATCACAATGCCTTGTACTAGTGACTGAATGGTGGAACTGCCATACTGTTGGTTACATATTTTGAATGTCATCTCAGCTTCAGAGGATTTTTGTTGAAATGTCCCCCAGCATTTCACCATCTTCAGTAGCTACAGGAAAAGGTTTCTGATGAATACTGAAGAAATGAGTCTGGTCTTCAGATTCTCTCTGTCTTTTAGCTAAAATGTAAAGGGTAGCATTTGATAGCTCCTAAAATGTAGTCTATGTTCAAAGCAGAATTTCTCTGACATGTGTTTACCTAATGTAAGTACACAACTGAGGATGACCATACTGGATCCTTTACAATAGAAAATCACTCTGCTCTCCCCTTACATGTTCATATTTAGGCATTTACTGCTTTAGTACAATCTCCTCCTGCCCCCTGTATCAGGTGCTGTCGGATATCCTTCTGCACTATGAATGTGTCTTGCTCTCATTGTTAATAATAAAGCTGATTGGCTGGTAGCCAGGCAGGAAGTATGGGTGGTAAAACCAAACTAATAAAGGGAAGAGAGCAGCAGAGTTGGGAGATGCCATCTAGCCCCACAAGGAATAAGATGTCAGAGAACCAGTAAGCCATGGCCCACAAGGCAATCCATAGATTAGTAGAAATGGGTTAATTCAAATGTAAGAGCCAGTTATTAGTAAGCCTTGCTACTGGCCAAATATTTACAATTAATATAAGCCTTTGAGTGGTTATTCACAAACTGGTGGGTGGGAGAGAACTGTCCATTTATAGCTAGCTGAGTTAGGTGCTGGAGTGTAACGGTGAGAATAGACATCTGTAGGCCTTGCTTTAGGTGATTTTAGAAGCTAATGTGAATAGTGGGAGAGACATCATGGACTCTGAGCCCAAACAAATTCAACATGGAGTTGTGGGCCTACCCCTTTCTGTTACTTAGAGATCCACTTGATACGAGGGATTCATGGAGATTATTCTGAGTAGTTTTTGGGAATAAGGCTTTGTATATGTGGTTGTGATGAGATACATGCTCATTTACATGTGGCAGAAAAGCTGATTGAGCTAAAATTTTTCATTACAAGCCTTCCTCATAGGAAGAATCATCCATTAACTCTAGTAAGTTGTAATTGGTGTAACCTGAAATGATTCCTGATGTATAGGTTTATTAACACTTGTTCTCTAGTTAATTTGAGGACCCTTTAAGACTAACATTTAGAGCGACCAAAAACATGGGGTAGGAGAAAAAGGGAAGCTTCCTCTTGTGAATAGATGATAGAAGAAGTTAAGAGGGAAGACATGATTGTAGCTGTCATGCAATTTTCTTAAATCCTGCTCTTAAATACATACTAACTAGAATCTTTTATTTGGTAAAATAGCTTGCAAATTTTCACCCTTCTTTCTTGCATTTAATAACTGACCTATTCATTTCTTCAGTGTTAAACATTGTCAGCAATCTCTGGATTTGGAGGAGTTATAATTGACCCTTAACTGGAAATGTTTATTTTCATATAGTTTGGAGCAAATACAGGAAATTACCTGCTCCTTTAAGAAGGTGTTGACCTGAGCTTTTCAAATTGTAGGGCATGTGAGGTAGCTGTGCTTTGTTCTGCTTCTATGATCATCTAGCATTCACCCCAATAAGTGGCCTCAGGTTTGTTCTTATGAATAAGACCTGTTAAGATTCATGCAACATCTGTTGCCCAACATTTGTACTACAAATTCATGAAAAAGCTGCTTGCCTGTGGCCTTGTGGGTCCCCAGTTCAGGCCCCAGCTACACTTGGCCGGTTGTGGTGGCACATGGTGGTAGGATTTACTGAAGGAGGCAGAAGCAGGAGGATCCCAAGTTTGAGGCCAGCCTAGGAAGCTTGCTAAAGAGAAGCTTCAGCCGGGGCCCAGACACAAACGGTGGCAGTGGGACCATGGAGGCAGTGGCTGCTGCTCTGAGTTGCTGGCTGCTTCTCATTGTGTTGGTGACTGCAATGATGCTATGACCTGGGTCAAAAGGTTTACTGCTGCTTGTTCAGAAAAGAATTGCCAGGACAATCATGTTATCAGAAAGCATTGGCAAAGGTCAATTTGGAAAAGTTTGGCAAGACAAATGGTGGGGAGAAATTGCTGTGAAGATTTTCTCTTCTAGGGAAGAACATTAATGGTTCCAAGAGACAGATATTTACCATATTGTATTTGCTCCAAACCACAGAGGAGGAAAAAAAAAGTCTTCAGGGTACCGTGACCATGCTTAACAGTGACTTTGAAATAAAAAATACGACAGGACCCTACATGACGGGACCCAACAACAATAATTCCATATGGATTATGATGAAGCCATTAAGCTGATTAACACCACCAAAAGATTGACTATGGATGACAATCTGCTTAGGACAATTTTGAGATGGC
This sequence comes from Onychomys torridus, assembly GCF_903995425.1. Classification (NCBI taxonomy): domain Eukaryota; kingdom Metazoa; phylum Chordata; class Mammalia; order Rodentia; family Cricetidae; genus Onychomys; species Onychomys torridus. Next base: position 168,208,441 of record NC_050443.1, read on the forward strand.
TACCTGAGATGATCCAGCCTGACAGACTACTCAAACAAGGACTTGTGACAAGCTCTGCACTTTCCCATTATGATTGGACAAATGATACAGGACTTAACAGTTAACCCAAAAATATTATTTTCAGGATTCCCCTAAACATATCTTCACCCCCAGAAAGCAGGAAGTAATTTTAAGAAAACTATGCCCATATTCCCAAGAGGTGGGGTGGGTGTATTTTGATTGTTCTATGGCTTATGGATAATTGTTATTGTCTATGTTGGTTGGTTATAAGTTGTTAATTATTAATGGTGAGGAAAAAGCTGAACATGGAGATTAGATTCAGAGTTTTTGTTTAAAAAAAAAAGAAAAAAGAGAATATAGATATGAGGTATATATGAATCTACTCTGAGGGAAAAAATAAAGAATAATAGGATAAATGGGTAGATCACTGAATCTACTGTAAAAAGAAAAAAGGGAAGACATAAAGTGACAAAAGGTCGACTACTGAATCTATTATGAAAAGAAAAAAGCCCTTGAGAGTTCAAATAATTATTAGTACCTCTATCTTCCATTCTTCTACTAGTATGGCCTATTAAGCAGTGCTTAAAGCATTCCACTGCTTTCATAAACCAAAGTACCAAAGTCCAAATTCCTCCAAACACATAGTCTATCCTATTATAGCAATACCCAAGTCCCTGGTAGCAACTTCTGTGAGGAGACACCATGACTATGGCAATACATAAATAAGATAAAATAAATAAAAGCCTTTAATTTAGGTATCTCACTTACAGTTTCATAGGTTCAGTCCATTGTCATCAGGATGGGGGGCATAGTAGCATATAGACAGATGTGAGACTCGAGCTGAGAGTCCTGCATTTGACTCAGAGACAACAGGAAGTTGACTGACTGTCACACTGAGTAAAGCTTGAGAAGAGACCTCAAAACCCTCCTCCACAGTGACACACTTCCTCCAGCAAGGCCACACCTCCTAGTAGTGCCACTCCCTTTGGAGGCCATTTTCTTTCAAACCACAAGTCCCAAGTGGATAGGGGTAGTGCTGTATATACAATATCCTTTATGGTCCACTAGATGTGCAAGCAAAATTCAGTTTTATTGAATAGGATTTGGGGATAACAATTTAGGATTCTAGTGTAAGCATTTACTAGATAAATTGGAAGTAGAAAACAGTGGGATAAACTATAGCCCATAATGCTTCAGCAAAACTTGAAACTACAAAACAAAAACTTATTGCATCTGTCTCCTATACTTCTTAATTCTCAACACTCTCAGCTAGTACTTTGGTTGTTATCAGGAACTATCTTGTTGAGTGACACATCATCAGAGTCATTGACATAAGAGCTGTGTGATCACTATGAGTTCCTTAGGCTATTCCCAGTGACTATACACATTTACTCTCTATTTTATACAATCTGAATGCTATGCATGACAGCTACATCACTTCAGGCAAATTATCAGAATCATGTAACACTTTGCATTCCAAGTACTTTCTTGAAAGAAGACAAAAGTTAACTGGTATCTACTATGACATAACTTATTTTAATACTATTTTCTGTCTCCAGTGGGTTCATTTCCTTCTGAAGCCTGGGTGCTCTAAATGTAAAAAGCCAGAGTTTTATGTCTGGAAAGCATACACTCTCCAAGATGTCACCCAAGATAAGCACTATAGATTAGAGATTCAGTACTATATTCTGCTGATGAACATTAAAGACATGACATTAACAGTAGCCAGGAAAGCCTTGATGAGTGAAAGGCATTCTGTTGGATACAAATGTAGACTCCATTCTTACAACAATGTGTAACATGAATGTCTAAAGGTCTTTTAATTTAAAACCCAGAGTCAAATACTGGTGTAAATGGTAAAAGGTCAGAGAAATAAAGGAACAAGTCATCTCTTACCTCTAGAATTCCTCAGCCAAAAAGGCTTTAGCTGAAAAAGTCTCTAGCTGAAAGGGATGCTTCTGCCAAAAGCCCTTAGTTCCTGTCTCCTCATGCCTTATATATCTTTCTCTGCCCAGCCATCACTTCCTTGGATTAAAGGCATGTGTGCTTCCCAGTATTGGGAAAATGGTGTATGCCACCACTGCCTGGCTCTGTTTTCTCTTCTAGACTGAGTCAATCTTATGTAGTTCAGGCTGGCTTTGAATTCACAGAAATCCAGGCAGATCTTGGTCACCTGAGTGCTAAGATTAAAGCTGTGTGCCACCACTGTCTGGCCTCTATGTTTAATCTAGTGGCTCGTTCTATTCTCTGATCTTCAGGCAAATTTTATTATGGTAAGAAATATATCATCTCATTTCCCCTTTTTTGTCTAAAATAATAAAAGGTTATATTAATATAAGAAACACTATATACAAAAAAGTATAATAACTATATACAATATATACAGTCAAGAACTACATTAACAATGTCCAGTTCATAAACATTTGACAAATTCAGAGAAAATACTCTATTATCTATCCTATTTTGGTGAGTCCAAAGTGTTGTACCTAATTCACTTTCCATCCTAACTTGTATTACCAACTGAATACTAACTTTTGAAGTCTTTCAGACTTATACATTTTATACCTCTTTAGTGAGTTTCTTTTCTGAATTTGTTAACAAGGAAAATTATACTATCTTGTCTTCAACTTTCTAAGATACCCAAGAAGGAAATAATATTACCTAAGTAAGCAGGAAGTGCAAACAAGTGACTTCCAAAAAATGTGAGAAATGACAGAAACAGCTGGCTGCCTGGACAGTCACCCAAGTTTGTAGCTGATTTTTTTTTTTTTTTTTTTTTTTTTTTTGTTGTGTGTGTGTGTGTGTGTGTGTGTGTGTGTGTCCTGCCTGGTCCACAGCTGCTCAGACCCAAGTAAACACACAGAGCCTTATATTAATTAAAACTGCTCATCCATTAGCTCAGGCTCACTACTGACTAGCTCTTACACTTAAACTCATCCCATTTATGTTAATCTATGTGTTTTCAAGTGTTCTGTAGCTTTACCTGTGTGTCATTACATGCTGCTCTCTGGATGGCAGGCTGGTGTCCTCTTACTCAGCCTTCCTTCCCCAGGATTCTCCTGTATGCTTATCCCACCTATACATCCTGCATGGGTACTGACCAATCAGCATTTTATTTATCAACCAATCAGAGCAACATATATATACAGCATACAGAACATTCCACAGGAAAAGTTTCCTCTGCAATGTTGGGGCATCCATCTTCAGCCTAAAGACCTACATGTCTTCAGATTCATTAGCCTTCATTCTCCTGAAAGATAAAACCAAAACCCTTCCCCAACCCTAACTTTGAGGAGGTTCCCTTTTGGCAAGTTATATTTAATCAAATGAAAAGCTTTTGTTAGTCATATAATTTATGAACTAATTGATGAACTATCTCCTCTTCTAATTAAGAGGTCTCTCCTTTTCAAATTGAACCTTTATCAATTTTGATGGTATCCATAGCATTTCTTCTTCTTCTGTGGACGCAAAAGCAAAACTTAATCCTCAGTGTAACATATCCTAGTTTCCATTCTGAGGTCAGCACATCTTTAAAGTATACAGGCTGATTTAATTCTGTAGTTTTTTTTTTTTTTTTTTCTATTAGCCAATGTCTCTCCACAACTGTTGTTCCCATCTCATTAGCAATGAGAAAATTCAAAGTTAATAATGTACTATGTAATCTATTTCTGGGGGGTTTGTTGTCCTATTCTGTTTTTTAGCATATCCTTTAGAGTTTTATTTGATCTATCTATGACTGCATGGCTAATAGGATTGTGTGGTATACATGTAATACACTTTATATTGTAATAAGGCAAAACTGTTTCATTTTACCAGAGACATATGCTGGAGTATTGTCAGTTTTTACAGGTGCACCCATGATGGCCATAACTTCTGGCAAATATGTGATTATAGAATCAGCCTTTTCAGAACTCAGAGCAGTTGCCCACTGAAATCCTGAATAGGTATCAATGGTGTGGTGTACATATTTCAATTTTCCAATTCTATAAAATGAAACATATCCATCTGTCAGATTTCATTTCTTTAAGTACCCTTTGGGTTACATCCTGCTGGTAGTAGAGTTTGACTGTATAAAGAGCAAGTGGGACTTTTCCTTATAATTTCCTTGGCTTGTAGCCAGGTTATCAAAAAATCTTTTTTAAAACCCTTACTATTGACATGATTTTTTTAAATGAAATTCTGAGGCCTCCAGCATGTTTCCTATCAATAATTGATCAATCTTCTCATTACTTTATGGTAGAGGGCCAGGCACATGCTTATGAAATTGGATGTGTGCTATATATAAGGGATGATTCCTATTCCTGATTATTTTTTGTAACTGAACAAATAACAAAATTAATTCTGACTCATCAGGGATAAACTCAGCAGTTTCAATGTGTAAGGCAACTCTTTCTGCATACTGAGTGAGAGTCAGTAACTATGTTGAGAGTTTCTTAAAAATCCATTAATACCATCAGAATGGCATATAATTGTGATTTTTGGACAAAATTATGAGGACTTTGAACTACTTTACTTAAATTTTCTGATTTTTAACCTGCCTTTCCTTTTTGGTTTGCATTACTACAAAATGTAGGTACTCCAGATATTGGTGTTTCCCATACAATATGAGGCAGGATCCAATTAATTCTCTTTATAAGTTTAATTCCATTGCTTTGGGAATATTTGTTGTTAACCTCTCCCCCAAAAAATTACTGCAAGCGCTTTGCCAAGGTTTACTTTCTGCCCAAAATTTGGCAATTTCATCATTAGTTAAAGGTACTACAATTTCTGCTGGTTCCATTCCTACTAGTTGATGACTTCTCAATTTTCCTTTTGAAATCAACTCAGAGTTCTTTTCCACAAAGGTTTTTAATTTTTAACACGGTTTATTGTATAGAAATATTCATTCCAATATAGTATCTTCTCTCTGCATTAAAATTCCTGTAGGAGAATGATTAAAAGGTAAAATAACCAAAGTGAAATCAAGCTTTGGATCCACATGATCCACATGAGCATGCTGTAATTTTTTCCACCAAAGCCAATTCTCTCTCAGCTTGAGCTGATAATTCTCTTGGACTATTTAAGTCCTTGTCACCCTCTATGGTTTTGAACAAAAAACAAAGATTATCATTTTTTTTAACCCCAATAGCAGTCCATAGATAGGAAATGTCTCCTAATAATCTTTGAAAGTCATTAAGAGTCTGTAATCAATGTCTCTTAATTTGCACCTTTTGGGGCCTAATTTTTGTAGACATATTTTATATCCTAATTAATTAATAGAATCTCCTCTTTGTATCTTTTCAGGAGCAATTTGTAATCCCCAACAAGGAAAAATTTTATTTACTTCTTCAAACATTCTAAAGTATCTACATTTGAATCAGCTAGTAAAATGTCATCCATGTAATGGTAAACTATAGATTGAGGAAATTGCTTATGTATTACTCCTAATGGCTGTCATACAAAATATTGCCATAGGGTTGGGCTATTTAACATTACCTATGGAAGAACCTTCCATTGATATCTCTTAACAGGATGAGAATTATAAATAGGCATCATGAAGGCTGAATTGTCTCTCTCTTTTTATTCTAAGGGTGTTGAAAAGAAACAGTCTTCTAAATTGATAACTATGAGGCCATCCTTTAGATAACAGAGAAGGCAAAGGAATTCCAGATTGTAGAGAGCCCAATGGCTGAATTACCTTGTTAACAGATCTTAGATCTATTACCATCTCCACTTACCAGATTTCTTTCCAATAACAAATATAGGAGATTTCCAAGGGCTGGTAGATTCTTCAATATGCTGAGCATTTAACTGATCTTGTAATAGCTGTTCTAAGGCCTGTAGTTTTTCTTTTGTTAAAGGTCATTGATGAACCCATACAGGATTGTCTGTTAACTATTTTAAAGATAGGGATGTTGGTGTCTTTGAATGATTAGTAGCTGTTATGCCCTGTTCTTGTACAATCTGGATGGACACTGACTGTTCCTTATAATACATTTTACTATTTCTCTCAGAAACACATGTTAGTTTATGGTTTGTTTCTGAGATTGGAGGAATGTTATTCTGGGTATTACATTATTATAATAAATAACATCCCCATAAATTATAGCTATATTAGCCACAAATGGCTTTAATTTTCCTCTACGTCCTTCTGGCCCTATAGATTGGACACATCTCATGCTCTGTTTCACTTGAGATAATGTTCTATTCCCTAAAATCTGAACATTTTACCTCTTGAAGAGGCCAATTTGGATGCTGGTGCAATAATTGTTACATCCACATATGTGTCTATAAGACCAATGACAATGTCATTTACTCATATTTTTAACTTTGGTCTTTGTTGATTTATAGTAGTTTGTCAAAAAATGCTTTATGGTTTCTCCTGAATTTTCTGTTCTCTATGCTATAGCTGATCTATCACCTTGAGCAGTATGTTTTTTTATAATAGGAATTAGGTTCTTTAATTGCTCTGGGATGGAGTTTCTTCCATGGTGACAGGAAAGGACTGAACTGAATTTGACATGGAGGCCTGTGAGAGCCCCTCAGGGAGTTTCCTGGTGGCAAAGGATTACCTTGACTGTCCCTTGTTGATCTACATTTGTTAGTTCAATACCTGCTTTTACCACACCTTCTGAATAATTCAGAAAGGAGGAGCATTTCTTTTAGGATTATTCCTAGCAAAAACATTGTTTCTAGGAACACTTTTTTTTTACAGTCCCTTTTTAGGTGACCTTCTTTACCACAATTGAAACATTTGACATTTTGATTTTTCTTCAAATCTCTGGAAATCTGCTATCCAAGCATCATCATGATCATGAGATTCAATATTAATTTTTTCTTGGATTTATTCCTCCAAGAATGCTGATCTTGCCTTTAACAGCCTAATTGTCCTTTTGCATTATACATTAGCATTTTCAAAAGCCAGAGTTTCAATTATTATCTGTCTAGCTTCTGAATTTAGCATCATTCTATTTATTACTACTGAAGTCAACTTTTGTAAGAAATCAGTGAAGGTTTCTTTTGGGCCCTGTATAACTTTTGTAAATGACTCAATTTTCTTTCCTACATCTTCAGTTCTGTCCCAAGTATTTAAGGATGCCATGTGGTGTAAAACTAGGGTGTGGTAATCATATAAAGATTGTCTTCTGTATCAGCATAATCACCTTCTCCAAGAAGTTGATCTTAGGAAATTTCCATACCTGTAGCCCTACTTCATTGTTCAATGGTCGTAGCCTCATTCCACCAGGTCCTCCATTGTAATTGGGGAACAGCCTCTAAGACTGATATAACCATATCTCTCTAGTCTTGAGGTATAATTCTATTACATGTTGACCATAAATTAACATCTGATTCAAGAAAGATGAGTGGATGCCTTATGAGACTATTACTTCTTTTAATCTCCTCAACTCTAACAGTTTTACAGAAGTCCGGTTAGCTCTTACATAGCCTTGAGAATATCTATCACTGAGTAGTTCTTGTAAGGTTATTAGATAGTTTAAGGTTGTCTGTTTGAAAAGTTTAAGCTGTTTCTCTGTAATTTTATAATGCAATGCTGATATTGGTTCTTTAAATTCTCCTGTCTTAGTCTGAATATCTCTAAGATCTGTTTTAACAAGTTTTTCTAAAACTTTTATCTTGGCACTCATATTAACCAATTTTTTAATGATAAAACAAAAATGATCAAATATTTGTAATTGACATTAGATCTATTCCATCAACATTAATTATCCTCTCATTTAATTGTTCCATTTTCATACCATTTTATGTATAGTCAGATACCAAATATCTTCCATTGTAAAAATGTTTCCCATTAATTAATGTGAGAGAAAAAAATCTTTCTTTTAACTAGTTCCTCCTTCTAGGAAATCCCAATTGACTCATCAAATTTGCTGACAGTGATGATTCAGATGAAGGTGTGGCAGCAGTCTGAGGAGGGGACCCAGAGAAAGCAAAAACTCACAAGGAGAGGAAAGAAGCAAAATATCTGACCATCTGCATAGGGGAAGTATGTGAAAGTGGCTCACTCCTGCAGTTTTTAGAGCCCAAAAATCTATGGAGTTAGCTGCAGAAAGGCTACAATAAAAACTTAACCAGTAGATTAAAGAATCCAACCTAGGTGGGGTAGAGATTCAGTTGTGTATAGCTTGTGAGCCAGGGACTGCAGACAAGTGCCTTTTTTTTTTTTTTTATGAATTCATGCCCCACAAGTTGGATACCAGATGTAACATGAATTTCTAAAGGCCTTTTAGTAAAAACCTGGAATCACAGTTTAATGTAAATGTTGAAAGATCAGAGAGACAAAGGAATAAGCCACCTCTTACCTCTAGGATCCTCAGCCTGGAAATGCTTTGGCTGATAGGCCTCTAGTTTAATGAGCTTCCTCAGCCAAAAAGGCTTCAGCTGAAAAAAAAAAAAAAAACCTCTAGCTTAAAGGAATGCTTCTGCCAAAAAGCCTTTTGTTCCTGTCTCCTCATACCTTATATACCTTTCTCCAACCAGCTATCACTTTCTGGGATTAAAGGCCTATGTGCTTCCCAGTTCTGGGACAAAAGGTGTGTGCCACCACTTCCTGGATCTGTTTTCTCTCCTGGACTGAGTCAATCTCATGTAGTCCAGGGTGGCCTTGAACTCACAGAGGTCCAAATGGAGCTCTGCCTACTGAGGGCTAGGAGTAAAGCTGTGTGCCACCACTGTCTGGCCTCTATGTTTAATCTAGTGTCTTGTTCTGTTCTCTGATCTTCAGGCATATTTTATTACAGTATAGAATATATCACTACAGCAACAGCTATTTTTTTAATACCATTATACCATCACTAGAATAGCTCAGTATGAATACTGGTGGATAACAGTTGACCAAACCATTCTTTGTGTTTGGTTATTTGATGTTCTATCTGTGACAGCTATCACCTGGATAGTGTAGATAATTACTATAAGATATTATAATCTTTCCACTTTGTGTTGTCCACATAGGCCTATTATATTTTGCTTAGCTAGATTCATTGGCCCCAATCTTTCATCCTCAAAAACCAGGATGACTAGCCAATATATATATATATATCTTATTTTGAGTCTGAATGTGTTCTTCTCACAAAGAGTTAATTAGATGCACTATTAAAAGCTTAGCACATTGGATATATTTCATTTCATTCTACTTTTTAGGATAGTCTGGATACACTGTCAAGTACCAACATTCCATTTTTGGCTTATATGCACTTATTGAGAGAAACTGTCCATGAGGTAATTTACCTTTAGCTGGTTGTAAACAAGACCTTTACCACAAAGACATATGGATCAAGTGAAGCAGAGAAGCATGCCTAACAGTGATGCCTGATATGAGATCTAGGCCTCTTCTTTTTTCAAGAAAATACATGCATTTTCCTACACATATAATGTTTTTTATTTGTTTTTAAGATAAGGTGTCAATATTTAGCCCAGATTTGCCTTGAACTTGGAATCCTCTTGCCTCTGCATCTGGCATTCTATGATTCTAGGCATGCATCACCACACCTAGCTAGATGTATTGATGATTCTATTTTAAGATCTAGTCATTCTGGCAGAAAACAACTCAAGATGGGTAGTTATATTTAATACTCAGTGACTTTCTGACTTATTTATCAGTATTGCAAAGCGTTAGGGCTCATTCACACATAAAGACAAACTTACAAATGTTTTATGTAAAACTGGCATAATTTTTGCATCTATTCTAATATATACTATCTTAATACTTGAATCATCTCTAAAATATTCTTATATCTAATACAAGCTAAAGGTTATCAAAATTGTTATTATACTACAAGGATTAATGACAAAGAAAAGTCGTTGCCCACATTAAATAGAGATGTTTCTCCTTATTAATTTTTGATCAGTAGTTTATTAAATCCATGACTATGGATACCATGAGTATAAAGATAGAGTACATTTTGTTGTGTTAGTTCAGACCAACTAGGGACAACCATGCCCACCTTGATTTGAGTTGTGGTTCTTTACAGTAACATCAATTTTTATTTTAGGGCCTATTATTCCTATTGCTATAATAGAATCCAGGTAGATCACAGCTTCTTCTCAATACAGCATTGTCTATAAAGAAGAGCCTCCACTGAAATTCTTACTTGGGGCCTGACTGCTACACTACCCAGGTGTTACATTTTTCCATCCTTAAATATGTAACTATCATCATATACTATTCTCAACACTTTTAGTTCTTTATTCTACCACCTACTATTCTATGTATAGAATACCTCACTAACCAAAGGCTGAGGCATAGTCCTAGCATATGTTAATAATGTCTTCTGAGATTCATGAAAGGTACTAAATCCTATGTCATAGGAGAGTGCTCAGACATCAATAAACTCTCCATTATTCATCCCTACAGTCTGGCCTTATTGATCCATTACCTTCATGATCCAATCCTATACTATTTCCCCTGACCATTATTGTCACTTGTTGACTCTAATTCTTAGTTCCTTCAGGTTTTAATCTTTTTTTTTCTCTTTTATATGACCCAATGCTTCTCTGACCAAGTTATAAAGTGTTATGAATTATTCTTGGTCAGGAAGAGATGTAGATATAGATCCTGTAAGTCAGTGAACTCTAAATTATCTTTAGGCAAAAAGAGTGTTCTAGCCACTAAAAGGGTATAATGAGCCAGTTCATTACAAAGGGAGTTTAGAGGAATCTGGTGCTTAAAGGTATTTTGAGTGCTCAGGTATCCCTAGGCCAACCCTCAGGATCTTTTATCTAACTAAATAAGCCTCTTACCTTTACATACTAGGTCAGATAAGTTTGAGAATATAACCTTCTCTGGATTTCTACTTCTCTTCAAACTAAATTTTCAGTTTGATCCTCAATATCTTCTACCTTCAGGCTCAAGAGTAATGATGCCCCTTGACTTCACACATCCCTTTTGATTGATGGTGGTTACTGCCATATTTTCATTATCTTTACACAATGCATAAGGGGCAATGATCAAAAGTCTACTGAGCTATCTTTTTTTCTTTTTTTTTTTTTTGCTGTTTCTAGTTATCTGCTTTCTCATACTGCACTTGCTAGCATTGTTCTTTTCCAAATTTGGGGTCTATGTTTATTGGCTAGAAAGTTTTAATAATTGAACCACTATATCATGCTAGGCCTAGTCATTGCTCCAGCTACCACCAGAACCATCACAATAAATAGTCCAGCTCTAAACCCCATTTAAGTGTTATTCTAAGGCCAACTTCTGGTATTATTTATTTTAAATTAGTTAGTAGAAACAGGCTTTAGAATATTTGAGTGCAAGATGTATATGAGGGAATTTCCAGAGGAATTCCTACAAAATGTAAAACCAGTGTGTTTGGCCAGAAAGAAGAGGTTCTGTGTGGTACACCTGTATCAAAGTCCCAAGATCTTGCTCCAGGAGCTCTGGAGTAACTACTGAGGAAGCAACAAGACTTTGGGCTATGTTTCTTTCTGGCCAAAGAAAATGCATAGGGAGGGACTCTTCTGTGAACAGTCACTCATTTATTGTCTACCAGGTAGAAGTGTAGTTAGAGTTTTCCTGCCTGGCCCAGTCAGGACAAATCTCTCTTACCCGCCAGTCCCACAGTCGCTCAGACCCAACCAAGAAAGCACACAGAAACTTATATAGCTTATAAACTGTATGGCCGTGGCAGGCTGCTTGTTATCTACCTTTTCTATCTTAAATTAACCCATTTCTGTTAATCTATACTTTGCCACATGGCGTGTGGCTTACCAGTGTCTTTACATGTTGCTTCTCATGGCGGTGGCTGGTGGAGTCTCTCTCCAGCCTTCTACTTCCCAGAATCCTCTTCTCTCTTGTCCCGCCTATACTTCCTGCCTAGCCACTGGCCAAACAGCATTTTATTTGTACAGAGCGATATCCACAGCACTTCCCCTTTTCTTTTTTTTTTTAAGGAAGGTTTTAACTTTTACATAGTAAAATTACATATAACAAAACAATTGTCAAGCAAGAATTACAGTTACAATATTAAAGAAGATATCCTATCTATCTTATATTTGTGAGTCTAAGGTTTTATATCTAACTTATCTTTTATCATAACTGAGGAAATTATAACTATCTAGTCTTCAACCACATCAAAGACCTCAGAAGGATATAATATTACCTGAGAACCGGGAGAAGGATGTAAGCATTTTTTCGGGAGTCTTGCAAGAGTAGACAGAGACAGCTAGCAGCCTGGACAGTCACTAATGTTCCTTTGTAAAGTTGGGACATTTGTCTTCAGCCCACAGGGCTAGAGTCTCTTGGTCACTTCTCTCAGCGTCCTGTAGAATGTCTGGCAGTTTCCTCTGTGAAGCAGGAACCTGAAGGACCATTTTGTCAAGCAAAGTTCAGTGGTCACCTTTCTATGGGTCCTGCATGTCCAGTTGATGGAGCAGTCCAGGCAAGAACAGTTTCTTGCCCAAATGGCTATTTTTGCAAAGGTGAAGATAAACTCCTTATGAAGTGTCTTCAATGCCCATCCTCCTCTCTGAAGTAAATTGGTGCTGCCAGGAGCAGACATGTCTCACTGTCCAGAAAGTCTAAATTTTAAAAGTATTTTAAATGCCATATTCTGTAGGTCTTTGAAGTATTTGAAGATTACCTATCTATCTGAAATATGTCTATGTATATCTAGAAGACTTAACTAACATGGCTACGAGTATGATTATCATAGATGACTAATTATTAATTTATTTTTAATTATCCATTTCAATTTATAATGAGCTATACAAACATAATACCTTAAACACGATTAGAAATATACACACAGTATAACAAAATTAACTTTAAGTTTGTATCAATAGACTAAAATCTATACCAATGTAAAACATTAAGTTCCTTAATCTACCCTTTTGTCCTATTATATCTACATCCTATCCCCTTTTCTTCTTTAGAAAGAGATCGCATTTATAATCAACCCGATTTAAATAAAAATATTGGTTTTTCTCTGCCCCACACCAGAGGGCTCTTCTGATTTGGGACACAAGAATCTCTTAACCTTTTCTTTTAACAATACATTTGGGTTTAGAGAAGGAGTGAGCCAATTCCATCTCCAAAGCCAGCTTGATAATTTTGGGAATTTGGGCGTAGTTTTTCTTACTACTTCCTGCTGGAGGGGGGCGCTGTGTCTTATGGGGACACAAAGAAAATTTTAGGATTATGGAGTAGTCCATTAGGGTGAACCTCTGAGCCAGTTGTCTTGAAACCATTCTGGATGTCGGATCATCTGGGCCATGGTGTCATTGGAGACCTTTCAGGTGGTCTTGGCTGATCAAACCTGATATATCTTAATCTGGAACAAATCCACAACCTCTGGCTTTCTGTGGAAACAAAAGCAGAGACTCCTTTCCAAAGCAACATATCCTTACATCTAAATTTCGAAGTCAAGGTACCTTTAAAATTTACATATTTGTTTAACTCAACAGCTTTTATGATCAAATCTTTTTCTGTGGTTAAAAATCCCAAAGACAACACAAACCAGATTCTGTGTGTAATATCCATATTTGTAAGACTGAAATGCCACTGTGGCTGCCGGCTCCACCCACCTCAGCTTCTCAACATGGCGGTGGTACAGTTTACCGCCAGCTCTGGGTCTGGAGCCATGTGTACCATCAACTATCAGAAGCAGTTCTATCAAAGCAGCACATAGCCCAGAAACTTTTTTTTAAACTAGCAAAGGCTAAATCTACCATGCAGCAGAGTAAAGTGCCGCTTGTAGATTCTTCATTCCAGCCACACTGCAGGTCAGACGCACACGCCAGGAACCCGCCATAGTAGCTCAAACCTGCAGGCTGCCGCTAACTTGAGAGAGACAACTAGGAAGCTGTTTTTAGCTCCGTTTTAGAATCTTTTTTCTCAGGTTTTAGGTGGAAACTCTTGCCCCACGTTGGGCGCCATTTGTAGTTAGAGTTTTCCTGCCTGGCCCAGTCAGGACAAATCTCTCTTACCCGCCAGTCCCACAGTCGCTCAGACCCAACCAAGAAAGCACACAGAAACTTATATAGCTTATAAACTGTATGGCCGTGGCAGGCTGCTTGTTATCTACCTTTTCTATCTTAAATTAACCCATTTCTGTTAATCTATACTTTGCCACATGGCGTGTGGCTTACCAGTGTCTTTACATGTTGCTTCTCATGGCGGTGGCTGGTGGAGTCTCTCTCCAGCCTTCTACTTCCCAGAATCCTCTTCTCTCTTGTCCCGCCTATACTTCCTGCCTAGCCACTGGCCAAACAGCATTTTATTTGTACAGAGCGATATCCACAGCATAGAAGAAGGAGTATCTCATTCCTAAGGAGTTCTTAGCAGTATGTACTGGCCTTGTCTCCATGTCTCACTTACTTAGCAATGCATTTAAGAAAATAACCATTCCAACTTCATAAAGTGACTAAAAGGATGAGATACAAAGTACTTTTTGGTGTATAGGAAACATTCATGAAAATGTTAGACTCCAATAAAACATAGCCATGTTTTAGTTATTTAGTTTTAACTATAATAAATCTGAGTAAAAACTGCAGACTTAAAGCAGTACTTGGCTGTCCTAAATTTCATTAAGTAATCCCCTCAAATAATCTTAAGTGATTCAACTTGCTACCTAAGTAAATCAAATAAATAGAAACAATGTCAGTGAGGGTTCTACAAAAACTTCTTTTCATTAGACTTTTCTTTTAAAAGTGTGTGCATGTGTATGTGTGTATGTGCAGGGGTGTGTGTGTGTGTGTGTGAGTGTGTGTGTGTGTGTGTGTGTGTGTGTGTGTGTGTGTGAAAGAAGAGAGAGAGAAGAAGATAGAGAGGGACAGAGACAACAAAGACACAGAGAGTGTTTATGTGTACAATATTCATTTAATGCAGGTGTCCACAGAGGACACTTGTTGAGTCTCCTGCAATTGAAGTTACATGCATTTGTGAACTAAACTTAGGTCATCTGTAGGAGTAGGAAGCACTCTTAACTGCTGAGCCATCTATGCAGCCCCAGTTAAACTTCTTGGTATCATCTTCCCAATTTACTACCAGACATTTACAGATTAATATCATCTTAGGACAGCCAAGGATCATCCTTTAAAACGTATTTTAAAAATTTTCTTCTTTGCTGGACATTGTGCAATGTGCCTTTAATCCTAGCACTCCAGAGGCAGAAGTAAGCAGATTTGTGTGAGTTTGGAGCCAGGATGTTCTACATAGTGAACACCAGGATAGCCAGGGCTACATAGTGAGAACTTACCTCATTTTGTTTCTTTTACACATTGAATTTAGGGCCTGATTCACAAGATAATACTCGTGCCTAATATTGTTAATGAGGTCAAGAATAGTGGGTAAATAGGTTATAAGTCCTAGGAAATATCCTACTAGTATTATGCTATTAAATGAATATTTATTAAACAAACTTTTGTAGACTTGTTGTTATACTCAGAGATCCGTGTATCTTTCAACTCTCACCAAAGAAGCCTCCATCTGTTGTAGATAGCAATGGATACAAAGACCCACAACTCATCAACTGTCAATGAATACTAGATTACTGATTACTCAGCCTTAGATTGGACATCCATATAACATTCCTTTGTCCAAAAGCTCAGGGATTACTGCAGAAGATAGGCAGAAAACGTGTAAGAGAAGGAGCCAGTAGATGACTACAGTGAAACAGTATTTTCTGGACACAACAAGGCTGTTACACATGTGAATGCAGTTGCCACTGCATGGAGAGGACTTGCAAATCATCAGGCTGGAAATACTCAAGCATGGAATAGGAAGGTATCCAGGAAGCCCCATTTTTAGCTGAGGAGTTATTGACCATTGATGGATGCTAGGAATGGGAGAGATAGTTTTTCCCCCAAGGATGATGTGGCATCTGATCGTTTAACAGTGCTCCAACAGAGGACCCTACAAGCATGTGCATACTGGTGGCACTAAGTGACCTCTGTGGTTGTCAACAAATAGAGAGCATATGAAATTGGGAAGGAATGGTGGTGGTAGGGACAGGGAAACAGTTGGAGGGAAAGGAATAGGGAGTGTACTTGATCCAAACATATTGTATTAGATGTGGGAGTAATGGCTCAGCAGGTAAGAGTATTAGCTGCTTTTCCAAAGGATATGGATTCAATTTGCAGCACTCACATGGCTTCTCACAATCACCTGTAACCCGATTTCCAGGGAATCTTTTATTTTCTTCTGATCACCAAGGGCCCCAATCATGCAAATGGTACACAGACATACTTGAAGGTAAAACACCTAGCTATATACATAAAATAAATTCATACACAAATTTCAAAAACAACTTATTGGATGCACATATAAAACTTTCAATCAGTAAAACACATTCTTTTTTAATGCATTTATTAATTTGTTGTATGTAGGGGGTATCATATAATAGGGATGGTGATTAGAAGGAAGCTTGTAATCAGCCCTTGCCTGCATTGTGGGTCCAGGTGATTGAGGTTAGGTTCCTAAGTCTTGATGGATCATGCTCTTACTCACTGCATCATCTCATAGTCACCTAGGGCTGCTTGCTTATAGTTGGTTCCCAACACTAAGTAATAAAGATGCTGATTCTGGGTTAAAGAAGAACACAGAAAATTAAGGGATCATAGAATAACTAAACCAAAGGGATAGTGCAAAGAGCTAGTGCTAATTGGGACAAATACAAATTGAACTACATTTATTAAATGGAAGTAAAACATAGATATCTCTAGAGACACATAACCTGTTGTGAATTCTGAGTCAGCCTCTCCTATGTCATCTCTCTCTACCATGTGCCCACTCACTCTTAAATTAATAGTCTCTTTTTCTTTATCATTGTTACATACATACATGAATATCATATACACATTTACATATACATATATATTCACTTCCTATCTTAATCACTGTTATTTTGCTGTGAAGAGACACCATGACCAAGGTAACTCTTATAAATGAAAGCATTAATTGGGGGCTTGCTTAATCTTTCAGAGGTTTAGTCTATTTTTATCATGGCAGGGAGCATAGAGCCATGCTCCGTGTTAGAGCAGTATTGAGAGCTGCATCTGGATCTTCACACCAAGAGACTGATGCTGGACAGGTGTGGGCTTTTGAAACATCAAAGCCCACCTGCAGTGAGACAGTTCCTTCAACAAGACCACAACTCCTAAGCCTTTAATCCTTCTCAAATAGTGCCCCATTATGATAACTAAACTTTCAAATATATGAACATATGGGGGTCATTATTTCTCAAGCCACCATATTTCTTAAAGACCAGAGTGGAAGTGGGATACTATAGATTCTCAAATTATCCACCTATAGATAAACTTTTCTTAATTAGGATGCTTCTCCTAAGCCTCCCCAGATAGTGCCACCAACTGGGTACCAAGTGTTAGACTATCTGAGCATATGAGGTTTATTCACAAATACTCTACTCAAGTACTAAAACTTCCATAGTAAATAATGAATATAAATATTTACTTATTGTTAGAATTATTAATAATTAACTGGAAAGAGTAAAAATGTAGGCTAGGGCCAGTAATGCTAACAGAGATGAGTTACAACATTTTATGGGGACCAACTAACCAAAGTTTTCTTCTCAAGAATTGACTCAGGAAGATGGTATTTAAAACAGTCCCTTTATAAAATATCACAGTCAATCTCAAAACTTGCTTAGTGGTCTGCGTTATAACCAGTCCTTTTCTATCACTTATGGTCCCCCATTCCTATTTATCTCTTTTAGGAAAACATTAACACCCTCCCCCTATTTTTTTAATGACAAGCAATGCAAGAACATGGCATTTCTTCAAGATCCAGCTAAGATTGGTTGACATTGAGCTGAATTGGATAATACATTCATTATTTATAGACCTGTTCACATAATGGAAAAATGTTTCTCTCTCTCTCTCTTTTTTTTAAATCAGCTACACAACAAAAATGTTTAATTAATGGCATGTTCAAGACTTAAATAACAATTTACTTGCTTTATGGATTTAGCAGACGTGTTCAGCCTCTTGCTCCCAGATGCTTTCATGACTGTTTGTATTTGCCTGATGTTCTAGAAGATACCATGTATTTGGATTGTTTCTGATGCTGCTCAGCAATCTCTTAAGCAAAGGACTTGATGTCTGCCGCATTTTTCCCATTACACACAGACTTTCCCAGAGGAATGTCAGGTTCTCAAAAGAGGGGTTAGGTAAACAAGTCCTGGCTTGCTGGAATTTATAATGTGATGCTATATGTACATAGAAAGTAAAATTTAATTTTAATTTTTTTCAGTGCATTTTCTCTCATTTAAAGCATTCCTCTGCATTTGATTGAGAGCAAGGCCTGGTATTTTCTTTGAAAATATCTGTTCCCTGACTTAGTGTTCTGTGTTTAACCAAGTACCCACATATCTGCATTTCCAATTTTCTTTCTATTTATTTTTTCTGTGTGTGTGTGTGTGTGTGTGTGTGTGTGTGTGTCTGTGTGTCTGTGTGTGTCTGTGTGTAAAGAAGAGGCATGTCATGTCAAGGAGAATGAGTCCTTGGAAGAGTCATTTGTTCACAGTTGTCCAATGTTGGCTCTTTTCCGAGGATTTAGGATGGGATTTCCTCACTGTCTTTCCACAGTGACATTCTCCAGAACTGGAACTGGCCCAGATTCTAACACCTGAGTCAACTTCACTGCTTAAATGTCCTGCCAAACATTGCTAATAGCCAAAACAGATTTTTTTTATGATTGCACTTCTCCATATAATCTATTTATCTTTCAAAAATATTCCTGGTATAAAAACATTTACCTGCAGAATGGTATGGTACCATAGGGATTAGGAATGAAACACTTCTAAATCAGAATTAAACATTCTACTGTGTTTCAAATAAGGAACTAATATGAAATAATAATAGTACTTGGGCATGGTGAACAAAATATAAACCGAATTTCTCCTTTATTTTATGTAATTTATACAAATATATATGCATGTAATCTTGCTAATTTAAAGTAGCACAGTATGGAAAAAAGAATAATAATTAGAAGTTTAAGTATTTTCCTTATGTTTTGGAAAAATAGAGGAAACATTTGTTTCAGTCTGAATATGAATGAAAGTTTTTACTTCTTACCTTCTGTGAATTCGCAAATAACCCATAAAAATTTATATTTTCAACATAGTTTCATTCCATATCAGTCAAGCCAGATTCATGAATTTATCTTAATCTGTCCTCACTTGGAGCTAAACATATTTTATTGATTTCAACTTAAAAATGTCTTTTACCGAAGCAACCGATACACAAATAATTAGGAAAAACTTTAACTTTGTAATAGGTATTCCAGACTCATGAACATTCACTATCACATAACACTCTGGAAATTATCATAATTTCCATGTCTTTTTCTTTTGAGTCAGTCTGTCAGTGTTTAAATTATGTATGATAAAATTCATTTAAGCACAAATAAGAAAGAAGCAGAGAATTGACTTCACAAGTTGCCTTTTGGCCTTTACATGTGTGCCACAACATGATTCTTATCCACAATAAAAATAAAGAATAATTTCTAAGAATATGTTGACTTATATCTTCCATACATGGACATGTTATGCATATGCACACATACATAAATATTCATATGTATAATTAAATTTTTAGCTAGCATTTCACTATGTAGTCCTGGCCTCCCTGGAACTTGGCAATGTGGCTCAGGTTGGTATGGAACTCAAGACAACCTGCATCAGCCTCCCAAGCACATATATTACTTTTGTATATGCCATAGTTAGTATACTTTATTTTTAAGTTCATCAGTAACTCTAGCAATTGTTTAGAATTAAAACCAATGAATAATTACTTTTTCCCAGGTAAGAGTGTTTAGTCACTGATATTGTTTAAAATATTTGCTAGATGATAATTAATTGGTTTAATTATATTTTTAAATTCTCTAGCGTGAAACACTCTTGCCACATCATTGCTAGACTATGAATCACTCTGCTACCCATCACTGGTACCCCACAGCTCCCTCTGGGGCTTCATCTCCCA
Source organism: Onychomys torridus (assembly GCF_903995425.1). Lineage (NCBI taxonomy): Eukaryota > Metazoa > Chordata > Mammalia > Rodentia > Cricetidae > Onychomys > Onychomys torridus. The sequence continues at coordinate 168,228,376 of NC_050443.1, forward strand.
TCATCTGAGAACAGTTTCATATAAGCTTCATGCTCTTGTACCATATCACCAATACACTAGGAATAATATTTTCCACTTTAAGACATTCTTTATATCTCTTGGTGAATTTGTCAAGCCTCATAACCATGGAGCAGAACTGTTGGGACTGTTAATGTTTTAAGTAAATGAAAGAAAAAATGTATCTGAACCAGATAGAAAGTGACAGGATAACCATAGACTAGCAAGCTTGGGCTGCTCCACCTGATTCTGTTAGAAAGGAGTAAACAGCTGCAGAGGCTGATGTAGCCAGTTACCTTTAATGCATCCGAAGAAAGAGAAAGAAGGGAGGAAAAGACTGAGTGACATGACAAATTTCATAGCTCACACTTTGTTACTGAGCATAGATCGCACTTTATGTCTATCATCCTGCTTCAGTGCATACAAATAATAGACACAGGCAGGCATGATTGGGCCTGGGGAGAGGGGAGAAATAATTGGATATAAATAAGTGCTCTTTCCTAAAATAAATGCAAAAGCAAATATACATAAAGGGAATTTTGCTAGGATGGGGCCCTGAAAGGGCAAACACTTAGTTGAAAAGGAGGAATTTTGAGTTCTCGAGACATTTATTCAATACTTGGCTCTATTTACTCCTTTCAACAAAATAGCAACAACTATTGTTAGGCATTGCCTCACAAGCTGAAAAGAGTACATTAACTTTTGAAGTAGCTCCAGTGTCTTACCTAACAATGGTACTAACATGTATGCTCTCTGAACAAAGTTCTGGTCCTTCAGCAGGTAGGGGATATAAGATTTGTTGGCTATCTTTTCTATAGTTCATAGTGTGGCACCTCTAAAGCCTTATGGAAGGATCATGAGTTACAGTACAGCTGGCAGACTTTTGGATAAATTAGATTCAATATTTGTTGTACTTAATAATGCTTGTTGAAGCAAAACTAATGTCATCCTCATTATGAAAGATTTATTTTTCAAGAATAATTTTATTTTTATTTATGTGTATGTAGGTATCTGTGTTAATGTGTATTCATGTGGACAGGGGTCAGCAGAGACCAGAAGAGAAATTCTGACCCTCTGGAGTTAGAGTTACAGGTGGCAATGACGTTCTAAAGTGGGTGCTGGGGTCTAAACTCTGGTTACCCACTAGACCACCAAGCACTCTTTGCTCTGAGCCATTTCTACAGTCTCATCATTATTAATTTTTTTAAATGAAAATTGATAATATACAATCTAAGTCAAGAATTTACAACTGGTAGGAATAACTGAACAATCTAAAACATTTGTACGTAGTCCTAATGGAATAGAGTTAGGTAAAGAAATATTTCTTATGGTGTGGACATGATTTGTTATGTTCAAAGGGGATATTTTCTCAGAGAAATGATGGCTCCTCTCTGGATAATTCTGATACTTTAACTCCACCCAACAGAGTATGAATTAGATGGAGACAGTCAACTAGGGGGAATACCCATTTTCTTTTTATTTAAATTTATTTTATTTTTGAGGTTGTAATATAATTACCTTGTTTCCTCTTTTACTTTCCTCCTTCCAAGTCCTTCTTCTGTAGGACAGTCTTTCTATATGATGTGAATATGTCTTGCTACCACTGGTTAATAAAGAAGCCACTTTGGCCTATGGTAAGGTAAGATAAGAGCCAAGAGTAAAATCCAAACAGAGACAGGGAGAAAGAGGGTAGAGTCAGGGCAGACACCATCCAGTTGCCCAAGGAGTAAGATGCCAGCAGACTGGTAATGCCATGGTTATGTAGCAAGTATACATTAATAGAAATGGGTTAATTTAAAATGTAAGAGATAGCTATCAACAAGCCTGAGCCCTAGGCCAAGCAGTTTGTAATTAATATCAGGCCTCTGAGTAATTTTATAAAAACAGCTGCTTCCTTGGGCAGGACAAAGTTGCTGCAGGACACAGAAAATCTTCCGGCTAAGTCCTTCCATATATACTTCCTTGCTCTCTTTCAAATTTGTAGCCTCTTTTTCATTAATTATTGTTTCATATATATATATATACACATATTTTTTTTCAGGACTGATCATTTGGTACTGGATAACCAATCGGTATGCCCTTTCCTAGGGAAGACTATTCCCACTCTGAGCATTCTTTAGTTGCCTGCAAAGCTTTGTGTAGGGTTGAGGCCTCCTAGGCTTTCCCCATCCACTTTACAATGTTTATTTTTGTTCTTGTTCAGTAAGTCTTGTTCTGCAAGTCATGTTGATGAGACTTTATAGGTGTAACTACTGATATCAGTAGGAGGCCCAATCTCACAGCAAACTCCTTGTTCCTCTGGTTCTTACAATATCTGTTCTTCCCTTACCCCTTTCTGTGATGCTCCCTGAGCCTTAGGTGCAGGAATTGTTTTGAAGATGTATCCATTTGAACTACAGTCCACAATTCTGCATTTCGATTGGTTGTGGTTTTTTACAGCAATCTATTGCAAAGGGAAGTCTCCTTGATAATGGGTGAAGAATACATTCACCTGTGGATAGAAGGACAAATATTTAGAATGTAGTTAGGGCTTATAGTGGTTTAGTAAAGTAGTGATTTTAAGTTCCCCTCCAAGATCCATGACTTCAGTAGCCCTAGGTAGTAGGTTAGGTTTTCAGTACCAGGCATCAGTTTCCTCTTGTTGAGAGCTTAAATCCTATTAGAGAGCTGTTAGTTACTGTCAAGGTATACATGTCACAAAACTACTGTTATTCATTGTTTGAGAATTTCATATACTATTTTTTGGTTATATTCACCCCCTAAACTCCTCCCAGTTTTACCCACCCTTGTCCTCATTTTCTTGGAAGTAGATTTCCATCCATCACTGAACTATTCAATAATCACTCATAAACATATTCCAAGTGGCAGAGCTTGGGCATTGCTCTTGGATAGAGTATGTGCCAGTGGCTACTGCAAGCCTGAATTCTGACATGGGAACACAAGGACTTTTATTAATGACTTTTATAAACAATAGCTATTTTGATCTCATTCACAGTTGACAGATTTACAGCTGGTATATTAGATACACATACCAGTGAAAATTATTCCTGTTCATAACACTATGGCTCCGAACTAATCCTGTGAGGTCTACTTCACAGGTACCAGTCTTCAGGTGCCACATAATGGTGACCATAATATGGCTGTGCTATAAAGATTAAAAAAATAATAAACAAAACAGGTGTTAGTGTTTCAATATCTATGTGAACACTTCATTGTTCTATCCCCCAAATAAAGACCCAATGCCCAAAAGAAATAGTCTGCTAATTGCTACCTAATTGAGATTACACTGTTTTAGGTGAGGACTACTTTGATATAACCTACACAATGCTACATAGTAATTACCATGCCATGTGAAAGCCTTGTTCTTTTTCTAGAGTATTCCTAAAATACTAGATAATATTTTTGTAGCTAGAGTTTTTCAGGTTGTACCTGGCCCACAATCAGGACAAATCTTTCTCACCCACCAGTCCTACAGCCTCTCAGACCTAACCAAGAAAACACACAGAGACTTGTATTGCTTATAAACTGTATGGCCACAGCAGGGTCCTTGTTATCTAGTTTTATCTTAAATTAACCCATTTCTATTAGTCTATACTTTGCTACATGACTCGTGGCTTACTGGTACCTTACATCTCGCTTGTCAGCAGCGGCTGTCAGTGTCTCTCTGACTCAGCCTCCTTGTTCCTAGGATTCTCTTCTCTCCTTGTCCTGCTTATACTTCCTGCCTGGCTACTGGCCAATCAGTATTTTATTTATTAACCAATCAGAGCAACACATTTAACATACAGAACATCCCACAGCACTTGCCCTTTTCTTTTTTTCAAAAAAGGTTTTAACTTTCACATAGTAAAATTACAAATAACAAAACAATTACCAAGCAAGAATTACAATTATAATATCTAGTCTATTTATAATATCTAGTCTATTTGTATTTTGCAAAATTAAAGAAAATATCCTATCTATCTTACATTTGTGAGCCTAAGATTTCATATCTAACTTACCTTTTATCATAACTAAGGAAATTATAACTATCTAGTCTTCAACTACATCAAAGACCTCAGAAGGATATACTATTACCTGAGAAATGGGAGAAGGATGCAAGCAACTTTTGGGAGTCTTAAGAGAGTAGACAGAGACAGCTGGCAGCCTGGACAGTCATCCAAAGTTCCTCTATAAAGTTGGGCCATCTGTCTTCAGCCCAAAGGTCTAGAGTCTCTCAGTCATTTTTGTGTCCTATAGAATATCTGGCAGTTTCCTCTGCAAAGCAGGAACCTGAAGGACCATTTTGCCAAGCAAAGTTCAGTGGTCACCTTCCTATGGGTTCTGCATGTCCAGTCAATCAAGCAGTCCAGGCAAGAACAGTTTCTTGTCCAAATGGCTATTTTTGCCAAGAAGAAGATAATGTCCATATAGAGTATGTTCGATGCCCATCCTCCTCTCTAAAGTAAATCAGTGCTGCCAGGAGTAGATGTGTCTCAATGTCCAGAAAGTCTAAATTTTTAAAACATTTTAAATGCCATATTCTGTAGGTCTTTGAAATGTTTGAAGATTACCTACCTAATTAAATTTTATCTATGTATGCCTAGAAAACAACATGACTATAAGTTTGACTATCATAGAAGACTAATTATTAAACTGTATTTCTTAATTATCCATTACAATCTAAATGAGTTACATAAACATAATACCTAAAAAGAGAATATATATATATATATATATAGTATAACAAAATTAACTTTAAACTTGTATCAATGAGCTAAAATCCATAGCAATGTAAAACATTTTAAACAAGTTGCTCTTTAAAAGTAGATTCAATAATCTACCCTTTCATCCTATCATATCTATATCCTATCCCCTTTTTCTTCTTTAGAAAGAGATCACATTTATAATCAACCTAATTTAAATAAAAATATTGATTTTTCTCTGTCCCACACTAGAGGGATTTTCTGATATGGGACAAAAGATTCTTGCAATATGTTTGGGTTTAGAGAAGGAGTGAGCCAATTCCATCTCCAAACCCAACTTGGTATATTTGGGAATTTGGGGCATAGTTTCTCATACTACTTCCTGCTGGATGGGGGCTGGGGGAGTTGTATCTTATGGGGACACAAAGAAAATTTTAGGATTATGGAATGGTCCTTGAGAGTGTATTGTCTGAACCAGTTGCCTTGAAACCATTCTGGATGTTGGATCATCTGGGCCATGGTGTCTTAGGAGACCTTTCAGGGGTTCTTGGGTGGTCAAACCTGATATATCTTAATCTGGAACAAATCCATAGTCTCTGGCTTCCTGAGAAAACAAAAGCAGAGCCTCCTTTCCAAAGCAACATATCCTTAGATACAAATTTGGAAGTCAAGGTATCTTTAAAACACACATATTGGCTTAACTCAACAGCTTTTACAATAAAATGTTTTTCTGCAGTTAAAAATATCAAAGACAACATAATCCAGATTCTCTGTGTGATATCTATCTTTACGTGACTTATTTTTTATATTAATTTTACTGTCTCTCTAAAAAACTTTATTTTTTTAAAACTATGTATTTCTTTATATAACTGTATATATCACCTTTTTTTTTGTCTCTTTCAAGCCTACGTACATTTTTACACACATTGTAAAGCATTTAAAGTCTTGAGAAAATATGGGCATTGAAGAAACTGCATATGGAGTTAACTTTCATTGTGCAAAATTTAGCCACTGAACAACAAACTGTTCTCAAATTGACTGCTGACAAACAGAACAGACTGGCCATGAAACAAAGGACTACCAATTCTTGTCAAAACAAGTGTGGTTGTGGCTTTAACAAAAGACATCTTCTGAGGCCAGGGCAATATGGCACTATCCCTGAAGTGGCCTTTGCAATCTAGAAAAGGTGCAGTGCCCTTTTCTTCAAAGGCTTCTGATGTGCAGTGGAACAGCAGATTAAACAGTTATTCTTGAAATAGTATCTAAACTGATGGAGTCTAACCTCTCAGTGGTAGACTGGCATTTAATAAATGAATTGAAGCTATCCACAAGCTGAGAAGAAAGGGATGCCAAAATGAAGCCACACACACAAGCCAAGAAGAATGAACAGCTGAATTAAAAAACTAAAAAAAAAAAAAAAAAAAAAATCAACAATTTCCAGAATTTAAAATCCTGAGGGTTGGGGATTTAGCTCAGTGTAGAGTGCTTGCCTAGCAAGCGCAAGGCCCTGGGTTCAGTCCTCAGCTCTGGAAAAAAAAGGACAAAATAAAATCCTGAATCATGACATGACACTAGTGGAATTCAGGTGTTTCTGGTACATGGACTGCTCTCATCAAATGTGAGGTCGAACTGTTAACCTTGTGTACATAGTACTTCACAAGTGAGTTTGTCAGAGATGTGAAGCCTATAGGTTGAAGCTGATGCCCCAACACTGTGAAGAAACCTCAGGTAACTGTCCACACAGCTGGCTGTTTCTGTCAACTCACATTTTTTTTTTTTTTTGAAGCTGATTGTGTGCACTTCCTGTTTTTATTTTTGTTAGGTAATATTATTTCCTTCCTGGGTCTCTAAGGGAGTTAAAGATTAGTTAGTTATAGTTTTCTTTGTTAAGAATTTCAGAAAAGAAACTCACTAAACAGGTTTAAGTGTATAAATTTGAAAGACATAGTAAGGTAGTTCTGTTAGTAATGTAAGTTAGGATAGAAAGTGAGTCAGGTACATTTTGGACTTACCAAAATAGGATAGATAATGGAATTATTTTCCCTGTATTTGTCAAATGCAAATGGACTAGATTTTGTTTAGGTATTTATTGCTTGTATATATTGTATATAGTTAGTATAGTTTTCTTATATTAGTTATAACTTGTTTTTTCCTTTTTTCTTTTTATTAAAATAGAAAGGGGGAATATGGTGATATTTTATTTGTGCTGAAATGTGACTTTATTTGTATGTTAGTAAATAAATTTGTCTGGGGGTCAGAGCTAATAGCAAGCCATATCAGAAGTCTGGCAGTGGTAGCACATGCCCTTAATCCTGATCACATGGCAGGCAGATCAGTGTTCAAGGATACAGCCAGCATGGAGACACAAGCCTTTAATCTCAATACCAAACATAGAAGACCTGGAGTCTGTATAGACAGGCAGTGATGAGAAGGTCATGTAGTTGGGTTTACAACCAATGAGAAGGCAGAACAGAAAGTCAATCAAAGGACAGATATATAGGAGGTAGGTCTCTCTTTTGGAGGGGAAGGACGGCAGTGAGGAATAAGAAAGGGTTTTAGTCTCTACTCTTTGCTACTGCTCTGACTTCTTGGGCTTTTAACTCTGCATTTGGCTCTGTGTTTCTTATTTAATAAGACGGTTACATGTATACATTTTCCTTCCCATCCTAACATGACTGGACTATGCAGGTACTGAGAAATTTCTGAGCAGTCTTACCTCAGCAATTACTTAGAAAGGTTTATGCTGTAGAGGAACTTAGCAGTGGTACGGGGTTAATTAGAAGCTTGAAAGCTTTGTGTATGTTAGATCCGTGTAATCTGTTCAATTTGAGTTTATCCCATACTATGTGTAAGAAATGTAAATATAACGAAAATAGGCCTTAGACAGAATCCATGCTGGGATTAATACATTCTGAGAATATAAGGTGTAGAATAATGACTACAGTTACATTCTATCCTATAATTAAAATTTGATAAAAGAATAAATCTTAAATATGCCTACTCAGAAAAAAGTGGTAATTATGTTAATTAGTGAGTGTGTTCATTAATTTTATTGTGATAATTGCTTTATATTGAATAGATATATCCACTCGGGAGGCAGAGGCAGGTGGATCTCTGTGAGTTTCAAGACAGCCAGGGCTACACAGAGAAATGCTGTCTCAAAAAAACATAGGCAGGTCAACTCACCACATTTATACTTCAGGTATATACAATTACATTTGTTAATTATAATCTGACAAAGCTAAGAAAGAAAAAGAGAAATCATAACATAGAATTTGATTGGGCAACACAGCAGTGAGATATGACTTAAAGTTCTGGGCTCTAATGAACATAGAAAGTTTAAATCTAGGTAAGGAGAATCTCCTGTAGAGCCTCCAAGTACAGTGTTCCAATACCTTGATTTCAAACATAGAGACACAAGACCATGTGGATAAACATCTCTGTTGTTTTAAGCCACAAATTAGTAAGAGCTTGTTGTGGTAACCACTGACATCCGACTGTGTTTTATATATGAATACATTTTCTAAAAAGGTATTGTTCTGGCTAGTTTCATGTCAACTTCTTGATACAAGCTACAGTCATTGAAAAAGGGAGAGCCCCACTGGGGAGAGAAATGCTTCCATAAAATTCAGCTGTAGGGCATTTTTTAAAATGAGTGATTGATGTGGGAGAGCCTAGCCATTTGTGGGTGGTGTCATCCCTGGGCAGGTGGTCCTGGGTTCTATAAGAGAGCAAACAAAACAAACCATGGGGAGCAAGCCAGTAAATAGCACCCCTCCATGACCTCTTCTTTAGCTCCTGCCTCCAGGTCTCTGCCCTGTTTGTGTTCCTGTCCTGACTTCCTTCAATGGTGCATTACAATGTGGAAGTATAAACCAAATTAACCCTTTCTTTCCAAACCTGTTTTTTGCTCATGGTATTTGATCACAGCAATAGAAAGACAAACTAAAACATTTATTATGGGAACTGTAGCTCAAGGTCATACCTAGAAGCCTGTAAAAGCAATGTTAACTTTTAATGGGGAGAACTTGATATAACCTTATTTGTATTCTTGCATTTGTAGAATAATATAAATGACCTTATAGAATGTTAACTCAGATTCTCAGAAAATTGGGAATCAATCTCCCTCAAGACCCAGCTATATACCATTCTTGGGCATATCCCTAGGAATGCTCCATCATACCACAAGGACACATGCTCAACTATGTTCATAGCAGCATTATTTGTAAGAGACAGAACCTGGAAACAACCTAGATGTTCCTCAACTGAAGAATGGATAAAGAAATTATGATACATATACACAATGTAGAGATACACTCAGCAGAAAAAAAAAAATGACATCATGAGGTTTGCAGGCAAATGGATGGAATTAGAAAATATCAAAAGACAAACATGGTATGTACTCACTCATAAGTGGATACTAGACATAAAGCAAAGGATAACCAGACTGCAACCTATAGCTCCAGGGAGGCTAGGTAGTAAAGAGGACCCTAGGAAAGACACAGGGACCACCCAGCAATGGAGAAATGGATGAGATCTACAAGAGCAAACTAGGGGTGAGGGCAGGTAATGGAGGGCAAGAGTCAGGGGAAAGAGAGCTTAGGGGAGCGGGAGATTCTAGCTGGATCAAGAACATAGTGAGAGAACAAGGAAAGAAATACCATGATAAATGAAGACACCATGGGAATAGGAAGAAGCAGAGTGCTAGGGAGGTCCCCAGGAATCCACAATGATGACTCAACCATAGACTACTGGCAATGGTCAAGAGGGTGCCTGAGCTGACCTACTCTGGTGAGCAGATGGCAGTGTGCTCTGGCTGTCATCATGGAGCCCTCATCCAGTGACAGGTGGAGTCAGATGCAGAGTTCCACGACCAGGTCCCAGGTGGAGCTCCAGGAGTCCAATTGGTAAGGGAGAGGAGGGATTCTGTGAGCAGGAGATGTGGAGACAGTGATTGAAGGAAGTACAGAGGCAACTGGCCAGACTGATGGAAACACATGAACTGTGATCTAATAGCTGGGGAGGCCCCATGGTACTGGACTGGGCACTCTGGATAGATGGGACAGTTGTTTAGCTTGGACTGTTTGTGGGGGGTGGCAGGCGGTGGGACTGGGACCTGTCCTTGGTGCATGAACCAGCTTTTTGGAGCCTATTGCCTATGGTGATACACTTATAAAGGTCTTGGCATGGGGAGAAGGGGCTTGGACCTGCCTCAGCTGGGTGTGCTGGGCTCGGCTGGCTCCCCATAAGAGACCTGGCCTTAGAGGAGGTGGGAATGTGTGGCAGGTTGTGGAGAGACTGGGAGGGGGGAAGGGGGAGGACAAAGGAATCTGACTGATATGTGGGATGGGTGGAAGGTTTCTTAATATAAAAATAAATAAATAAATAAATAAATAAATAAATAAATAAATAAATAAATAAATATGAAATGGGAATATGTGCTCAAAAAGAAAAAAAATATAAGTCAACTAAGATAAAAAGAACTTTAGTTAAGACAGAAGGAAGGGGCATTGAACGGAAGATGTTTCTTATATCTATCCTCTCTCTCTCTCTCTCTCTCTCTCTCTCTCTCTCTCTATCTATCTACTTATTTAAGTATTTTTCCTCACAAATCATTTCAGTATGTTTACTGTGTGTTGGATGCTAATCTTGGCATTGTAGACTAGCAGTGAGCAAAGCAAAAGAGAAACAAATGCCTTGTGGATCTTACATTCAAGTAAAGAAAAATGAGGTCTTGGCCTGATTTGAGTGTGAACTATGGAGTTAAATATTCTTGTGAAGGGTTTGAATTACACCAAGGAGAATGATGCTTTTTAACTGCATAGTCAATGTGAAACTATGTTTTGGGAAGGGACACATGTCATGTTTGCTGGGTCCAGATTTTGGGCTGAGAATCACATTACCATATACGGACTCTAGGAAGCTAAAGGTGTGAGGAACAATGCTACTGTGAACTGACTCTTAAATTATATGGATGGAACTGGAAATGGAGTTCCTGAGATACACCTGGGGCAGAGAGGAGGACCTTGAAGGAGATGGGTCCTTCCTCTGTATCTGGCTGACTGAACAGCTTATACCCCCCAGCAAACAGTGTGCAAGAGTTACCCATCCCTATCAGATGATGTGTCTCCTGCCCAGAAATATGCTGTCTCAAATTATGTAGTTAAGATAATCTTGTGTTTAGTTTTAAGGACAGGGACTTTCTCCAATACTTCCCCAACAAAATGACCACTGGAACAACCTTAATCACTGGAAGTTGTCCAGCCAACTCACAGTAACACCGGAGTCAACTCCTGGAAATCAATTGGCCTCTGTTATCAAAGATAACAACATAATTGAGAGGCAGAGTAGATCTTTGCAACCTTTTCTTAAAGACATTTTAATTATCCCAACTATGTTCTGGAATAGATTTGTCATTGACTGTTATGTGGTCATTTCATAACATATTGCAATAAAATGACAACCATATGTAGAATAAATGGGACTTTAGAACAGACAAAACAGATCAGAGAGCTGTTGTGAGTACTTCAGCAAGCAAAGACATTTTTTACCTAGATTGAGTTGCAGTCCCATACCCTAAGGCTAGATAAGCTAACTATTGCAATAATACAAACTTTTAGAAACCTGTATTTCACTTTATCTTTCAGTCTGTTTGCATAAGTAAATGCACTAATTATTTTTCTGTTGCTGTGTTAAAATATCATGACCAAAGGCAGCTCAAGGGAAATAACTTACCACAACTTACTGTTCCAGCAGTAAGAGTCCACTGTGATGGGCAAGCATGGTAGCAAACAGCATGCATTGCAGCAGGAATAGGAAGCTGAGTGATCACATCTTTATCCACAAACACAAAGCAGAATGAGGCAACTTAGATGTGAAGCCAAGTCATGAATTCGCAAAGACTGCTCCAATGATGTACTTCCTCCATCAAGATTAGACTTTCTTATGACCTTCCCACCACTACTGAGGACCACGTGTTCAAATATCTGAGTGAAGGGGGACATTTCTTTATAATACACCATAGTAAATATATCCTAATCTGAATCTAAATTTCTTTTCAAATATGTCTCAAATGTCACCAGTCACTTGAAGTATTTTTAAACACCAATTCCCATGTACAAATAATTACAAGGTTTACCTGAGGACATTCCCAGTCTCTGTCTATCCCTGTCTCCTCAGAAATGCTGCATCAACCCAAATTGAAAGGGGATTCTAATTAGCCCATAGCATCTTTATTTAGGATAACATATTTTAGTTCTCTTGAGCAAGCAATTAAAATAAAGTTATGTTTGTGAGAGAAGAAAAACTATATAATTAGCTGGCCTTTAAAAGAAAGAAATAGAGGAGATGTTCTGAAATGGAAGCAAAAAGCAATAAAGAGATTTTGTATCCACTGCAGTGAACAAAACAGGCTAAATACATGCATATAAACCAGACTAAACTAGGAGAATAGCAAATTAAATATAGACAGCCCAGATACTTTGGTTAAAGGGTTAGATTCAAGTCTAACAGGCTGTACTCCAAAGAGCTGCTAAAGGAATCAGATACCTGTGAGGATTAAGGAAGGATTTAAGGAAGAGGATATTCAGTCATTTCAGTCATGTGTTTATGAAAACTGGCCCTACTTTGCTCTGTTACTAATTATGGTTTAACATGGAAAGTCCACCATTAATCCAGTTGACACTAACCTGTGTAGTCCTCATCTCTTTGAAGCCCTTGTGGGACTCTCTCCTTTTAAAATTATATTTTTAATTGCCTTACAGATTTTGTGGGTTTCCCAAGGCTTCTTCATAAATTCCTAATTTGGGTTTACTCATTGCCTATATCTCCTTTTCCCTTTGCCTCTGTTCCTATCCTGCCTTAGCCATTTATCTAACATTATCTCCCCCTGTTCTATCATATAACATGATTTATACTATCCTATAATTATATTTCATGTGGGTTGCAGGATCATCAATTCCCAAGTATTTTCTACATGTACAATTAATTTTGTTTAGTGTATCTATTCCCCACCTCCATCACTTCCCTACCTTCTTGAACATCTTTACTTCTAGTGTTCCTTTTCATGTTCATTTAACCTATGTTCAATTATTACTCCTTCCCTATATTCATCTTCCCCCAACCAATGGTCCATTTCTAAGTTCATGGAATCCATGTGTGCCCAGGTTAAGAACAAGTAATGAAAGATTTAAAACTAGGACCCACATATGAAAGGACATATAAGGTCTTTTGGGAACTGGGCAACTTCACTCAATGTGGTAGTATTGTGTTTCCCAAAATATTGTGCACCATAATAAATTTATCTGGGGTCAGAGAACAGACAGCCACTAGATACAGAGCCAAAAATGGTGGCTAGAAAATGGGTCAGAGCAAGCAATATTTTAACAAGTCCTCGAGGTGACAATGACAATCCCTAATGTTTGAGAACATTGGCTTTGGATATTTAGACCAGAGGTATTTTGCCTTAAACCCAGAAGTACTTTAGGACACCAAAGGGCAAATCCCTAACCCAGCCTTAATAAAGTCTGAGTCTGTGGAAGTCAATGACCTCACAATGAGGAATGTGTAGTTAGAGTTTTCCTGCCTGGCCCAGTCAGAACAAATCTCTCTTACCAGCTAGTCCCACAGTCGCTCAGACCCAAACAAGAAAGCACAGAGACTTATACTGTTTATAAACTGTATGGCCGTGGCAGGCTTCTTGTTATCTACTTTTTCTATCTTAAATTAACCCATTTCTATTAATCTATATTTTCCCACATGGCTTGTGGCTTACCAATGTCTTTACGTGTTGCTTCTCATGGCAGTGGCTGGCAGTGTCTTCTCCCAGCCTTCCTGTTCCCAGCCGTCTCCTCTTTCTTGTCCCGCCTACCCTATCCTTCCTGCCTGGCTACTAGCCAATCAGTACTTTATTTATACAGAGTGATATCCACAGCAGCAGTGATTCTCTGAAGTCTGAGCCCATTTGGAAATACATAAAAATCTCTTTCTATATGGTCCAAGGAAGTGAAAGAAAATCACAAGTTTCTTCATGTGAACTGATAAAGCCTGGGGGTGGCCATGGAAGGAATGGGCGTCTGAGAAATGAAGGCTCTTACAGACATGCCAATACCTACTCAGCCTGTCCATTCTTCATGGCTCGGTTCATCACATAGTTAATTTTTCAGTGTTTTTCACAAGCGTTTTGAGTAAACACAAGGACTCTGAGGTTTTATTGTTTGTAATATACATGGAAAAATGGCCATCTAAAACAAACATAAACAGACAAAATCCATCTATAAAATATATTAACCTAATTTTAGGGCAATCTACCAAGAACTTTTTTACTGTATGTAAATATATTCCAAAGAAACATTATTTAAAATTCAAACTTAACTCATGTATTTGGCATCCATCCATGCCATCACATCTACATCTTTCTGGCATAATTATCCCTGTATAATGCAGGACCAGTATTTACTTGGAAGACTGCATTCATCTTAGTTTTCTTTTAATTCAAGAATTTAAGCTCAGTAAAGAAATTTTTTTCATTTTTTTTTCCCTCAGAGGATCTGTTTTAAATGTATTTAATGCTGTATGTTTTATTTTAAGAAATCTAAGTTCTTACACTAAGTTAGCATAAAGTAAGGTTTAGTCAAGTCAACATTTAGGAGGAAAAAGACCATATTCATATGGTTAGGAGTTTAAAGAAACATTTCCTAGGATGCTACAGTACAAGAAGCCGAGGAGTCCCATGTTTAAACACAAGTAAAATTAGAGTTCTAGCTGACACAGACTTGTATTAGAAACTAGAAAATTTAGATTCCAACCACACAAATGTCCACATAGTCACTTATACGGAAACATTATAACATTTGTGTGAATTTTAAATGTATATATACTTCTTTTCTGAGTTTTATTTCCTGATTGATAGGCTGTCTTTTGATGTCATGTCAAGTTCCATGAATTATGAGGATGACCTGACAAAGGGTTTCATCTGTATGTTAGTTTAAAGAATTACTCAACCAGGCATGGTGGTGTCACTCCAGCACTTCAGAGGTGGAGGCAGGAGGATTGGGAATTCAAGGTCATGGCTATCTGCATAACAAGTTGAAAACAAACAGAGGCATTATTACAAGGAAAAAAATCTTGAATTCAGAAAGGCTTAGAATTTTCTCCACATCAACTTGCTCATTCTGAACTGGCTTTGAAGGAAGTAGAAGCTATTATCCACAGATGAAAAAAAGCAGATTAGACTCTGGTTCCTTTCACTCCTAATGTCCGGCCATTCCCTTTAGCATTCCTGTATGCCTGTGTGTTTGCATGTGTCCCTGTGGACTGGAACTGGACAAGCCATTTAACTGAGTTACAAACTAATCTGCTGAATTGCTTCTAAGAAAGAAAAATGACATGTTTGAGTGAGCAGCTAGTAAAATCACCTAGTCTGTGAGAGAGGAGCTGTGTTCACAGCACAGGCACTCTGGCATTTTGGACTTTCCCAAATATATGCCTCCCCAAAGGGAGGTTTAAATTGACCTTATCCTCTGCTACTCAAACATGAAGAGCACTGAGTTGTAATCTTTCTCTTTGGTTTCCCCTCTGACCTCAGGGCTCATGTTCAGAATCGTTTTTTTCCAAAGAGAACATTCCCTAAGCATATTCTGTAGCCTTCTCTACTGAAGCATAAACCAGATGTAATTCCTGGAACCACCAGGGAGAGGTTCACAGTCAAGCAAAACACTACCCCTGGGGTTGGCCTCCAAGCTTGTCATCTTGAGCCCTCAGTCCTAGATGCACCAGGAAATGATTCTTAAATCCATGTCTGAGCTGCTGGGAAAACAAGGAACTGGTTCTTTGCACAGGATCTTATCCCAGCTGTTCTGCTTCTGAGCAGACCAAGAAAAACACAGGATGATGTTGTTCTCAGGCTCAATTATACATTCAAATTGCCTGTATTTAAAAAACCCTAAAAACTGTAATGACTTAATTAAGCTAGTAACTTTATGGCATGCGTCTCCTCACAGCCTAATTCTAAGCCTTTTCTTTCCACTGAAAAGCAAGTGTGGCACTTCTGCTGCAAGGAGGCACAGTCTAAGATGGGAAAAAGGGGAAAAAAGCAAGTCTTGGCAGGATCGATGCTCCCTGGGTGGCAGATGGTCTACAAATCTAAGCCCTTTGGAGTTTATGTAACAGGGCTCTGGGGAAAGAGCAGGAATTAATTTAGGTTCAAGGAAGAGTAGGGTGAGTTTTCTTGTGGTGAAGTCAGCCCCTGGAGTCCACCAACCAAAAGCTGTCTTTCAAAGAGGAGAAACTGAGGAAACTGCTGATTATTGTGTGGGGAAGCAACATGACCCCATTCCTGAACCTGTCCCAAAGGCATCCTTTCCTGGCTTTCCATGCTGACTTGGTTCATTCAAACACATTTTTAATGGTTTTGAGTACCCATTTAGTCTTCACGTGAAAGTGTCTGGTTCAGTGGAGAGCTGATCTTCCAACACTGGCCTCGTGGAAAGAACTTGTTGCGTTTCAAATGTTCCCTATTAGAACATTCAATTTGTTGAGTGTTTGTAAAATCTGTTATTTGGGAGCTTTGTTGAAGACTTTATGTATTTCAAGAGTTAAAGATTTGAAAAATTTACTTCTGACCTGGAGAGGTGACTCTGAAGTTGAGAATACTTGCAGGTCTGGTAGTGGGCCCTGGTTCTGTTCCTAGCACCCACAAGGCACACACAGCCCTCATAACCCCAATTACAGGGGATCCTGTAACTTCTCCCGACTTCCTTAGGTGCCTGCCATGCATTCACATGAAACATTCATACACATGAAAAGATAAGAATAAACAAATCTTTTAAAAAGGAAGAAAGTTATTCCTCATCAAAAGAATTTGATGCTTTTCTCTCTATGATCTCCTGTCTTAGTAATAGTATAATACTAAATCAGTAACTTCATTCACCTTATGTTCAATTAGCATCATAATATTAAACTCTATCTCACAAACTTGTCAGAATTTAATAAAATAGTATATGTTAGACATTTAGTACACTTAGCCTAAGTGTCTGGTTCTTGATCACTCACAAACATTAGTTGATAATACTAACAGTATTATTTTTTCATACCATTTACCTCCTACAAAGCTTACAGTTATGACATCTGTCAATAATGTCCTTAATGCTGGGACTAATAAAGACATATTTGAAAAAGTCATTGTTGCTTCTCAGGGTTACATGGGGCTAACTCTTAACCAAGTTTCACAAAACTTTATTTACTTGAAATTCTGGTGGCTGTTTTTTCGTTTCTGTTTAGCAGCTGTTAGTGTTGGCCCTTTGGGAATCAAGCAAGTATCTTTTACTTTTAGGAAGCCACATGTTGTCTTTATTTCAATTACAGGTGAAGCACGGTGTGCCATGGCAACTATCCAAAATTTGGAGGCCACATGGACTTTTTGTTTTAAATTAATTTTCTGTAAAGTCAAAACTCATCCTTCAAGTTTGAAAGTGTGGAAAGTGATTAGCTGAGGCAGCAGAGAACAAAAATGAAGAGGAGGCCCCTGGTGGCCGAAATGAGGCTTCTCTCTCAGACTTTTAATGTCATACAAAAGGCATTAATCCACACTTTCATTTCCTATTAGGTGAATAGAAATGTCTGGAGGTAACGTGAATATCTTATGGTATAAGTGACTTTCCCTAAGCATCTTGTTGGAACTCTCAGGCTGTGTAAATTAGGCAGCATTGGGATTTGACAGCCAGAAGAATATCCTTAAAGGCTGACAGTTGGGAGCAGCACACAAGAAAGTTAGCCCAAAATACCACTATGGAAACCTCAGAAGGACATGACAGTTGGTTCCTTTCGTCCAGCTCACTGTCTGTCATGTCATATGCTGGTGACTTCTTGGCAGCCACTTTGTGTAAAAATGAAATCAGATTTCTGAGAAGGCCCTCAAGCACCATTAGAACAAATCAGACTGCTACAAGTGGAAGTCAAGCAAGGCTGTAGAAGGCTAAGAGAAAAATCTTCCTCCTTGGAGAGTCTTCAGTATACTTCTGGAAATGGCAGTATAGAATTCAAGGGACTGTGTATTCTATTCACAATAGCTAACTTGCAGGAATTATTCCAACAAGAAAAACAAAGTCATATAATTTGCAGAAAAATAGATCGGTTGGAGATAATCATATTAAATAAATTGGGTCCATAGAAAAAAGAAGATATGCATCTTCTGTTTCATTTGTGGTTCCTAGACATAATATTCATATATATATATATATACATATATATATGTATATATATATATACATATATATATGTGTGTATATATATATATATATACACACATATGTATATATATATATATGTTATATATACACATGTATTTATCTATGTATGACAGAAGTTGAAACAAAAATTCTCAATGGAGCACTAGAAACCAAGAGAAGATAAAAGAAGGAAATAGGGAAGGAGGGTATGGAGGAAATGTTCTAAGTATGGTACCTCTTTGTATGAAAATGCACTTTTATAACCAAGATTTATTATTTATTTTATTATTATATTTGTGTTTTAATTTTACACGTCATCCATGGGTTCCCCTGTCCTCCCCCTCCTGCACCCACCCCCACCTTCCTCCCATCCCCTCCCCTCCATTCCCATGTCCTCCAGGGCCAAGACTCCCCTGGGGATTCATTTAAACCTGGTAGATTCAGTACAGGCAAGTCCAGTCCCCTCCTTCCAGGCTGAGCAAGGTGTCCCTGTGTAGGCCCAAGGTTCCAAACAGCCAGCTCATGCACTAAGGACAGGACCAGGTCCCACAGCCTGGATGCCTCCCAAACAGTTCAAGCTATTCAATTGTCTCACTTATCCAGAGGGCCTGATCCAGCTGGGGGTTCCACAGCCTTTGGTTCATAATTCATGTCCTTCCATTCATTTAGCTATTTGTCCCTGTGCCTATCCAATCTTGGTCTCAACAATTCATGCTCTTACAGTCCCTCCTCTTTCTCAACAATTGGACTCCTGGAGCTCCACCTGGGGCCTGCATCCACTTCCATCCACATCTCTGCATCCACTTCCATCAGTTATTGGATGAGAGTTCCAGCACGACCATTAGGGTGTTTGGCCATCTGATCACCAGACTAGGTCAGATCAGGCTTTTTCTTAACCATTGCCAGCAGTCTATAGAAGATGTATCATTGTGGATTTCTGGGCAGTCCAATTAAGAAATGGGCTATAGAACTAAACAGAGAATTCTCAACAGAGGAAGCTTAAATGGCTGAAAGACATTTATGGAATTGCTAAACATCCCTAATAATCCGGGAAGTGCAAATCAAAATGACTCTGAGATACCAGCTTACACCTATCAGAATTGCTTATGCTGGAGAGGATGTGGAGCAAGGGGAACTCTCCTCCACTGCTGGTGAGAATGCAAGCTTGTACAGGCATTTTGGAAATCAATATAGTGCTTCCTTAGAAAATTGGGAATCCATCTCCCCCAGGACCCAGCTGTAGCACTCTTGGGCATATACCCAAGGAATGCTCAATCATACCACAAGGGTATTTGCTCAGCTATGTTTGTATCAGCATTGTTTGGAAACAACCTATATGCCCTTCAACTGAAGAATAGATAAGGAAAATATGGTACATATACACAATGGAGTACTACTCAGCAGAGGAAAACAATGACATCATGAAGTTTGCAGGCAAATGGATGGATCTAGAAAAAATCATCCTGAGTGAGGTAACCCAGACTCAGAAGGACAAACATGGTATGTACTCACTCATAGGAGGATACTAGATATATAACAAAGATGACTAGACTGCTACACAACTCCAGGGAGGCTACCCAGGTTTATTCTTATATAACCAAGAACTAACCCTAGAGAGTGATGCTGCACCCTTTTACACTTTCACATTAATTAATGGAATCAAAACAACTGCCTACCTACATGCCCAGAAGCCAAGCTGATGAAGACAATCACTCACTGGGACTCTTCATGAGTGATTTTGTTTTTCCTTCTTTGACAATTTGAATTAATCAAACTAGCCCTTTAGCCATCTCCTTGGGCCTACTTTGCTGAGTGTAATAAAGGAAAGACTAAATCACATCCTATACAAAGAATATTCAAAACAAAATATAAGCAGACAAGCTCTAAAATAGAAAAACCAAAGCCAAACAGTAGCAAAAACCTCCAAATCTGCAGTGTTCCTTTCTGGAGAACAAAGTTGAGTGCACAGTTTATGAATCTGTCTTACCTTGGATAAGGAAGAATTGCAGACTCTTGCCCAAACCAAGCTCTGCCTCTTTGCACCCTGCTTGACTTACTTGGCCCTCAGGATCTTCATTACATAATCATCATACTAAGTCTCTCACTTCTGCTCAGCTTCACTTAAAATGAAGAGCCATTTTTTTCATTATTTCTCCAGAAGAGTCAGTTGTAAGCCTATAGTGTTCATTACTTACCCTGTTTTCCGTTTTTTATTGTAAACTTTCTCTTTACAGGGCTTCCTCCTAGAAAATGTATATTCAGCAGTATGAACATATGTCATTTCTTTTGCAAATGAGTTCATACATTCCATAAAGATCAGCTGACCTCTATTAACAAGACCTATATACTTCTATAACAACATCAAACTTGCTTTGTGTTTGTTTTTGCTTTTCAGTTTTATGATTCAAGTTGCTTTCTTAAAGTGTCATTTGATTTTTTAAATGCTAGCTATTTATCTTGCTACATAAATCAATTTTTCTCCTCTTTTCCTCATCAATATTGCTGCTTTTCAATTCCTCCCATGTGTTTCAGGTAAATTGTTAAATCAGTGTGGCCACAGGTAGAGATGTGTCAGATGTCTCCTGCTGAGGCAAAGAAGATGAGCACAAGTAATGGATGAATAATGGGCCAACACTGAAGTCAATATTTACCTCATGCTGCAATACATCTTAATACTTGCAAAACTATCAAGAATTAGCTGTCAATAATCTGCATGAGGGTTCTAGAATAGTTCCATTTTAATGATACAGAAATTCAGGAGACAAAGATTCCAATGCAAAGATTATATGATTCTATTTTTCTCAAATATTCTTTATATTAAGGTAAAGATCTCAGTGATTTCCAAGCTTTCATGCACATGAGAATCATCTGTGGTACAGTTAAGTAAGTACAAATACATTAATTTCAGTAATAGAGATACTGATAAAGTCTAGTTGGATCTGGTTTAGACAAACAGAGTACTCCACTTTGGGAAAAATCATCATGGTTAGGTAGTAACTACCTAAGTAATCAATCAAACAAATAATTGATACATACTTAAAAACAGCTATTTTCTAAAGCCTATGTGCATAGAGCTAGAATGTGGTACCCACTTGCTTGGGTTTCCTTTCCTCTTGCTGTTCCTTTGCACAGTAAATTAGTTAAGTTTAGTATCTTACATTTGATACTCTATGTGGTAAAAACATGGCTTAATTGTTGTGGAATAATGCTTTTGTACACTGGTTTAATAAAATGCTGATTGGCCAGTAGCCAGGCTGGAAGTATAGGTGAGATAAGCAGACAAGGAGAATTCTGGGAAGAGGGAGGCTGAGTCAGGAGACGCTAGTACATGTGTACATCCAAGGAACAGCATGTAACGGCACACAGGTAAAGACACTGAAAACATGGTGAAATACAGATGAACAGAAATGGCTGAGTTTAAGTGTAACAGCTAGTTTGTAGTAAGCCTGAGCTAATGGCTGAGCAGTTTTATTAATATAAGCCTCTGTGTGCTCTGTGTGTTTACTTGGAGGACTGGAAAGGGCATGGGAGAGAGAGAGAGAGAGAGAGAGAGAGAGAGAGAGAGAGAGAGAGAGAGAGAGAATTAATTTGTCCTGAGCATGGGGCCGCAGGAGCCAGGTGGGCACAGGAAACCTTTCAGCTACACTTAATGGCATACTTTACCAGCGAAAATTATCAAAACAACAACAAACAAAACAAAACAATTTCAAAACTCAATTGCTTGCACCAGGAGACTCAGCATTCTAAATACAAATGGAAAACAAAATCACCACACTATCTCATTCTGACTAGAGTACTTAAAAATAGTATACTACTGGCAAACTTATGGGGGGAATGTGATAAAATTTTAAATATAAAAATGTACATATTTAGTGTAAAATTCTTAAACATATTGTGATCAAGACATACAATATTGTGATAAGTTGCTCTAGGTTTTTTTTTTTTTTTTTCTGCTGCTGTTACTCTGAGCAAATGCTACTTCGGCAGGAAGTGTTTATTTCATCTTATACATCCAGGTCTCATCCATCCTTGAGAGAAGTCAAGGCAGAAATTCAAGATAGGAACCAAGAGGCAAGGGCCATGGGGAAACACTACTTTCTCGCTTGCTCTTTAGCTTGCTCATTGGCTCTTGTTCAGCTTTTTCTACAACACAAGCTCATTTGCCTGGTGACAGTGACCCCCTCAGTGGGCTTGGACATCCCCTATCAATTATAAATGCAGACAGTGTCTCACAGGTGGCAATCCTTTACCTGAAATTCCTGTAGATAACTCTAGGCTGTATCAAGTTGACATTTGATCTAATTAGGACACAAGTTTATCTTTATCAGTAGACTATTTAAATTTAAATATACTATCCATTAATCATATTGATTTTAAATTATCAAAAATAATACTAGGACCAATAAGAAGCAGGAAAATTCAGTTGCACTATTTTCTTCCTGTAAACCCAAGGAATCATAGGATAGTCTCAATTCTTCTAGGAATCTTGTTTCTCTAAGCTTGCTTTATACATTCTGACTGATTGACTCTCTGTTTCTCTCTGTGTGTCTTTGTTTCTCTCTGTGTGTCTCTCTGTTTCTGTTTCTCTTGGATGGAAATTAATTATCATGTGATTATAAAATTTTCAGCATATTAGAGAAAACCTTTATTTTTCAGCCTTGACATAACCAAACCATGACCTTTAGTTAGTAATTTCTAGGTACACTTTTAAATGTGTTAAGTCTACCTGACCTCAAATGCCACTGGAAAAAATAAATTACTAGTTATATGACTCTATTGCAACTTAGGCATTTATAATTTATATTAGACCTTTTAAAGACCTCATAATACACCTACCATCTTCTAAAATGTGATTATATGTGTTAAGTTATGTTGGACTCTTTTGCTATTGGTTGTTATTAACTATTTGTGCTAAACTTCTTTGTGGTTCACCTAGATTTCTAAGCCTCTCTAACATTCACTGACAATCTCCTTCAATGAACAGTGTCCATACATATCAAGTTTTATGTGCAAATAAGTCACCAGGATTCTTGAGAAAAAAATGTATATTCTTAGTTGGACATTGTGATCTATACCTGTAATCCTAGCATTCAAAAAGTTGAGCCAGGAGGATCATGAAGTGGAAATCTACTTGGGACCCTGTATTCAAAAGAAACAAAAAGAAAAAAAAAATGGAAAGAAAGGAGTATGTTTTTACTCACTGAATCTACAGTAGTGATAGAGTTTCTACATTCCTAAGAAGCTTCCATGCATATGCCCAGTGCTTCTTGCTTGTCTATTAACCAAAAGGTCGGCACTGTACATTTGAGTCTCACTAAATATTACATTCTATTATTGATGACATTTTCAGGTAGATACGCTTTATACTGAGTTGTGTGTATTTTATAAGAGTGAAGGTGTCCTTCAGAAACTCTCAATGGTAATGATTAAAACATTTTTCACATCAATCCTGTAGTTATTAAAATAATTTTTTAATGTCTGAAAATTCAATCCCAGAAAGCATCCTACAATCATGTTCTGAGTTGGATAAGTGTCAGCATGGGGCATGGACTAAATTACTGTTTTCTTTTAGGTCATTCAAAGGCTATCATGGATGCTGTTTTTTGTTTTGTTACTTACTTCAAGAAGTATTCAACAAGCATGGAAAATACTTATCACACCATAAGAGAGAAGAGCAGAAAAACAATTCAGTGATAGATCCCAAATGTTCAATTGGTGTGTTCCTGATGATATTATAACAGTATTTCTCCCTCTGAATTCCAAATATCTTTTTTTCTAAGTAGTTTAAATAATAATACAGCTTTTAAAAGCCTAGAATAAATTACTTCTGTGTTTTTATTTAATTCTGGGGAATTTATATGTACATGTACATATGTATAATTTTACCATTTGTGCTGATTTCTTATTCTTCCTTGTTCCCTAGTTGTTTGTTATTCTTTGTTTTTCTGGCAGTACTTATGAACAACAAATGTCTTAACACTTTCTTAGGTAAATGATGGGTATTGAATAAGCACCTATTGATAGCTTTTCAATTATCTGTTTATTACATTTCTAATTGAATTATTATATGGAAGGAAAATTAAGAATACTATTAATCTACTTGAAATCACCAAATGCAAGATTTGCACATCCAACTTTGTATAGTTCCTGAAGTTTATGTTTCAAAAACTGTTCTAAGTTGTAGTGCATGCCAAAAGAGAAAGCTTGGCAGAATTTCTATGAAAGTTGGAATAGAAGACTGTAATGGCTATGACTCAAAACTTTTTAAGCCCCAACTCAACTGTCAACCATAATTTTGACTGGCCTAAGTCATTGATGTGCAAGCAATAGGTTCTAGCATGATGAATACATTATGGAGAAGACAATAAAGGGCACATGAAAATTACTTATAGCTGCAAATTACAATAATATTACTTCCTTTGTTTCTGCCAAATTCTGCCAATATATTTAACTTGATTTAAAGGAAATATGATGAAAATGGAAAATGTTCTAATTATAGCTATTAATTACTGAGGACTAAATTTAAAGAGATTTCCTAATTAAAATGTCATAGTATGCTAAATATAAGACTTGAATGATGAGGCAATATGGGGTTTCTATATTATTATTTTTTACTTTTATTAAAAATAGATTCTTTTCTCATACAATATATTTTGATTACAGTTTCCCCTCCCTCTTCTCCTCCCAGTTCCTCCCCACCTCTCCTCCCATCTGGATCAATTTCCTTTCTATCTCTCATTAGAAAAGAACAGGCTTTTAAGAGATAATAATACTAAAGTTTTACAAAATCTAATATAAGAAGATAAAAGCTATCACACAGAAATTGGACAGGACAGATCAACAGAAGGAAAAGTACTCAAGAAAAGGCACACAAATCAAAGAACCACTGGTTCACACACATGGGAATCATATAAAAACACTAAAGTGGAAGCAATAATACATATGCAGAGGACCTGGTGCAGACCTGTGCAGGCCCTGTGCATGTTGCTTCAGGCTTTTTGAGTTTGTACCAGCTCTGATCACGTTGATTTAGACGGCCTTGTTTTCTTGGGTTGTTCTCCACTCCTTCTGGCTCTTAGAATATTTCTCTCTCTTCTTCTGCAGGGTCCCTGAGCTCTGGAAGGGAAGGATTTGATGGAGACATCCTATTTGGGGCTGAGTGTTCTAAGGTCTCTCACCTCTCAGTCTCTGTTAAATTTCTGACTGTGAGTTTCTGTATTTCTTCCCATTTGCTACAGGAAAAAGCTTCTCAGAAAATGGCTGAACTGATCTATAAGTATAACAGAATGTCATTAGGAGTCAGTTTATCATTACTTTCTTTTTTATTAGACAAGCAGTGTTGGTTTACCCTAGGTCCTTGGGCTATCTAGTCTCTTGTTCTTGCTCACTCAAGTAGTGTCAGGCATGGATTCCATCTTTTGAAGTGAGCCTTATGTCAAATCAGTTATTATACAATACCACAAGCTTTATTCCACCATTGCCCTAGCATCTCTTGCAGGCACGATACCATTGTAGATCAAAAGGTTTGTGGCTGGCTTGATATTTATGTTTCTCTTTGGAAATATGCAGAGAACCTTCCTATATCAAAGACACTAGAATGTAGGAGCGAAAGTTCTGTGTAGGCACCAGTTCAACTTTTTCAGGTTCAGTGAGTTATGTAGGTATTGTTTTAATCAATGAGGCCTTGCTGTCAGTTTCTGAAGTACAACCTATTGTTTTGGAAACAGCCTGGGTTGTTTGGGAATTCCCTTGGAACCATTTTGACCAATAACTCATTTAGATGTAATCCATTCTTGGTACTGGAAGCTTCGCTTGGTGGCAAGAGATGGCAGTTGAGACTTCCTCCCCTGTTCTTTGATGATTTCATTTACATAGCCTTCATATCTGTACATAATTTAGGAGATTTCTACTGTTTTAGGTTTCCATACTACTACCCAAATGCCTCTTATTTTTAGCTGATTCTCCTCATATTCCCTCCTTCCCCCCACTGTCCCCCATCTAATCCTCCCCTCTTCCAGCCCTCCCATCCATCCATAATTATCTATTCTATATCATTTAACTAATGAGATCTGTCTGTTCCTTCTAGTCCCTTACTGTATATCTATCCTTTATGGTTCTATGGAATGTAGCTTGGTTATCATTTATTTAACAGTTAATATCTACATATAAGCAAATGCATGCCATATTTGTCTTTCTGGGTCTGGGATACCTCATTCAGGATTATTTTTTCCAGTTCCATCTTTTGCCTGAAAAATTTATAACATCATTTATTTTAATAGCAGAGGACTACTCCATGATGTAAATGTACTACATTTTCTTATCCATTTTTCAGTTGAGGGCCATATAAGTTATCACTGTCAGGGGGGCCAGCCTCCAGCAGCACTGGGGTCAAAGGAAAATCAACAGCATCTGCACATATTGGACTTTTCTATCTGAACGGGTTAGGGGAAAAGACACTTATACTCTCTCTTGATGGTTTCTTTCTTTATTCTTTATTCTTCTCTGTTCTTTTGTTCTTTCTACTGTATACTTTTTTTTCAAGCAATATAGGAATTATAATGTGGTTACATTCTGTTTTTCAAGTGAATGATTACAGAATGTTTTTCATATCCCTTACACTACTAAACATTTTACATATTACAGGTGAAAAACAAATTATCCCAAGAAGTCACATACATTCAATTTGTTATAGATTAATCATATAGGCAAGCAATATATTCTTCTGAGTGAAGGCTTTTATTGGCAGGCTGCCATTTTGCAGTTACAAAGAAAGGGCCAATTACTTTATTACTTATCTTATAAGGAATATTAAAGGAATCATAAATCTAAACTTCTGTATATGAAAAAATCAGTCAGCTATGCTTTATATCTTTAGTGTATATACTCATTTCAATATTTTTTTGATATCAGAAGATTGAGGACAGAAATAGGTACAAGAGATTAATCATCACTTTTGGTCATCAACCATCCTAGCAGGAAAAGTGCACTAGTTGGTAATAATTGGGCTGCTGTGTTCTTGTTCCTTGACCTTAAAGAGTTCCATGCTCAAATGTCCCTTTCCAAAACTTTAGATTATCTTCTTGGGTTTTTCACCTCAAAGCTCATTGACAAAAACATCTAAGTCTAACTTTAAGTTATTTCAAAGTTTTATTTCAGCTGTGATACACTCCAAAATCCAGGAACAGATCACTCAACATTAAGGTTAAAAGAATTTAAGTGAGCTGGGATTCTGGGACTCAACTGTTTCTCAATGGAAACTCATGTGTTGTGGCAGTATGACACTTCCTTGTTTATATTTTTAATCATCAAAACTATTTAAAATAATATTATTATCATTTAGACAGTACAGTGTAGGAAGAAATCATCTTCATAATAATACACAGGTAAAAATGCCCAGTAGAGGGAGCAGGAGATCCCAGCTGGATCAAGAACAGAAAGGGAGAACAAGGAACAGACCATGATAAATGATGACCACATGAGAACAAGAATAGGCAGAGTGCTAGAGAGGTCCCCAGAAATCCACAATGATACGTCCTCTGTAGACGGCTGGCAATGGTCGAGAGAAAGCCTGATCTGACCTAGTCTGGTGATCAGATGGCCAAACACCCTGACGGTCGGGCTGGAACTCTCCGCCAATAACTGATGGAAGTGGATGCAAAGATCCTCAGTCAGGCCCCAGGTGGAGCTCCAGGAGTCCAATTGTCGAGAAAGAGGAGGGACTGTAAGAGTGTGAATTGTTGAGACCAAGATTGGAGAGGCACAGGGACAAATAGCCAAACGAATGGAAGCACATGAATTATGAACCAAAGGCTGTGGAGCCCCCAGCTGGATCAGGCCCTCTGGATAAGTGAGACAATTGTATAGCTTGAACTGTTTGTGAGGCATCCAGGCTGTGGGACCAGGATCTGTCCTTAGTGCATGAGCTGGTTGTTTGGAACCTTGGGCTTACACAGGGACACTTTGCTCAGCCTGGAAGGAGGGGACTGGACCTGCCTGTACTGAATCCATCAGGTTTAAATGAATCCCCAGGGGAGTCTTGGCCCTGGAGGACATGGGAATGGAGAGGATGGGAGGGGAGAAGGTGGGCGTGGAGGCGGGAGTGGGGAGGACAGGGGAACCCATGGCTGATGTGTAAAATTAAAACACAAATATAATTTTAAAAAAATGCCCAGTAGAATGGATGTTTCCATGAGATAAACACACTATATTACAGGAAGTGCCTGTATAGCATGCGCCTGCCCAAACTCACATAAATGCATTTATACACTTATATGCATACACACAACACACACACATACACACACACACACACACACACACACACACACACACACACATCATTGGTTACATCACTCCAGATATGAGAAAACGGGGAGGTTCTCAAAGTTATAGTACAATAGGATGAAGGATTGTTTATGAAACCAGTGGGAATGAGGAAGATCACAATATTAATATCACCATCAAGTAATCCTCACAGAATAGAGGCATTTTTTTTTTTTTAAGATTCTGGTAAACATGAGGGATGACCTCTATGGCTATTAGGGTGATGCACTTTTTTTTTTTCTGTGCTAAGCTTTAATGCAGCTTGCTACACTCAAAAGACTGCAAAACAGTACAGCTAGCATGGGTGGGCAGGTGGTAAAGTTATAGAGTGTGGACATATGAATCTAAGAGAGGTACTAATCCAGCGGTCATTGGAGACCAGAGACAGGCTTTTGGTTCGTAACATAGGGTTATATTTTGAAGTTGTATTGCCTGTTCTGTCTTCATTTCTTCTTAGCATTCATTTTCACATAACTGATAATTGTAGACAGAAGTTTCTGTCCTGCAGCCACTCTTAAATAACCACTCCCAGGCTTAATATTAATTGCAAATGCTCGGCCAATAGCTCAGACTTGTTACTAATTTACTCTTACATTTGAGGTTAACCCCTATTCCTTATTTACACTCTGCTATGTTGTGGTACCTTTATTAGCATGACGTGTTCATCTCCTGCTCCATCTGCATCTGGATGGTGACTCTCTGACTCTGCCCTTCTTCCTCTTAGCATTCTTCTAGTCTGGCTCTCCTGCCTAAGTTTATTCTGTTCAGCTATTTGCCAGTCAGCTTCTTTGTTAAATCAATCACAGCAACATGTATCACACTGTGTAAAGAAATATGCCATAGCATTTCCCCATTTTTGTCTAAATAAAAAAGGAAGGTTTTAACTTTAACATAGTAAAATTATATACAACAAAAACAGTTATCAAGTAAGAACTGCAGTTACAATATCCAGTCCATTTCTTTTTAGCAAAATTAGAAAAAAAAATACACTTATCATCTGTCTTATCTTAGTGAGTCTAAAATTTTATGTCTAATTTACCTTTTTATCATAACTAAAGAAAACTATGATTATACCTATCTAGTCTTCAACTCTGTTAATGACCCCAGTGGGTGAAGTGTTACCTAATGACATGGATATCAGGCTGCCTGGACAGTCACCCTAGCTTCTTCTGTGATATTGGGGCATCTAAGTATGGCCTACAGGCCTGGTATATCTGACAGACATTTTTACGAAGCAAAAAATTTTAAAGGATTGTCCTTCCTTGTCTTAGCAAAGTTTGGCCTTTGCCTTTTTTGCATCCTACTGGTCCAGTTCAGACAGTATACTGTCAGCAATTAAGGCAAAGGCAGTTTCTCTGTCCACATGGCTAGCTTTTGCCATAAAGAAAACAATACATATGGAGTCTCTTCCATGCCAATTATCTCTCAAGTATATTGGTACTGCTAGGGGCAGACGTGTCTCACTATCATGAAAAATCTTAGGTTATTAAACATACAAAATCGCATATTGTATTAAGTCTTTGATGTATTTGAAGACCATCTCTCTATCTAAATATGTCTGTGTATGACCTTGAAAACATACCAAACAGGACAATAAATTTGACTAGTATAGATGACTATTAATCTATATTTCTTATTTATATATTACATTTTTTAAATGAGTTGTATAAGCACAATACTCTAAATAAGAGTGTATATATATATATATATATATATATATATATATTACAAAATTAACTTTAAATTTTATCAATAAATCAAAATCTACACCAATGCAAAATATTTTGAGATTAATAGTTGTTTTGGGATTAAAGTAGATTCAATAATGTGCTCTTTCATCATATTGGTTTTGTAGCATATCTTCTTTATTTCCATTAGAAAGAGATCTTTGAATTTAACTCTTGTTTAGCTTTTTTTTCCTATGAAACAATATCCTGCCATGCTGCTTAGATTATGGAGGTTGGTGGTTGGCTTCATTTCACAGGCAGGAGTTAAGAGATGTGTCTCTACACTGTGGCCGGTGTAAGACTGTGAGAATAGGAAGCTGCCTTTGTCTCTGTTTCTGTATGTTTAGAACCTGTGTTTAAGATCCCTCAGATTTTGTGTGGAAATTCTTGCTGAACATTTGGCCACCATTTGTAAGCCAAGGTTTCTGTCCTGTAGCCACTCTCAAATAATCACTCACAGGCTTCATATTAATCGCAAATGCTTGACCTATAGCTCAAGCTTGTTAATAACTTGTAGATGTATCCGGCTTGTTAAATAAGAAACACAGAACCAATTGCAGAGTTAAACCACGAGGTCAGAGCAAGAGCGGAAAACCTTACCCTTCACTGCTTCTGTGGTTCTTCCTCTCCGCAAGAGACCTACTTCTGTGTGTCCTGTCTATTTAAAGACTTTCTGTTCTGTTTTCTCATTGGTTGTAAACCCAGCCACATGACCTCCTTGTCACTGCCTGTTTGTACAGACCTCCAGGTCTTCTATGGTTGGTATTGAGATTAAAGGCGTGTGTCGGCCCTGCTGGCTGTGTCCTTGAACACACAGAGATCCGCCTAGCTCTGCCTCCCAAGTGCTGGGATTAAAGGCGTGCCCCACTACTGCTCAGCTTCTGCTCTGACTTGCTCTGACCTCAAGGCAACTTTATTGACATACAAATAAAATCACATTTCAATACAAATAAAATATCACTATAATAACTAGCTCTTACATTTTTAAGTTAACCCATATTCCTTATTTACACTCTGTCACATGGTGGTACCTTTATAAACATGGCATATTCCTCTCTTGCTCCTTCTGCATCTGGCTGGCGACTCTCTGACTCTGCCCTTCTTCCTCCCAGCATTTTCCTACTCTGGCATTCTGCCTAATCGTATTCTGTTCAGCTGTTGGCCAGTAAGCTTCTTTATTAAACCAATCACAGAGACATATATTCACACAGTGTAAAGGAATATTCCTCAGCAGATGATCAAGTACTGCCCTTTTTCTATCCCACACTTTTCCTATGTCTTCAGGAAGATCTCTAATTTATACTTTGGTGCAACCCAGTTCATATTAACTTTCATAGCAGATTTATTGAACAATATAGACTTATTGTTTCTTCTTATATTAAGTCAAACCTACCTTGTTGGATTTGGTTTCTCTGTATACTTCAATTTGATATTTTTTTGTGCGCTTTTAAATCATTTTCTATAATTTCTCTTTCATTGCTTCTATCATCTAAATGTGAATTGTTTTTCAACTTCTCTGGTCAACAACATATTCATTCTTCAGTTCTTCCAAAACCTCTGTCATTTTATCATCAACCCTGAAATCAGCAACAAATGGTTTCTTACTTTTTAAAATACTCAGCACTTTAATTCTCATAAAATAGATCCTAAGCTATCAAATATTAACAATGAGTGGACTGAAGATACATTGGAAGGAATTCTGTGTCTTATTCATGGTTTAATTTCTCCTAAAGAAGAAGGAAAATATCAGTCTACTGAAAAATAGCAATAGGATAAGTTTGAGTGCTCAGTATATAAGCATTATGTCAGGAACTTTAGCACTATTGACACAAAACCATGTGGAATTTAATGGCCAGTCTTTTCTTTATCATGACCCATGGGCATTTAATTTCATGATTATAGATAGCTCTGTTCTCCTGTGTCTTCCCATGTTTCAAGCCCAAGACAAGGAATGTGGGATTAATTTAGGAATCCATCATATTTTTAAAGCCATGACAACTAGCTATATCATAAATAAAGCAGATCACACAGCAGCATAAATAATGGAAGCTCTGCCTTGGGGGCAATGAAAATGATTGATGTTGTGAATTGCTGTTAACCCTGCTTATCCTTGTTTCACGTTGATCTTTGCAGCCTGCTGTTGTTCCTGGGAATGATACTTAAAGTAACATATTACAGAAAAAAAGAAAAGACTTCCTAGAGTCAAGTGTTCTCCATCTGAATCTTCAAGGGAAGATGAAAGGAGTCTGATCAGAGGAGAACTACATCCACAGGTGAAGCTCTCCGGACGCAGCTACATTTCAATTGTTGATGAATCCTGATAACATTTGAAGTAAATTTCTGTGGTTTAATTTTAAACAATAATAACAACAACAACCACAAATATCTTTGTGTTGAATTTCTTTGGCCTGGATGTTATAGGTGTAGATACCCTTTACCTAATTTTTTAGAGACAAATAGATGAATTTTAGTTGGGATCTGACATCCTCAAATTGGATTTATTTTGTTGTTCTTAAAAATCTGGTCCAAGGAAGCATTCTCCTGAAGAAATGCCCTCTGAGGACCAGATAACCTGGCTTCTGATTATAGTTATGCTGTATTTAGCTTCATGGGCAGTTTTTTTTTTTTTTTTAACTGGTTTGTCATGTCTCTGTTTTGTTACAAATCTAATTACAGAGTGAAGCAGGAGTAAGCCTGCTGGACATTAGATCCCCATTCTCCGAAAAGCATTATAGCAACCTCTGTAGACTTAAGTGGAATATATAGTTTTACCCATTTTATAGAGAAACAGATTGGAGTTTAGAGAGGCAACATAATTTTTCTAAGGTTACGTGCAATAAGAAGAGAACTTAAATCCCAGTCAATCTGAATCTGAAGGTTACTGTAAGGGAAAGTTGGCTGTGAAAAGGCTTTAACCTCTAAGTAACTGCAACAAGAGTGAATCACAGGGCTCCTCCTAGTGACTAGTGACTGCTATCCTAAATCATTGAGAGTTGAGATTTGATGCAGAGGCAAGAGCTCTGACTAGCAAAGGGGCTTTGTCAATTTCTAATTCTTGCTGCACTGAACAGGACAGACCTGTTTTTACACGGCTTCTCTGGTCAGCTCAAGCAGAAGAGACAGCTGGTGGCAGACCAAATGAATTTAGAATAATAACTTTCAACAATGATTTGAAATCATTTGAGGATCTTCCATTGATCATGATAATGACTTTGAGAAATTTTCACATCTAGTGCAGAGGGACCTTTTCTTGGATGTGTTTTCTATCTGTGCTGATGTAGCAACAGAGTAAATGTTTCTATCTTTAGGTCTGTGTTCATATGTCTGTTTTTAGCATCATAGCATACCCACTGTTCATGCAGAATGTTCATATATTTCTTCCTAAAGTTTATGCTGCCCTTCTAGCCTCCAGAACATTTGGTTTCCATTAAAGTAACTCGTGCATCTTTCTTCTAAAAATTATCCTTGTGTACACAAAAGGGATGATATGCTAACAAGGATACACTGTGTATTTAGAGGAGAAAATATCTCAAATATCTGCAAAAACATATTTTTGAAGTTTTCCATTGTTTTAGCACAATTCAAAACCAAGGAAAAGAGATTATAATGAATATATTCTGTATGTTTACTGTACTCTGGACACAAGGCTGGTAATTGTTATAAAGTGGTTATTACACATTCTTTCCAAATTTTTCACTGTTTTTCCACTTTCCATTAAAAACAAAAACAAAAACAAACAACAAGAAACAGCTTATGGGACTTTACTATTTGAATCAGATAGCTAAATCAGGAGTCTAGTTTTTTTTCCACTGAAATGAGCCAAACAGTAAGTAGAGTATTAACAGATAAGAAGGTGAAAGTCTAGAACTGCATCTAGTAACTGATCAAAAATGATTTCAACAAATTAGTATGATTCTCTCCCATGCATAATTAAGCCACACATAGGAAAGGCATCAGTTGGTCCAAGTAATTACTTTTAAGTATGTGCATTTTTTTTTTCAGTAGACACTCTGATTTGTAGCTGAACAAACCTTTGTAATGCCAACATGACACTCCAAAACAGTAGTTGAGAACCTATGGGTCATGACCCTTATGGGGTAATCAAATATTCTTTTCATAGGGGTTGCCTAAGACCATCAGAGAACACAGATACTTACATTATGGTTCATAATAGCAGCAAAATCACAAATATGAAGTAGAAATGTAAATAATTGTATGGTTGGTGGTCACCACAACATGAAGAACTGTGTTAGGGGTCTCAGCATTGGGAAGGTTGAGAACCTCTGTTCAAGAAGGAATAATTCTCGGACCCTCAGTTGTCTCCTTCCTCCAAGGATGAAACACTGCTGTCTCCACGTAGCTTCTTCAGACCAGTCCAGAAACCAGTCAGTCCCCCTGTCATGTCACAATGGGCACATCGGGCCAAGATCACAAAACATTTTAAATCTGTGAAGTTCTTTTTGTTGTCCTATATCATTTCTTATCATGAAAATTATACTTTATTCTGTTCTGTAGCTGATGTTTTGTGCTTGACATAGAAACAGATCACAATTGCTAATATCAAGCTTGCCTCCCAGTTCAGGTGTTCTGGTTCTTCCAATTTGTGAGGTCTAATTAGAAACAATAACCTTCTCTTCCAAAGGGATTTTCTTTACACACCAGAGACTGAGTGGGAACAACCTACTTAACTGGCTTCGTAACTCTACAAGAGTCTAGGGAGTTAACTCCTCAAACACGCTGTGTCAGTGTGTGATTAAAGTATTTCCCAGATATGCTCACACTCTGAAGCAGTGACAGAAATGAGATGCTGTTGCCCTCTCTGGCCTTGAGTCTCCATCCATTTTCATCACTAGAATGTGGTGGAAAATCCAGTCTTTCTTGATATTAGAGATTTAAAGAATGCCCTTGCAACACAAGAACACTGACTGTCGTGAAGCATTGCCTTATTTAAGATATGTATGAGTAACTTAAACACACCATCAAAAGGACATA
The DNA here is from genome assembly GCF_903995425.1 of Onychomys torridus. Taxonomy (NCBI): domain Eukaryota; kingdom Metazoa; phylum Chordata; class Mammalia; order Rodentia; family Cricetidae; genus Onychomys; species Onychomys torridus. The sequence goes on from NC_050443.1 coordinate 168,263,326, forward strand.
TTCTGTAAGAGAAAACATCAATTCACAGTAAATGTGGGTATTAGATAATGAATCCCAGATGGATTAAGACACAATGACCATTTATTTGAGAAATGAACAGAATTTGAGAGACACAAGTCTGATATGTGCTCCAGTCTTAAATATTTCAAACAAGTTTTAAAGTTAAAAAAAAAACATAAATGAGGAAGAATTTTGATTGATACAAACAAGCTTACAGATGTTCTTGTAAAAAAGCAACTGGTGAACTTGTCTCTCACATACTCTCAGGTTAACTAGCATTTTGGAGTGACTCAATCTGCCTTTATCTGTTCAATTTTGTTATTTTTCTACAAACCAAGTGTTTATAGAAAATGAGATACTACTATAAGGGAGGGACAAGATAGATAACAGATAGATAGTTTGCATAGTTTCTCAAAAGAACCAGGAAGCTGGTGGAAAGGAAGGCTGGTCTCCTTTGATTCTTGTGCATGCATGCCTTTTTCTTTATTGAAGAGACTCCTGATACCTGCTCATGTATTTCATAACCTGCACCTTGCTCTGTGACTTAGGCATTTGTTTCAAGTCTTTGACCATCTGCTTATTACAGAATCCCTGAAGCTGGTTAGGCTTTCTTATGCCAGTGTTTCTCCAGTGTCGTTCTTAAATGAATTTCATTGTCTCTTCTGTGGCTATACATCATCTTTGCACAAAACTTATATCTAAAGCAGCTCAGTTGAAAGCAGATGTAAAATACAACCTAAATGCCAGTCAGTGGTGGCACATGCCTTTAATCCCAGCACTAGGGAGGCAGAGCCAGGCGGATCTCTGTGAGTTCGAGGCCAGCCTGAGCTACCAAGTGAGTCCCAGGAAAGGTGCAAAGCTACACAGAGAAACTCTGTCTTGAAAAAAAGAAAAAAAAATACAACCTAAACTTCTTTTAAATATTACTGATGGAAATGGTTTAACTTTAAAATATTTTCACATTGATGTAGAGATTTTCTAAAAGGCACATGTGCTCCCCTCCACATTGATCTCATGTGTCTCATTAATCTGCCTCACAGCAATTAAAAATGAAAACAACTAAACCCTACAGTTAAGATGCTAGTTTTCTACAAGAATTTTTATGTCTCCCATAGTATTGTTAAGGTAAAATGTAAATGTTCTTATTATAAAACAGAGGAGGGGAGATATCTGGGACAATGGCAAGTTCCCTTCTTTCAAAAACAAACAAACAAACAAACAAACAAACAAACAAACAAACAACCCCATGAAGCCATTGACATTGACTTCTTATATGCAGGCTAATCCTGAACTCTATATCACTGATAGTACTGAATTACTTTACCTTAAACTGTTTTCTATTAGGAAAACTTAATGGGGAAATTAACAACTCTCCGATACAGATTAAATAACAGCAAAATGCAGGTAACACCTAAGATGGAAATATAAGAAAAAGGGAAGAGAAAAATAAACACAGTATCAACAAGGGACATATGTTGAAATGTTTTTATTGACCATAGCTTTGATCAACCTCATGAGATACTATAATAAACTCTCTATCTAGAAGGTCTCATCAATAATTATATGAAGTAAAAAGAACATTTACTATAATAATTAAAGCTAATGACTTTCATTTCAGGATCAAAAATAAATATTATCTTCTATGCTTACATATTCTAATCTCCATAAATCTAACATTCTTTAAAAATGTATGTTAAACAAAGACCCACAATTAACTCACAGACCAGGAAAATCAAATTAGGATGCTGAGTGACTGTCTTCCTCAAAAGCAGCACAATGTGGGCTGAATATCAGGTAAAGGAGAATGATTGGACGTAAGTCTTCTGTAATTAAGTTCAGATTCCAGAGTCTCAGAACTTTAAATGAAGGAGAACTCAAGTTGTCACTGCCAATATTGTTTTAACCAAAAAGTATAATTTTTGGTTTCAATGTGACAATGTTGAATTAAACATCGGATTTAATATTCTTATTTGAGGCAACCTCATGCTCTTCAAAAATTATTGATTTTGGCAAAAGTGATGGATGTCTACAACTGTTATCCAAAAGATAGCTTATGTTAAATGTGTGGCTCATTTTGCTATATCAAAACAAGGCATCAGCCTGTTTATGTTTCAAAATATTTTTGTACAACTCCTATATATGACACTTATATCGCTATTAAATATTCAGGATATAAAAGGAATAAGGACAATAAGGAACTTTCTTATCAAATTCCTACTTTAAAGGCAGCTAAGTAATGATGCCTTCCTCCAGAGCAGGGGCTCTGATCTCTCAAAATTACAGTATCATTTGTGGATATTATGCATTTAGATAATGACTTAATGGGCTGATACAGATGGTTTTAAATTTGAAATTCATTGGCTACAATCAGGACCCTCATTTAGAAATAACAATGAAGATGATCTTAGTGTTCAGTTCTGTAAAGAACTGCAGAGAACATAAAAATCCATGTAGCTACTTTTTAAAATGAAGAAATGGAAGGCTGCAGACTTGGTGAATTCTGAAACTCTCCTGGTTGAAGTGACAGCCAGATCCTGAATCCAAACCTTCCTTTTGGAAATTGAAGTACATTTTAGAGTTCTCTGCTTCTAGCCTACTTTGATTCTATCCTCTTTTAAAGAAACTGAAAACATAAGGCAACATGTCAAGACACTCATGACTACTTGGATAACATGGATATTTTATTCCTTGGTTTAACACTGAGGGAAACCTTCTAAGTGACTTCCTAGAATAAGCTCGAGGGAAAATGGTCACTTTTAGAAGAAAAAAAAAATAAGGTCGATGATTTGATTGTTGCTGGTTTCACCAACACTAACAATATAATCTGCAAATTGGCCTCATGTGTCTGCTAATTGGTAACTTAGAGAGAAATACAGATTTTACACATGGGAGCTCAATACTTCATTTTGGGCATAGAATTACACTGGTTCTTCTGGTATTCTTGCTATAATCTTAAGATGTAGTTTTTGGATGACTGGGAAAGGTAACCTGTAGTGTCAAAATAAAAACTAATGATGTGACCACCATTTTTACATAGTGTAGCTGTCTTCTAACTAATTCATTTTGAGAAAGTCTTACATGCTCAGAAACTACTTGCTGAGTATGTAGAAAAAATTGAATTATCAAAATATGGATGTTCAAACTTAGAACAGCAAGATTCATTTTTGTGTTGACAATCTTATTCCCACTGTAAAGTCAGACTGATGGAGTCTTTCTAAAAGAGAGTTCCCCTTAGTCTGTTGTATATTCAGCTATAAGCATGCCCATATATAAGTTGCTGGAAGATTTCTATCTTAGCAATGCGAACCACATCACTCATTGCTTGCTTTCCACTTGAAAGTTTGTTCATGGGGATTATTCACTTCAAATGAGAAAGGTACTCCAGGTAAAACTCACATTATTTGTGGCTTGAAACCTACGTGCCAGCATCAAAACTTGATGTAACAAATACATTTTGGAAGAATGAAGCTATCAGCAAAATGCCCTAGAGGATAATAAAATCCTAGGATGTAGGAGAGCGTGTATATGAGATGATGGATCTGTGACCTGCAAAGCAGACACTATAAATTTTAGCCATCAACATCATTGTAGGAACAGTTCTCCTTCCCTAACGAGCTTGGTGCCCTCTAATGAAATGGCTGGTCTTGCCAGGCCATCATGTAGTGAAAGGGCTCTGAAAATCTAGTTCAGAGGAAGTAACTCACCCATGAGGCAGAAAGATTTCCTGGTAAAGCATAAAATGACACATTTGAGCTAGAGAATCTCAAAAGGCCGTTACAGAAAGAGAAGAGGCAGCTGTAATTGAGACTGTGGAAATAGGGAGCAGGAAGCTGCAAGGCGCCTTTAAAGAATTGAATGGGTGGTGAAGGTTGCTATGAATTTGATTGTGATAATCAATACAAGATACAGGTGTGTAGTAAATGGATACATTTTATAACTTGAAAACATTCAATATTTGTCAGTGAAATATTTTAAATAAAAAGTCTCACATGACTTAAAATCCATAAGGTAGATATGATTATTTTCAATAAATTATTTATTTTATTTTTCAATAAACTGATTATTTCAATAAAGATATTGAAATAACTGATTATTTTTAATAAAAATAGAAATTTAAATTCATTACTAATATACTAAATTAATCCTCTATTTCATTTAGCTTTTATTTTATCTTACCTGGAATAAACATTGTAATGTAAGCAAACTAAAAATTGCTCCTTAAAATTACTTTAATATTTCATAAAAGAGATGAAAGAGTTTAACATCCTCAATTAAAAATTCATATTATTTCACATATTAAATTATCAAATACTATAAAGATTTTAAAATACTTATATTTATATGAAAATGATAAAACTCCTGTAGTGTAATAATAAAAATGAACATGACCAAAATGTTGAAGTCACAAGTTTCTCTTCCTCATATTATTCCATCTCACACCTGAATTTTACACTTATTTTTCTGAAACATAAGTATTACTATATGCATTTTCTATAACATATTATTATCCTTATAAAGAATGCACCTGTGAAATATTTTACTCTTGGCATTTCTAAGTAAATAACTATCCAGCTTACCACTTTTGGAATATATAGGTAGACTCATTCTCCAATGCTGCTCTCTCACTTGGCATTATATTAAGGAGTTATTTCCATGCTGATGTGTTCACAGTTACCTAATCCTCTTGACTTTCTTCATGAACAGTATATGATGGAATTCCCACAAAGTGCTTGTTTATTGCTATTCTTTCATGGGAAACCATTGATTATTTCTATTATTTCTGCCTTGCATGTTGGTTGCATTAGCTTTAAATGTGCTTGTGTAATAAATATATATTTATATAATCTATGTATGTATAATTAATTATATATAATCATTTATTATAATAAAACTTTTAAAATTAAAAATTATATAATTATATAACCATTATACACTATGTAATATATTTGATAATATATAACATATAATATCATATAGATCACATGAAATATACATGTTACATTTATTATAGTATATATTATATATGATGTATTATATATACACATGTTATATATGCATATACTGTATAAATATATTTATAAGTATATATAAATATATAATATAATACACATTAATCTGTATATAATAGAGATTATATGATATATATATATATATATATATATATATATATATGTATATATATAAAACTATAAAAGGTTGTGAGGTATACATACCTAGACTTTCTTTAGATAAATGTCCAGCAGTGTAATTATGTAAATACAAGATACACACACCTTCACCTCAAGGAGATAATACCTTCTTTTCCCAAGACATTAAGAAACTATGCTAACCAACAACCTGTAATAATTTCTACCATTCTTCAACCTTACCAGGCTTGAGTTTTAATTCATCTGGGCCAAGCTGATGCATGTAAATTACTAAATTATTTTTATTTTTTCAAATTGATTTTTCATTGTTGTGAATTTTCTCTGTATTCACTCAATTTAGTCATATGTTTCTCCTTGTTATTCTGTATGGCTCTTGATCTTATGTGTAGATGACAGAAATTTTGGTTCATTTATATTTTTGTGAAAAGGTTGCACTGTATTTTGGTGATCTCAACTCTTTGATGTAAATGAAATGCAGGGAAATGGTACTAGTTGTGATTTGAAGTGTCCTTCTGTGTTGCTCACACTGCCTTGAGTCATAGAAATATAAGATAATATTTGGTATCTAGTAAGCGAAGTTATTCACCAGAATTTTTTCTTGGTTGCTTTTGGCAACTTGCTTTCTAATCTATTATTTGACTATATTTCATTCCTCTTTCCTATACCAACCTATCTGTACAGAGATTAAACTTTAATTTGCATTCTGTCAGAAACAAATCCAGCTGTAAGTAGTGAAATTAGACAAGTCAGAATCCTTTTTGTATTGAATTGCTTCCCAGAGTCTAGAGATTCCTATTGCAGGATACAAGTTCCATTCTATTCAGGTGTTCACAGTCCTCTAGATGTTGATGGAGTATGATACCACAGTAAGGTTCCTTGACTAACAGATACCAGGAGAAGATGTGTTCATTTTCTCCAATGGATTCAATGGAATGATGCTTGGCATATCAACCACATTCCAGGGCAAGTCTCCTGAGGAGTAGTTGATAAACACAAAGTGAACTTTACTTTCATGATGACTGTGTGTGTGTGTGTGTGTGTGTGTGTGTGTGTGTGTGTGGTGTCTGAGTGTTTGTGTGTCTGAGTGTTTATGTGTGTGTCTGAGTGTGTGCATGTGAGAGTATGTAAGTTTGTGTGTATGAGTATGTGAGAGTGTGAGTGTGTATATTTTTATATGCATCTGTGCTTTTCTGGTTTTTGTTGTTTTAAGAGAAAAAAAGAATATGAAATACAGTGAGAAGGAGGAGGACCTGGGATAAGACAGGAAAAGACTATGATCAAAATATATTGTATGAAAAATTTAGAAAGGGAATTGAATGTTTGCTATTGCTGTTTTCCTTTTGCTATATCTAGATTATCATTAAAAATTATCCTTACCATATGAAATAATATAACTGCAACATTCACCACAATTTATGAGTTAATGTGTCTTGATCCTATAAGGCTATGGAAACTGAATTTGTCTTTTTATACGAGCAGGGGAAGACACTGCAACTGCTCAGAAAGTAGAGTCTGAACAACTCTTTGATATTGTGAAGTGGAAACACCGAGTCTTAAAGAGGTGAAGCACATGTCCTTAACACTTAAAGGCCTTCAGAGATAGAACCCTGGGTCTCTAGGAAATTGAGGTTCAGGTGCTGCATAGATATAGTATTATTTCACTTACCATTTCCATCCCCAGTGCTTCAATAAATTGGGTTTTGAATGGGGAATGGGCTTCCTAAATAGGCCATGAGCCAGTTCAATCCAGTCAGCATAGGAGTAAGAATAGAAATCATCAGAAAAGTTCTGGTCAGCTGCTATAAATGAGGGATAGTATGGGAGATGTAATAGTGGATCTTAAAGAGTGGAGGGAAGGACCTTAGAGTACCAAGATAAGGATAAAGAGGTATCAGGGAGGAAAAATTGAGAACATAACCCACTCTTGCTGGATTTCATGGTGGTGGGAGATAGATTTGAGCCAAAGAAGGGATATAGCCTGTAGAAACAGGAAAAGCCAAGGGGACAGATCCACCCAATAAAGCCTGTAGAAAGGGAATAAAATTACCAGAAACTTGATTTTAATCACATGAAACCCATGTAAGACTAGTGTTTTGTTGTTACTGTTTGTTTGTTTTGCTGAGATAGGGTTTCACTGTGTAGTTTTGGTTCCTGTCCTGGATCTCGCTCTGTAGACCTGTAATCTACACAATTGTTAGAAAATAAAATTTCATTGTTTTAAGCCACTGAGATTGTGTAATTTATTTGAACAGTCAGAGACAACTAACACAGATGACTAACCTGCTGGCAGAGAGATAAATGAGGAAGCCACTGTAATCTGTATCAAAGTATATATTTCATGGAAGGTGGTCATTCATTCTGACAAATATATAGTTTCCTTAGAAAGAGTAAACATAGATAGAATTCGCCCTAATGATTAAATCTTCCAGAAGGACATGAAACATAATTTTCTATGAACAAAGATGAATCACATATTGCAGTCAATATCTTTCAATGAAGAGCAATATCCTTTGCTTCCAGGATTAATGGGACACAAAAAAATATGTGGCAATTTCTATGGACCTTAAAGCCTAGATTAACATTCCTCTTATTAAATTAGTATGCAATTTATCTGATATTTTAATTTTTAATTAGCTATTAATCATTGTTATTATTAGTTTAAAATCAGTCTCTAAAGGGAAACATTTTCTCAAAGCCTGACTTTAATGGGGCTTTCATGAAGCTTCCTTTGTCATAGGTCACAAATTGCCAATTTAGTTATGTCAAAGACTATTTTATTGCTTGAACTCATAATGTCTGAGGGGGAAATGATATAGCAATTCTCAAAACCTGGATTCCAATCTTCACTTTTTCTATAGTATCCGTATGATGCTTAGCACAGTTGCCAGCCTCTCACTGTGTGTTTCTTCCTCTGTGAAATAAGAAAGAGTTATGAACTATCTTGTGTGTTGGCTATAAGCAGTCAACGTTAAGTTTGTCAGTGTATCAGGCTGGCAGGATGTCTTGCACATGTAATAAGTTTTTCGCAACACTATAATATACTTTCATGTACCAGCACACAAAATGCCAGCTACAGGGTCCAGGTGCATCTCACTTGTCACTGAGAATTGTGTATTATCTGTGTGAGACAGGATTCCTGTTGCTATTCAACTATGTATATTTTTGTAGCTGCCTGAGTCTAATGTTTCCAGTTTGCTGGGATAGCCAAGAATAGTGTACTGAACACTTTAAATATTGGTATAAAAGATGAAATGAAGGGATAACAACTTCCTAAGTCAAGGTTCCTGAATTTTGTGCTTTGAGTTTAAAGATAGTAAACATTCCAGAAAAAGAGAAAATTTAACTGGAAAACATTACATTATCAAAGAAAGGGTGAGGTTTGATTAAAATGTGGGAAGTTCTTGTGAGAAGAAGAAATGGAGTACTTAGCTGATAGATTCCAGAAGGATCTCTTCTTTTATTCTTATGGTTAGTGAGGGATCACTGGTTATCTGGCATTCTCTTCTGTTGGTCTCAGTATCTATTATCAGATAGAATGAAAAGAAAGATGTTAGAGATTACTAGATTAGGAGAAAAACAGCAATCCACACACTTGGCATCCTCTGCTGCTCCAAGGTAGAGGATTCTTACTAGGCTAAATCTAGAGTTCCTAAAACAGAAAATTGTTTATTAATGATAGATGTATATCATATAAATGAAAAAGTAATTACTAAATTTGGAAGGAACTCTACCTAGTCATTAAAATGCTAAGAAAAATCTTTTCATATTTAAAATAAGAAACTTGATCTTTTTCTGTAGATAAAAAGTAAAGTAAGAGCCAGCTGGGTGGTGGTGGCACACACCTTTAATCCCAGCACTAGGGAGCCAGAGGAAGGTGGTTCTCTGTGAGTTCCAGGCCAGTCAGGTCTACAGAGCAAGTTCCAAGACAGCCAAGGCAGTTACACAGAGAAACCCTGTCTTGAGAAAAAGGGGGGAAAAAAAAGAAAGCAGCAAGATGCAAAATGGAGTGGGTCAGATGAAATGATTAGTGTAAGGCAATTATGTAACAACTTTAATAAAGATTTACTGGAATACAGGTAAGGAGAATGCTGATATTTCAAATCCTATAATAAGATTGCTATTGTATTTTTAACAAAAACATATTTTTTAACTCTAATACTCAAATGTGAAATAATAATGAGGTTTGCTACTAAGAACATCAGTAATATCATAGATGTCTAAGTCCCCTCAAGGGCAAAGAATTTATACATAGCAAAGCCTTGAGAATTACTTGATTTTTTTAAAATTTGTGATTAAACTTTACCATAGAATCTGGAGGAAAATATAGACAAATCTTGATCTTGAGAACTGATTTTTTTTTTAATTTGAGTCTTTATAGATTGCCCGAATAGTATTTAATCATCTAACCCAAAACTACTTTGTTGTGGATGTCTTTTTGTATACTGTGAATATGTGTTGCTCTGATTGGTAGATAAATAAAGCTGTTTGTCAATGGTGAAGCAGAGTATGGTTAGGTGGGATATTCTAACTAGAGAGGAGGAAGGAGAGAGGCAGAACAGAGGAGACGCTGTCAGCTGCCTCCATGAGAAGCAAGATATAAAGATACGAGTGAGCCACGAGCTATGTGGCAAAGTATGGATTTATAGAAATGGGTTAATTTAAGATGTAAGATCTAGCTAGCAAGAAGCCTGAGCCAGGAGGCCATACAATTCATAATTAATGTAAGCCTCCATGTGTTCATTTAGGTCTGAGCGGCTGTGGGACTGTGAGGCTGAGGGGGCTGGGTAGGCACAGGAAAACTTGTAGTTGCACTACTTTAGTAAAAGAACTGTTCTGTAGCTCAGTTCCGGGGACTTGTTGCACTGCAGTAAACTCATGTCCCTCATGGATACAACACAGACATTCTGCAGCTCAGGTGCCTTTTTGCTTTTTACACATCAGTGTTCTCACAAGAGTGGAGTTAGAATCACAATTCTTTTAGAAAATTTTTACTTTACTGAATTTCAATCTCTTGGGAGTTACAGACATGATAATGAACTATAAAATAATTATAGATATGATTCTTATGGTTTTCATTACTTTACAGATCTGTAACTATGGAAACAGTCATAACTTTTCATCCACAGAAATTCTCTTCTGCAACCTACTCTGACACCAAGCCAATGGTAACATACATCATGTAACTACGAAAGCACCCTTCATGTGACTTTGACATTAATTCTCTGGCCATTGCCTATCACATTTACTAAATGTCAGTCTATTTTTGCCAAGCTACATAATGATAGCTAGTCTCAAATCTTATCACTTAGCCTCCTTAAAATGTCCTTAAGACAATTCTACTTACCTAACACTAAATTTACAATACCTTAAATAGAACACCAAAATGAATCCATCAAAGAAATGTAAAAGAAACCATTTTTACCCTCAAGAAAAATACATGAAAAAGAAATAAAAAACAGCCAACTAAATTAAATGTGGTGTTTTCCTCATCTGTCCCCTAAAGGAAAAAAATGAAATGGCTCTTTCAGAAAGCAACTTGCTTTTTTCAATCCACATTTGTACACACAAGCACCTTGTGAGTTACTACAGTTCATTCATTTGGCAATATGCAGAGAGTGAAGAGAAGAGGGAAAAGGACTTGGGTTCATAAAGGTTAGAACAAAGCAAGGCAAGAAAAGGAATGCATACATCATTAAACTGGAGTGTTAGATTGAGGATTTCCTTAAATACTTCAAGAGAAATGCTCTCTTCCCTCTGTGGTGACCTGAAAATCACCATTTCCTCACTCTTATCATCAGCTCTATCCTGGAATCTGACTGTAGAAATATGTCCTTTCTTGGGGCCATTGCTGAGCTATCTATACTTAAATATCCAATATGATTGGACCATTGAAACAACTTTAAATGTCTTTCACCCTACAGATAAGGTTATATGTGCTTCAAGATAGTTTTACATGTTATAAGCAACCTTGCTTCACATGTGTAAAATTTCTTTTAATGAAACATGTATTATAGTAATAATACTACCATAGTATATATAGTTGCAATTGCACTGAAATGGGTGGATAATATCCATAGCATCATCTCCTTTGAGAAACAATTGCCAAGATTTTAGAACACCTCTTCCGAGTTTTGTTTTCTGCACAGGATTTGTAGTAATTACTTAGCTATATTTACATTATTCCCTCTTTTCACTTGATGCAATTATGTAAGCAATAGCCATTTTTATTTGAATCTCCCAGCAATACTGGTTTCTGGTATCATAAAAATACATATAAATGAATGTATTAGTTTTATATAAATGATCTGTAGCAACAATGATGTAGGTAATTTTGAATCTATCTTTTGCATGCTGCAAGGACTACCTTAATATATATATGCTGTCGGACATACATCATAATCAGAAGCACAGAAAATGCTATAGGTACCTTTGCATGTTATTTCAATGCATTTTTAAAGCACCTCTCACTGTCAATAAAGCAGCTATTGATGATTGTCTGTGAAAAATGCTAAGTAAATGGTACTGAGCTAGTTGAAAGCAGGATCTGCCACCCAAGCACTTGACTTTTTAATTCATCATTCTGGGAGTGTCTTTCTCTTTGTTTTCCATGAGGAACCTCATTTTCTTCTCTCCAGACCTAAAATCCAGATACATTAACATCTGTAACTCAGGTCCTGCCTTTTGTGAGTTCTACAGTTTTATTTCTAGTTTCCTGGGCTTTGTTTTTGTTTTGTTGTTTTGTTTTGTATTGTTGTTGTTGTCTCTCACTTCCCACCCCTAGTCATCCCCATGAGGTTTCACATTTAATCCATCCCCTGAAGAACTGTCTCTGACTCTCTGTCCTTCAGTTTCCTGGTGTCATCCTTCCCAGACCTTGACTGGGCTTCTTTTCCTTTCTCACAAGTCACATTGCAATCCCAGCAGATTAGTGTTTTCAATGCTCATTCATCTCTGTTCTAGTTTGCCTAGTTTCTAGTGACATCATTATCCCTCAGGTTGCATGACCAGAATACTCTGGATCATTACTTTATTTTGCCTCTAGAATCTATTCTTGATACTCTTCCTTAGAATATTCAATAACTCATAATTTCATTCTTTTCCATGCCATTTAGGTACAATACCTTACATGCAATGCTCTTTCTAAAGACCCAGCTTCATTTTCTTTCTTCTCAGTCTGTCAATCACATGGAGGTATTCACTGAAAACTACAGACTTCAAGGATGTTCAGTCCTCAACATTCCTAACTTTCTCCATACATTTTAGCTTTGTTTTATTTTTTCTTCTCTGTCAGATTTACACTTTTTTTTACATCACTTACCCCTTCCCAATGAAATTCTAAATTTTCCCACTCAAAGTTGTTATTAAGTTTATATCACTGTTTGTAAAGCCATATATTTAATCAAAATCAAAATTTCTTTCAACTACTTATTTTTATCTCTATGTACACATTTTCTTCAATGGTGGCACTTTTTAAGTCATCCACATGAAGGTATCAGGAGTCATTGTGACTCAATATATACAGGTTAACTAGTGATCCTTATGAACTGCTATAATTGCCTATTAAAGATTTTCAATCAACCACACAAAACATAATCCACTATAGAATGGAATGTTTAGGTGTGACAGAAATTTTGTTATCCATAATGATAGATTATATAAATATATCAGAGAGAGTTGAGCCTGCCTCAGAACTCAGTAAGCTAAGACAAAATGGTGTCAGTGAATGACCAGGGCACAAAACCTGTGTCAGGTGTAATAACTGAGATATTTCCAATGGAAGGGAAGACATCATTTGTGTCAGAGAAAAATGAGAGCAGACACAGGGAGACTGGTTAAAACATCACTGCAACTGCTTTATGAATACATTGATTCCTCTGGGAAGACTGTGTCAAATATTTTGTAATAGCTCACTTTTTAAATTGAATTATTTAGGTAGCTTTAGAGTATTATGTGTATATGTGTAGGAGAGGGCAGGTGTATGCCACATGTGGAGGAAAGAGAGCAACTTTCAGGGGTCAATTCTCTCCATCTACCTTGTGTAATTCAGGCCATCAGACCACTAGACTGCCTCCTGTGTATAGGTTTTTCCTTTGAAATTAAATTTGCCTCCAGGCAGTGGGACCAGTCTGGACCTGTCCTTGGTGCATGAGCTGGCTCTTTGGAACCTAGGGCCTATGCTGAGACACTTTGCTCAGCTTTGGTGCAGGGAGGAGGGGACTGGACCTGCCTCAACTGAATCTACCAGGCTGGGCTGAATCTCCAGCCTTGGAGGAAGTAGGAATGGGTGGTGGGTTTGGGGGGAGAGACTGGGGGTGGAAGGAGGGAGGACAGGGGAATTCATGGTTGATATGTAAAATTAAATTAATTATAAAATAAAAATATTTATAAAAATTGTCATATATTATTATATCACATATAAATATTAATATATAGTACATAATTTAAAATATGAAATTCTAAATAGTTAAATTCTTTACAAATAAACTCTGTGCTTTAATTCAAATTTCTGTGTATTGATATCTCTGTTCAAAGAACAAAAGAAAAAAAATGAAATACTCTGAATGGATTTTACATTTACATAACTCTTCCTAATTGGATTCATGATACAATATTATATATAGCTATGAACTAAATCTCTCTAAGTGAGTGTTATTGGGTCCTAGAAAAGCCATGTTTAGGGAATTTTGCTTTTTTTGTTATATCTCTAAAGATTCAGAGGATTGTGGAAGTCCTCTCCAGTATTATCCTTCCTAAAGTAACTTTCTATGGAAATTGAAAAGAAAGTGGGACATCCAAAGGTCATATTCTCTTGATCATTTATACTTGATGGACATGCCTTTTGCCATGATTTCCTTTAGTTATATGAAACAAGGTGTCTGAAAATTCACTAGAAATCTTTGTCCTAAGATATTTTAAGGGATAAATAAATAATAAATGCTCTTCATAAATTAAAATTTATTCCATAATTATAAACATCAAGAAATTTTCTGTTTTTTATGAAGTCAATAAAATATATGTTAGTTTGGGGGTAATTAGAAAAGGACATTGAAATTGGGTTGATTATTTAATTAACAACTAACAATATTAATAACTAGATAAGAGTATGATAAATTAAGTATAAAATTTAGTTCTTAGTCTTATACCAAACACTTAAAACTTATAAATTTATTAAAATATTAATTTTAAAACAAATTATAAAAGTGATCATAATATTAGAATGTAGCATTTACCAAAGTTATAAAGGAATGAAAATATTTGAAATAAAAAGAAAATATTTGTAGATTTTTAATAGTTTGCATTTAAAACAATCATCTTCAAATGGAGATAAGAAATAAAGAGAGATAGTAACAGTTTAGTGAAAATATTTCCTCTGAATATGGAAAGTAGTTCATGTTGATGGCCTACCATGATGTATTTTGAAATCAAGAGGAAGGCATCCATAAAGAATGTGTCAATGACTAATAGGTACAAACAAATTATGTATGAGGACATGTGACTACTAAACATAAATTAAATGATATATTGATTTCCATGTGATATCACAAAATTCATGCCAATCTTATATGTAGCAAAGATACCAGAAAATGACCTAGTATAATTTAAACACAGATATTAAATATCCAATCCATAATTAAGACTTTAATTTATATTTACTAATCTATTTTTATAAGATAAAACAGAAAATCAGTTTATAAAATTTTGAAAAAGAAATCCCTTCTATTAACAATATAGTCATGGTCAAAATGTTCAAACAAAAGATTCATCGCATCCCCAGAATTTGCAGGCAGTTACTATCCTGTAGCCAATCACATTCTTCAGCTAGCCAAAACTTTTCTTTTTATGCATGACCTATAGAGAACTCTGCAATGTGCTTAGATTCTCTATGATCCTTATCTTGGGGAAGC
The DNA here is from genome assembly GCF_903995425.1 of Onychomys torridus. Taxonomy (NCBI): domain Eukaryota; kingdom Metazoa; phylum Chordata; class Mammalia; order Rodentia; family Cricetidae; genus Onychomys; species Onychomys torridus. The sequence goes on from NC_050443.1 coordinate 168,278,378, forward strand.
ATTTTTTATTTATTTATTTATTCTTTTTGAGGCAACAGATAGAACAAGAAGACTTAATGTCCAGACTAAGGCTCAACACGTGGTCCTTTCTAATCATAATGAGGCATCCAGTCAGAAGAACTGCAAAGCTTTCTCATTTCTTGCCCGTTGGGCATCAGCAATCTTGGACTGATTACTAGCCAACAAATAAAGCTTCATTCGTCTGCTTAATGATTATGTTTATACTTCCAAATAGGACTGATACTTCAGCCATCTATCAACTGAAAACCAAACATGAAGTTCACCCAAAAACAAAACAGGCAGTTAGCCAGACAATTGCTTCATTTTCACAATTTCTACATTGAATGTAAATGTTATTCGAGGTTCACTGCCATTCAGATTAAATTGACATTTAGAAGGAAAATATGCATTCTCTCCTAACCTTTAGAAATAACATAGGATGTAGGCATTTCAATCTTGTTACTTTCTCTCTTACTTGTGTTTCTTATCCATTTATTCAATGCTCAGACAATTATGTCTTAACCTTTGATAGAAAGGGACAAGCTATTCTAAGAGCAGCAAGTATCACAGATGCTTCTGGATTTCAAGAGACCTGCAGAGAACCATTTCTTATAATTTTATTTATTTTCAGTTTTGGAAATAAATTAAAATGGGAAGAACCAAAGGTCACTATTTTTATGAGCCAGAAAAGAGCAAGATTCAACATTTTCTTAGCTAAGACAGACTTTTAAAAACTCAAATAAAGCCGATATTTTAACATGTGTATAGTAATATCATATTTTTCTGCCTAAACTTTGACAGAGAGGAAATAGAAGCCAACTTTCTTTTACGTGAAATGTTAGCACATGGTCATGGTACTTCCTGTGCAGAGGTGAGGACAGAGGATTAAGGGTGGAGGATCCTGGCCATGTGTTTCATCCAGAGTGAGCATGAAGCATTGACATGTTCATGCATGAGATTGATAATGTAGCAATTGCTTGGCCAAGGAACTAAAAAAGAAAATGGAATATCTTCTGAGAACCTGTGAAAAGGGAACTGGACAACTCTAGAGCTCACAGAGGCGTGTGCAATGAATGATTCAAGGTCATTTTTAAATGTCCACAAAGCATAAAGGCAACCTGTTTTAAGGCATAAATTAGAAGTAATGGAGAAGATGGATAAGGAAGTGCTCTAGAGAATGTCCTACTGACTAGTTCCTCTTCTGACACATAGATGAATAGAAGGTGATCAGACTAACATAAAATTGAAGCAGAAAATGAGGTTCAAAGAAGTTGTGTTATGGAACTTCCACAGTAGTCTGGGTCCTGTAACAAATTGTGTATTTTAAAAATGGCCATATGTGATACCTGGATCTAGATTTGTCCCTTCTTTCCTTCCTTCCTTCTTTTCCTCCTGGCATCCTTCCTCCCTCTCAGTTTGGTTGTTTTCTAGTTTGGTTTACTTTGTGCTTATGTGTGAAGAGATATACAGTGTCATACATTGTAGCTGGACAGTCTTAAAATGTGTGATATTGTTGTAGAATAGCCTCAGACCCGTAGAAATCATCTTTCTCTTCCATAGGTATACGGATGAATGAAAATGAAGACATGACCACTTCTCAGTGTAATAGAGGAGGAGGTTTCTATTGTTAACATGAGGAAGAGTACAGTCCGATGGATCTGAAAGGGTCCAAACTGAACCAGGCCGTAAGCAGGGAGAGTGGCAGAGAAGAGAAGAGAGAGAAAGAAGAGATCCAAGAGGGCAAAGGGGCTAAGAATGAGCCAGCCTGTAGCCAAGAGCAGAGGGCCAAGAATTTAGAGTATCTTATAGTGTACAGAAAAAGAAAATGTAAAAATAAACTGGGAGAGAGCAGAGACAGAGGTCACTTTCAAGTTCCAAACAAACACAGAAACCAACTGAAATGGCCTCCAGTTTTCCTTTCACTTCCTCATAAGAGAGACATATTTTTATCTTATTTGTTCCTTTGGACAGTTAGTCTTTTCTTATATGCTTGCAAAGGAAGAGGTCTGTGGATTCAGGTGGAAATGGATAGCCAGTTACCTAGTAGATACTCATCTTCTAGTGTCAGCGGTCTATCCTTTTGTTTGAAGAGATAATTTTGTGCTAATTACATTTAGCAAGCCATTTGTCAAGAAGCCATTGTTGTTTTTAATCCTCTGAGTAAAAGTATCATTGTTTGGATTAAAGATCCTAGCCAGCATTTCCAGTCGACAGATCTTCATGCTGCCTGGGAATTCAAACTGAGGTACCATTCAATGGTTTGACTGGAACTATTGCTGATAGCAAATCACCTCTGGTTTGTTCTTTCTTGACTCCTCTAGGACATGTCTTCATTCTGTACCTACATGTGTAGTACTCCCAGCCTCACTGTAGTACAGCACAATAGAGTTGGAACAAGAGCATCCAGATATTGTTCATACTAGAATACCATTCTATAGTGGTTACTTTTATTGTTTTATTAATATATAAAGCTTGGAGGGCATATATTAGGGTAAAAACTTGATAGATCGACAGAGTGATGGAGAAACAATCAGCTGATCCTCCTGTCCACCTTCCCAGATTGAAAAGAATCTGAACCCTTTCCAGCCCCTCCATATTCCTGTCTGTGTCTCTGTATCTTCATCTGGGTCTGCTAGAAAACTCTATGGTTTATTCCAGGCAGCTGAATGTGGACTCTGCCCTCTGAATCAGTTTTTAATTCCATTGGTGGTCTCAGAGGGATAATACAAACAAATCTCCTGCAATACCATTCTATGTTTAAATGGCTTGCTCAGATTCTAAGTGTTTACTGATTTAGCACTTTCATGAGCTAAGATATCACCATCCTACTTTATGACATAGTTCTTGGTTGATGTAACTTCAATGCATATGCATTTTCTTGAGGTTATAGCTATGATGGGGACTCTTTATCTATTTTTCTCCTTCTCTGCTTAAAGCAAGGATCATGTCCCAATTTAATTGTATAATAAATCACACACACACACACACACACACACACACACACACACACAAAATCACACAACTCTTGGATGAGTTGACAAATCAGTTCATAATAAACAAAGCAAATTTGCATCACGGGACATATGAGTCAATACTTCAAATGACTACAAGTACAGGCTTTGAAGGGGATTTATTTTCCATAATTTGATGGTGACTTTTAGAACCTTCATGGTCCTCACATCCTCTCTCTTTTGCTCCAAGTCACAGGCCATGGGTTGGAGGGTTACTACTGTAATGCTGCTAATGGACGTAGATTAAACTGATTTATGGTATAACCCCACAGATTAGTGAATCTCTTAACCCTTCCATGAGAAGATTTTTTTTTCATTAGATGGAAATGAACACAGAGATCCACAACTGGTCAAGGTACAGAGAACAAGAGACTGTGAAGTGCTAATTCCTAATTGTGAGCTCAATATGACATACATCTGTCTTTTAAGATGAGCACAAACCATAATAAACACTTCTATTCTTATCCTGCAGTTGTAGTTTTATGATTTGTACATAAAACAATCCACAAACAAGTCAACATTCAAACAAAAAGCAATGAAAACTAGGGCTAAATAAATATAAAGGTTTGAAAAATCTAAAACAACAGCTTCAGAATAGGTAGATTCTAAAGTTCTAGACAAGTTCTGACACCAAGGTGCTTTTATAGGAAACAAAGAAGTAGAGCCTCAGACCTTGAAACTTTTTGTCTCAAATGAACATGTGCTTCAATTTTTATTAAATCCTTGGGAATTCCATTCAATGAATTTTTATTATAATCACTCCACATCCTTCCCTTAATTCCTCCTAGATCTGTCCCTTCTCCACATCCTCAACATTGTGTTCTGTCTCTATCTCTCTGTCTCTGTCTCCCTTTGTCTCTATCTCTCTCTCCATGGTGTGTGTGTGTGTGTGTGTGTGTGTGTGTGTGTGGTCATGGTGGTGGTTTGGAAGAAAATGGCCTTGTTGGAAAGTGTGTTACCATGGGAGCAGACTTTGAATGTTTGCTCAACATTCCCTCAGTGTGACAGTCACTCCATTTCCCATTGCCTGTCTATGAAGATGTAAGGACTCTCAGCTCAAACACCAAGTCTGCCTGCACACAGCCCTACAAACTACCATGCTCCCTGCCATGATGATAATGGACTGAACCTCTGAAACTGTAAGCCACAAACTCAATTAAATGTTTCGCTTATAAGAGTTGATGTGGTCATATCATCTTTTGACAGCAATAGATAACCCTAACTAAGACAAAAGTTGGTACCAGGGACTGGGGCATTGTTGGGATAGGTCTGACCATGATTTTGTTTGGAGGAATTTGGACTTTGGTACTTTGGGTTATGAAAGCAGTGGAATGCTTTCACTTAATGGGCCTTACCATTAGAAGCATGGAAAACAGAGGTGCTAAGAGTTGTTTGAACTGTTGGGGGATCACTCAAGAGGTTTCAGAGAAGTTTAATATGTTGCCTAGAGATCGTTCAAGTGATATTTTGGTGAAGAAAGTGGCTGATTTTTACCCATGTCTGAAGAATCTGCCTGAGACTACAATGAAGAGGTTTGGATTAATTCAATTTTCAGAAAAAAAATCTCAGAACAGCCTAATATAGACTCTGTTGTATAGTTTTAGTGGTAACTCTAATGAAGATTTATAATGAAAATGAGCAAGCTGAGCAAGGTAAATTGCAAAACATATATTTTGAGGAGAAAAAGAGCACCAGGAATGAAGCTAAATCTTTTGTTCAAGGAGATAAAGGGATTAATAAATATAATATAGAGAGTGGTGACCTCAGGATAAGATCTCACCCAAATAAGTTACCAAACTTTGCAAAGAAACTAAAGAAAATCCTAGAGCTGGGTGTTTGTGGTATACACCTTTAATTCCAGCACTGAGAAGGTGGAAGTTTATTGATGTCATCCCTGTTCAGCTCTTGTTTAGGCAGTCACATGGTGGTGAATGTATCAGTTAGGCTTCTCCAGAGTAATAGAATTCATAAGATGAATCTCAGAGAAATATCAATAGATATAGTCAACCCTGAAAACATATACATAAGAAACATTATACAAATTGAGCAGGTTGTACTTACTTATTTAGGCATACATACAACAACAACAATTAATGGAAAGAACATATAAAGGGGATTTATTACTATTACTTGCAGGCTGCCATCTAGCTAATGCAACAAGGGTTGGCTGTGAAAAGAACTCCCAAAAATTCAGTAGTTGCTTTGCTCAGTCCACAAATCTGGATGTCTCAGCTGGTCTTCAGTATAATCTGGAATCCCAAAGAAGTAGGCTGTAAGATGAGTGAAGAAATGGGCTTGCTAGCAAGGCAAGAGCAAACACGCAAAGAGCAGAAGCTTCCTTCTTCCTTGTCCTTTTATAGGCTTCCAGGAGAAGTGTGGTCCAGGTGGCAGATAAGTTTTCCCAGCTCAAAGGATTTGGATTAAAGGTGTGTCTTCACAACACAAGATCCAGATTAAAGGCTTGCCTTTTCCTAACTCAAAATATCTGGATCAAAGCTGTGTCTTCCTACCTCAAAGATCCTTATTAGAAGTGTATCTTACTACTTCAAATTAAACAAAAACCCCTTAGAGGTGGTCCTCCATTTGGGGATTTTTAGTTAATTTCAGATGTAGTTGAGTTGACAACCAAAAATAGCCATCACAATTCCATCAATTATCAACTCAATACACAATCATCTCTGTATGTCATGATTAATTTTCAAATGAAAATAATAACAAGATCATAAGAATAACTAACATGATACAACTATCTCTCATATGACCATAAATTCATTATAAATTTATAATAGATGACAATGTCCCTTGAGGGATATTATTTGTGTATCTCAAACTTAAATATGATAACCATTGCTATTCTCTTAATTGATTTTACATCACATGATAAAAATTAAGGAAAGAAAACACAAATATCTATACAAATATTAACAAAATACAACATAAACATTCTTTCAATTATACTCCTCTTTTCTAAGTGGCCTTTTCTCTTATGTATAACTACCTTCTTCTAACACCCATTTTGTATTTCTTCCACCCTAAGCAATAACCTCAGCAGGTCTTGTTTCTTTTCCAGGAGGAATGACCCATACCTTCATTTCTGATGGGTCTGATCCCTTTGTCATCCTGCATGGCTTAGGTCTTACAGTTTATGATTGACTTTAAACACAGATCATAGTTGCACCAAGAGACACCCTAAAGGATCTCCTATATTACAGACATAATCTTTCTTTCTATCATTTTGGAGAGGCAATCCAATTTACCCATGGTAATCTTGATCAATCACTCTTCCTAACACTGTTATTTCTTTCTTAGCCTTTTGCTTTGATGGCATCAGAAACCCAAAGTATCCAGGAGCAACTCTGAACTTCCAGTTCAATGGGTTGTTTCTTGTGGCAGCTGCAGTTTCTAACATTCCTAGGAGACACAATCTTAGGGCAAACGCTCTGTTTTCTGGCTCTGACAGTCTTTCTATCCCTTATTCAATGTAGATTGAACTCACTAAGAAAATTGTCTATAGGTTGGTTGCAAACATGGAAGTGCCAGCTTCTAATATATAATTAGATTTTAATGGCTCATACCTTATGTACATAGTTGTGATATTGTTACTTTCATTAGCTATATATGCTGCTGTTGTGACTGGAATAAATATTGATCCACTTAGCTCTTTATGTAATATAATTGACACAAAGAAGCAAAACTGTTTTAACAACTACTACTGCATTTGAACTCTCAGGAAAAAAAAAACTGAAAAGGCAAGATTATATAAATTTTTCAACCAAAGAAAAGTAATCTATACATATTAAACTGTTTGAAGATACAGATACTTACCTGTTAATAATTGGCATTTGAAGAATACAATCTATGCTGTGCACACATTGTATATGGAAAGTGTCATAGAAATGTATCATCCGTGAGAGAACTGTGGAGTTTGGATGGGAATATTACCAATATAAACAGATGAAGCTTAAGTAAGCATCATCTCATAAATTATCACTGAAGGAATGTAAGGTTTTTTATTTGTGTAAGTACATGTTTGTACATTAATAGCCTCCACCTATACACACACACACACACACACACACACACACACACACACACACACACACACATGCATTTACCCAGTGGGAGCCATCTATATTTGTGTAGTTCATTGCCTTAGAGCTTGCTAAAGGTAATGTATTTGGCCAGGGAACCTAGAGTTCACTCTGTCTCTGCCTCCTCAGCACTGGGATTACAGCCAGAATACAACACTTGGATTTTTTTGTTGTTGTTGTTAATTTCATAGGTTTCAGGGGATCGAACTTCAGTGGGTTGTCATGCTTACAAGGGATGCACATTATTGCCAGGGTGTCTCCCAAGCTTCTACTTTAAGTACTTAAATTGTCAGTATCTAAATTGTAATAGGAATTCAGAATGTAGTGTCTAAATTTATATTGTCATTAGACAAAAATAATATTCTCCCCTTACAACTCAGATGCCAGAAAAACCTCTTACCAACTGAGGACAAAAAAGATTCCCTTTCTGGTTCAGGTAAATAGGCAGGGAAATTCTTCACCATCACTGTGGAATAATAGCCAGACCAGCAAGGTTTTCAAGTGGAATCTGTTATGAGGCTTCATCGCTGAGCAGTGTGGGCTGTTCTTTGACTCTCAGACATACTGCCCTTCTTTGTGAAGTTGCTAATGATAACTGTGTTTACAGGTACAGAATGAAAAGAGTGACTACTCAGGAATATGGATACAGGAGCACCCTGGACCTCTGAGGGCGAAGCAATGAAATGAAGTCATAATTACAAAAAGGTTAAGATATCTAGATTATTATTCCTCTGACTACTCCAGGGTAGGATATATAAATTCATCAAGACCTGCTTTATGATTTGTGAAACAAGGATGAACACAAAGCACCTATCTCAAGGGTTGTTGAGAAAATTAAATTTTTAAAAAGGAAAATGCTTTGTGCAGTGTTTGGTTTATTACTACAATAAATAATAACTTATGTTGTTGCAATGGTTCACAGTAGATATATTCAAAATTGACTGCCTTATGAAGATTCTTGTCCAGAAAAATATGTGAGGAGAGACTGGCTGAAGATATTACCATACAGAGAGAAAGACTACATCAATCATAAGGAGAGTAGCTCATCAATGGTGATAGAGGTAAGCCTGAAATAAGACACTGGTAATGCATATTCACAATGGCCAGTGGAAGGGATGCTCCATCAGAGTGATGTTAATATCTGGGCTACCTGGCAGGTAATTAGATCCCACCACATTAATTATACAACCCATATTATAGATTCAAGTTCTCTTTATCTGATTCTGATTAGCAAGTATACTTTTGATACTTGAGTCTCTACATAACTAATATAAAGGGAGAGAATTTTGGTGAGATAATTTGTGTTGACTCATTCAGAATATTAAATGGTGCCTGGAAAATTAGAAAATCATCATTCAAGTTCTGCATATTGATTTTTTAATTTGTGCTGTATTAGAGTATGTAGTAGACTCTTGGAATCTGGTGAGACTGTCTGCAGCAACAGCTAGATTTGAGAACCTTCAGCTTGTGTCACCTTGGCTTTGACACATGTGCTATCCAGTATTTATTGGAGTAATAGAACTCTGAACCAAGATAGCTATAAAAATCAAATGTGGGCCTGGGGAGATGACTCAGTTGGTAAATTGCTTGCAATGTAAGTCTGAAGACTTGAGTTTAAATTCCCAGAACCCTCATAAAAAAAAAAAAAGGCAGAATGGCACATGGTGGGATGAAAGGAGTTTAGAGGATACCCAAAACTGGCCAGCCAGCTGCCAGTCATTTAGCTCTACATCTCAAAATATAAGGTGGAGGGTCCAGGAGAAATAAGATCATGGTTTGTGCACTGATTTCCACATGCATGTATGTATGTTCACTCATATGTACATGAACTCATCCCCAACATGCAAGCACATCTACATGAACACATACACACACACACACACACACACACACACACACACACACACACACGACTGAGTATAATCAACAAAGTAAGTGACATAAGCCTAAACACAGTTCCTTGAAAGGTACCACATTTCAGAAAGAACTGCATCTACAGAAAGAAACATTGACTGAGAGAAGAAAAACATAGAACAGGATATTTACTATGGCTTTTCTTATCTTGCACACTGTGAGAAGGCAAACTTTCATTCCACAGACTTTGATGTACTTAATAAAATACTACACTATCTTCCTTATGGAGTATATATAGGTGCAGAAGCAGAAGTCTTATCTTTCCTTATATTTCCCATTGTATTATCCACATGGTGAATATGTTGATGAATTTTTCCTTGCCAAATCAGAGGAGCCAATTAGCAACATTAGCATTTTAATTATGATTTCTATTTGTTATGCACTATCTCAATTTTCAATGTCAAGTAAAATTTTGACTTGAAATAAGATGGAACAAATTTACAATGAAAGGTGGTAAAAAAAGGGCCTGGAGAAGTCAATTGAATTTGTTTTCATCAGCACAGAGGTGTCAGGCATACACAAAAACAAACAGATTAGATATAAATTAATAAAGCATTTAACTCATAAGAAAAGAAGGTAAACTCATCTGTCTGAATAATTCATATAATTTAAAATTTTAGATCCAAATTAGAAACTGGAATAACTGATGTGATTCTACTTTCATTCCAGTCTATTATACAACTTCAGGTAATACTGAAAAATTTCTCCAAGGGTATCATGTCACTATCACTTCAAAAGCTACAGTACCCATTGCAATCATTAATCTTAGCTTTCAGCACTTCGGCACAAGAGATAAATAGACTAGGTGAAATCAGGAGCCATGATTGATTAGACTAGGCCATTGACAGGAAGACCTTGAATTGTGGTTGTGTGTAGAATCCTAGTCCTCATATACATTTTCTAAATTATCCATACACATTGTTCTCCCTGATTGATTTCTTGTGCCACACAAAGAACAAGCCATTTGTGTATGTGATTTAGAAAACATCAAGAATACTCCAGGGAATTGCCTGTCACCATGCCCATGATGATAATTAACCACTCTAATGTAGAACAGTTTCCAATAAAGCAAAGCAATTCTCCAATTAAAATTTAGGAATTATGTCCAGGTTCTAGAAATGCAGTACCATAGACATTATAAGCCAAAAATTAGAGGGAGAAAAACACATGCTTGCTGTTGACAATGTGAAGTGTGAATTGTGTGCCTTGTTTTGATACTTAAGATTTCTATGTTACTAAGACATTTCACTCAAAGTGATTTCCCAAGAACTTAACATTAGAAGGGACCAATGAAGATCTATTTGAAAAAACATAATATAAAATAGAATAATTACCGATAGGAACTTCTTGCTCTCTTATTGGAATCATTGATTCTATGGCAATGATGTAGAAATCTCTTGATGCTAAGATTTGCAAAGAACAATACACTTTCCTGTACAAGTCACTGCAGATGTAGAACAAAGGATAGGTCTTTACAATGAAGACGAGGAGAGAGACTCCTGAGAGGATCCCACCAACAAGCCTAGGGACATGGCAACTATATCTGTGTCTAGTGACTTTTCTGTGGTTGTGATAAAATGCTCTGACAAAGGCAACTTAAGGGAGAAGGTAACAGTTTGGGCTTACCATTCCAGAAAGGATCCATTGTATCATGACAGGGGAGGCAAGGTAGCAAAACCAGGAGGCTGACCAGTCACCTGGAACCAGTAGTCAGAAAGAAAAGTATGAGGAGGAAGTGTGGCAAGGCTGTAAATCCTCTAAGCCAACACCCAGTTATAAATTTCTTCCACTGAGGCTTCATCCCCTATAGGTTCCTTAACCTTCCCAAACAGCATCTCCGGCTCAGGACAAAATGTTAAAACCATGAATCTATGGGGAATATTTCATATCAAACAATAACAATCTGAGGTTGAGAATAACCAGTATAAAAATCTTCCTGTCTTCCACAATAAGCGAACATTAAGCATCATCTGATAATAATGGGACAAAATCATCTGTTGTAGAGATGCTTAAAGATAACTGAAAGGTGGGAGTAGAGCACAAAGATTTATGAGAAAACATTTAACAGTCAGAGCCCCTTTTACACACACCAGGAATTATTAAAAAGATTTGAGATCTATGGCAATTTTACACAGACTAATGATAAACTGGGCATGGTGGTACATAGGTGTGATCCAAAATCTTGGGGGAAAGAGCCAAGGACTACATAGGTAGCTTCTGGCCAACCTGAATGACATAGTGAGGTTCTGTCTCAGAAAAACTGAAAGGCTTGGAGTATAGTTTACTGGTGGAAAGGTTATCTCATCAGCTCAAGGCCCTGGCCTTGATCTCCCAAACTGCACATAATAAACAAATACATACACAAACACAAATACAATCACAAATAAATCATAACAAGAAAAACTACTCTGTTAAAATTCTAATGAAATTTGTACAATTATACTCAGTGATTGAGAAAAACAAGATTTCCATAACATTACTATATATCTCATTTTCTAACATGTAGCATGAGTTGTTACAATATCGGATATTGAGTCAAAAATGTCACAGAGACATTAAGGAAAACTGAGTCAACTGCCAACAATTACCAAGAAAATGTAATTAAAAGGCCCAGGGACATCAAGGACTAGGGGTATAACTTAGCACTAGAGCATTTGGTGAGCATGTGCAAGGCCATGTGTTCAATCTTTAACAATTAATGTATGGATAAAGAAAAGCCTAGTCTCAAAATTATTCTAGTTAGCATTTATAACTGTTATATGGATGCCTTAAAATAATCAATATGGTCAAGTCTTCTCTTTCTCAAGACAGAGTTTGTCTGTAGATTTGTTGCCTGTCCTGCAGCTCATTTTATAGAACAGGCTGGCCTGGAACTCACAGAGATCCTCCTACCTCTGCCTCCCATGTGCTGGGATTAAAGGCATGTGCCACCACCACCCAGCTAATATGGCATTTTTTTTTTTTTTTTGTGACAGAGTTTCTCCGTGTAGCTTTGCGCCTTTCTTAGATCTTGCTCTGTAGACCAGGCTGGTCTGGAACTCACAGAGATCCACCTGCCTCTGCCTCCCAAGTGCTGGGATTAAAGGTGTGCGCCACCACCGCCTGGCTATGGCCAACTTTTAAAGAACAATTTAGAAAGAAAATGACAAAATTCATGAGTTGGGAAATATTATCAGAGAAATGGAAACCTATAGAAGTAGTAAATCTACCAGTTAAATCGACACAATATTATATATAACATTTATTAATAGAATCAGCATATGTGAAAACAGTAAAATAGAAAATAAGTTAATTAAACTTACCTAATTTGAAACACCAAGAAGGCATGTGTGATAAGAGAGAGTAACTATGTAAGCTATTATCCTAGGTAAATGAATAACAGTTATTGACACTTTAATGAGTCTACAACTCATTGTATTGACAATACTGAGTATCCTTTCCCACGAATATAACATGTGTCATAACATTTGGATGTTTTTCTGTTTTCTCTCATGTGAGTTTTGCCAAGGGGTGTGGGGACTCAGCTATAATCCTAGCACTTGGGCCACTAAAACAGGAAGATTTTGGATTCAAGGACAGCTTAGGATATATAGCCACATAGTGAATACCAGGCCAGTCTGGGCTAGGGTCAGCCCCTGTCTCAACTAATCAACCAATAAACAAATGAATTTTATAGTTTCTTATATGTAGATCTTATACATATGTCATTAGTTCATACCTTAATACTTTTTGGGGGAAAATAATGTAAATGGAGAGTTATCTTAAAATTAAATTCTAATTTTTCATTGATTGTGTGTAAGAAAGCAATAGACGTATATTGATTTTGAATATTGCAACTCTGCTATAATAAGAGCATAATAGTTTCAAGTTTTCCATGTGGATTCCTAACGGTGGCATCTGCAAACAATGATGGCTACCTTTCCTCCTTAACTGTATGCTTTAAATGTTTTTCTTGTGGTATCACATTATCCAGGACTTCTTTTGTCTACTTTTTGATATTATCAGGAACACAACTAATTTCTTGCTGCTTACTAGGATTTTAACTAGTTACTTTGCTACTGTGCACTATGAAATTGAAGGAGCATCTTATTCTTCCTAGTCAGCTGTGTGTTTTATGATAAATGATCACATCTTCTCATATTAATTTTACTGCACTCATTGACATGATTATAAATTGTTTTACTTCAGACCAGCCTTGAGATAAATCATGCTTGGTCATGGTTTGTCATTCTTTTGTTAACACTATTTGAGAATATTTGCAATTATATTCATAAGAGATATTATTCTGTAGTTTTCTTGTAATACCTTTTTATTCTGGGTTTTATTGCTAATATATGCTGATCTTAGAAGCAGAGTTAAAATGTGTCTCTCTGTATTTTTTTTACTAGAGTAAATATCAAACAATTGAGGTCAATTGAAGTCTTATTAAAATATTTATTAGAATTCACCAGTAAAATTGTCTGAGCCTCATGTGTTTTTAGGAAAATATAGATTAATAATTTATTTAAAAAAGAAATGTGGATTTATTGGGATTATCTGTATTTTTCTTATATATGTTTTCATAGATTGTATCTTTCTTAGGTAATCTAGATTTTCAAATATTGAGACATAAGCTTGTTTATAACAATATTTTATTATTTGTAATACATATGCCACCAGTACTGATACTATGTCAATCATTATTATTATGAATCTATGCTTTCTCTTATTCATTCTTGTTCTTGCTTTCTCTCTTCTTTTGATTTACTTTTTAACCAGTGTAGATACTTCTCAATTTTACTGATATTTTCAAAGAACATGATTTCATTGATTTTTCCCTATTGATTTCCTTTTATTTGATTTGTTTATTTTTTTATCTATTCTTTCTTTCTTCTCTTTTACTTGGGATCTAATTTTCCCACAAATTTTTACTTAACCATGGTGCATATTTTGATTATATGGCAGAAAATGAAAACTGGCTCCCAAAGGTTTTCTATCCTCTGTCTGCCACCAGTGCATCATTACACATGCATCTGTACGTGACACTCAGCCACAAAAATTGTCGTAATTTATCAAACAAGGAAACTCCTCAATAAGTTGTAGTTTATAAGTTTAGAACTACATTAAAATGGTGCTCAGCCTAGCTTTTCATAGTCTGTAGGCATCATGGCATCCATTTGAACCAGTTATTCTTTATTTTTTTACTATCCATCACCCTGATACATGAACATGATTTCTAAAAGTAGGTTTAGAACAGAAGAATAAATTAGCATAGTGTGTAGATATACAAACAAACCAGACTAATACTTCTGCTAATCTGTCTTGGTTCTCTTCCAGAATTTTCCTTATTCCTAAATGGCAACAAAGTGTAAGACAACCTGTCAAGTAAACAGGAGATGAGCACAGCCATCTTCATGACCTGAAGTTGCCTTTTTTGATTCACTAGAATTAATAAGACTAAGTGAAGTGAGACCAGTCCCATACTTCTGATGCAGTTATATAGGACTTATCTAGTCAGGAGGTGATATTAGAAGTCATCAGTGCATCACATCTGAGTTCACCTGTCCAATAAAATCACTCCAGCTTAGAATCTTGTCAGTGTAGTTTATAATCTTATTGCTTTGAACTTTTCCCAACATATAATCATTTAAGGACTGTTTGCTCCAGGTTAGCAAAGGAGAAATAGCTAGATCAACAGCCCTACAACTGAAATGCAAATGGATCACCTGTAGATTTCTTAAAATAGAGATACACATCTAATAAATTCCAAGGTTGACACCAAAGTTTCTGAATTTGAACTTCCAGGTGATGTGCAAGACTATCACTCTGCACACATTTACATGGCTATTTCTTCCCAAGTTCATCTTATCTCATTTGCCTTTGTATATCTCGTTGCAATTTTATTCACAAAAGTAGAATTCCCATAACAAAGTTATTGTAAATAGTATAATAGTGTCTGCATCTCAGTTGCATCTTCTACTTTACCTATTTGAAGACCATGTGTCCTTTGTTCTGGCCTTGTATTTGGGTAAAGAGAATGTAAACACAACCCTCTGCCTCTTCTTTCCAGGTCCATTGTTTTTTGTTTTTTGTTTTTAAATCTACCTCAAGATAAGTGCGTTGTGATGTTCTGTTTGCAGCAGCTGTATTTGATGTATTACCTTTTCAGTAGGTAAGATTTATTGTCCTATGAGTTGTATCTACTATTCCTATAAGAGTAGTTAAGTCATTTTTTTCTTTCACCCTTTCCCTCTGAGAAGTTCTACCAATTATTGTATAGAATGTTCTTCAATTTTCAGTCCAATTTTACTTACCCAGGAGTATAATAGAGAAGCAGAAGGCTGGGAAAAATAAAAGGATGAAGTCAACAAAACCTTTTGGAAGAGGAGAATTTTGAAATAACAGCATGCTTTGAAAGCTGAACTGTGAAGTGATCCCAGTACAGCCATTTGTTAGGTTTAAGATCTGCTGTGAGAATTAATGAGTCATTTTATATATGTGCATTGCACCCAGGTTGACAGTCTACATGTTCTCAGCCCATAGCAGTTGTTTCTTCATGAGTGGGCACTATTGTGTTAGAATGGCTGAGGGAACAAAGTCATCATATAATGAGTTACATATAAGTTGATAGGATTGTATCTCACCTAGTTTTGTTTCTGGTAATGGAGGAATGTTCTATGTCCCTCCAAATTGTCAGCTAATAATAAAATGGCTCTTGAGGGGATGGCTTTTCTGTTATGAAGTAAAATTATAAAATGCATTAGATAACACATTGACCAATGGTTTCTATGTGTTTACTTCCTCACATCTATGAACTGAAATCTCTACAGCATGATAATGAAGCAGAGACTAGTATACAGTCAGTTAATGCATGAGGAAACTGAGGTTAGAGATATGAAATGATTTATTCAAAAATGGATGTAGGAAACTTGAGCACTAAAATACAAGCTGAATTGGCTTGGCCTTTTAAACACACTCATGTCGTTTCACCAGAAAAAGCGACAGGTACACATTTCTAATTAAGGGCTTCTGATATAGCTGCCGGTGTGTTTGCTGAAGATGATATTCTGCCAAAGGCATATTGTTATTACACTATTATCTGTGGGCTCTAGAGGTAGGATCTGGGTGAGAATTTGGAACTTCCATTTTATAAATAGTTCCTGTGTAATTCTCTTAGTTTTATGAAGGAAAGCATGTTCAACCTTCCTTGGTGGGT
Source organism: Onychomys torridus (assembly GCF_903995425.1). Classification (NCBI taxonomy): domain Eukaryota; kingdom Metazoa; phylum Chordata; class Mammalia; order Rodentia; family Cricetidae; genus Onychomys; species Onychomys torridus. Next base: position 168,294,589 of record NC_050443.1, read on the forward strand.
AACCTGAATCTACAGAAGGTAGACAGAAAATTGGTCCATTAATTATGCTTCAACCATGATGATTCTTTAACTGCTCTGAAAATCTAGGTGATTATTATTATTTTTTTAACAAAACTGTTTCTGGAAAGCATGTGGCCTCAGAAAGCCTAACTATGGCATGAATAAACAAAGGTCATTCAATAAAACACTATTCTCTTCTGAACTGAGATTTTTTTAAAGATAGTCAGAGGAACTGTTGATCATTCTCCAAATATTCAGTTTCAACTCATGGTGAATGAACCTAAGAGTGAGCAGGTTTTAGTGTGTATCCAAAGTATGTGTCTTAAAAGAGGGTCCTATACAATAGATCAGTCAATTTTTATAGTATGGATAGTTACCTAATGATACTAAATGTGTTAAGTGCATTGATTGATTGTGTTGTAATAGAATTCTGTAACAGAACGTACAATATAAGTCCATACCTGGTTTCCAAGGAAATGGCCCCAAGTCACAGTTTGCAGTGGCTTAAATATTTCCCATCAAGTCCAATCAGGGGCAAGTATACATACTGATGTATCTCTGGTCTACATCCAATCAGGGGCAAATGTAAATCCTGATATATTTCCTGCCTGTGAACCTCCCACTCACATGTGATCAAGCATATCTGTTGCAGATGAGCCAAACAAACTTGTTTAGGGGAATTAAAACATGTGGCTTGTTATCTCATATAAACAATAGCCTCCAGAATTTCAGGAACTATCGGTCCTTAGGCAAGGGGCTTGTAGATAGATCAGAGGCATTTTTGTTTCATGGATCTCTAAGGTATACTATTTAAAATCTAAAATGTAACTTTGAGTCTCACTCTAAAAGTTCTTGAGCCTGCTTCCTGCCCTGGAGTGTGGATGTACCCAGTGATACTCTATTGAAAAAAAACTGATTATTCCTTTGTAACAGGTATCAAATTGCAAGTAGCATCTTGGGTCAGGGTGGGATTTGGTGTGTACTTCCATTTTCCATGCTAGGATTTTTTTCTGGTTTCAATTGTACATGTCTTGTGAATGCTGTCACAGTATTTGTGAATTTATATATAAATCACCCCTGTTGTATAGTCTGTTTTCTTTCCACATGGATCCCAAAATCTTGATAAACAAATTCCATTTAGGAATAAATTCTCCAAAGTCTTCAATTCTCTGTACATTGTCCAGTTGTGACTCTCTGGGTTAATTATCATCTACAAAAGGAAACTTCTTTGATGAAGATGGATCATTGCTCTGATTTAGGAGTATAACAATATGTCTTTAAAAGACTTTTTTTTACTGCTATAGTCCTCTAGCAAAATAATAGTAATAAGTTTTCACATAAAGCTGATGATCTACTTAATCTCAAGTTTTTGGTCACTTTAGCAGAGTCATGAATGAGTTCCATCTCATGAATTGTTCACAAAGAAAACTGTAACTATAACTATCTATTCTTCAACTCTCTCAGAGACCCAAGAAGGAAATAATATTACCTAAGTAAGCAGGAAGTGCAAACAAGTGACTTCCAAAAAATGTGAAAAATGACAGAAACTACTGGCTGTGTAGACAGTCACCCAAAGTTCCTCTGCAAAGTGAGGCATAAATATTTGGCCTACAGGCCTAGCATATCTGACAGAGTTATCTGTGAAGCAGATTTTTCTGAAGAGCTGTCATATCTTGTCTTGGCAAAGTTCAGAAGTCCTTCCTTTTATGTCCTGTTTATCCATTTGAACAGCATATTGTCAGCAGTTGAGTAAAGAACATTTTCTTGCCCAGTGACTAACTTTTGCCACAAAGAAAGTAATCTCCATATGGAACTTCTTCAATGCCCATCATCTTCTCTGAAGTAGGTTGGTACTGCAATGAGGAGACATTCTCATAGTAAAAAAAATATCTATGTTATTAGAACATGTTAATGCCATATTCTGTAGATCTTTGAAGTGTCTGAAGATGACCTGTCTATCCAAAATATATCTCTGCTTGACCTTGAAACCGTACCTAATGAGATACCTAATGTGACTACAAATTTTATTGTAATGACTAACCACTAACTTGCATTTCTTTATACCCTCATTAGTTGATAATAATAACTTTCAAGGACTATCAATTTGTATTACATTATTAAATGAACTGTATAGATACAATACCTTGAATAAGATTATAAATATATGGACAGTACTTTCTAATAAAATTAATCTCAAATTTGTATCAATATATACAATTTGTATATAATAAACAAAAATCCAATCACTTATTAAAAGTACTTTGAATAATCTACCTTTTATCTTATCATATCCCTATTCTTCCTTTTTTCTTTCCAGAGTAGATTCAATTATCTACATTTTTATCCTATCATTTCTATATCTATTTTTTCAGTGTAGATTCAGTTATCTACCTCTTATCTATATTCTCTTTTTTAAAAATAAGAATCTTGATTCCAATCTCCTTTGATCAGCTTTTTTCCTGACCATTAACAATAAGAATTTGTAACAAGGGGCTGGAGAGATGGCTCAGAGGTTAAGAGCACTGGCTGCTCTTCCTCTTCCAGAGTTCCTGAGTTCAATTCCCAGCGACCACATGGTGGCTCACAACCATTGGTAATGAGATCTGGTACCCTCTTCTGGCTTGCAGGCGTATTTGCAAGCAGAATACTGTATACATAATAAACAAATAAATTAAAAAAAAAAAAAAGGATGCTGGTGTCTTGAAAAAAAAAAAGAATTTGTAACAACCATCCTAAACAATGGCAATTATCGATAACTCATTGAAAGGTCAAAAAACTACCCTCTCCATCTCTTGGGAATGTGGGTGTCATGTTCTTAAAATTACTTCCTACTTTCTAGGGGCAAAGGCATCTTTAGAGGATTGAGAAAATAAAAAATTGGGTTAACTGTCAAGTCCTGGAGGAAGCAGTTGTATAATTTGTCTAGTCTCTGTATAATGTCTCACGTTTTGGCTATAGTAATTTGTGAGGTTGGATCATCTCAATAGGCCATCTCAGAATTGTCCTGAGCAGTTTGTAGTCCAAAGTCAATCTTTGGGTGGTATTTGTCAGATGAATGGCATTATCACAGTTCATGTGGATTTTTGTTGTGGGGTCTCATCATCTTTTAGAAGACTTTAAAGATCGATGTTAGGCATGGTCATGGTTTAACTATAGAAAATCTTTTTTGGGGGACAAGTTTTCTAGATGATTTGTGCTTTTTTTTTCAGATGTCTCATTTGTCCATTGATGTTTAGATTCCTTGGCTTTCAGTCTCCTGAAAGACAAAAACAAAAACCATTCCCCAACCCTAACTTTAGGGAGTTTCCAAATCTAATCATCAATTTTGATTTATGGTTTCTCCTTAAATTTTTGTTTTATTTTCTAAAGCAATTCTATCATCCCTCTAGAGCAGTATGGTTTCTTACAATAGGCATTAGGTTCTTTAATTGCTCCAGGAAGGAGTTTCTTCCACAAAGACAGAAAAGGACTAAGTGGAATTTGACATGGGGACCTGTGAAAAGCCCCTCAGGGTATTTCCAGATGTCAAAGACAAGGGATTACCTTGTCTGTCCCTTATTGACCTACATTCATTAGTCCAATGTCTGTCTGCCTTTGCCACATCTTCTGTATTATCAAGAAGGGAGGCATTCGTTTGGGATTATTCCTTGAAAAACTATTTCTAGAAATGCTTTACAGTCCCTGTTTAGGTAACCTTGCTTACCGCAATTGAAACATTTGTCATTTTTACTATTTTCAAACCCCTAGAAATGACTTCTCCTATCCAAACGTCATCATGATCATGAGATTCAATAGTGAACATATCTCAGATCCATTCCTCCAAGGGTGCTGATTTTGACTTTAACAGCCTAACTAGCTTTTTGCATAGTGCATTAGCATTTTTAAAAGCCAGAAATTCAAGTATTACCTGTCTGACTTCTGAATTTGGTATCATTCTATTTACTGCTGTAGTCAGTCTTTGTAAGAAATCAATGAAGGCTTCTATTGGGCCCTGTGTAACTTTAGTAAATGACTCAACTTTCTTTCCTACTTTTTCAATTCTGTCCCAAGCATTCAAGGCTGCCATGCAGCAGCATAAAGCTAGGGTGTGGTCATCATATAAAGATTATCTTTGTGTATCACCATAATCACCCTCTCCAGGAAGTTGATCTTGGAATATTTCAGTATTTCTCGCCCTACTTCATTGTGCAATGATCTTAGCCTCATCCTTTCACCAGGTCCTCCATTGAAATTGGGACCAGCCTTCAAACTACTGTCACCAAATCTCTCCAGTTTTGAGGGATAATTCTATTAAAAGATGACCACAATGTAGTTGGAGAGCTTCTCTCCAGGTGCCACCAAGCCCTTTTTGTCCGACAACCCACTTGTAAAATAAACACACAAATATTTATATTATTTAAACTGCTTGGCCATTAGATCAGGTCTACCATTATCTAGCTCTTACTCTTATATTTAGCCCATTTCTATTAATCTATACTTTGCCAAGTAGCTCGTGGCTTACCAGTACCTTATCTCTTTCTTGTCATGGCAGTGGCTGGTGGTGTCTCCCCACCCCAGCCTTCCACCTCCCAGAATTCTCTTTTCTCTTGTCCCGCCTCTACTTCCTGCCTGGCCACTGGCCAATCGTAATTTTATTTACACAGAGTGATATCCACAGCACTTCCCCTTTTCTTTTTTTTTAAAGGAAGGTTTTAACTTTTCCATAGTGAAATTACATAGAACAAAACAATTATCAAGCAAGAATTACAGTTACAATATTAAAGAAGATATCCTATCTATCTTATATTTGTGAGTCCAAGGTTTTATATCTAACTTATCTTTTATCATAACTGAGAAAATTATAACTATCTAGTCTTCAACCACATCAAAGACCTCAGAAGGATATAATATTACCTGAGAAACAGGAGAAGGATGCAAGCAACTTTTGGGAATCTTGCAGGGTAGACAGAGACAGCTGGCAGCCTGAACAGTCACCTAATGTTCCTTTGTAAAGTTGGGGCATCTGTCTTCAGCCCATAGGGCTAGAGTCTCTTGGTCACTTTTTTCAGTGTCCTGTAGAATGTCTGGCAGTTTCCTCTGCGAAGCAGGAACCTGAAGAACCATTTTGTCAAGCAAAGTTCAGTGGTCACCTTTCTATGGGTCCTGCATGTCCAGTTGATCAAGCAGTCCAGGCAAGAACAGTTTCTTTCCCAAATGGCTATTTTTGCCAAGGTGAAGATAAATTTTATATAAAGTGTCTTCAATGCCCATCCTCCTCTCTGAAATAAATCAGTGCTGCCAGGAACAGACATGTCTCACTGTCCAGAAAGTTTAAATTTTAAAAGTATTTTAAATGCCATATTCTGTAGGTCTTTGAAGTATTTGAAGATTACCTCTCTATCTGAAATATCTCTATGTATACCTAGAAAACTTAACTAACATGGCTACAAGTATGATTATTATTGATTATTAATCTATTTTTAATTATCCATTTCAATTTAAAATGAGCTATACAAACATAATACCTTAAACACAAGTAGAAATATACACACAGTATAACAAAATTAACTTTAAGTTTGTATCAATAGACTAAATCTATACCAATGTAAAACATTTTAAACAAGTTATTGCTCTTTAGAAGTAAGTTCCTTAGTATACCCTTTCATCTTATTATTTCTATATCATATCCCCTTTTCTTCTTTAGAAAGAGATCACATTTATAATCAACCTGATTTAAATAAAAATATTGTTATTTTTCTGTCCCACACCAGAGAGCTCTTCTGATTTGGGCCACAAAAATCTCTTAACCTTTTCTTTTAGCAATATGTCTGGGTTTAAAGAAGGAGTGAGCCAATTCCATCTCCAAAGCCAGCTTGATAATTTTGGGAAATTGGGCATAGTTTTTCTTACTACTTCCTGCTGGAGGGGGGCACTGTATCTTATGGGGACACAAAGAAAATTTTAGGATTATGGAGTATTCCGTGAGGGTAAACCTCTGAGCCAGTTGCCTTGAAACCATTTTGGATGTTGTATCCTCTGGGCCATGCTGTCATCAGAGACCTTTCTGGTAGTCTTGGCTGATCAAACTTGATGTATCTTAATCTGGAACAAATCCATAGGCTCTGGCTTTCTGTGGAAATAAAAGCAGAGACTCATTTTCAAAGCAACATATACTTATATCCAAATTTTGAAGTCAAGGTACCTTTAAAATTTACAAATTTATTTAACTCAACAGCTTTTATGATCAAATCTTTTTCTGCAGTTAAAAATCCCAAAGACAACACAAACCAGATTCTCCGTGTAATATCCATCTTTGTAAGACTGAAACGCCACTGTGGCTGCTGGCTCCGCCCACCTCAGCTTCCCAACATGGAAGTGGTACAGTTTACTGGCAGCTCTGGGTCTGGAGCCATGTGTACCATCAACTATCAGAAGCAGTTCTATCAAAGCAGCGCATAGCCCAGAAACCTTTTTTTTTTTTTTTTTAAACTCTCAAAGGCTAAATCCACCACATAGAAGAGTAAAGTGCCGCTTGTAGACTCCTCATTACAGCCACACTGTAGGTCAGATGCACACGCCAGGAACCCACCATAGTAGCTGAAACCGGCAGGCTGCCCCTAACTTGAGAGAGACAACTAGGAAGCTGTTTTTAGCTCCGTTTTAGAATCTTTTTTGTCAGGTTTTAGGTGGAAACTCTTGTCAACACTTTGGGTGCCATTTGTAGTTGGAGAGCTTCTCTCCAGGTGCCACCAAGCCCTGTTAGTCCAACAACCCACCTGTAAAATAAACACCCAAATATTTATATTATTTAAACTGCTTGGCCATTAGCTCAGGCCTACCATTGTCTAGCTCTTACTCTTATATTTAGCCCATTTCTATTAATCTATACTTTGCCACATAGCTCATGGCTTACCAGTACCTTATCTCTTTCTTGTCATGGCAGTGGCTGGTGGTGTCTCCCCAACCCAGCTTTCCACTTCCCAGCATTCTCTTCTCTCTTTTCCCACCTATACTTTCTGCCTGGCCATTGGCCAATCAGAATTTTATTTACACAGAGCGATATCCATAGCACTGCATTCTTAGCCTTTGAATTTAAGTAGTAGGTTTTCATGATGTCAATCAGGATGATCCTAAATTTCTTATATAGTCTGGGCTGCCCTTGAACTCAGGATCCACTAGCTCCTGCCTTCAAAGTATACAGTGCAAGGTCTGTGACACCATGTGCATCTAGGGTACACAAAATTATTGTAGTTATAGTTACAACTTAGTATATATATATATATATATATATATATATATATATATATATATATATATATATATACATATATATATATATATATATATATATCTTAGATAGAATATATTAAGTATTAGACTCAGGTTCTTTAGGATAGGACACCTTTTGGAATGATTTTTGTAACATGCCACCTACCCTAGACTTCCCTGGATTTTACTATGTGTTTTTTGCTTGATATTGTTTGCACTTATTGTAATTCCAACTTATCTAGGTCATTATCCCTCATTACTCCTGGACAATATTTGATAACCATCTCTTTGTATATAGCCTTGTATTAGCTTAGAACTTTCTTATTTAGACAAAAGGGGGAGATGTAGTGGATAGCCATCCCAGCATTGGCCTGGAAGTTCCAACCCCCATTGAGGCTTTGGTAATGGTCACGCCCACAAGGTGGGGTGGAGGAGGAAGCTGAAGACCCAGGATGGAGAGGAGGTCTCTCTCTTGGTGTTGGGATGCTGGATGCAGGAGGTAGACCGAGCAGAGTTCTCCAGAGAACACAGCCAGACTGTGCCATAACTTTTCCAGACCCTACAACCTATCCATTTGTAAGTTACCCCACAAAATAAACCCCCTTTTAACTACATGGAGTGGCCTTATAATTTCACCAATACCACAAGTTTAACATCTGCTTTACAAAAGATGAGTAGATGTCATATGAGACTATTGCTTCTTTGAATGTCCTCAAATATATTTGCACAGGAGTCCAGTCAGCTCATACATAGTCTTGGGAATATCTATCATTTGGCAGTTTCTGTAAAGATACTGGATAGATTAAGGTTGGCTATTTGAAAGCTTTATGCTGTTTCTCTATAACCTTATAATGCAATGCTGAAGTTGATGCTCCTTTAAATTCCTCTGTCTGGGTTTTAATATCTCTATGATCTGTTTTAGTAAGTTTTTCTAAGACTTGTATCTTGTGACTCATATCAATCAACTTGGAACTCATGTAATCCAACATTTTTAGGGATAAAATAAGAATGATCAAACTGATAATGTTTTTAACTAACATTACATCAATTCCATCTAAGTTAATTATTCTCTCATTTAATTGTTTTATTTTCAGATTGCATTATCAAACAGAGACCAAGTTCCTTCCACTGTAATAGTATTTCCCATTTTTTTTAATGTGGTAAAAAAAAAATTAACTAATTTCTCCCTTTAAAAAAAAATCCCAATTGAGTCACCACATCTGCTGACAATGGCGATTCAGATGATGGTGTGGAAGCAGCTGGAGGAGGGGGCCCAAGAAAGGCCAGCACCCACCTGGACAGGAAAGAAACAAAAGATCCAGATGTCTGCATGGAGGAGCATGCAAAAGTGGCTAATTCCAATGTATATGGAGCCTGAGCCTGGGCCTGAGACTGAGCCTCTGGCCACAAAACCACAGGCAAATGACATTTTCATGAATTTGTGCTCCACATTGGGTGCCAGATATAGCATGAACCTAAATGGTCTTATTAAAAACCTGGAGCTATATATTGGGTTAAATGGTGAAAGATGAGAAAGTGAAAGGGAAAAGACCCTAGAGAAACTTCTCACCACTACCAAATCCTCAGGTGAAATCCCATCTCCATGAATCCTGAGACTGCAAGCCTCTGAGTTCTCAGATATAGCACTTCTTGGCATTTGCCTAAAGGACTGGACATGTTACTCCAGAAATACTTGTTCAGCCATGTTCATTGCCATGCTAGTCACTATATGTAGGAAATGGAAACATCCTAAATGTCCTTCAACTGATGAATAGATAAAGAAAATGTGGTACATACACACAATTGAATTCTATTCTAAAGAAAATGAAATCATGAGATTTGCAGGTAAATGGATGGGACTGACAAATATTACACTGAGTGAGGTAACCCAGATCCTTAAAGAAAAATGCCACATTTTCTCTCTTACTTATGGAACTTAGCTCCAAATCTGTATGTGTGACTATATAACCTGAAGTAATTGCAGAAACTACGGAGGTACTTCTCTTAAAAAAATTCTTAAGAATGAAAATGTAAGGTGGTCTAATGAGGTGCCATGTTTCTATTTAGAGATGAGAAAGGAGTGTGAATACAGTTAAACTTATCCTGCCATAAATAAGTAGAGTTTATCTGAGATATCATTTAAGAAACCAAGAATTATTTATGTAGGTCATTCTGACTTTATTAATATTGTTGCAGTTTCTGACCTTTAGGTTGTAGAGTGTGTGTGTGTACTCGATCCCAGAGTTTGAGGTTGCATTCTCTCTCTCCTGTCTTCACCGACTCCTGGATTTATATCCAGCATTAGTAGGAAATACTTTTAACTTTTCTCTGTGTCTTATGATGTAAGGTGTAGATTTATCATGCACAATGCTAATTGTGTTGAGGTTATGCCTTCCATACTTCATTTATTCCACATTTTAATCAGGAAAGGATGTTGAAATATCTTACTTTTCTGTTTATATTGAGATTATCATAAGGTTTGTCTATTTGTCTATTAATGTGATATATCATATTTATAAACTTGCATGTTGTGACTAATTCCTGCTTGCTAGGGAAAATTCTTTTAACATACTTATGAATTTAATTTGTGAATGTCTTTCTGGGAATTTTGTATATTTTCTCATCATGGACATTTGACTTATAAACCTCTGCCTCTGTGCACACCACAGATCTGAACAAAAGTGGATTCACTGGAGTTTCTAAGATTTGAGAACATGGTGGATGGGGAGTGAGCACACCTTTTGCAATCGTGGTAGCTGTCTGAGAAGCACAGATGTCAAGAACTAGTGGATGGGCATGTACACACAATTAAAGTAGCTCCAGGGGCAGGCAGAGTCACAGAGATAATTTCCAGAGTATCGGCTATCAAATTACGTCTTCAGTGTTTGGAATATTCGAAGGGGCAGCCCTTTTAAAGCTCAGTCCTATACAGAATAACTGCAACTCAAGAGTGGGAAAAGCTTTTTAAGCTGGCTAAGCTGTTGCTAGGAGCATGGACATTCAAAATAAGGGCTTGGCTTCTGGACAGAGTGTACACTAAGTCACCATGGTAATGGCTCCAGTTACTAAGATGTGGGAATGCTGAAGTTAGCTGCAGAGCCTGGGTCTGGGAGCAGATACTCTCAGAGTAGCCTTGGGTCTACGGTCAGAGGATTTTAGTATTGGAGAAAGTGGCAATTACTTTGTTTCAGTGGCTCCAGGTGAGTAGGTGTGTCGTCTTCTCCTGGCCTTCTCAGAAGGTGTGCCTTATAACCTCAATGATGAGAAATGCTGGTATATTCTCAAAAAAAAAAAAAAAAAAAAAAAAAAAACTTGCTGGGCACCTTGGCGACTGATGTCAGTGGGGTTCTTTTTCCTCTTTCCCTCTCTTGTCCTTACAGGTACAACAGTCACACCAGACATATTTTTAACAAGTATTCTTATTGATTTTGCTCTAATGTACAGATTTTTTAATTTTCCTTTGAAGCTCTCGGGTGTTTTAGTTTGTCAATTGTGTTTATATTTATGGAGGGTTTTTTCTTTTTTTGGTAGGGGATAGGGTATAAGAAGTTGATTTATTTTAGTCATTTATCTTGATGATTTTACTTCCTAGAATTCTATATCTTCAATGATACACTTAAGCATTCTTCACTTCTTTACTAAATGCAACAGAAGATGGGGGAGTATAGAAAAGATAAACTGAAATATCTGTACTATATACAATGCTGGCTGGAACAAATTTTATATATAAAGCTTTGGGACAAATGAAATTTCAAATCCCTTTCTTTACTATGATTTTGATGTTGCCCAGTCTAGTTTTGGTCCCACAAGAAGGAGAACATGAGATCTTCAGAGCTAATCCTGACTTAGTAGTTTTGAGTGGTCCAGTTAGAGGATGGAGAAACAGACAATAAATAAGTGCTCACTACCTTCTAAGAGACTTCTTTCCTACTAAAAACAGTTCATTAAACATGGATCTCTGTATGTGGGGATGTGAGGTAGAAGCCTTATGCTAGGCCCTGTCAGTTATTCCTGAGAGATTCTAGCATATGTATACACTCCATTGAAAAATGAAGATACTCACCAATGCTAATTGATAAATATTCATTCCCACCAACTCACCTTTGAATTCTGTCATAATATCTTGCTCCTAATGATAAAATCACACTATCAGTCACTTGGCATCACTTATGTGCTTGTAGTACTTGTGCAGTTTGATTGGTAGTAGATACTGAGTTCTGTGGCTACACTGAACATGGATCAATTGGCATATGCACACTAATGTCCAAGCATATGACTCTTCCAACAAATTGCTTTATGAAATCCCCTTTATGTTTACTCTCCTCATTTTGGTTCTACTGATGTTTTCTTTTGTTTTGCTGTCTTCTGATCATTTGGGGCAACAAAACACGGAGAGAATTCTAATAAGCTTGAAAAGGGAAGAAAGTTTTTTTTGGAGTACAAAAACTGGAGCTATCCATCAGAAATCACAGATTTCTAAGATACTCCTACCAGTAAATGGAGTCATTCTGCTTGTCATCAGGATGTGCTTGGTGCAGACACGGCATTTGGAGGATAGAGCATCATTTGGCAGACACTACAGATTTCTCTACTGATTGTGCCTTTATTTGTGTCTCTTTGCTCTCCAGGGGAAATCTGCCTATGTTAGCTCTCTTCTACAAACTAGAGTTTGAGAGAATTCAAATACAGGAATCTTCTCCCTTTACTTTTCCATTAACAGGTAGCTATAATGTTTACTGGTAAGGCTTAGTTCTCTAATGCAACCAGCAGGGCCAAATACTTTCTCTAACATCAAAGTTGAGGTTGGTGGACAGGAACGCCTGATATGAAAAGACTAATCCTGCCCCTGTGAAGCTCTTCCCTTCTGAAGAATTAAATCCAGGGACATTTTCTGAGATATAAAAATAATTAGGGGCACACCGAGAAGCTTTGTAGACTGTAGGAACAACTCATCTAATTTAGGCTTCATGATTGGTATGCTTGGCTTTGAGGTGTTACAATATCTCCTGGTATCTCATGTAAAACATCCCAAACTCTGACCGGGACTTTTCTACCCTTCACAGCTAGCTTTGCTTCCTTCCTTTTCATACATACTTAAAAAAATTCTTTCTGTGTATATATTTGCCATTCCTCCAGCACAGCAGATGTTAACTTCTCACTATATTTATGCCTTTACTATCTTATATTAGAAAACCTGAACCTCTTTTCCTTGCTTTCTGCCTGTCCAATTGAGAAACTCCTAAATAGTCCACCATACCCAGGTCAGTGCCATTTTTATTTTTATTAGATTTCTATGATATAACCTCCTTTCCCTCATCTTAAGGTAAACTTGACTTGTACTATAGTGAGACTTTCTGGGATTTGCCATTTCCTTTGACGGTGACTTATCATGAAGGTTATCTGCATCCTTTTGATTTTTTCATCACACTGGATTCCAAAAGGACAGGATCAGTCTCCCATCCCAGCAAAATTCAGTGCCAGGTGCACAGGGTGTACTTAATACAGGTTAGCTGAATTAAATCAAACAGCAAAATAATAATGTCAAATAAAATGGTGCACGGACAGGTGAATAATCACTGCTGAGATGTGAGAATTTTTAAACCCCAAGAGGGTCAGCCACTTCACAGGCTCCACTCTGCAAAGACTATATCAATCAGGGACCTATTTTCAGTTCCATGGTGACAGGTTTACTCTTCAGCTATAATGATATGAAATATGTTGTATGTATAATTTATTGTAGTTCATAAAAAACTGAAGCCCAAATTCCTGACAACAAAAGATACATTCACAGAGCATCAAATCAGCTAATATGAAGGATCCTTACAATGAAATATTTTAATGCAGGCAATGTTATTGGAGAGCTCCTGTTTGTTGAGAAATTTTAAAGCTAACATAAATATAATTTTAGACTGTCCAAACTTTTAGAGGAGAGACAAAGTATTGTAATTTAGGTAGGACAGAGAACAATTATACTCTATATCAAGTGATAAAATTCTAATTCTTCAATGGCACACTGAAAATATCAATTGTCCACATTGGCAGAGAGGGTAATTAGTAAATGAGGTTTTTCCCTCAAAGGCACTGTGCAAGCCAGCTTTCTGTCACCATAATGAAATACCTGAGATAATTAATTTGCAAGTAGAAAAGATTTACTTTAGTTAACAGTGTAAGAGTTTTAAGTCCAAAAGTGGTCAGACTTTGAGTGATGGGGATAACAAATAGCAAAGGCATAGGACATAGGAGTTGGGGTGGATGGAACAAACTCCCAGTGTGAAACAAACCCATGCCACAAACAGGGAGCAGAGGGACAAAGAAGCAGGGATCTCCAAATCTCTGTTGAAAAGACATTGCAAAGAACCTCCCTATGTCCTCATTCCCCAACTCTACCTGTTTACCTAAAACACCACTCTTGGGAGCAATGCCTTGAAAATGGACTAGTAAAGGGTCGTTTTCCAAATTTAGCCAGTTAAAGAGATTACATATATGCATATGTGTAACTTTACTTGCCCCAGCTTCCATGTCACCTGTATTTTCTCCCATAAGAAAAATTGTAAGCTATTAGAGGGAACTTGATTATATTAGATATTTTCTGTCCTCTCCAAATTTAACATCAAGATATATAACCTTTTGGTATTTACCAGTCCAGATAATAAAATTTTATTGTTAATTTTGCTAGTATATACAATCATTAAAATATACAGAAGAGTAATTTTCTAAAACTGAGTGTCTTCCTGATGAATTCTCCTTCTGCTCATTATGTTGTTGTGGGGGAAGAACTATGAACTGCAAAATAAGATCTCATACTCTTCCCCTAGAAAATGATCACCCTATAGAGGTGTGTGTGTGTGTGTGTGTGTGTGTGTGTGTGTGTGTGTGTGTGTTGATTTGTTGATTGCATTTGGCTTTTAAGAATTCCTCTTCTTCTTCTTTATGAAAACCAATTGTGGGGAATAACATTTGGTTCTAGAAAGAATGGGATTGCTTTAACTTACAGACCAAAAGAAGGACCCATGAGGTGTTATTTTCCTAGGTATTGCTGGTATATATTCCAATCTCTAGAACTGAGTTTGCTGAGGGGAAACTAAAATGTCTATCCTATATTTTCTTTATAAATTTTATTCTGTGAGAATTTTATATATGTATACAATGTATTATGCTGACATCATCCCTATGCCTCCTTACTTAGTACCCTGTACTCTGATGTCATATTTGGAGTGTGCCACTGAATTTAGCTCTTATTTATTGATGTTTAAGATAATTGTTCTCTCTTCTAACTAAATTATAGCACATTGTCTCTCTTCTAACAATTTGGGCAAATGCAAGAGTGTGTTTGTTAGTGTTGAAATTATTCAATGACTTATTTCTTTGATATTTGTATAGATGCACAATGCAAATTCCATTGCCTTTGACATGTAGACTGTCATTGGGAATCTCTGTCCATCCTGGGCCTCTGTATGCAGACCTATTTTTTGTTGTTGTTGTTTTGGTTTGGTTTTGGGATTTTTTTCGTGTGTGTGTGTGTGTGTGTGTGTGTGTGTGTATACGCCTGCCTCCACAAACTAATTCTGAGGCATAAGATCATTTTGGTCACTTTTGCATTTTTTTATTTTATTTATAAATAATAATTTTGAGATGGACTCACTGTATAGTCCAAGCCAGTCTGGACTTTATTCTGTAGACTGGGCTGATCTTGGACTCATGGCAATATCCTGTCTGAGCCTCCAACCTGATAGATTTAGAGGTGTGAGCCACTATGCCCATCTAGCTGAATTCCTTATGGACTACAAGGAGGGAATTAAAACCAAAACCAACCAACCAACCAACAACAACGAAACAACCAACCGACGTAACAAAAGGCATGCGACATTCATTACTTATTAGTAGAATTGTAATTAGCTTTTTATGGCTACAAGTCTTTTTTTTTTTTTTCAGATCTGTCACTACTCAGAAAATATTTTACTGTGATATTACTTAAAAAGAACTGGATTGAAATGAAGAACAAGGAAGACATAGGGAAGACTGACACTCTCCATTGGTGTGATGACATATATTTTGGGACATCAATTTTTAAAAAATCCAACTAGTTGAACTAGAGAAAAAGATTGGGAATAAGGGGAGGATTTTCATTTTTTATTACCTACCATTAGGCTGACACCCAATTTCAAAAGGTCAACTAATTAGCAAACTCCATTTAATTTGAGATTAGGAATGCTACCATCAGTGGTGAGGATGCCCTAGAGGACTGCACATTTCTTTACCACTTTTGATCTTGCCAGCATTCCTCATTTCCCCGACCTCTGTTTCTGTAGCCAGCTTCACACAGGTTTTGAACAGACTTCTAGAGAGGCAACTTGGTGCATATAGTGTGGGATTTGCTCTCTCTTGCTCTTACTTGCGTTATGGCATCTTTGTCAGCATGCTTTTAGCTGACTCTTGGAATCCTGTATTACTGAAACCCAGGTCTCCCAGAACTGTACAAAAAATAGTAATTGTGAAAGCATCCTTGACCAAAACCACTAGGTACATATATTCCCCTTTTGCTCCCCATTGGACATTTCTAAATGTAATTTAAAATACTATTTACTTTTTGCGGAGAGAACAGTCACCAGCTATATATTTCTTTCTTTCTTTCTTTCTTTCTTTCTTTCTTTCTTTCTTTCTTTCTTTCTTTCTTTCTTTCTTTCTTTCTTTCTTTCTTTCTCTTTCTTTCTTTCTTCCTTCCTTCCTTCCTTCCTTCCTTCCTTCCTTCCTTCCTTCCTTTCTCTCTCTCTCTCTCTCTCTCTCTCTCTCTCCCTCTCTCTCTTTCTCTGGTGATTTAAATAATAGTAATTTATTTCTTGTAGTTCTAGAGGTTGAGAGATTCATGACTGAGATGCTGGTTGTGTGGCTTTCAGTAAGGACCCATGTCCTGGCTTGTAATGACCTGTTCTTGCTGTAAACTCACTAGAGGTGACAGCATACCTCTTCCCTTTCACCTTTTTAAAGGACATTGGTCTCATTTCTGAGGGTTCATCCCCATGACCTCACTGTGGTTCAAAAGTCTTACCTCTGAGAACATCACATTAGAAATATCATGGCCTTAACCTATGAATTGTCAGGGGTGGTTGGTGAAACTTTCAGCTCATAATAGCCATGGATAGCTTGTTTCTAATCTTCAGTTTGTTCCTTTGTCCAGCTGTATCTTTCTATTGTTGCTTTTCATTTTCCAGTGTAACTTCTCTCCCTTGCTTCAGTTCTGTCATACCAATCTCTCATTCCCCACTGTGGAAAAAAGAAAATGAAAAAAATGCACACAAGTGTTCCTCTTGAGTTTTGTTCTTTGTGAACTTGGGCTGAGGCTCATATACCTAGGCAACACTTTTCAAGAAAAATGAACAAATAAATATTTCTTGTGTTATCATTATTTGTTTTATATACTGAGAGGCCCTTCACTTTAAGGACTATTCAGGAAGATATTTTATTACTTTTGTTTTAGTTCTGAACCTCACAAAGGTTTTCATTGGGCTGCACTAATTAGAGATGGTGTTCTTTGCTAAGGTTATGTTGACAATTGGGTTCTTTCTTCCAAAAGCTGCATTGAATTCAGCTTGCCATGAGTTCTGAGTACATTTGTATTGAAATTAGATTCTGCTCCAGAATGAGATGCAGGAATCTTCAATTTTTGTAGAAAGTTACCTTCATCAAGGTCATCCAGTTACTGAACCATCAAAAGTTTTCCTACTGCATTATCTTGAAAACAGCTCAGTAGCTTGATTCTGTACCTTTGAAATTTCATATTCTAAGAAAAATGTGAAATCACCAAGTCCATTTCCTTTATTCTTGATAGGTTTAAATCTAAGGCAAAAGAGAAAAATTAAAGCCAAGAGCTGCTTTAGCTAGCTCTTATTATGTTATATCTGAGGTAAGTCACATTTATTTAATGTAAGTATTTGATAGGAAAACATGAACATATAACTTGGTGTTAATACTCTATCATTTGTTGCTGCTATTATTATCACAGTTGTCTGCGACTAAAATAATACATCATACTAAAGAAAGAGGTGGGGCCACACTACTCCCTATTCAACAACTTGGACATCTAATGTCCTGTGCTTTCAGGGTGGCTGGAGTAAGCACAGTATTTTAAAGACTGAGGTCATCTTATTTAAAAAGGAGAGTAGCGGCTAGCAATTGCTCATGCTCTATGTTCTAGTCAAATAGTCCAAATGAGCCAATTCTAATAGCAAAGATGAATTGGGAACTTTCTATTAAGTTGAAATTCAACCTTGAATATATAGGCACAAATTTAATTAGAAATTCACAAACTAAAAAACACTAATGAGAAAAGTTCAAACACAATGGAATGATATGTAGGTTCTTAGGTATGAAAATAATGATATAAATCCTAAACTTAACTGATTTCAAGTTTTATAACACACTCTCACTCATCATCTAAAAGATGATTCTGAAATGGTAAGAGCATTCATGTTGGTGAGGTGGGGAGAGAGTTGTTGAGTTTTTAGTGTCAGTGTGTCTGTCTGGTAAGTCATGTCTCAAGTCATTAAAACCTGTGGCTCTGCAATCATATCCAGTCCCGAGAGGCTTTCAAAGACTTGAATCAAGGGTAAATTCTGCCTTGAACACAGAACTACCTATCTATTCACACATCAGTGTACACGAGTAAGATTTGTTGACAAAAAGGAATATGATAAATTAAAAATAAACAATGACATGAGAGAAATGGGAAGGCTAAAATGGAGAGAAGTAAATGATAAAGATTGCATCTGTATAATCAACAACAATAAATAGTAGTTAAAAGTTGTAGAGCCTTTTATATGTCTAGACTACAAGTGCTTGCTACACATGCCTAATGACCTGGGACCGATCCATAGCATTATTCTGGAAGAAGACAACTGACGCCCAAATTCCTCTGACCTTCAGGTGCATCTTGTGCCATGGATGTACCTGAACATACCCCTCAGATACATACATAGTTTAATAATAATAATAATAATAATAATAATAATAATAATAATAATAAGTTCTTAAGAATCAAAATTATTGCATGCTTATACTTTTCTAATGATTCTAATTAGAAATTACTTTCAATCTACAGCAAAACATTATAAGGCATAGTTTATTATTACTTCTATAAAGAAGCATATGAAAATAGAGAATATTGTTCAAATCTTATTGTTCTTAAGCCTCAGAGTTTGTATCTGAACATCTGGTATTTTGTAGCTGGAGTTTTTATGTGTTCTACTAGGTCCACAGATGCTCAGACCCAAGTAAATACACAGAGGCTTATGTTAATTATAGCTGCATGGCCATGGCTCAAGCCTTTTGCTAGCTAGCTCTTATATCTTAAATTAGCCCATAACCACTAATCTATGTATTGCCACATGTTCTGTGGCTTTACCTGTGTCCCATTACATGTTGTTCCTTGGGCAGCATGCTGGAGTCTCTCCCCGCTTTCTTTCTGTGCCTCCCTTAGAATTTCCCACCTGCCTCTCAGATGCCTTGCCGTAGGCCAAATGGCTTTATTTATCAACCAATCAGAGCAACACATATTCACAGTATACAGAACAGCATCACAGAGCACTTCTCTTTTTCCGTCTAATCAAAAAGGAAGATTTTAACTTTAACATAGTAAAATTACATATAATAAAGCAGTTATTACATATCAAGCAAGAATTACAGTTATGATATCTAGCATACTTATATTTTGTAAAATTAAAGAAAAATTTCCTATTTATCCTATATTTGTGAGTCTAAGGTTTCATCTCTAATTTATCTTTTATCATAACCAAGGAAAATTAAAATTATAACTATCTAGTATTCAACTATATCAAAGACACAAGAAGGAAACAATATTACCTAAGAAAACAGGAAGAGCTACACTGTAAGCAACTTCCAAAAATCTAGAGTGACACAGACAGCTGACTACCTGGACAGGCATCCAAAGTTCCTCTGCAACAATGGAGTATCCATCTTCAGCCAATAGGTCTAGAGTCTCTCAGTTGCTTCTCCCTGTATCCTGTAGAATATCTGGCTGTCTCCTCTGTGAAGCAGGAACATGAAGGAACGTTTTGCCTTGTTAGACAAAAAGGAGGGGGGTGTGATATTTTATTTGTGCTGAAATGTGGTGATATTTTATTTGTATGCTAATAAATAAAGTTTGCCTGGAGATCAGAGGAAATAGCAAGCCATTAAGTAAACACATAAGTTAGGCAGTGACAAGGAAGTGAAGTAGCTTGAAGAAGACAAGGATCAGAGCCAAAGAGAGTGTGGAACAACAAAGCAATAAAGGTATGGATAGACAGGATGTAAGTCACCTTTTGATAGCTGCAGAGCTGGAGAGGTAAGGTTGATGGCTCTCACTCTTTCCCTGATCTCTAAGACTTTCACCCCTATATTTGACTCCGTGTTTCTTATTTAATAAAACCATTTAGAAATCCATCTACAGTATTGTCTGCTAGGTCTCATGCAGCTAAATGCTACACGTCCTGTAATTTATACTAAAGTCTTACAAAGAACTGTCAGGTACATTTACTTATATGAACAAATTTTACCCTTTTAAAACATGCTACTTATTTATACATATATGTGTGTTTTGCTTACAAGTGTCAGTGTAACACATGGTGTGTGTGGATGCCAGAAGATCTCCAGGGACTGGAGTTACAGGCTGTTGTGAGCTGCCAGGTTGGTACTGGGAATTGAATGTATGTCCTTTGGAAGAGTATCAAGTGCTCTTAACTGCTGAGCCATCTCTCAGGTGTGAACTTTATTCTATATAGATAAGGCAACTAAATGTAAAGAAATCAATTTAACTAACCTAATATTACAAAACTAGCACAACATTGCTTTTAAGTCCAAGTATTTGTATTTTACAGCCACCATCATTTTTTTCCAATTTTAACACTAAAAATTAGTAAGTTCCTTGGTCCTCATGAATTCATATTCTACAACCTCTATACTTTTAATAGAAGCAATAATCCATCCCCTGAAGGAGTTAGATCTTAGCTTAAAACCTCTGAGCAGTGACTAATATGAATTTATATTGTTTGAGAGTGAACAGTGTACTGACATTTTTCTTTTAGCAACACTATGGAAATTTAGGAACAGGGGTGCTTGAAATAAAAACATGCTTATCATGCATCAACAACTATGAAGCATATTTTCTGCTTGCATTGCATTCTGGGATTACTTTTTTTAAAAAAAATGTCTCATCGAGGAGATGCCTCTTGCTTTTGATGTACCAATTAATCCTCAGTCTACTTAGCTACGAACTTATGAAGGTGGACATTTATTTAATCACTATTTTAACTTGTATATACATAAGCAAATCAAATGCATTAGAATTTAGGCCACTTTAAGCCAGAAAAAAAATGGACATTTTCTTATCTTTTACTTTCTGTATTTATTCAACTATCACTCCAAGATTTATGTCATTTAAAGAAATAAAAATCAAATGCTATGGTCACTGTTTTAAGCACAATACCAGCATTTTTATACAGTTACTTGTCATGTGCTCTCATTACCTTAAAGTGACTTACACATTTAAAGCTCCCCCAACATGTTAGGCAGCAGCACCTTCTACTTGAGTTACAAATCTCCCAGTGTAGGTGTGGATTGAGATGTAGGTGAAATGAGGCTCAACATAAACTATGGTGTCCCAGGAAGTCACACACAGGGATCCATCAAGATTCCTCTTTATCTCTAGAGTGAAGCTGCTTTCTTAGAAATGAAGCCACTGCTCAGCTGTGTTTCAACTCTTGTACTTTCCTCTACATTTAAGTTCATATTCACAATGCTTTTGAATCTACACAAGGAAATCAGATCAAGCTCCAGATTGTAGGCTGGGTTGTTTGTGTTCACAGGTACATTGACATTTCCATGAATACTCAATTTATTCCAACAAGAGATTTATTCAGTGTCATCAGCTAAAACTGAACACATTATGCCAGCCTTACACAATTATATCAGAAATGCTCCACTCCATGCACTGACAATCTATTTTGTGATTCTGCAGAAAGGCATATGTCACATAGAGACAGAAATTCATAAAACACTCAATTTTCTGAACCCAGTTCAGTGTCTTTTTAAGTTGAAATTTGGAAAATTCCATGGGGGATGCATACATATAAAAGCAGACCTTAAAAACAGGCATTTGATGGGCTCTTCCTATCATCATGTTCTTGCTGTAATTATTTTCTCAGAAAATTTTCCCATATTCTGTTCACTGTACAATGCTTGCTAATTTGGAACTCTATAAAAATATGTACCATGGTGGTGACTCTCAGGAGAACAGAATGTTAAAGAATTTCAAGTCAGATTGATGGACTTAGGGAAGCCCAGGAGAGTACTCAATCCATCCCTGATAGTTCTTAGATGGAAAAACAAATGTCTGGAGAATTACAGAGACTTGACTAACTAGCATGCAAAGACAAAGCAGAGCTGGCATAAAAATCAAGAGTAGCACTTAATAAAAATGATGATTTTAAGGACGATGTTTGTTAGGTAGGGACCTTAATAACTATGATAAACAAATCATTAAATAGACTCCAATTTTATTATTACTATTATTTTATTTTAGGTTTTACAGTGCCTTAGAATAAATCAATGATGCATACAGAAAATTAAAGTTTGGATCCCAGAACATTGTAAGAAGTACCTGAAGCCAGGAGTTGATTTGGTGAACTGGTAAACTCTAATCATGTTCTGTTTGCAGTTCCTCACTGCACCTGTTTTTGCTTATTTCTTTGTTCTAAATTTTGATATTTTTTCTATAGCAAAACATTTCTCAAAACTCATTACTGAACTGTGTAAGAGCCAAGATTGATTGAATACCCCACCTTTTTTTTAATCCCACTTTGCTCTCTGCCCATATTGAGTGACATTTCAAAGTGTAGGCTGTTTTCTAAATGAATCACACAGTGAGTCAACAGCACACTGTAGGGTACAGAAACCTCTTACCTACTTGGAGTCATGCACAAAATATACCCTGGCTTTTTAACCTAACTCACAATTGGTTTATGAACCTTGTAGAAATCTCTAAAAGGTCAGGTTGCATTTCAAAGAACAAAGAGTTGGGAGGCATCAGAGAAACAGATGCCCTAATGAATGAAGAGCAAGTATGTTCTTTGCTGGAATTGAGAACAACTTCATATTTTATATTCTGTTTACTTCATCATTTTGTCTAATTCTCTGCTCCAGACAGTGGAAAAGCACCTAGATTCTGAAATAAATTTGAATTTTTTCCTTTTGGTGAAACTTTATCTGGCTTACATGTTAACCTACTGGCAATACTGAAGGTAGTACTCCACAGACTTCAGCATTTCCAGGTTTCTGTATCTTGTGACTAGAGACTGAACTAATTGAGCCTCCTTTATCTTCGTTTAAGGGATGCATGTGGATATAAAAAGGCATACCTATGTCTATGTTCACTCCTCCAAAAGATAAATTTTTTTAAAAAATTAAATCAAATTGGATGATAACTTTATTTTTCAAGGTTTTTTTTTTCTCATGACTATATGGAAAGAAATATACATTTTCCCTCTTTCAAATTACAGGGGATAATCTCTTCCCTGTCAGCATGAATCACACAGAAGCTTTCTGCTATTCTCTCAGAAGTCATTCATCTTTGACATTCTTTTTTTCAACATTCACAGTATTTCAGATTTATGTATCCACATGGATCTCTACTGTAGATTACAGGGGAAAAACCTTATTTTTATGTTCAACATAAAAAATGTATCTGCCTGCAAATGTTAGCTTCAATAATACTGCAATGATGCTGAAGGTGCTAATTCCTGCTCCAAGGAGACACTGAACCCCACAGTGCTGAATAAAACAATTCACATTAGCTTCAAATTGAGTGTTGAAACTGGAACCAACTCCCCCAATTCTCATGGTCTTTCCATCACTGGTCTGAAGCACCCATCACTTATATATGAGTTGGGTTCATTTAAAGGCTAAGTGCATTTGTCATTCATTTTGCATGCTTTACCCGATAGAGTCAGAAGGGAGTTTCACTTCAAGTGTTCATGAAGGCACTGTGTTTTCAAGGCTCATTATATGAACTATGAAAGAAATCAAATATGTGAGACCTACAGACATGGTATATGAATAGTCTCTAGCTTTTTATTCATGCTGTATTTCCCTGGAGTATTACAGTTTCCTCTGCCTAATGTAGGAGATCAACCAACTCCATCAAAAATCATTTAAATCTCATGTGAAAAATTTTATTTTTTACCTCTCTTTAAATAAGGATTTATCTGTGAGTTAATATTGAAGTCATCTAGATATTTATAAATAGCTCATCAGCTGAGAGACACCTTTTTCTCCCAGCTTTTCAGGTAGAAGATATAGACTGTGGTTAAGTGTGAGTTTGTCTCCATTGTCTAAATCAAGATGGAATCACTCTTTTATTATTCCTCTGTTACAAGACTTTTAGGACTTTCAAAAGTAAAGAGAAAAATATCTGTAACATAAGCAATGTTTATAGAAAAAATAATTAGTTGATACAAAAGTAGATTTTATTTCTTCTACCTGAAAAAGAATTTTAAATGAAAAACTATAGCTTGGAGACAACTAAATGGGAGAGAAATCACTGAAGTGCCTGAGGGTCCTGTTCACCTAATTTCTTATAAAAGCTATGGGTCGCAAGAGCTGTTTCTTTCCTGATTTGGGAGAAAATCTCAGAGCCTGCCTTTCCAGTCCCTTCTTTAGCCTCCTGTTCACACATCTATTTCAGGCACCATGCTCATAGCATATGGACCCTCAAAGCCAAAACCTTCTGAGCCTAAGGGTTTTTTTGTTTGTTTGTTTTGTTTTGTTTTGTTTTTTCTGGATGTCCAAAAAGTTACATGGCATTTATGATCAACTTGATAAATATGGACAGGAAGGGAAAAGCAAAGAGAAAAGGAAGTGGGAGGAGAAATGACGTGGAAGCGCCAGGGGGAAAGACTGCTAGTGGATTATACATCTGGAAAACCAATACTGAGGATGTAGCTCAGTAGGCAGAAGGCTCATCTAACACACCAGAAGCCTCGGGTAAAAGTCCTAGCACCACATAAAATGGGTGGCAGAGACACACAGGACTGGGATCAGAACTTCAAACTTCTCCTCCACTTTAGCCAGTTCCAGGGCTACCTGGGATAAATTAGACCCTGTTTCCAAACACCAGAACAGAAATTGCATGACTAGAACAGCAATCCCAATACCTAGGTAGACAATGTTAAGTTTTTTAATGTGTGGCTATAATAAACTGGTAGCAAGTATTCATAAACACCCACGTGCACACGCGCGCGCGCACACACACACACACACACACACACACACACACACACTCACACGACTGCATGTGCACACACACACACAGGCACACACTTTTATTCTCCTCTTGTACATTACACCCCTACCGCAGCTTCCCCTCCTTACACTCCTCTGTGTCCCTCCCCCACCTCCATCTTCCCCAGATCAGCTTCTGCTCTGCAAAAACTTATTCTTATTATTACAGAATAAAATGTTTCTGACTCATTCTAACATCCAATAAGTACTTCCAATAATGAACGCAATTGCTAAATACATATAAATTAGCTGCAAGTTTTCAAATTGTTATTTTTTGGCTAATTTGAGGCAAAGTTTAAATAGGAATAAACATGCCTGTGTGTTTTTCTGGACTCTGCATTTTTCTATCTTATTCTTTATTTCCTTTCAAAATTAAATAATATTCCATGTCCAACATAAGAAAACAGGAAATGTGATAAGTTAATAAAGACATACCACTGCATAAAATTAATCTTAAAATATCTTGCTTTAAAGCTTCTTAGATATTTTTTATTCATATTTAAATGTCTATTCAGACATTTTAAGAAACCATATAGCACAAATATGTTTGAAACATGATTTTTAAAATGAAGATCCTGTATTGTTTTATAAAAAGGTTTTTAGTTTACTTCTTTTGGGAGTGCACAATCATTCAATCCAGAACAACTCTGAACAACAAAATTCCATTTGTTCAACTTGCTTTTTGGGTGCTCTCTTTAATGAAGATTCTTTCTCCAATATAAATGCTTTGAGGTAGTAGAAAGCCACAGCCTTACTGGCCTGCAGTTTAGAGGATACATGTTAGTGCTTACATAGCCAGATGGATAACTAGAAGTTATTAGAGTTCCAAGAACAGGATATATATCAGGGTGCATATAAAGTCTCTCAGAAAAAAAAAATCACTGGACAACATAGAAGGTCTATTAAAAACGCAGTGGGAAAAAAAACCAGGAAGCAGGGCACCTTATCCCATTTACTTCATAATATTGTATAAATATGTAGTGATGAGGATGAAGTCCTGCTGTCACTCACACACACACACACAAAATCTAGAAATAAACTTTGGACCAAATGTTCTTTGGTGAATGTGCTTTTGGTTTTTGTTTGTTTGATTTGGTTTTGGTTTTGGGTTTCTGGCTTTTTGAGACGGAGTTTCTCTGTGTAACAGTCCTGGCTGTTCCCTGGAATTCTAATTGTATACCAGGCTGTCCTCGAATTTACTGAGATCCACCTGCCTTCGCCTCCCACATGCTGAGGTTAAAAGCACAAGTCACCATCACCTGCTGAAGGTGCTATTTGTATGCTTTAAGAAAAGAAAAAATATATTTTCGCTAAGTAGATTGAGGAACACTGGAAGCTTACAGGAGAATGAATATCCCTCCTCTCTTCCAAGTCCAATCCATCAGTCTCATCATCAAATCAATAGCAGGCCACCTACTACAGCCTACCTTTCTTCTCTACCCCCAACTCCAGCAGATCTCACAGATCATCTACAAATGGCCTCCCGCCCCAAATCATTGCTTTATTCCAGCCTCCGTCTATTCCAGCCAGAGAAGTAGGCAAGCTGACTTCAAGTCTTCATCTCTCCCTCAGCTCCTCCAAAACTAATTCACATGTCTTACCCCTAGCTTTGTAACAGACCACCTACTGCAACCTCCCTCCCACTCCACCCCTGCACTGTCTCCAGTGGATCACACAGATCTTCCCCTCTTAACTGCCTTCCACCCATTCATTGCATTACCCCAGCCCCCAACTCTAGCAGGAATTCCCTAGGAACCCACAGGCCTCTCTGGTCAGCTAAGCAGGGAGACTAATTTCAGATCTTCACCTCTCCATCCATTCTTACTAGTCCAATTTTCCAGTATCATTCCTAATTCTGTAGCAGACCACCTATTGTGGCCTCTTTCTGCTCTTTGCCCCTATTCCCAGAGGACTAAGCAGATCCTGGTGGAACACCCTGTTTTCCTTCAATCTATGGAGCACACCTATCCTTATAGCCCTCCCCATTCCTAAGTGTCAGCTCCAAATACATAGAAACACATTTTACCTGGACCTCCAGTGGCCACACTTGTCATGATCCCAGAAGAACTTCCTACCAGGCAAAATACAGCCACCACACTATCCTAAGAACTAGAGATGAAAGAGAAAACAAGCAACAAGACACCTGCCTAATAAAGACCATATACCAGCATCTAGAATCTTCCCAAAGCCAGATTCTTAGACAAGTGCTGCTAACATGTGAAGAAAAGAGAATACCTAAATAAACCAGTATTGCCATTATGAACACAGCAGAGAATTTCCTGGAAAAACAAACAAACAAACAAACAAACAAACAAACAAAAAACACTGAGCTGGAACTACTATGTTAATCAGAGTTTTTGTACCAAGTAAGTGTCTAAAGGAACTTAAAGCATCATTTAAAGAGGCATGTGCACTACTATATGTGTTGAAGCACTTTTGAAGACATCACATAAATGTAATTAACCTAATTGCGTAAGTATCTTTCAGAGAATAAAATGTGATATCACATGCACATAGAGATACAAATGTATGTAGTCTTCAAAGGATGAAACCTTGTCATTTCTTCTCTTGCATGACACAGGTTTGAGATGGTGGTATACATTATATTTAGTGAAATAGGCCATGTAGAGAAAGACAAAATATTTTCATGTGCAGAATCTCTCCAAGTTGATCTTGTAGAATGTGTGTGTGAATGATGATTACTAGAGTACAAGAAAAATGACAGAAGGTTTAAGTTTGATCTGAAGGCATTAAGTTATCATTTAATAGGATAAATAGTCATTACTGGTTGTATTATACAGTAGACTGAATATAGATAATTGATAATTGATGTATGCTTCAATATAAGCTAGAATAAAGGATTTTAAAGTTTAAACTACAAAGAAACTAAAACATTTAATAATGAATAAACTTTTGCTGAATTGAATACTACTGTATTTATACATGGGTAGTTGGTTCTGCAATTCTAGCTGCCAAGGTGTTTGTCACAAGAAAATAGATAGTTCAAGGCCAGTATGTATAGCCTGGTAAGACTTGTCAAAAAATACAAGTACTGAAAATATCAGCAATACATTTAAAGATCACTTGGTTATCCATAAATGTGAAAATTTTCATATGTTGACTTAAAGTAATTTTTAAATAATGAAAATAAAGAACAGGCATTCTCCTTTCAGCTCTTCACGAACTTATGGTGTGTGTGTGTGTGTGTGAGTGTGTGTGTGTGTGTGTGTGTGTGTGTATGCAAGTGTGTGTACATGCATGTATTGTGTGTGTGCATATATGTGTCACATTAACTCTCCTGTTCATCAGTCAGCTTTTGTCTTGTGTTTTTATTACCAACAAGATTGTTCTTTACAAATGTCATGACTAAGGTACAGTTTTCTTATAATGGAGTCACCTCATGTTGTTGATCACAGAAGAATGATATCTGTGAAGGTTAAAACTGAATTACTTTCCAGTGCTTTGATCAAGCTAAATACACTCATCAATAGCATTATGATAAAACTGAAGTCTGGGATCTCATAATGCTTCTGAACACCTTAAAGTATCATCTTCCACTTTAAATCATTTTCCTTAGTCATTCATTCCAGATATAGTGAAGAATCCATTAATTACCATCTTTAATGCACAAACATGAAATGTGAGAAAGGTGTTCTATCTTTCTGCAAATGTAAAATCAAATCCTCTCCCCTGTCTCATCCTTTTTGGAGTTAACTGTGAGATTAAGATGAGATGTAGCTTTTATTTTTCTACACTTGCCTACCTGCCAAAGCCAAGTTCATTCCACCAGTGAGTTTGAATATTTTCAGTTTCTTCTCAGAGTACATTATCCAGGACACTTCTCTAACTGGAAATAATTACTCTGATTTTAGCAAATCCTAGAAAAGAACAGTTTCCTATGCAAGTGTGTAGCACAAATCTTAGAAGTTCTTATTAATAAAATCAAATCTGAGGTCAGTTATTGGGGTGAATGCTGGAAGATCAGAGAAGCAGAACAAGCCACAGCTATCTCACCTCACCAGTTCCTCTGCTGATCCTGTTTCCTAAGACTGGAAGCTTCTGAGTCCTCATCCAAATGGCTCTCAGCTGAACTGTGCTGTTCAAAAGCCTGAATGCTTAACCAGTCAAAAGCTTAACTTAGTTCCTGGTACTCACACCTTATATACCTTTTTGCTTTCTGCCCTCACTCCCTGGGATTAAAGGCTTGCTTTCTGGGATTAAAAGTGTGTCACCGTGCCTGGCTGTTTCCAATGTGGCCTTGAACTCACAGAGATCCAGAGGGATTTCTGCCTCTGGAATACTAGGATTAAAAGTGTGAGTGGCACCAATTTCTAGCCTCTGTATCTAGTGGCTGTTCTGTGCCCTGACACCAGATAAGTTTATTAGAGTGCACAATATTTTGGGGAACATAATACCACCACACAGGTGTGCTTTCGACAGGACTTTAGCTGCATCATTATGAGAGACCTGACAACAACCCAATGTGAGACGATTCTACTAGGGAGACACAAGAATGAAGAGGCCTAGCTGAAAAGCATAGCTTTGAATTAAGTGGAACTTAATAGAGTGTACACTAAAAGTAGTTTTAAACAGGAACTTTTAAAGTTTTACACAAGCAAACTAAATATAGCAGTTTGAGATATTGGTATTAAGCAAAATTGCTGTCTAGATTTCAGCACAGATAAGTTAGGCTTGTCGCATGGAGATTCATGTCTTCTGATGTGTTGTTTAAAGAGATGTGTACATTGTCATATTTTACCTTTTGTTTTCAATGTGACCTCAGGGATAAGTAGGCTGGTGCATATGCTATATTTGTCTAAGCAGTATGCCATTTAAAGACACAGGTATCTTTTCTGTCCATTGGAATGATGATGACAGAAAGTCCTTAAATGTTAAGGGTAATCCTCAACATGTAGATTGACCTCTAAATTTTCTGAAGATAAGTCTGATACAGATTCTATTCATCCCACCTTCCAGCATTTTCTCTTCCAAATCAGCGGGAGAGTGAGCTAAATTTGTGACGTGACCTGTAAATTTGGGTTGTTGGGAAAGACAGTTATCTGTCTCTGGAGGCCAACAAAGAATCAATGGGTGTCTATACAAATGACCTGGACCCCATTTTGTTTAGTTTGTTTTTGAGTGCTAGCCTTCGTGGATACAGGCTAGTGCTCTACCACTGTGTTGCCTGTCCAGTCTCCTTTTGAAACTTTTAGGCTGAGAAAGGGTCTGATCAAATAACCCAAGTAGTTCTTGAAGCAGATCTCAAGCTATGTCAGCCTTAAATTTGTGGTTCTTTTGCCTTAGCCTTCATTACACATAGAACTAGAGGTCTGTACCAGTTATAAACATGTTGTCTATTAATGATGTGTTTGTTTTATTTATGGTTATTATTTTTAATTGTCATACTATTTCTCATAACTTTTGTATAGCAATATGATAATTTCTTTTTTAATGTTTAAAATTATATTTGTTTTGTGTGTGTGTATGTGTGTGTGTATATGTTTGTGTGTGTGTGTGTGTGTGTGTGTGTGTGTGTGTGTGTGTGTTTGTGTGTAGGTATGGAGTTCAGAGGACAATTTACAGTAGTTAGCTCTCTTTCAACATGTATATTACAGACACTGAACTCAGGTCATCAGTCTAGTTGATATGGCCCTTATCCATTGAATCATGTCCTCAGCCCATGATCCTTTCCTTTAGAATTATTTACTTCATAGATTAAATACTATTTACAAGATAGAAAAAAACAGAAGGAGAGGAGGAGAAGTATATTCAATAGGTTTTAAAATATATTCTACTGTCTAGTCAGATACCACACAAGTTGTAAGAGTAGTATGGACACGCAATAGGACAGTATCATTTACAATAGGGTCGTATTATGCATGCAAGTTGTACAGTAATATATACACAGAGACATAAATTAGAACAAAATTATAAAGTGTGAGTTATAACAGAAAAATTTTCATATTTCACTCTACATATGTATGAAATTTAAAAAAAAAATCTCATGACAGGTTAATTAGAGAGAGAAAATGAGAAATAACAGAAGCATTTCATGAACATTCACCCTGTGATAGTTCATGGAGGAATAATCCCATATCCTACAACCCACTTAGTCTTCCTCACAAATATGGAAGCTATTAAAGAAAGGAAAGGTGATTTTTCCAAAAGCTTAAACAATATTATTCTATTGTGGTAAAACTTAAAAAAAAAAAAAAAAACACTTAATTTCTCTTCCTCATCATTTTCAAACAGCTATTTTCATATTATCAAGGATACACACATATTGGAAGATTGACATGGCTTCTAAGTCTTACAAATAAAACTGTACACTTAATAGATGAGAACTTCTCCTTTTCTCTCTCACATGTCTCTTGTGGTTCCAACCCGTTTCAATGAATCTGGTCATTTAATCTATGTATGATGATGAGCTAAGCAGGATATGGACATTAATACTTGTTATTCAAATCTATGTTTCTTTTCCATCAAATCACAGTTATTGTCAAAATAACTTAAATAATTGAGAATATTACCTTTTGCCAGTCCAAATATATCCAGTTAGGTTCTTAGTCAATTGATCAAGGGTACTCTGGAACAATGATGTCACTCTGCCTTTTCACCTATGAAAACTGTAACCTCTAGTAAAGTTCTTTCTTCCCACAGTCATTTCTAATTTTCTGTGTCCTACTGCCCCATAGAAATTATTGCCTCATTTTGTATCTTGGCGAGAATAATGGGATCTTTATGCTTGTAAGGACCTTAAATTCCAGTTAAACCAATGATTTATCTGATGCTTGGATCCTTGCAACAGCAGAGTCTGGGCTTGTCCATTTGCAGAAGTGGCCAAATCATATTCTATTTTTGCATATCTGTGATGGGATATCTTCTTTATTGGAAATCAAAATTTACACCATCATGACTTCTCTTTCTTTTAGATCATGCATTTGTGCCATGTGTAGCAGGTCTAAATGCCCTTTGTAGAATATCCTTGTGAGTCTGATCTTTCTCCAGCTACACATTACACATGTTCCATGTTTAATGAAGAATTTTCTATTTTTCTTTCTTTTATATATATATATTATATTTGTGTTTTAATTTTACACATCAGCCATGGGTTCCCTTCTCCTCTCCCCTCCCACCCCTGCCCCCACCTTCCCCCAACCCCTCCCCTCCATTCCCATCTCCTCCGGGGCCCAAGACTTTTGAGATAGGGTTTCTCTGTGTAGCTTCACACCTTTCCTGGAACTCATTCTGTAGCCCAGGCTGGCCTTGAACTCACAGAGATCTGCCTACCTCTGCCTCTCGAGTGCTGAGATTAAAGGTGTGGGTCATCACTGCCTGACAGAATTTTCAGAAGTTTTCTGTGATATGACTGTTATATTAAAACATTTAAAAATGCCTCCCCCCACTTTGAAGATATGTTAAAATTTGTGAGTCTGAATGTAGCCAGTATGAGACCATTAGTTCTGATCCTTGTGAGCTGCCTGTTTACCTTTGTGATTCTTAGTTGTTCTTTTGCAGAGCTGCCAGCTTAACTTGTGCTGGGATCAAGAATAATGAGCTTCAAACAGCCAGCTCATGCACTAAGGACAGGTCCTGGTCTCACAGCCTGGGTGCCTCCCAAACAGATCAAGCTATTCAATTGTCTTACTTATCCAGAGGGCCTGATCTAGCTAGGGGCTCCACAGCCTTTGGTTCATAATTCATGCGCTTCTTTCGATTGGCTATTTGTCCTTATGCTTTTTGCAATCTTGGATTCAACAATTCACACTCTTGCAGTCCCGTCTCTTTCTCAACCATTGGACTGGCTGTTTGGAACCTTGTGCTTACACGGGGTCACATGCTCAGCCTGGAAGGAGGGGACAGGACCTGCCTGTACTGAATCCACCATGTTTAAATGAATCCCCAGGGGTGTCTTGGTCCTGGAGGACATGAGAATGGAGGGGAGGGGCTGGGGGAAAGGTGGGGGGAGGGGCAGGAGAGGGGAGGACAGGGGAACCCATGGCTGATGTATAAAATTAAAGCACATAATTAAAAAAAAGAAATAAAAGAAATTAAAAAAAAAAAAAAGAATAATGGGCTTCAGCGGTTTGTGTTCCTGGAGTTGTATCCATGCTGATGGATACCCAAATGCTCCAGAAGAGAATTTGACATCACTGCTGCTGTTGTTGATGTTATAACAGTGATGACCACCGATACTACTGTTGATACTACTGTTTCTGGGATTGCCATTTTATAATTGGTTACTACAGCTAGCACAGTGGAGACCCCTGGCAACAAAAGTAGCTATCACAGTTAGTTAATTTTTCGTTCTATTAGGCATGACAAATTTAAATCAATAGTTACATACATTTTGATTGGCTTTGAAAGTTATACATTTACAAACTCAAGTTCCATTTGCTCTCAGGATACCATCTTGAAAGGACTCCAATTTGTAGTAAGGCTCCTTAAGGAAGGGAATGGCTCAGTTGCCTTTAGCCTACCAGCTATGGGTGGGTTAAGACTTCTGTTGGTCTTTTCTGTGTTG
Organism: Onychomys torridus; assembly: GCF_903995425.1. Lineage (NCBI taxonomy): Eukaryota > Metazoa > Chordata > Mammalia > Rodentia > Cricetidae > Onychomys > Onychomys torridus. The sequence continues at coordinate 168,327,692 of NC_050443.1, forward strand.
AACACACAGATTGCAAGCCCAGAGCCACTTAGAGATCTTTGGCAACAGTTAAATCTGCATCTCTCACAGGATTGAGCCTGTATGATAATGAGTATTCAGAGATGGGTAATACCTGGGGGGAACTCACCAACCTAAGACAGAGCGAATGTGTGGCCTGGACAGGTGTCTCCATGATGAATAAGGTGACCTGCTGATGTCCCACACAACCTAAGTCAGAAGCTCATATTTTTGTAAAAGGTGTGTGGGGGGGAACTATAGGTCTCTGGCCCCCGTTTTGGGTAACTGTTGCATTGCTTGCTGACCTTGACCTTGATATCCTCCCTATGCTAATTCCCTTCGAGATTCCACCCTCCTGAATGCTTAAGGGAAGCTCCTTGTCTGTGTATCCAGCATACTGGGCATTAACAACTTAGATGCAAGATTATAAAACATCAGAAGTAGGGTTGGGGATTTAGCTCAGTGGTAGAGCACTTACTTACATAGCAAGTGCAAGGCCCGGGGTTTGATCCTCAGCTTAAAAAAAAAAAAAATCAGAATCAAACTTCTGCCCTCTGGGGTTGTCCCATTGTGCTGTAAGCCTGTATTTAAGACCTCTTCCCTCCTTCAATAAACGGCATTTGGCATTCAAAAAAAAGAAGAAGATGGGTCAATATCATCATGGGGAAACCCACAGAGACAGCTGGCTGGTGCTAGTTGGAGCTCAGTGACACTGGACTGTCAGCCCAGGAACCTGCATGGGACCAAAATAGGCTCGCTGAATATGGGTGACAGTTGTGTTGCTTGATCTGTTTGTGGGGTCCCTGACAGCAGGACCAGGACTTATCCCAGGTGCATGAACTGGCTTTTAGAAGCCCATTCCCTATGGTGGGATGCCTTGCTCAGCCTTGATACAATGGGAAGAGGCTAGGCTCTCCTTCAACTTGGTTTGCCAGACTTTGTTGACTAACTTGGAAGGCCTTACCCACTATGAGGAGTGGATGGGGGTAGAGTGGGAGGGAGGTCAGGAAGCAGGAGAAGGGTAGGGACGGGGAACTGGGGTTGGTATGTAAAATGAAAAAAATTAATAAATAATATATTTAAAAATGCCTTTTTTCAAATAAAACAAATTGCCCACAATTGAACTAGTTCTGGAGGCATATTCTATTCATTTAGTATTATTCAAAACACACAAGATTAAGATCTTATGCTATTTTTCTTTTGTTTGTTTTCTTTTCTTTTTTTAAAAATTATATTTGTATTTTAATTTTACATATCAGCCATGGGTTCCCCTGTACTCCCCACTCCCACCTCCACCCCCACATTTCCCCCTAGCCTCTCCCTTTCAATCGCATCTCCCCCAGGGACAAAACTCCCCTGGGGATTCAGCTCAACCTGGTGGATTCAGTACAGGCAGGTCCAGTCCCCTCCTCCCAGGCTAAGCAAAGTGTCCCTGCGTAAGCCCAAGGTTGCAAAGAACCATCTCATGCACTAAGGACAGGTCTGGGTCCCACTGCCTGGGTGCCTCCCAAACAGTTCAAGCTATTCAATTGTCTCACTTATCCAGAGGGCCTGATCCAGTTGGGGAGTCCACAGCTTTTCATTTGTAATTCATATGCTTCCTTTAGTTTGGCTATTTCTGCCTGTGCTTTTTCCAGTCTTGGTCTCAACAATTCACACTCTTATAGTCTCTCCTCTTTCTCAACAGTTGGAGTCCTGGAGATCCACCTGGGGCCTGGCTGAGTATCTGTGCATCCACTTCCATCAGTTATTGGATGAGAATTCCAGAAAGACTGTTAGGGTGTTTGGCCATCTGATCACCAGACTAGGTCAGTTCAGACTTTCTCTCAACCATTGCCAGTACTCTACAGTGGAGGTATCATTGTGGATTTCTGGGGACCTCTCTAGCACATTGCTTCTTCCTGTTCTCATGTAGTCTTCATTTATCATGGTCTGTTATTCCTTGTTCTCCCTTTCTGTTCTTGATCCAACTGGGATCTCCTGCTCCCCTAAGCTCTCTTTCCCTCAAACATTGCCCTTCATTACTCCCACTGTCATCCAGGTTGTTCATGTAAATCTCATCCATTTCTCTGTCATTGGGCAATCCCTATGTCTTTCTTAGGATCCTGTTTTTTAGGTAGCCTCCCTGGATTTGTGAGTAGCAATCTAGTCATCTTTGTTTTACATCTAGTATCCTACTATGAGTGAGTACATACCATGTTTGTCTTTCTGAGTCTGGGTTACCTCACTCAGGATGATTTTTTCTAGATCCATCATTTGCCTGCAAACCTCATGATGTCATTGCTTTTCTCTGCTGAGTAGTACTCCATTGTGTATATGTACCATATTTTTTTTTATGCATTCTTCAGTTGAAGGGCATCTAGGTTGTTTACAGGTTCTGGCTATTATAAACAATACTGATATGAACATAGCTGAACAGATGCCCTTGTGGTATAACTGAGCATTCCTTGGGTATAAGCCCAAGAGTGGTGTAGCTGGGTTTTGGGGGAGATGGATTCCCAATTTTCTAAGGAAGAGCCTTATTAATTTCCAAAGTGGCTGTACAAACTTGCATTCCCACCAGCAGTGGAGGAGAGTTCCCCTTGCTCTACCTCCTCTCCAGCATAAGCTCTCTTATGTGTTTTTGATCTTAGCCATTCTGACAGGTGTAAGGTGGTATCTCAGAGTCATTTTGATTTGCATTTCCCGGATAGTTAGGGACGTTGAGCAATTCCTTAAATGTTTTTCAGCCATTTGAACTTACTCTGTTGAGAATTTTCTGTTTAGTTCTATAGCCCATTTCTTAATTGGACTATTGGGCATTTTGATGTGTAATTTCTTGAGTTCTTTATATATTCTGGATATCAGCCCTCTGTCAGATGTGGGGTTGGTGAAGAGCTTTTCCCATTCTGTAGGCTGTTGCTTTGTCTTGTTGACCATGTCCTTTGCTCTACAAAAGCTTCTCAGTTTCAACAGGTCCCATTGATTTATTGTTTCTCTCAGTGTCTGTGCTACTGGTGTTATATTTAGGAAGTGATCTCCTGTGCCAATAGATTCAAGACTACTTCCTACTTTCTCTTTATTCAATTTCAGAGTAACTGGATATTATGTTGAGGTCTTTGATCTACTTGGAGTTATTTACAGCCTTCTACACAATGACATCCAGTTATGCCAGCACCATTTGTTGAAGATGCTTTCTTTTTTCCATTGCATATTTTTGGCTTCTCTGTCATAAATTATATGTTCATAGGTGTGCAGGTTAATGTCCTGGTCTTCAATTCGATTCCATTGGTCCACATGTCAGATTTTATGCAAGCACCAAGTTGTTTTAATACTGTTGCTCTATATTAGAGCTTCAGGTTGGGGATCATGATGCCTCCACAGGTTGTTTTATTGTACAGGATTCTTTTGAGTATCCTGGGTTTTTGTTTTTCCATATGAAGTTGAGTATTATTCTTTCCAGGTCTGTGAAGAATTGTGTTGGTAATTTTATGGGGATTGCATTGAATCTGAGGTTGCTTTTGGTAAGATCGCCATTTTTACTATGTTAATCCTGCCTATCCATGAGCATGGGAGATCTTTCCATTTTATGACTTCTTCTTCTATTTCTTTTTCCAGGGACTTAAAGTTCTTGTCATATAGAACCTTCACATGCTTAGTTGGAGTAACCCCAGTGTATTTTATATCATTTGTGGCTATTGTAATGGATGATGTATCACTACAGAAAATCTACAATCTCATGGAAACTGAATAATGCTCAACTTAATCACCAATGGCTTAAGGAAGAAATAAAGAAAAAAATTAAAGACTTCCTAGAGATCAATGAAAATGAATACACCACATACCCAAACTTATGGGACACTATGAAAGCAGTGCTAAGAGGGAAATTCATAGCACTAAATGCCCGCATAAAGAAGCTGGAGAAATCTCATGCTAGTGACTTGACAGCACACTTGAAATCTCTAGAACAAGAAGAAGCAAAATCTCCCAGGAAGAACAAATGCTAGGAAACTATCAAATTGAGTGCTGAAATCAATAAAATAGAAATAAAGAGAACAATACCAAGGATTAATGAAACAAAGAGTTGGTTCTTTGAGAAAATCCACAAGATAGACAACCCTTATCCAAACTTACCAAAAGACAGAAAGAGAGCATCCAAATTAACAAAATCAGAAGTGAAAAGGGGGATATAACAACAGACAATGAGGAAATGCAGAGAATCATCAGGTCATACTTCAAAAACCTCTACACAAAACTGGAAAATCTAAAAGAAATGGATAATTTTTTTGGATAGATATCACATACCTAAGTTAAATCAAGACCAGATAAACCATTTAAATAGTCCAATAACACCTAAGGAAATAGAATCAGTCATTAAACGTCTCCTCACAAAAAAAGCCCAAGACCAGATAGTTTTAGTTCAGAATTCTACCAGTTCTTCAAAGAAGACTTAATACCAATACTCTTTAAATTGTTCCACACAATAGAAGCAGAAGGAATATTACCAAACTCCTTCTATGAGGCTACAATTACCCTGATTCCTAAACCAAACAATGATGAAACAAAGAAAGAGAAACAGAATGATCTCCCTTATGAACATTGATGCAAAAATACTCAATAAAATACTGGCAAACATATTACAAGAACACATCAAAGCAATTATCTACTGTGATCAAGTAGGCTTCATCCCAGGGATGCGAGGGTGGTTCAACATATGAAAGTCTGTCAATGTAATACACCATATAAACAAACTCAAAGAATAAAACCACATGATCATCTCACTAGACACAGAAAAGGCATTTGACAAAATCCAACACCCCTTCATGATAAAGGACTTGGAGTAATCAGGAATACAGGGAACATACCTAAACATAATAAAGGCAATTTACAGCAAGCTAATAGCCAACATCAAATTAAATGGAGAGAAACTCAAAGCAATACCACTAAAATCAGGAACAATCAAGGCTGTCCCCTCTCCCCATACTTATTCAATATAGTACTTGAAGTTCCAGCCAGAGCAATAAGACAACCTAAGGAGATTAAGGGGATACAAATTGGAAAGGAAGAAGTCAAGCTTTCCCTATTTGCAGATGACATGATAGTATACATGAGTGACCCCAAAAATTCAACCAGGGAACTGATACAGCTTATAAACACCTTCAGCAACATAGCAGGATACAAGATCAACTCAAAAACAAAATCAGTAGCCCTCCTATATACAATAGACAAACAGGATCTCTCTCCCTTCTATTCTTTGAGGATAGGCAAGAAAAGAGTGCTGTACATACTTCCAAAGAAAGAACTTTACTAAGAACACTTTCTTTTTTCTTTTTCATTCATACTCTCCACTTAGTGATTGATGAGTCTTCATTAGCATCCTGTTCCTTTCAATTTATTCAGTGTGCTAAGTCATGTATTTTATTTTTTAAACATTTTGTTGTTCTTGATGAATCTTTGGGTATTTCACAGCATGTACCCCAATCCCATTCATTTCCCAGTCCTTCTATATCCACTCTCCACCCGTGTAATCTCCCCCTACAAAAGTTAATGAAGAAGAATCTTGTCAATCCCTCTGGGCAACTACCTACTCATCTGTCAACCTCAGCGTTCTGTGCATGTACCATTCCACGTAGCTTGGTCTTTCCCACATCTCCAACACGTAACTGTTTGTGGTAGTTGCATGGGAAGTGTATAAAGCAATATTCCCCTTTGCCCAATCATCCCAAACAACTTTACTTGCTAAATTCATTGTAGTTGGAGATCTTCTCTCCAGGTGCCACCAAGCCCCTGTGGTCCCACAGCCCATGTATAAAATAATCACTCAGATGCTTATATTACTTATAAACTATATGGCCATGGCAGACTTCTTGTTATCTACTTCTTTTATCTTAAATTAACCCATTTCTGTTAGTCTATGAGTTGCCATGTGGCTTGTGGCTTACCAGTACCTTATATCTTCCTTGTCATGGTGGTGGCTGGCAGTATCTCTCTACCCAGCCTTCTATTTCCCACAATTCTCCTCCTCCTTGTCCCACTTACCCTATCCTTCTTGCCTGGCTACTGGCTAATTAGCACTTTATTTATTTTAACCAATCAGAACAACACATTTGACATACAGAACATCCCACAGCAATTCATTGCAATGAATCAGTAGGCTAGTTCATGGCCTATGGCATCTGCTACAATAGCAATACTGGACCCTCATAGAGAATCTCTCAAATACCTGCTGTTGCTGTGAGTGTTAGTGTGCAGCTATGGATATGAAGGGCCTGGCTGCTTCATGCCATCCAGCAGCTCCTAGATGGTGTAGATGTTAGGGTAGGCCAACTCAAAGCCCTGAGTCAGGGCCTGGGTGGTAGTTGAATTGGTCAGCCTGCCAGCTTTCCTGCATCACTGCCACCACAGCCAGCTCCCCCTCTAAGGTCTTAATCTTATTGTGACTATTTTTATCATTTTGGCATTGCTATTCTTAGATTTTTGTTCGTGAATTTATAGCCCTTATGAGTTGATCATTGATAGGTATTCCTAAATTTGTGCCAAGTTATTTTATCAGACTCACTAGATCAGCCCTTTCATTTTCTTTTGTCTAGTTTTCTCTGTGTGTCACAAATGTGTAACTTTTATGTGTATGTGTTTACCTTGAATAAATGTTGCCTTAATCTGTAGAGGGATAAAAAATTTTTCATAAACCCCTAGCACAAGAAAAGGATAGAACACACTCAATAAGCATTTATGACGGTGACTATGTCCAATTGCTATTACTTAGTTTTCAATTTTCCCTAAGTGGAGAACTAATTCATAAATCTTAACAAATTGATAACAATCTCACAAAGCTCTTTATTGAAACACACTCAACTTAGAAAAAATCTCTCTTGCACTGAAAGAAAGTATATTTTAATGATTCTCCTAATTAACAATTCCAGGAACTGTGTCATTGAGTATATTTATTTGCCAAGATCACTTGATGTGAATTGGGATGAGGGGGGATGGTACCCACTGTCTATTTCTGACCCTCAATGAACTTCTCTGCAGTGGGGTACTAATTAACCTCCACATTTTCCTCATTTTAGAAAAACTTAAAATCACTGAAACATTTGTAAAATACTGATTGTGGAAATCCTCAACATGTGTAGATAAAGGGTGATATACAGATATACATTCTAATATTTAAAATAAAATCAGAGGCATTCAAAAGGTACATTGATAACCAGCAAAACCATTTTATCAGTATTTAATATCTGCTTATGTAACTATGAAACAATTATCCTAAGAAAAATCTACAACCATCTTTCATTAAATGTTGGCATGAGTAAGTACTTTTTAAGTATATGATTGTCTTTTTCATGACATGATGAACCCGAGATAAAAGATATTGTTTACTTTAGGTAGTAGTTGATTTAATAGTACAACATTTGAAAACTGGTGAAATTCAGATTTGAATACTTATTTACCCCCTCTTAATCTCCTAAATTCAGAGCCACAAGAATCCTGACAATGCAGACAATCAACTCATCTGGAATAAATTAGTGTGTGGCCCATGTGTCACTTTGAGACAAAGAGTTGTTGCTGCTGTAGAACCTGAGCAATTTTCTTTCTTGTATTTTGTTAAATTGTCCAAAATGTCCAGGAAGTCACAGGTCAATCAATATAGATGATTTCATGCCACCCATTACAACATGCTAGCCATTTTTATGATTTGCAAACTTCAGTATCAAAATGTAATCATATAAAATAATTGGTCTTGGATGACCCTGAAAGTGACCTTGTTTCCAAATGCTTCTTCATCCTTTCAAAAAATAAGTCAAATGTATTATCCCTGGCAAGACTGTTTTTCAACAAGAATTTTGTAAGGCTTTTTCTATACTGTATATTAGATTCAAATATAACAGTTGCTTTCTTTTTAAAAATTAAGGAAAATATCCTAATATAGAAGACAGAACTGGTGTTTCTTAGTGGAATATTTGATGTGGAATTGCTATCACTGATTAATTTATAGAAAAAATGAATTCATAGGTATCATCAGAGAACACAACTGAATTTCTTTTAGCATACCAGGGTGACTAAAGTTCATAATGTTTTGCCTTATTATATTTCAACATAATTGAGTTGGCAATTTATCAACCCATAAAAATGTTTGAGGAAATGAAAATTCTAGTTGTCCCAATTTGATAATTATACATTTTACACACCAATCAAAGATCCCCCTTTTCCCTCCTCCTGCTGCCAGCCTTCCCCTCAAACCTACCCCCACTCCCTGCCACAAGAAGGCAAGGCATCCCATGGAGAGGCATATCCAGTAGAGGCAAGCCTCTCCCCCTGCCTCAAGGCTGCACCAGGTGCCCCATTATAGGGAGTGTGCTGTAGCCAGAGTTTTCCTGCCTGGCCCAGGGTCAGGACAAATCTATCACCCACCAGTCCTGTAGCTGCTCAAACCCAATAAAGTAAACACACAGAAACTTATATTACTTTTAAGCTGTATGGCTGTGGCAAGCTTCTTGCTACCTGTTCTTATATCTTAAACCAACTCATTTCTATTAATCTATAAGTTTCCACAAGGCTTGTTGCTTACTGGTATCTTAACATCTTCTCATGGTGGCAGCTGGCAGCATCTCTCTGCTTCCACCTTCCACTTCCCAGAATTTTCCTCTCTCCTTGTCCCACTTACACTTCATGCCTGGCTACTGGCCAATCAGTGTTTTATTATTAACCAATCAGAGCAACACACTTAACATACAGAATATCCCACAGCACTTCCCCTTTTCTTTTTATCAAAAAGGAAGGTTTTAACTTTCACATAGTAAAATTACAGATAACAAAACAATTATCAAGCACAAATTACAGTTACACTGTCTAGTCTATTTATAATATCTAGTCTATTTATATTTGGCAAAATTTAAAAAGATATCCTATCTATCCTATATTTGTGAGTCTAAGGTTTCATATCTAACTTATATTTTATCATAACTAAGAAAAATTGTGACTATCTAGCTTCAACTACATCAAAGACCTCAGAAGGATATTCTATTACCTGAGAATGGGAAAAGGATGCAAGCAATTTTGGGGAGTACTGAAAGAGTAGACAGAGATACCTGGCAGCCTGAACAGTCATCCAAAGTTCCTCTTTTAAATTGAGGCATCTGTCTTCAGCCCACAGGGCTAGAGTCTCTCAGTCACTTTTCTTAGTTTCCTGTAGAATGTTTGGCAGTTTCCTCTGTGAAGCAGGAACTTGAAGGACCATTTTGCCAAGCAAAGTTCAGTGGTCACCTTCCTATGGGTCCTGCATGTCCAGTCGATCAAGCAGTCCAGGCAAGAACAGTTTCTTCCACAAATGGCTATTTTTGCCAAGAAGAAGATAAACTCCATATGGAGTGTCTTTGATGCCCATCCTCCTCTCTGAAGTAAATTGGTGCTGCCAGGAGCAGATATATCTCACTGTCCAGAAAGTTTAAAATTTTAAAAATATTTTAAATGCCATATTCTGTAGGTCTTTGAAGTGTTTGAAGATTACCTGTCTAACTGAAATATATCTATGTATACCTAGAAAACTTAACTAACAGGGCTACAAGTATGATTATCATAGATAACTAACTATTAATCTATTTTTTAATTATGCATTACAATTTTAAATGAGCTGTTCAAACATAATACCTTAAACAAGAGTAGAAATATACACACAGTGTAACAAAATTAACTTTAAATTTGTATCAATAAATTAAAATCTATACTAATGTAAAATATTTTGAACAAGTTGTTGCTTTTTGAAAGTAGGTTCAAAAATCTACCTTTTCATCCTATCATATCTATATCATATCCCCCCCACCTTTTTTTAGAAAGAGATCACATTCACAACCAACTTTTGCCCCACATTGGGCGCCAGATGTTGCTGAAATCATTAAGGCCATCCCATGAAGTTAAAAGGGGGGGGGGGTTATTTTGTGGTGTAACTTACAAGTGAAGGGATAGGGTACAGGGTCTGGAAAAGGTATAGTGCAGCCAGGCAGTGTTCTCTGGAGAACTCTGCTCAGTCTACTTCCATCATCCACAGTCCAGGAACCAAGAGAGCAAGCACATCCAGATCTCGGGTCTTCAGGGTCCTCTCTTGGCCCTGCCTTATAGGCATGACAGCTACCAAAGTCTCAACAGGGGTTGGAACTTCCAGATTAAAACTGGAATGACTACCCACTACAGTGGTTTCCAAAAAATCTGGTCATGCATGAAGGATGGATTCTGACACTACCACAAGCCCCCCATCCCCAAGCAGACCAAGCTACATAATTGTCTTGCCCATCCAGAGGGCCTAGCCCAGTTCCATGCAGACTCCACAGACATTGATCCAATGTTCATGAGTTCCCACTGGTTTGATTGGTTCATCTCTACATATTTCCCCATCATAATCTTGGTGCACTTGCTCATAGAATCCCTCTTCTTCTTCTTCTTCTTCTTCTTCTTCTTCTTCTTCTTCTTCTTCTTCTTCTTCTTCTTTCTTCTTCTTCTTCTTCTTCTTCTTCTTCTTCTTCTTCTTCTTCTTCTCTCTCTCTCTCTCTCTCTCTCTCTCTCTCTCTCTCTCTTTAAGAGAGGGTTTCTCTGGGTTGTTTTGGTATCTGTCCTAGCTCTTAATGATGACAGTTAGGGTATTCATTAATCTGGTCACTGGGGTAAGCCAGTTCAGTTCAGGAACTCTCTCTACTATATCTAGTAGTCCAATCTGGAGTCCTCCTTGGAGATTCCTGGGAACTTCCCTAGCACCTAGTTTCTCTCTATCCCCATTGTGTCTCCCTCTATTGTGGTATCTCTTTTATTGCTTTTCCACTACATCTCTGTTTCCAGTTCAACCATCCCACTCCCTTATGATCTCATCACCCATCCCCTACCTTCCATTGCCCTCCCCTCATCCCCAGTTTACTCATAGAGATCTCATCTATTTCCCTTTCCCAGGGCAATACATGAGTCTGGTTTGGGGTCTTCTTTGTTAGCTACCTTCTCTGGAGTTGTGGGTTGTAATCCACCATGATCAAGTAGGCTTTTTCCCAGAGATGCAAGGATGGTTCAACATGAAAATCTGTCAATGTAATATACCATATAAACAAACTGAAAGAAAAAAAAATCATTTAATTAGATGTTGAAAACACCTTTGATAAAACCCAAAACCCCTTCATGATAAAGGTCTTGGAGCTATCAGGAATACAAGGAACATACCTAACCATAATAAAGGCAATTTACACTAAGCCATCAGCTAACATCAACTCATATTTTCAATTAGAAATATCTTGATAAATATTTACTTGTCAAAGATCATCAGAGAATAAAAAGGCTTATCTACCTCTAACTTGAAAATAAATTATGAAATATTATAAAAGAGAAAGAAAAGGGTGCCCAGTATTGACCCCTAGCCTTCACATACATGTAGGCAAACACAAGTGTGTATGCAGGTACACATTTATACATGACATGATAATTATACTAAGGGTGGGATGGTTGTAGACATGAGCCAAAATTATGTCAAATCCACAAAAAAAAAACTTGAAAGCCATCTCAAGAAAGGTAGAAACTATGGGGCTGAAAGATGTAGATATACACAAAAGCACTAATACAGGTAGTTCAATTAAAAAAACACACACACAAACTTAGTCATGGGCCAGAGAGGTGGCTCAGTGGGTAAAACATCTGCCTCACAAGCTTTACAGCCTGAGTTCAATCCTCACACCCACATAAAAGAGAAAACTAATTCGACAAAGCTGTCCTCTTGTCCTTTGACTTCTACATATTTGCTGTGGTATACATTGTTACCAAAAGTATAGTAGTATTCATATACTCTCTGTCTCTGTCTCTGTCTATTGCTCTCTCCAAATCCTTACATATATAGATCAAAATGGAAAGGTCTGGCAATAGAAAATGACATAAAATGACAGTATATGTTAATTTAAGAAAACAGATAATTGGAAATGCACATTATTCAATCCTTTGTTCTATGAATGCAGAATTTAAATGGTTTAGAGCTTTTGACACAAATGGTCTAGGAGATTTTTTAATTGGGGGGAATTTAATTAAAAATACACATGTGAAAGTTCTCATAATGATCTACCAGCTCCAGGAAGACATTTCTTGATGAATTTATAGTCGCATCATGTTGACTCATCAATATGAGGATTTCCATACACTCTGTGATAAGGAATTCATCCAAACATTAAACAACTGGAGATTCTAAGTCCCCATTCTTTGCTTTATTTACAGATGTCTTTCAGGGAGAGAATAGAATGACACCTTATATACTGTGGGAATTTACAGGGGCTTCTTTACATAACTGGTTTAAACTTTAACTTTCTGAGAGACATGGAAATTTCCCCCTTTTAGATAAATAATAATGCTTAGGTTTCTAGAGGATGGTTGAGTCAGATAATTACTTTATATTCCTTCTTTGAGGTTTAGAGTGAGGAGGATTGATGAGAAGATAAAGAGGAAATGGAACTGGTAGTAAGAATGCAGTTGGAATGATGGACTATTCAGTCTAGAATAGAATATTGGATTAAATGTCACTTAAATTTGAGATAGTGAAATGACATTGAAAAAATGGTAAGTTAGAGAAGGTTAGCTTTTCCATATTTAAAGGAAATGAAGTGGTTGAAAGCTTGAAGAGAGTTAAAGATCTTTGTTTTATTGAGCTTAGCACAAACCTCAATCCTCCCAAGAGTTCTCCAGGCATCAGCTGCTGATTGATACAAGTATGTTGTGGAGATGAGGGAAAAAATTGCTTTCCATTTTTGAGTTTAGATTCTTGGACGCATACCTCCCTGTCTCCCTGGGCAATCTATTGAGTCATTTCTTAGCAATGGATGCCTGTTAATTGTATTTGAGAACTGAGATGATATATCCACTATATCCACTGCTGTATATGAGAGAGCATAATATTACAATGAGATCAGCCCAGCTCAAGACTGTGACATGTAATATATTTTGGGAACCTACTGTATTGTGACAACATTTTATTTAACTGATAAGAACCTGCTTGACTGTGTGCCAAACACCAAAATAGCAGCTTATTTAGCTTCATGAAGCAAATTCCATCTGAACTGATGGCTGAAAGTGACATCTATGTTATTGTAGCCCACAGAGAGGTGTCAGGTAAGATGTTATCATTTTCCAGAATACAGCATGGCTCACTGTCAATTCCACCAATGACAAAGGACACACTGCAGCTAATTAGAAACAGGTTCTGCCGGCACAGTGTTGGGAATCTCTTGTTTGCATGGGTTAGCAGCAATGAGTTCATTTGGACCCATCCCTCAAGTGCTCCACAAAAGTGATGATTTCAAGGTACCACTGAAATGTATTTTCACCCAACAAATATTTCCAGTTTATAATGTAAAAACCAGGGTCAGAATCTTTGAGGGAAGAAGGTTAGAGCATATACAGGCATTGTCTGTAACAAGATGACATTTTATCAGCACAAATTTTCATATTTATTCATCATTCATCTCAAGACAAAAATGATTCTGAAGGACCAATTTTTCAGCTAGATTCTTATTGGCATGTATTACTCAGAAAGCTTGACAGTTGCAATGCCTTTCCTCAACTAAATTATGACATATTTGTGATAATACTCTGTGTTTTAACACTATAGTCTTTGTTTTTCTGTCACATAACTAGTATTCAATACATAAGTTTTAAATAAATCAATAGAATAAGTAAATGGTAAGTACATTTGTATGTACTTTATTGACAAAAATGTGATAGAGAATTGAATTAGCTCTGACTAAACAAGTCAGGACATTTTCAATGCAGCATTTAAAAACATTTATTAGGATATAATCAAAATGCAGAAAGCTTTATATATTTAATGTATGCAAATGACAAGTCTACACATATTAAAACACTTGTAACTCTATCATCACAATGAAGGTATTGTATAAATCTGCTGAGTCTGCATTCAAGCATTTTATCTAACCCTTAAGATAAAGACTATTATATTTGTAGATTAGATAAAGAAGATCATGGAGAACACTGGGTACAAGGGAATAAAGGAAGCAAATAAAACAGCTCAAGCTATTGACATATCTATATGACACTAGTCTGAATAAAAGTAGTGGAGTTAGAAACACAAAAATATCTGTTGGGTCCTGTGCATGAAGAATTGTAACAAAATGATCAACAGAGGTTGTTTAATGTACAGAAAGACATAGTCAGAGCTGTGTGTCAGCTGTAATAACTTATTGATAATTTTAAAATGTGAAAAAACTAAAGCCTGTGAATGAGGCATAAAACATTTTTAATACACTTGCTGTGTATCTGGCAATGGAAGTGGGGAGTAAGCTCTGGGTCAAAGGATATTATAAGAGGGCATTAAATTAATTGAATGTGGAAGTGATGCTATAAAAATATAGCAATACTTTTAAAAAGTATTGGTTGATTCATTTTTTTGCTTAAGTGTTCTTACTATGTGTCAGAAAAGAGATAATATTAAGAAAGAAAGGGGAAGAGTACTATGGAGTTTTTATTCAAATGGATGAGTAAGTCTTTGAAATGTAAACTGTGCTTCTCTTTAATTGGAATGCCAAGGAAGTGGTCAGACAGAAATCTATTTTAAAAGAAGAAGCCAGGAGAAATTTGAAATGGAAACATTGAAGAGTTGGTGAGAGGCTAGATGGTTAGAAGAAAAAGAATATCTGTGTGACTATACATATATTTGTTAAGGTAGAAGATAAAATATCAGATAGGAGGATTTCATGATACATACAAGCTCAACAGAGTGGTCAGGAGAAAAGACAGGAAGTCATTGTTGAAGAAACTTAGTGTAGAGATGGCTGTGTCATCACTTAAGGAAGGAACAACAGGGCAAGGGGAATTCTACTCTCATTTAAAGGAATGAGCCCAAGGGACACCAAGATCATGATGGGAAAACATATAGAGACGGCATCCAAACTAGTGAAATGCATGAACTGTGGACCGACAGTTGTGGAGGCCCCATGGTACTACTGGACTAGGCCCTGTGGATAGGCAAGACAGTTGATTAGCTTGAACTGTTTAGGGCTCCCCCAGGCAGTGGGATCGGTATCCATCCAGGGTGCATGAGGGGGATTTTTGGAGCCCAGTACCTATGGTGGGACAACTTGCACAGCCTTAGTGAAGGGAGGAGGGGCTTGGACCAGCCTCAACTGAATGTACCAGGCTCTGCTGACTCCCCATGGGAGAACTTGCCTTGGAGTAGATAGGAATGGTGGTGCATTAAGGGGGAAGGCTGGGGGGCTGGAGGAGGGAGGAGAGGGAGATCTGTGGTTGGTATGTAAAATGAATAGAAAATTTCTTGATAATAAAAAAAGATATATATAAATTTAAGAGCAAATAAAATACTGATATAAAGTAAAAAAAAAAAAAAAAAAAAAAAAAAGGAATTTTGGGAGAAGACTGACCTACTATTTCCAAAGGTTAAATAAGAGGAACCATGGAAACATTTATTTTTGAGGGAATGAAAATTTCTAGAAAAAAATGACTGTCATTAACAGTGTGAAATATCAGTTATGCCTAGGAAAATTACAGAGTTCAAAAGTCATTGGTATACTAAGGATATTGCTTATTATTAGGAAAGATAGGTTTTGTTACTCATTGTTTTTCCTTTTGTATTATCACTGTTATTTTAGTCGACAAGTCATAACATTTTGATATATCTACACACTGTAGAATGATTCAAACAAGCTAATTAACACACCTATCACCTCATTTCCATTTCACCTATTTATAAGGTGTAATGGTTGAAATTTTTCTTTTCAACTATTTTTTACTTAATACTTTATTTTTTTTGGCAATTTCATCCTTGTATATACTGAACTTTGGTCATTTTGTATCCACACCCCCATTATCTCTCATAGTAAAACCCTTCTTCTCAATAAAACCTCATCTACTTTGTTGTCTCTTTTGTTCATCATCCTGCACTGGGTTTAATTATGATTGCACACATCAGTAGGAGGCTATCATTTATCATTTATAAAAAAGATACCAGATTTCCACCACTCATTAACTACCCCTAGAGAGTAAGGGTCGGGTCCCATAAGCCTTTTCCTTATTGTGATGAAATGGTGATGGGCCCAATTTTGCCCAAGTCTGATGTGGGTAACCACAGCTAGAGTGAGCTCATGTGTTCAATGACCATGACATCTTCAAAAGACACCCTACTGCAGAAGATACCATATACTTAGATTGGAAGAAAATGAAAAAACAAACTATATCAGAATTAGAAGCTTATTCCTTTATATCTAGATTTCATGCAACCAGAAGTTGCAATGCAAGCTGTAGGGTGAGAAAAGTCACCAACAGTCCTACTAAGCTGAAGAACCCATGAGCTACAATAACAATCTACCTGGTAAGAGATGCTCACCAACTCATTTTCTGATGAAATTTGAAGCCTGATTTCCCAGAGCACTTATGGCTGGTACTCTAACCTGGTTACAAGCCAGGAGAGACTGGAGAGGTCATAGGCACTTATGAAAGAAACTACTACTGTTGTTTTGTTAAATGGATATGATGTAAAACTGCCTTCTAATACTAATAGGTCAATTTATACTAATAGGTTAATTTTTCTCTTAGGCCTCATTAAAAAAAAAAAAAACAACTTTGTTTTGCATTCAGCATCAGTTAATACAAAGATTCACAAATGGTTAAAGTTTAAAGAATACATTGACTGTGGACTCATTTGCTCTAAACAGGATAGCTACACCAAGACTCAGAAATAATGTGAAAAAGGAAGATTTAAGAACCAGAGACAAAAAGGATTATCATTATTGACATGTGTATGTGTGCAAACACATATGCTCATGCATGAGCACTTTTGTTTCTCTGAGAGGAGGAGGTATGTCGAAGTCTATGCATATGGAATCCAGAGTACCTTTATAGTGTTACTTACTGTCATTACTCATTTTCTGGTCACACTTTGTTTTAAGGCAGGATCTGTCACTTGCCTGGAACTCACCATTTAGGTTAGACTGGATGGCCAGTAAGCCAGATGGATCTACCTATCTAATACTAGGATAATAAGCATTTATCACAATGCCTAGTTTTTTATGTAATTTATTGGAATCCAAGCCAAACACTTTACTACTCAAGCTATCTCTACATCTCTATAGTCGTATCATTTATTATTATAGTTATATAGAAACGTACACATTTTCATTGTCTATAGTTACCCCATTGTGTAATTGGTTTAAAAAGTTATTCCTTCCTTCTTACACTTTATACCCATTGACAAGCAATCTTTGGTATATATATGAGTGTGTGTGTGTGTGTGTGTGTGTGTAGGCTGTACAAAGATAGATGATACATAGTTGGTCAATAAGAATGATACATAGATGGAGAGACATATTATCATATAAATGTTATTTTGGGTGTTTTCTAGACAATCTCCTTTACACATAACAACAGTATTAGTTTATATTGCTATCAAATTACAAAAGTTTGATGTGCCAGAAATCACTGGAAATTCTAATGTGTTCCCAAAACTAGAAAAGCATATACAAACAGTATATGATTAATTTATTTGGAGGATTTTCTTACATGTTTTCATATTAAGTACACTTAGAATGGGATAAATATTAATGGGAGAGACATCATAACACTTTTCCTTTACTTTATATATTAAAACATCTGTTAAAGCACATTATAAATGGAGCATCCTGGGAGAGTATCCTGTTCACTGATTTTCAAATCACTTTTGATAACATTGTGCATCTTTGACAAATGAAACTCCTAAGGGAATTTCAACAAACAAACCAGAATATTCACATTTTGATCTGTTATAACTAGAAGTTATGACCCTTCCTTTTAGCGTTTTCCTTCCTTCCACTGGGGAATATTAGATGGTTCTGTTGACTTCCAGATCTGAAGAACATAGTTAAATATCCATGATCCTTTCCAAAACTTATAGCTTTGGGGAGAAGAGGCCCAAAGAATTCTGATTTTTAATATTTTGGATAGTAAAATAACTAGGCCAACAATATAGGTTTCATGATGTCCCAGCTAGTGTCTAATTCATTATTTCACACTAATTCATTTTTGGAGGAATGTCCCAGTAACCTCTTACCTGACTTAAATATTGGACTAACAATTGAGTCTAAGGTTCTAGAGGTCTGGAAAGAGTGGGCAACTGGAATGGATTCTGAGCACTGGAAATGTTTACCACACAACAAACAATCTAAATAAATAAATAATAAATGAATGAACAATAAATAAATAAATAAACAAATAAATAAACTTGTAACCCAGAGATGGTTCATTCTTCCCTTGGGCTTGAAATACCAGACTCATATAATCTATTCAACACTTTGATTCTCACCTCTATTAAGATTTCTTTGGATAATCCAATAGTAATTTGTGTCAAATTTGGTTCAGAGATGTCTGAGGAAACTTTTGAGCTTTTAGCTAAAAGTCAAAGGATCACCTGATACTGTTCTTTGTTTCTTTGTACAACCTTGAGTTTGCTTAAACTGTGATATTCTGAGTTTTTGGTTATTATTAGTGGTGTTTAGATCTGGACACATTCTTGACCAGAAGAAAAGTTTCTCTTGAGCTTTTTCTTTTTCCAAGGGAAGCTACACTATAAGGAGGTGTCTTGCAGTTACCAATGCCAAGTGTGCTAGCATGTTCTCTGAAGGAAAAGGCCACTTATAGTGTGTGTCACCTGCTTTTGTTTCAAATTATAACTTGAGACATAAATCTTCAAAATCACTCATCTTTGACGACTACTTAAACTCACAGCAAGTATGCGATTCCTGTTATTTGAAATATTTCCTTTACTTGGTTTTATATTTATTTATTTCATGTGTGTGTGTAAGACAAATTTGATGGGTGTACAGGCAAGCATATGTCAAAATACTTACATGAACGTCAGAATTCACAATTCACAGGAGCCCACCCTCTTCTCTCAGTTTGTGGTTTCAGGAATAGAACCCAGGTCTTCAGGTTTTGCAGAAAACATCCCTACTATTGACCCATCTTGCAGCTGTATTTGAAAATTTTCCTATGACCCACTTGGTCCGCAGCCACTCAGACTCAAGTAAACACACATAGGCTTACATTAATTAAAACTGCTTGGCAATTAGCTCAGGCTTACTACCGACTAGCACTTACACTAAAACTCAGCCCATTTCTGTTAATCTACATGTTGACATATTTTCTGTGGCTTTACCTATATGTCATTACATGCTGCTCCCTAGATGGTGGACTGGCATCTCCTAACTCAGCCTTCCTCTTCCCAGAATTTTCTTTGTCTACTTATGCCCAC
Organism: Onychomys torridus; assembly: GCF_903995425.1. Taxonomy (NCBI): domain Eukaryota; kingdom Metazoa; phylum Chordata; class Mammalia; order Rodentia; family Cricetidae; genus Onychomys; species Onychomys torridus. Next base: position 168,346,932 of record NC_050443.1, read on the forward strand.
TATACTTCCTGCCTGGCTACTGTCCAATTAGAGTTTTACTAAACCAGGGTACAAAACATTATTGCACAGCATTTCCCCATTTCTGTTTAATTAAAAAGGAAAGTTTTAACTTTAAAATAGTAAAGTTATATGTAACAAAACAGTTATCAAGCAAGAATTACAGTTACAGTATCTAGTCTATTTATATTTAACAAGTTCAAAGAAAATATTCTATTTATCCTATATTTGTGAATCTAAGATTTCATG